>NC_092417.1:45798487-47012653 GCF_040894005.1 Engystomops pustulosus
ACTGTGCCCCCACATATATCATATATACCCCTCACACCACAACTGACCACACTGTGCCCCCACATATATCATATATACCCCTCACACCACAACTGTCCACACTGTGCCCCCACATATATCATATATACCCCTCACACCACAACTGACCACACTGTGCCCCCACATATATCATATATACCCCTCACACTACAACTGACCGCACTGTGCCCCCAAATATAACATATATACCCCTCACACCACAACTGACCACACTGTGCCCCCACATACATGATATATACCCCTCATACCACAGCTGACCACACTGTGCCCCCACATATAACATATATACCCCTCACACCACAACTGACCACACTGTGCCCCCAAATATAACATATATACCCCTCACACCACAACTGACCGCACTGTGTCCCTACATATAACATATATACCCCTCACAACACAACTGACCACACTGTGCTCCACAGATATATCATATATACTCCACCAGCTGTGGTCAAAGGGTTAAAACTCACAGGTTTGTGCTGACTCTGGGTGTTAGCAGTGGGCTATTGCTGCAATGTGCAGCAAAACCCATGTCTGTATGACGAGAGCTCGCCCTGTGCCCTCTCCACACATGCTTAACGGCTCCATTCTGTAATATTACGGCAGGGAGCGTTTAGGGGTTAATATACTGGGCCACTCATGTATTATATATACTGGCCCCCTTAATTATTTAATATACCGGGCCCCAAATAAATTAAGGGTACTGTCACACATACCAGTAGCATAGGAGCTGTGTCTCGGCCTGATCTCATTAGCGTTACCAGTGAAACTCGTGTCATTGTTCACGCAAATAGGTTCGGGCCGAGGCACGGCCCCTGCGCTAGCGCTGCGCTGGAAAACACAGCGTTAGCGATACATGTGACCACACTCTTAATATACTGGGTCCCCCTTTATTTATTATTTAATATACTACCCCCCCTTGTCAACCATTTTATATATTGGGCCTTAAATAATTAATAAATATACTGGTACCCCCCCCCCCCCATAATGAATTATTGAATATACTGGTACCCCCCATAATGAATTATTGAATATATTGCCCCCATAATGAATTATTGAATATACTGTCCCCATTACTGAATATACTGACCCCATGATAATTGAATATACTGCCCGCCCAATTATTGAATATACTGCCCCCATAATAAATTATTGGATATACTGCCCCCATAATAAATTATTGGATATACTGCCCCCCATAATAAATTATTGGATATACTGCCCCCATAATAAATTATTGGATATACTGCCCCCCATAATAAATTATTGGATATACTGCCCCCCATAATAAATTATTGGATATACTGCCCCCATAATAAATTATTGGATATACTGCCCCATTAATAAATTATTAAATATACTGCCACCCATAATAAATTATTAAATATACTGCCCCATTAATAAATTATTAAATATACTGCCCCCATAATAAATTATTGGATATATAATTAATGAATATACTGCCCCCATTATTGAATATACTGCCCCATAATAAATTATTAAATATACTGCCCCCACAAAGAATGAATATGCTGCCCGCTCCCTCAATTATTGTATATATTTGGCCCCCGGGCCCCACCATCTTTTACTGCTGTTAAAATAAAAAAAATCTTGTACTCACCTCTGGCTCCCGCATCTTCATTCTTCTTGCCGCTGCCGGACAGGAAAGGGTGCGCGGCCGCGTGGTGACGTCATCACGCGGCCGCGCATCCAAGTTCAAAGAGCGATGTGCGCCGGGGTTGTCTTCCGGCCACATCGCTCTAGTAATAGTGCTCGAGCGGCCGGAAATGGCCGCATCGAGCACTATAGTATCGCGGGCAGGAGCTTCCAGTCCGGATGGACAGAGGCCCCTGCCTCACTACTCGGGGCCCATGGTGGCGCCGAACAGATTATCATTGGCGCTATTGCAGCGCCAGACCGGGGCCTCTGCAAAATAGGCCGGGTCACGGCGCTGGTGCTCCAATAGCGCCAATCCGGCTCTGGGTGTCTGGGACAGGGGCCCACCGGGGAATACCCCGGCCCCCCGCCAGGCCAGTCCGAGCCTGGGCCAATGATATTAACATTGAATTTTACCAAGAAAGCTTTAGTGCCTGGTATAAGGCAGAAATGAAAAATAAATAAAATATATTAAAAAGTGGCTAATTCAGAGGTGACTGTGAGGTTTACTGGCTAAAACTTCATTAATTGTGGATTAAGAAGTGGAGAATGTAGACTGCAAACCATGGATGTGGCCTATTCATTGGGCAGGAGCCTATGGTAACCTATGGCAAGCAATAAGAGATTAACTGGGATATGTCCAGTATTAGTTATAATGGTAAATGGGGATGTCTAATTGGTTTCTGTGGGTTATAGCAGAAGTTTAAAGAAAAGTTTAAATGCTAAAAACTTTCAGGAACTTTAGGTAGATGGTATACAATGGGTAGGTATGTCTTGATAAAGGCTAAATGTGTATTTGTGTATACTATTAGGTAGTTCATATCGAAGCTAAATCTAAAAAAGGCTTGTGGGTGCGATGGCTTCTGCCCCTAAAGTATAAGAGCAATGCTCCTCATAACTGTGCCAAGTACTGGCTGATACCTGTAACTGTAGCTTGGATTACTATCAATCTGCAACATGTTGTGCCTATGTTCTGTCCCCCAAAATGCTAAACCAACAGACTGTGATTATAGACCCTCTGAAACTCTTTAAGAAGGTGGTTCTTCGACCCCTAAAGGAGAATGTGGGTGACTATATAGACTCATTACAGTTTGCCAACAACAGGAAAATGGGAGTGGGGGTGCAATAATGTTTCTGTTGTCGGAGTCACTCTCATACTTGGAAACAAGCGTCACAATAGTCAGAATAATGTAAATAATGGGCGTAAATAACTCCCTGTCAAATTGGGTATTAGACTAAACGAGTGATAGACTAAAATATGTTCAGACAAGATTTGCGATGTTGAATGTACAAATCAGAAAATGTGGTGGACCACAGGGTGCTGTCTGGTCACCGTTTTTGTTCACCCTGTACACATCTGACTTCAGTCACAGTTCCAACATTTGTTATCTACAAAAATTCTTTGTTGTCTTGGTGATTGTAAGGTGCATCAATGAAAACAATGAAACAGAGTATAGACAAATCATTCATGACTTTGACCCTAGTGATAGAAATGTCCAAATACTAAATGCAAAGGAGACCAAACAAATGTTATTTGGATCTGATGAAGCAGAGGGAGGTGCATCCAGTAATCATTAAAGTGATCATGAATATGTAAAAACCTACAAATACTCGGGAGTTCTTATTGATGATGCCCTAGCCTGGACCATTAATTGTGAAAAGGTGTACGGTAAGGCCATGTCCCTTCTGTTCTTCTTGAGGAAATTATGGTCATTTAACATCTGAGGCAAAATATTAAAAAAGTTCTATGACACTGTGATTGGCTGAATGCTTGTCGTTCTATGCTGGGGTGGCAATGTAAGATCTAAGGAGCTGAACAAACTACAAAAGGTTAAACCTAGAGCTCAAGACATAATCGGCATCCCACTGAAATCACTAGTGGATCTCTTGCGAGAGAGGAGCCTTACCAAATTCACATCAATAATAGAGAACACTCCATGAACCGATACCGACAGATCAGCAACTGGACTTTACGTTACCAAAAGTCCTTCTTTCCAAAAACAATTGAACTTTATATTGAAAATTGAACGATTGAAATTTATTGTAATTGTCTGTAAATGCATTGATTGTTATGTACAAATCAAATTTCTATGGGATCAATAAAGTTGTATTGTAAATAAACGTCTACTGCTAAATACAGCAAGTCAAAAGTAAGTCAATGGTCCAACACTTATGATAATCATTTCCTACTAATACATATAGGGGGAGATGTATCATGATCTGGCGTATGGTGTGCCATTGGGTGATGTTCCCCTACCCCTCCTGTTATTCCAGATATAGTAAGAGGCTCTGGCCACCTTAAAATTCATTGGGCGGCTGCGCTATCTGGCATTTCTAGTTTTTCGAAAAAATATTAGGAGTATAGTAAGAAAAATAGTACAGAAAATATATTTTTGTGAAAACAAATCTATTTCTTGTAGTAACACATTTTGGGCCACTTTTATCAAAAGTAGTGCAAACTGCCGGTGGAGTAGAGTCCGCTGAGTGGGGATTCATCAAAACTGGTACAAGGGGGCATATTTACTCACTTTTCCGGATGAGTTCTCCCATGCATCGCCCATACTCTCAAACTTTCTACCGAAACGTCAGACTGTACCAAACTTTTGAACGTAACCTGAAAACGCATCTGTTTCGGACTGTCTACAACACAAAATAACTACTCTGCTCTGCTCCATCACCTTGTGTCTCCATCTACCCTCAAATAGAGATTGTGAGCCCTGAGGGGTAGGGTCCTCAAACCACTTGTTTCAGATCAATCCTATTTATAGGAGGAATACAACCACCTGAGATTTACTATTTAGAGCACAGAGATGATACGGGCCTGCTAAAAGCAGAAAATACAACACAGAGTCACAAATTTTAATCTGGCCTCACATGTGAGCGCAGATTTTTCTGCAAATGCCTCTTACAGAGTAGAAAGTTCATTTCCCTGTGCAGTGATTTCATTCTGGTGAGGGCTCTTGAAGTATTTTTCACATTCCTCTTGATGTCTGGTTTGTAGATGGAAAAAGGAAGAAAGGCGTCTGTCAAATTGATTAAGTGAAAGCTCATTAGAGGACATAACACGAGGTGAAATCTGCATATTCATGTAGAAATAAAACTGATGTTGCCGAGTTGTGAATAGAAAAGAAATAACTGAGAGCTGGAACCTTGGGTTTGAAGTAGGTCTGAGGAGGAATGAATGGGCAAATTTCTGCATTATTGTGAAAGGGGCTGTAATTTCCGTTCTTTCTCTTTTATTTTGTGGAAGCTTCCAGTGAATTAACAAATGTGTGAAATAATTGCACTTCCATACAAATGTGCCCTAAAAAATCAATAAAAAGAGCTTATGTTCAAAAGTACAGAACATAAGATTTTCCAGGAAACCTGTCCATTCATAGAAACACTTTGTATCCATTTTCCAGCCAGTTAAATATAGTAAAAAGAATTGGGTTTAAAGGGTTTTTTCACCCCTGTCCTACTTTAATTAATTGGCGTAAGTGTTCCCTCCTACAACATTTACTTTATGTATTGTTTTCCTTTTTTGGTTTCATTCGAAGCTTTTTAACTACCATTGCTAGAGTTGAAGTTATTTATGCAACCAGATGTATTCCCTGGCATAAAAACCTTGGTAGCAAGGTCAGTAGAAACTTTGGGTTGCAGTAGTTAGTGGGGTTCTGCTTCAATTACAGATGATATGCAGTTATCAATAACAATGGAGAATTTGCAGATCATGGCTAAACCAAGGAAATGAAGCCAAGAAATATAGAATAGTCACAAGCCTTTTCTGCTTTTATGGAGATGACCCATGTTTAGCCCTGTTTTGCTATTGAGCAACATAGAAGAAAAATAGGGGGGATTTAGTCTGCCTGGTCCCCCGGTTTTCTAGAAGACGAGACACGAAGTAGGCCCTTTTTTCGAATAGGAAAAAAACCAATGGAGACTACACCTGGTCTAAACTGTTCTGACTTGGTGGGGATCACTTGCTTGAGAGCGCCAGCAAGGAGAGGGGGTGGGGGGAATATTAAATTCACTCATGAAGTAAATTTTAGGTTTTGTTAGGATTCACTTTGCTATAATTTCAGTCCATGCACTTTTTGAAAGGGGAGGGTATAAAGCAAATTTTGCAAAATGTTGGTGCAAGTAACACCTAAAAGTCATGAAGATGACTCTTTGCTAATTTGTGATGCCAGAATTGTAGAGGGTACATCTTAACTTATTGCCCCATAGTGTTTACTGCACAGTAGATGTCATGGCTTTCTATATAACAATAGTCAAAAAAACCTTAGAAAAAACCTTTAAAGGAAATCTACCATCAAAATCCATCATAATAAACCAACATCTCTCATAGATCCAGGCACTGTGACTGTGGTAATCTTCTTATATTTGTTATCCTTAGCCTCCTTCCTTCTAAAATCAACTTGTATAAATATGCTAATGAACCAAAAGGGCTGTGGGGAGTTTCCAAGCCCTGGTTTTACAGGCTGTTACACTGTCTCCCATTCAAACATTCTGAGGGTCTATGTTCTTATAGATATACAGAATATGTACCTAAAAACATCAGTTGGTATTATGATCACTGATGTCTTCACTGTACATAATCACTTCATTCTTTGTTCTTAAAAGAGATAAGCTTTTAAGAAAGGAGATAAACCTTTAATTCATTCTTATTTGGGGCACATGAATATTTGGCCATTCTTAAAGGGGTATTCCCACAAAGACAAGTTTCTTATATAACAAAATAACACAATAACACATTCACAATAACACAAAATAACACTCTCTGCTCTGAGCACGTAGCCACACCCCATACACGCAGCTCAGAGACACTCACATCCTGCCAGTAGATCGTGGGCAGAGAGAGAGAGACTGCAAACTACAAGGAGATAAGTGATCCAGGGGAAAGGGGAGGCAGGCACATATCTGTGAGATCTAGCAGAGCTCACCGTTTAACAGTGTAAATGTCTGTCAGCCTCTGTCAGCCTCTGTGTAATAGGCCTCATGCATCATGCTGATTTGTCTCATCTCTCTTTCTATGTGTCAGTGTGTAAGCACAATGTCAGAAGCCAGATGAAAGTGTATATACACCTGTACCCTGATAATCTAACCACATTGTCACCTCACAGAACTAGATGAGTGATAAGCTGTCTGCTTAGGGAGTCCCTGTCCGCACCCTGGTGATAGGAGCTAAAACAGAAGTAACACAAGTAAAATTGTGAAGTAAGGGGTTAAGGTAAACCCCTTTAAGAATGTATGGTTGTTACCAGTTTTTCTGCACTGAGCATCCTGACCTAAACTTTTTGAAGTGCATGGGCAACTTTACCTCTCATATGATATTTATTTATTAAACAATAAGCAATCAAGGCTTATAAATTAGGTAACAAAAAAAGTTCCACTAGACTTTGGGTCCAGTTATATTTCAGAGAATATTTTAGTTTCCTGGAGTACAGTGTGAACGGGCAATCCAATCATGGCTACATCGGTATGTCTGTCCATTCACAAATAACCTTTGTAGAGCAGCAGATTACTTACCTCCATCTGATCCATATAATTCTATAGATTATAAAAGATAGAGATTTACAAATGACTTCAAGACCAGACTACACAGGGTTTACTTGTAGTCTGTAACCCAGTGTAGTCTGTAACTACAATGTAGACACCATTGTAGACAACAAGTAAAAAGTGTTTTTATTCAAGGTTATTACACAAGTTGCTTTATTATTTTGTTTTCAACTCTTTCAAGTTTTATAAGCCCCCAGACAACTGAAGGAGCATCATGAATAAAAATTAACAGACAAGAGCCTTTTGTTTGGGCCCAACATACAACATTACAAAGTGTGACCATGTGTTGGATAAGTATAAAGAGAATATCGGGGCAGATGAAGTCCCGATTGTACTGTTGGTTAACAGAAAGCATGATTCCAATTCTTTCCGGCTCTCTGGGAGACTTCATTTGTCCAGGTGGGAGAGAACCGTGCAGTATCTCGTTAAACAAACTTGAATTACATAATGTAACTGTGCCTATATATATAGGTATAGGTGAAAACAGTCAAAAATCATACATGTGGTACACAAATCCAATACACAACATGACATGCTTTATTATTTTAATATCCTTAGTTATTGATACCTTTTTTGGCTAACTGAATAGGATGATGTTCAACCATTCTGTGGTTCAACCAATCCAAAGTTAGATCAACAGAAATCCCTTTTTATCATGAGTATGTTTAAGACATTTATGAGAAACATCAAATGTGCCCTGAACATAACCTTACAAGCGATACAGTATTAATGCTTCTTTTGGTAATTGCAATGATTGCTATAAAAGGGGCAGTTTCAGTTTTTACTATATTTTCATACAAAGAAACCTAACCAAGTTTACATTCATCTCCTATTTTCCTAAAGCAACTGTTTTCAATAGGTTTATATTAAACGGATAAAAAAAAACCTACACCACCAACACAGTATATTAAATGTATATACTTAGCCTAATAGTAAATTGTGATTCAATATCAGTACTTACAGACTGGAACTTGTGACAATAATTCACTTTCATTATAGCTTTTCCCTCTAGTCCCTACAATATATCCCAAGCCATGCTGTTAAATTGTATCCATCACCTATACCCAGCGACACCAGCTATTTGGGGGCACAACATGCCCCTTGCCTCAGTAATATCAGCGTTTCCTAGGGAAATCATAGTCTGCAATCTCATGAATAATGGTTCAGGCCACTAAATGGCTGCCTCCACTGCGTATAGGCAACAGGGATAATTTAACGTTACTAATGCATTTGGCCCGGGTTTTGGTTGCAGGAAAATGGCTCTGTATGTATAGCGGTCTATAGCACTTAACAAGACATTTAAAACTCTGCTGTGCCCTCCAGCCTGACTAAATAGCAGACACTAAGGTTAAACGTGTCCCTAATGAACTGATTCTTAACACAGGACTTGGAGTCACAAGCACAAATCCATCTCATTATTATGCCATGATGGTCAAGTAAGAGATTAATGGCAATGTCACCTGCCGCAGCTACGAGGGACCTGTTCATTAACCACTAGCGCCAAAACGGAGAGACCAGACAGCAAATCCAAGTCCGAGGGCAACAAGTGCTCCTGTCATTCATTCCCTCTTTACACAAGGACATAGAGGTTCCTTTATAGCCGCGTTTTCCAGGCCCTGCTGTGAACTGTAGGTGTGAGAGCCGCCGCTTGATTTATTAATTATGGTTTCAATCAAAGTGTCACCTGCACACACAGCAAAAGCTTGTCGGGAAATAATAATGTAATATCCATCCATATGGGCCCAGGAGCGCCGGTATTAAGCAATGCTGACTTGTCGTCTATTTCTTATAGTCTATTTCTTAAGCGTTCTTAATACCCAAGCTGCTGATTCACCGAAATGTACAAGAAAAAAAAAATCAAAATTAAAAATTGTTGTCATACTTTCCATGTCAGCATTTGAGCAATGGAGCCTGCCAAAACAATCACAAAAGGCACATTCTCGTCAATGAGTAAACTGAATGAAGCCAATGAAGAAAGTGTGCATTAAGAAAAATCTCAATTAGTTGTCTTGATTTAGTGAACACCATGGGGTCCTCAAGACTACTATAGAATTATTGTAGGAGAACTGGGCCTCTTTACTGGCTCATTAGCATTTTCACAGGCCTGGTGTTCTGCTGTTGGAACCTAAAACTATTGGGAGGACCCCTTTGTCCCTTTTGTCCTTAGAAAGCAGCAGGAACTGCCCCCCCACCTCCATTCTGGGGCAACTCCATTCCCTCCTCATTTTCCAGATTAAGACTTGTGCTACCGACAACAATGTTTAAAAAATATTTAAGCGGATTAAAAGGAGAGGGGGAAAAAAAATAACATTTCTCTGAAAATGAAATAAACAGTCTCTGTGTGCTCGCCGGCGTATCGATTGTGTTTGACCAAGCAATATGCAAACAGAATGTTTTAATGTAAGGACCCGCTTATAATCTTGTCATAAATAAAACATAAAGATTGCACAGAGGAGAATGACATGTGTTGAAGATGTCTTTTCCAGCAAGGAGGATATTTGATGCTTAAGGGAACGCACTATCACTTACTAAATTAACAAGTTGTCTTATCAACAGCCATAAGCATTGAAGTCTAATTAATTTTCTGCTGATCAATAGACTTGAATGAGGCATTGATTTCTGCAGATTTGAAGGGTTAGGGTTAAATTACCTTCATTCTCTCGACAAAAGCGCAATTTATTTCATGGCGACTGTGCATTTCACATATCCAGATATATTTAACTGCATTTAATGAATGTCTTTTGTGCCAACATGATATTTTATGGATACAAGCGGCGGAGAGTGGCTGACCAAACGCATGAAATGTATTCAGCATCTCTTGCCAGTTATAGCCACCCAACAAGTTCCACTTCAAGATTGATGAATTCAAGCACACATTTCTGAATACATAATAGCGACGTGCCAATAACAATATGCTGTTATTTGCTCTTCATGGATAGTTGAACTGTGTCTATGAAAAAAAATCATAATAATACAACTATCAGAACGTAAAAAAACAAATCAGGTCTGAACAGTTTTACAAAACGTATTAATAATAATATGATAAAAAATAATAATATTTTATAATTTATAGATAATAATTTTGATGATTAAATAAAATAATAATAATAATATTACTACTATATTATTAGTAGTTGTAATAGTAGAAACTATTTAGTTCAGCACTCACTTGTAAGTTTATAAGTCAATTTATTCTTTATTGGTACTGGATAAGAGTATTGTTTGCATACAGAAACGTAGCAGGGTGATGCTATCTGACGCGTTTCAGACCAAAATCAGTGTTTAGTTAAAGTAATCTAGGACTAAAGACCGATTTAGGTCTGAGACGCGTCAGATGTCATCACCCTGCATACAGACATGTAGCAGGGTGATACCAACTGAGGCGTTTCAGGCCTAAATCGGTCTTTAGTCATAGTAATCTATAAATTAAGTCTGATTTAGGTCTGAAACGCGTGAGATGGCTAAAGAGCGATTTAGGTCTGAAACATGTCAGATGGCTACACCCTGCTAAGTGTCTGTATGCAAATAATGCTCTTATCCAGGACCAATAAAGAATATATTCACTTATAAACTGAAAAGTGATTGCCAGACTAAATTTGTTTCTAAGTTTGTACACCAAGGGGAGTGGAAGACGTTCCTGGAGACTGTGCACCTGGGGTTGAGCATATTGGAATCCCGTGTCATTGATATAGTTGTAGTAGTAGTAGTCCTATTACTATTATCATATAAACAAAATCTAATATGAACAGTTCACAGTGCAGTTCTGAAAAGAAAAAGTGCACAAAATACCGTAATCATATAAAATATAACAAATAACTAGTAATTAATAACATTTTTAATAATTATAAACTATACAAATTTAACAACAATACTTAATAATTCTTTTTATATTATAGTAGCAATATATAATAGTGATGATATATTGCATTTATACATAACAATTATAATAATAACAAACATCAGGCAATATGTCTGGGTCAGGTGGGCGAACCTGAACTCTGAACCGCAGCATTGGGTCCGCTCATTTCTATAGTCATTTCTATAGTCGACTGATGCAGGAAAGTATTAGTTTAGTAACCTCACCTCTTGAAAAACATGAGGAGTCGCTAAAAAATGTGTCTCTCTGGAGGACACCACTGGTCCATAAATGACAAGGACCACCAATACAGGAAATTTTAAGACTTGCTGTCAGGGTCCCCCACATATTGCAATTAGACATTGTAGAAACATTCTAGATACTGTATCCTGTGACCATTATATTTTCTACCATCTCGAAAGGAGAACGATAAGTTCCAAGTGGTCACATTTATGTCATAGTCATCCCTTTTTCAACCCCTATATTATATTACACTTTGTTATATTTCTTACACTCAAAAATTAAGATGAGCATTTATCCAGTTCATTCTATAAACACATTGAATATCTTCCTATGCCCCTTTTCCACATTTCTGCCATCTTTATGCATGACACCCACTGCATCTAAAAGCAGTTAATAATAGGATTCCACTTCCAGTCATGTCAATTTCACCTCCGCAGATATTTGTATCAATATTCTTGAGCAATGTTAAATATTTGTGCAGTCAATATAACCTTGTTATCTCATGTTCATCGGAAATACACAGTGTGTGAGATGAATGAACAATGAAGTGTTGAATAAATGCAATAATAAAAATAAGCATAAGAATATCTGACTTTTATTTTAATTATATATAGAAATATCTGTAATGGTTCAAGATATATTTTCTTTTTTAAAAGTATCAATCTGGACATGACTCTCACTTAGCATTGTCCTGTCATGAGCATTTTCTTGTTGAAAGCATGGCCGATATATATGGCCGGCACCAACATATGGCCAGCACCAGCACCCGGCTAAGCCGTGCAAGTGCGGGGGCCCCAGAGCTCCCATAAATGCCCATGTCACATGCTGGCCAGAAAATTCAATTACATTGGCATCCCTGTGTCCTCACAGTCAGGGGCGTAACTTGAGGGGGTGCAGATGGTGCGGTCGCACCTGGGCCCAAGAGACTTAGGGGGCCCATCATTTGTCACTTTACCATATGAGAAGACTAGTACTATAAACCATACATTGTAGTCAGGGGCCTAAAACAGACTTTGCACTGGGGCCCATCAGCTTCAAGTTACGCCACTGTCACAGTGCTGTAGCGGTAGTAGATGCTGTGCTAAAGATGGTGGCAGTAGAGCCCCAGAAGAAGTGAAGAGGAGAGCGGGATGGAGATCTGGACCTGCGTGCTTGAGATAAACTAGCAGCAGTTTTTTCTACTGAGCACTATAAGGTGCAAAATGGGTATTTAATTAGTTCATGGGGAGTGGTGGCTGTATATACTTAATTAATGGAGTCTGGCTGTTATGCAATAAAAGTTTTGAGGGGCTGTATATTCATTCATGGAACCCCTTCCTGACAAGGCCCTTATTCTATTTTGCGTTCTACATTTTTCACTCCCCACATTCAAAAATCTATACCTTTTATATTTTTCCATGTAAAGAGCTCTGTGAGGGCTTGTTTTTTGCACTTTGCACTGACAGTATTTAATATTCCATGCGGTGTACTGGGAAGCGGGCAAAAAAATCCAAATGCAGTGAAATCAGTGAAAACTCATACTTCGGTGTACGGAGCTGTGTAAGGTGTCATATTTTGCAGGATGAGATGACTTGACTTTTCATTGCTACCACTTTGGGGCCTATTGATGACTTTTTTGGCAAAAAAGTGTTGTTTGACATTTGGGTGCTATTTTCTGTTACGGGGTTAAACACCGGGAAAAACCGTTATTGTATTTTGATATATCGGACATTTTGGGATTCGGCGAAACCTAACATATTTTATGATTTTTACTGTTTATTTTTATATCCATTCTAGAAAAAGCGAGTGATTTGAATTTTTTTTTTTACGTAAACTTTTTTTAATTTATTTTTTTTAAACTTTTTTTCAGACCCCCCCCATATGATGCTTTAACCCTAGGTTGTCTGATTGATGTTACCATATACTGTCATACTACAGTATGGCAGTATATGGGGATTTTACTACTCATTTATTACATATTGTATCATATGCCCATAAACTATAAAGCCTCGCAGGTGTTTGCTGCAATATGCAACAAACACCCACCTTGTATGGAGAGGGCTCAGTCCATGAATCCTCTCCATAAACATGCAGCCGACATGTGACATACTATTCTTACTATATATATATATTCATTCATTAATTTCTGTGTTTATGCCGCCACATGAGTTCACTGCTAAGGGGCCCACTGAGGCTCTGTCTCCCAGGGGCCTTCTGAATCTTGGAGCCGGCCCTGCCGATGCAGATATCATATATGTGTCTAAATATCTAGTCATCTGGAGCAGAAGAGGTTTTACGGAATCCTGGACAATATGCCAGAAGTACTAAAGGGATGTTACACTAGTGGATTCAAAACTGAACTGGTTCCCTAGAGGACTTAAATGAGGTTGTACAAACTTAGAAAGTTATCCTCTATCCACAAAATAGTGTAGGACAAGGTGATTAGCAAGGATCCAACTGCTGGGATAATGAGAATCCTGAGAACAAAGGTCCTGTTCTCACTAATGGGTGGAGCAGCAGGACGGGCTGTCCAAAAGGGGCCCACTGCATGTGCACTTTTTTTGGGCAGAAGATGTATTACTATTTTAATACCCCTAGGTTAAATGCCTGGGTGAAAATCCTTATCATCTATCTCCTGTCTTACTGAATGTGACTTTTAAAGTAGTTTTATTTTGGAGCTCTATTTTTAGTTTTGCCCAGGGCCCCACTTTCTCTGAAAACGGTCCTGCTCCCAACCTCAGTTGAGCTTATACGTTGCTCAGCAGGAGGGAGGTCCCTTTGTCCATGTAAATACAGTGACATCACTGGGGAAATGCTGATCAGTGATGTTCACTTCTCCTCCCACTTTCGGAGAGGACGGGAGGAGCAGGACGATGTATTCCACTGTATGTGTATACAGTAGGATACATCCTAGGCCTTCATTGTAAGGACACATTGGAAATCTACCCAATGTATCCTTATAACACAGCGAGGTGTGAATGCAGCCTTATAAACTTCCATACCGTTCTCGTCACTAAACTTGTATGGTATTTTTCTTGCCAAACTTTATAAAAAACTTCCAAAACCTAACTTCAATAAAAGGAAAGGAAACCCCATACCATATGTGTTCCCCAATTTTATTTGTTCTGGCCTTGTGTTCTATTGTCTTGAGTATTATGTGGAACTAAGCTATAGAAAAAGATGCCTGCCTCCTTCATAATTTCATGACTGCAATGACAATGGCCGCAGATGGCAATGTTCTCTTGTTATGGCAGCACAGGCTTCAACTGCGGCCTAGTAGTGGACAGCAGGAGATATCTGTAGGTTAATGAAACAGAAGCAACATGAATTTGGTCAAATCCCGAATTTTAAGATTTTGCCTGAAGTGACCCTTTACATGGAGAATATGTTTGTCTTTTTGACTACTCAGTGCCACCACAGAGGATCCAAAACTACAAAAGAAGTAAATGTAAATGCAGCAGTGACCTTCCCACTGGCTTTTCTTTCTGACCCCCTTCCCTATGTATTATAATACATTCACAGAGCTTTCCTTTAATAGAGTGAATATTTAGTCCCATGTATTTTCGTAAAAGGCACGGCATAAATCCCAGAATCACAGGCTTATCCTTACATCTAGAAGGTAGGAATCAGCCTTTAGCCGATGCCCTGTAGAGAAAACAAACTGGACAAACATTTCCTTATATGTGTGACCATTCTATTAATGACACTCCTCTTCTTTATCGAGGTCTGATTCCTATGTAAATACCCTTGCATAGTGTTTTAGCGGCTTTTGTGTGCCCAGTGCCAGTCAGTCACCGCCACTTAAATACACATTTTTTTTTAACCTAATTTCAATTCACTGTGCAGAGAGTGAATGGGCGTCTGGATTTAAGCTGTTTACCAACTGGGCCAGAGGAGCAGATTGGCAGCCACAAAAAAGGCACCACACAACTGCTAAAACATGGACTCACAATGCAGAACACCATTTTAAGAGTTATTAAAGTGCACACAAACTCTCCCAAAGTATGCCTCCTTTTAACAGACCCAATGTGGCGATTTAGCCCTGAATAAGGGGAAACGTATTAGCAGTAAAACCCCTTAAGAGATTTTCCAAGATCAGACTAGGCTGCAAACGACTGCTTCTTTGTTTCTATTTGTATTTCTTTTTGAGCATTTTTGGACTCTTTGGTAAAGATTTGACTATTTTTAGCGCAATTTATCATCCAATATGGCTATTGTAATAGACTGCTATTACAAAATTACCATAGACTGTATTTTAATGGCTCATAAAACCAGTAGATAAGATGAGCAATTAAGAAAAAAAATTTCCCAACATGTTTCACGCGACATTTTATTAATAACTTTATAGCACCATAATCTTTGTAGTGTAAAGAGTCCCTTTCACATGTATATTAAGGGCCTGTGATTGCTTAATAAGTGTATATATATAACTGAGCAAGCATCTGATCCCATAGGCTACAAAAACAGCAAGTCTTTCATTAATTACCATTTCAATGCAATCAAGTACAACAGTCCTTGCTGTAAAATCCATTCCGAGCCTAGCCTCCGCAGGTCAGCCACAGCACTGATAACCTTTGCAGCAGACTGACAAATGCATCTACAATTGCTTTATCTAATTAAAAGCTCAGGGAGGGTGTAGAGAGAGGAAAAACATACCAGCACACGCAGTCTGCTGAATGATTGCACCCCCTTCAGCCAATGGATCTACAATATGGTACTGCTGTTTGCACTGGAAGGAAACTGACTCACTTAACATTTCAATAGGTTAATCAATTGACAATTAAACAGAGAAATTGGTTAACTCCGAAAACAATTAACATGACACTCCATTAAATACGCTTTCTAATTGTCACAGCTGTGAATGAAATTAGGTAGAAAAATAAGTGGTTAAAGTCCAATTTTTTTTTTTTTTTTATTCATATGGAAATGAAAACTTAGAAACCCCATTATTTACTTAAACATGCAGAACATTATTGCAGTAATGATAGTCTTGATAAAATAGAGAATAATGTTGTAGAAAAATGTGGCTCAGTGATTTCTGGGTTCGTATTGGGGGTTTGGACATAATATTTTATCAAGGCAATTTCTCCATTTACCATTCTCATTGATTATACTCTTTCTTATAAGGCCTTATGCAAAGGACCGTGAGTTTTGGCCATGAGCTAGCCACACAAACTCACACTGGCACTGTGCCTCACCGTACAGGGAACGTATTGACTAGCCTGCACCACACAAGATGAGGCAGGTCCCCTCTTGCTTGTCTTTACAATGGGGGTACTCACTTCCTACGGACATGATCAGGTTCACCGGCTGATATCACCAGACAGCAAGGAATGGCATGGCCTGTTGCATGAAGCAACAAATACATGTTTTTAATTGTGACTCAAATCAGGAAATAATTTTGTGAACCCTAAGTTGTGGGTCATTGCAGGAAAACAATTTAGTTGCCCAACCTTACTCAGAGGTAAAAGGGTCACATGTCTATTAAACCCAGTGGACATTTCCCCATGTTGACCCAGTACTAACACCGGCCATGTTGAGTACCCGCAGGGGCAGGTACTTTTTATTATTTAACAATAAAAATGGTGTAATTGGTCAATTTAAAATACACGTGTTATACTCCGAAACATCACTAAAAAGGTACACACTTCAGTATAAGAGGGGCTTCCCAAAAAAAGAAATAAATAAAAAAAAAGATTTAACATTACTCAGCCCACTCCATAAAAGAGCATTCCTATCTCAGAGGTTGCCTGCTGTTTTATTACTTACATGGTACCCCTCAACATTTTTTTTTAGTACAGAAATCACATCTAAAAACAGAGCATGTCTGACCACCACTGCTAGGGTGGGGTGTGGTCATATCTGAGGACTACTATCTGGTTTCTAAGGAACAACATCGCGGACGAGGGCGCGCAGCTATGAGGAGCTGCGCCGAAGTTATATGGTTGGAGGATCAAAGAGGCTAATGGGGCGTGGAGTAGCCATGCCGTGTAGCCTCAGCTCTGGCTACTCCATGCCCCAGTAGCCTCTTTGATCCTCCAACCATATAACTTTACATATTAGCGAAATAAAAGTTATCAAAAATTTGCAAGGACATGAAGATTAGCCCTTAAAAGGGCTATCCTAAGGTCCTACAGATGCATTTACCACCCGATCTACCTTTATAGGCTCCCTTTAAGGCTGATCTGATGCTGCTATATTGCAGACAAATATTAGGATCCATATTTTGGCTGTAAAATATGATTGTACTGCACCAAGTTTAGATCACCAAATGCTAGAAAAACATTTGATCAATGGAGGTTCCACCTTTCAGCTTACAGGTCTTGAAGGATCTGCTGTATTACATTTACAGATCATGTGATGTCCATACCTCTATTTGGTGAGATTTGATTAGGTGAACAAGTAGGCTGTTTAGATGCCATGACTGATGCACATAGTTGTGAGAAAAACAAAGTGCACTTACTTTGAATTCTATATTTGGATGTATCAGGAAATAATTAAAAAATATCTGGTATAGAATGTCAAAAAACTTGTTTAAATTGAAAAAGGCTCATCCTCACTGCTTCTATAATGATTAGGATAGTCAATACCAAGCGAGTGCTTGGATTGATAACCAGCAAGTGTGACCACCTCTTAAACATCGGAAGTTTTAGCAAGTTCTAGCTTTAGAGTTGCTTCTGATCAAACCGGCAGACTTCTGTAACAATATTTTTTGGTAAGGCAAAACCAGAGTCAAGATTTGCCCTGCCACATACCATTATCAATCACCTGTGACCTTGGGGTGAATAGCATCTATTCCCATCCAAATAGGTTTTGGACCAGCTAATTAGGACATGCATATGGAGTGCTGGGTTGCAAGAACTTAAAGAACAACTGTAATTTTTTTCCCAAAAAATCAATAGCTCTAAGGATGTTGAACTGTGTTTCTATCTGTCTCTCTCTGCACCTCATGCTGCTCCCTTCCCCCACCTTGTACTGGCAGTATCAGCTCTGTGCAGATAAGCTATTAACCCTTAGTGCTCCCATAGCCAAGATTATACACTGCATGTAACTGTTTTACTTATGATTTCGTACACTTATTACATGCTCCAAGCTCCTCCATGTGATGAGAACTGCCAGGCTAGTCACCATATACACCCTGTATGTGCACTTTGCAGTGTTCAGTGGATTTACTTGTGGGAAACTAAATGGATTTAATGCTAAATTACTTTGATAGAGAACACAAAGCATTATGGGATCTGTGGGCAGCTAGATTTGGCCTCAGCTTGAGGGCAAGTACAGGAATAATTAGGTCTCCACCCACTTCACCACTAGTGAAAAAGATTTTTGGCAAACACTTTCAGAACAGAAAATGCCATATCTTTGGAAAGAAAAGGATGAGCAGCACAAGGTAGGCATGGTTCTGTTTGTTTTTCAAAGGGGAATCACATATGAGAATTTGGTAAAACTATTATAACTTTAAGGTTATACTTCAAGAGAGCTGCTCATTTAAAATTTTTACAAAACTTAACTGAAGTAACAGTGTAAAGAAGATTTGGCCAAAATGCTCCAGATACATGGGAGACAGATAAAGTTATACAGAAAATGAATGATACTATTGTAATGGTGGGTCTACAAGCTATTGGATCATTCATGGGCTTCCTACTATTTTACCCTTACTTTTCTATTTTAGTTTTATTTCTGGTGAATAAATAATGTCACCATGTCATCTGTAGTATGTTATAAGTAAAACCATAGAATTCAAAGATAGCATGCTTCCATTTGAAATATATATAATGTGCTGAGCTTGGCTGCAAAATATATGGGGCAAGTGTCAATACTTGCTCACAACAGTTCTGGATGGAAACTCTTTTGACCCTGTAACTGGTTTCTTACATGTCTCCCTTAAGCATTTATGTTCTATATCAATGGAAACCAGAGACTTGACCTGCATTTATTTCCCGGGCCACAGATCTAAATCCATTGATGATTATGTCACATTTCAGCTGTGTTGGGCAATGTTTTAAGTATGTTGTTTGTCCGGCATAATCTCAATTTCCCAGGGAGCCAAAAGCATCAGGTTTACATTTGACCTTGCAGAACCTGTGATAGTTGAATCAAAGCAAACAATAGCACCTGCTGTCATTTTATTATTTTTTTCCCTTCAAATAGAAAGCCATAAGAACAAATAAGTAAGTTCTCTGACAGAGAATAAAAATTGTCACAAAATAGACCGGATTTTATGATTTATTTTGTAGTAGGAAATTAATCTGCATGATATTTCAGATAAAAAAATAAGAGGAAATCATCTCATTGTATGCTGATCCAGGGTGGACATGCCATTGGTATATTGCGGGATAGTTTTCTTTACATGAATATGGAGGTGGACATCTTGTCTCATATGCTTCTGAATTTTCATAGTTTGTTTTACAGGTATCAAGCTATAATTTACGAACCTATACCAAAACACCTTATGCAAAAAGTAAAGCATCACAGGTTGTATCTCCAATTAATAATCACTAATTCTACTTTTTTAAGTCAAATACCTATTGTATGGGATGCAAATATATATTGCTCAAGTAAGAGTTCTGCTTACAGAGACTGCCAATTAAGGCCGCCATGTAGGCATGTGGAGTCTTATAATCATTGATGCTCCACTAAGGGATTCAGGGAATATATGCAAAGTTTTCCAGGATGGGATAAAGAAAACGTGCCTCTTTTAGCTACCTTGTAAGAACACATTCATGGAGTGAATTCCTTGACACTGACATTTTTGTGATTTTTGGCTCCACTCTACATTTTTGATAAATGGGCAGAGACTGGGAGAGATTAACCCGGGTCGTAACTGCTTCTCAAACCGACCAGTTTTTACCTCCCAATCTGTCAATATCTATGTTTCCTAATCATGTTCTTTGCTGTTTGTGCCAAGACCCCCGCTCCTCTATATTCCATTCATGTGTGTTCTATACGTAGGAACCTTCTGGCTTTGTGGGCTTCGCCAGCAGTACAGTTGTGCAAACATTTGATAGTGTTGTGCCTAGATTCACACAACGTCTGATCCTCTCCTAGCATTTCAATTGGGCCTAATTGTGAAAGCTTTTTGCGTTTCCTTTCCCTTTTTTTCTTACAAGTGCCATGACACTACTCAGTGTGGTGGTTAGTTAGGCAGTAAAGCTAGAGCTCCCACTCTCACTAAATCTATTGCAGACTTGGACCCAGACAACTGGGAGCACTAGAACTTTATCCCACTCCAGCCAGGTCAGCGGCAGACGGCTAAACCAAGGTCCAGTCTAGTGACTAGAGAAGAAGTCATCTCAGGCATGTGTGCTCCTTACATTATCTTAAATCAAAATCTCACCCTGCTGTCAGTGAAGAGTATTTTTTGTTATTAGAGCTACACATATCCAAAATCATGGATTTTTATAGAAGTGACACACCAAGCCTGCCCAAGTTAAGCTTGTTTTTTTTAAACAAATTTTGATACTCCAACCTCAAAAGGTTTGCTATCCCTTTCCTATACCATTTTAGTTATCTTTGCCAACCTCCAGTTCAGTTTGCACTAGCCATGAGGAGAATTGAGCCTCTTGCTTCAGGCAGCACCACCTGCAGCAAAATGGTGCAGGATCAGGAGCACAGTCACCTGCTCCAAAGCAGGACCTCACACTTAAAAATAAATTTGTCTATGTTTGGTTTCACAATATTTGTATTCAGTTTTAAAGGGCTTTTTTGTCTATGTTTAGCATGCAAAGGACAGTGCTAAGTCACTTTAAAATAGACCCTGCTTTCACCAAATTCATTATTTGCAAAGACTAGTTTTCACAATACTAAACTGAATTCATGATTTGCAATTTGGGGCAAATATTTGTCTAGGTGCATGTTTTGTCGCAAAATGACTCCTGTTATCTCCTGGCATAGAAATAGAACAAAAACCACTAGCAAATTTATGAAGACCATGTGCATAAAAAGAGAACATTGTGCAACAAACGCAAAAAAACCCAAACAATTTTATGAGACAAACCAAAAAAAAAACAACAACATACATAATCTTACTTGATGAATTCAGATAAAACTAGGGCCTGCCTCTTCCCTAATCTGTAATTTTATAATCCTGGAACATAACCTAATTTATTGAAAACTTTATTTTAGTAATATGTAAATTAACTGCAGAAGCTACAGGGGTGTGTAGTAGCCTTAGCTCCCAGCAGGCTAGTACACTGCATAGTAGCCTCTGCAGTTAATTTACATATTATTAAAATTAACAAGTAAGGTTAGGTCCCCAGATTATTTTATTATAGATCAGGGGAGAGACAGGCGTGGGGAAGCTACCATCACATCTACTTCTGATCGTAGATTCCTCATGGTAGGGTTCCTTTAAAAGGAACCTGATATATAACTATTGGATGGGGCACATTCCATAACTCGCCTCAGGCAGCAGAGAGTTTAGGTTCACCACCAGGTTCAACGCCACCACTTTGCCCTAATGTACAATACATATTTGCAAGATGACTGCAGGCGGGCACAGTTCTCTTTGGTGATGATGTAATGTATGTCTATGAATAATATATGGATTGTGATCAGTAATCTAGAGTGGCGGTGGAGTGGTGACATTGAGGAGTCTCATTTTCCAGCCATTGGTTCCCATTACATGGTCTTTTTCCGCATAATATTTTTAAAAATAATATAATTGAATTACAATTGAGTTAGATTGAAACGAAAAATCAGCATTTTTTCTGTAGCCACCTTCTGTGGTTTTTCTCCCGAAAACTTTGCTTTTGCTGATTTTGGTACATGTCTCCATATACAAATTGGGTTTCTACGGCTGGACTGTCAGCAGACTTTCCCGCCCTCGTGTTCATCGCTGATGGGAGCCATGTTAGCGCAATGCAGTCTTTTCACTGGATACTAAGTTGCCTGCCAAAAGTCCTGTTAATTATAGTGCTGTGCATTTTGTTTATACTAATACAGGGATTAAGAAGCTATATTAATTCTGTTTGACATTAGTAGTGATAAATAGCAGAAACATATAATTTGCCCCTTTTCTTATGTGACTGAAGGAGAGAAATGTTTGTAGAATTCTGGGTGATTTGGAAGGAAAGGGCACATATGTTTTGTACAAAGTGTAATTATGTGCATTTTTATGGGTGGTGGAAAATTGCCTAGAGTTTAAAATTGATAAGAAAACCTTTAAATTCTGGTAATGAAAGAGAAGTCAACTTAGCATTATTGATGCCAGGGGCACTGCAGAGGATTAAAGAGGGAAAAGGTTAAAGGCATACAATGATAACACAATGTTATATTTGGTCATGGAATATACCATCACGTGTATTGTGCTGTTTATGTATCGTGTTCTTATCAATTCTCAGTATTCAAAGTTTTGGTGATTATATGCCTTAATATCGGTTTGTGTCTGGACTGGAGGTTCATGGTTATACAAGGCGCAGAGGCAAGGATGTTGTGTATGAAAATGAGTTCATCTCAAACTTCTCCCAAAAGCTGATTATGTGCATCCTTTACTCCAGCAGTATAGGAGAGAATTACATTCTAGAGACCTTCATTGTCACTCCATCCTTTCTTGTATAAATATGGCAACTTTTGTAGGCCTACACTTCCCACTGAGAGCCTATTTGGATTCCTATTGGTCTCCATTAGTCTTAAAACATACACACTCATATAAACTATACTGTAAATGCCCTCTAAGGGGTTGTCCAAGATAAAAAAGGTTCAATGTGATCAAATCCAAAAGAATATTTTCCATACCCATTGCTTCAATGAGCCAATTCCATGGGAAATGGTATGAGACCATTAAACCATTAAAGGGGTATTCCGGAAATATGATTTTCTGATACAAAACCCCATAATGCTATAAATAAGTGAATATAACAAAACTCACTGTGAATAGTCACAAAATGGAGCTTAAATAGTTTGATTTGATGATTCACAAAATGTTATGGGTTTTCTAAAGTAGGCGGAGTTATCACCAAGATGGCCGCCATTGGAAGCTACAAGTCCAATGATCCTTTAGTTCTCAGTAACTCCTCCTCCGTCTTATTCTCTGCTCCCAGTGATGATGTTACAGACTGTCCTGCTCTGTTACCATAGTAATGATGTGTAAGTACCATCACTGCACACTGTCTCACTGAGATGACGTCTCACCACAACACTGACCATACTGGATGCACTGCAACCAACCGACTACAGCCAAACTAGTGTTGATCACATGACCTGCGGCCATCTTCTGTCCTGTGTCTGCTCTGCGCAGAGAAAATCAATGGACTGATGAAAGGGCCAGTAGCATTTTAATTCTTCACTACAGTGTATGACTACAGCATTTTTCTGCTAAGGGGAGCAAAATTTTAAATAACAACTAATTACATATTAGCTTATATATTACGGAACCATTTGTATATGAATTATGCTTATTTCTGGAATACCCCTTTAACTGGTTAGAGGGTTTATGTAGTGTATATGGAAAAATCTTCAATACAGCTATACAAACAAACTGAAATTGAAAGACCATAGTGACAATGGTGGGGTGGAAGATTCAATAGATTACATTTTTTGTATATTGCCATTCAAAAAATTAAGACTTTTAGTTTACACCCAACTGTTAAAATTCACCCCTGGCGGTGCACGTTTTGTTGGATCTACTAAGAAGCTACCTACGAAGGTATCTCTGTTGTGTCAAACCAGTTTTCTGGCAGAGACTATAATAAATAAGGTGGGCCAAGACATTCACATCGTCACCTGCCTCATACCAACCATTTGTACCCTGCTCCAAACTGGCGGAAAGGGTGTTTTGTAAATGCCATGTCCGCCAAAAAACAGACAAGACATTATAAATCTCCCCCAAGAAATTTTTCAGGTTACTTATAATGGAATACAAATAAAAACCATAAAAGCCATAGAAATAGGATAAATTGAGAAACAATACATTTATCGATATATTAAGGCAGTTGCTGCATTCTCTCAGAATACTTTAATGTGATTCCGGCACATCCTATGCACCAAAACATAGCAACATTCATTCCAAACCTGCTGCACCCACTTTTTTTTGCAAAATAGCAAGTGGAAAAAGACCCCAAAGTGGTAATTTCTATAGCATGCACTAGAAATTGTAACTTGGAGGAGATTTATCAAGAGCTACCACATCCTGCCATATATATTAAGAGGCTCTGGCCTTGTGCTAGTTTTTGGCATGTAAGGCATTATATACAGGCGGTCCCCTACTTAAGAACCCTGGACTTACATACGACCCCTAGTTACAAACGGACCTCTGGATATTGGTAATTTATTGTACTTTAGTCCTAGGCTACAATAAACGACTGTAACAGTTATCAAAGGTGTCTGTAATGAAGCTTTATTGTTAACCCTGATTCTTATGAAAACCCAACATTTTTAAAATCCAATTGTCACAGAGACCAAAAAAGTTCTGGCTGGGATTACAATGATAGAATATACAGTTCCGACTTACATACAAATTCAACTTAAGGACAAACCTACAGACCCTATCTTGTATGTAACCCGGGGACTGCCTGTACTGAGTTTACAATTATGAACAGTGTAAGTCAAGACTGGCTCCGTTTTTGATCTTTGGAATACCTTACACAAATCAGGCCATTTACTTCACCCCTGTTCACACTGATGTCTCTTGATCCCATAAACCTTTTTGATTATTTTAGCATATTCCCAGGCATTGCTATGCTCTTTTACCCTGGATGAGGCTGGCATTTATGTGGATAGTCCTAGTGGGACAGTTATTATATTATTGAGACTGTAAAATTTAGAGCCTGTTTGTGGATTCAAGAACATGGCTGCTTTCTTCCAAATACGACACCACACCTGATCATGGTTTGGATCCAGTATTACAGCTCAGTACGAGAGGTGCAATTCGCACCTGCAATATATATTTTCTCGCTCAAGACTAGGGATATACATATACCCCCCATATACATTTCAATTGAAGTCTCAGCATTGATATTTGCAATAAAGTAGAATTTTTGAACAGAATGCAGTGTGAATAAGTGAAGTTTCGACGTGTAACCTTCTTCAGACGCACTGTAAGCTGTCATAGGAGGGGCATTGGGTGCTGGGTATTGTGCTGCTGCACTGTCCGAGTATTTTAAAACAATAATTAAGCACATTTTAATGAAATTTAAACCATGTCCCGTAGTTTTTTTTTCATTGCGTAAATTACAGTAATACAATTAGATACAATGATTATAAGTTACAAGGAAACTGAATCAGATAATAAAAGAGAAAGTTAAATCCTATTCTACGCAACAAGGCACAATTAATGGATCCATGTTTAGCTTTTTTTTTTTATTTTGTAGAATTACCAGAATCAGCCTAATCTTTCCCTCTTCTAATGTGTGGCTGTTGAAATCCTCAGCTGGGATAAATTAAGCTACTTATTAATCTAATTATTGTACATTCATCCAAGAAAACTTTCAACTTTCATGTGACTTAAAAAGGCCATTCAACTTTATTCCTTCTCTGCAAAGGGCTCAACCTTCTACCAATTAATATCGTTCTAATGTTACACCAAGTGGAAAAAAAACTCCTTGCCTTTAATTACTCAGCGGAACAATGGTCACTGAGAAATCTGAAATACTTGGGGAGAGTTCCTTTGATAGACAGCTCAATAGTATCCTAATGTTAGAGTTGACTCAAAGAGACTTATTATAATCACGGGGATGGAAATTAGGGATAGGACAGGCCCAAAATAATTCTAAACAAATTATTGTCTTCTTTCAAAATAACAGTTACAGACAATGGCAGTAATTTGGTGAATAGAAATAGAAAAGTATTAAGGTTAAAAATAATATCCTAGATTACATGAGATTGAAGTTCTGTAAAAATAATTTATAATTGTAAAAAATTGAAATTCATTCATTAAGTATCATATTGTAATGTTACAAGCTCCAAATGTGATAATGAGCATCTATTGCACCTCTGATTTTTTGAGTGCATAAAGCTCCCTACTGTCTATGGGATGCCAGCATAGGACAGTGTCCAATACAGATGTCAGTGTTCACTAGGGTCCAGCACAGATGTCTCATAAGCTGCATTTCAGAAGGTGGAGACTGTTTTGGGAATAGGAATGGTTTAGGTTTTTTTCAGGTTTAGTCTGAATTGGGGACAAGAACAGATGGCATTGCTAAGAAAGGAGGGGGACACAATAACTTTGTGGTACATGTTGACACCTATAATGTAAGGGTGGTACATTTACCGTGTGCAGGGGTATGGTTACTATGTAGAGATACCATTTAGACAATGAAAGCAAATAGAGCACCATTACTATGTCACATACCTAAGGGTCAGTTGCATTAGGGAGGGCACTAAGGAGGAATTCCCACTGCCAGGCACTAAAAAGCTACACATTAGTAATAATGATAGAACAAATATCTTGGGAGTAAGGTTAATGTGTCTATAGGTGCAGCTTATGGGCGCTATAGTGCTGATTATCCTTATACTGTACAACCTTTTATTCTATTTTTATAAAAGCTTTTATTAGTTGCAAAATGGTGAAAATGTGGTGATCACATCTCCCGGCTTTAGAGCTGCTGTTTACTGCCAATATTCACAGCAGTAAAGAAGACAACGGCCGCTGCTTCTGGGGAGTGGGGAAAGGTAAGGTCAAAAACACGTGTGGTGCCAGCCAAGGGTGTGCCTGTAAAATTCTGCATTGGACCCACCATAGAAATATTAACTTTCACAAATTCCTAAAACATTGCACATACAAAATTAGCCTTCATAAATTTTTGTGGCAAGTTTCTTCCATCCCCATACCTTGGACTTTAATTTTCCAAGGAACCCATGTCTTGAAGAGTAAGAGTACTCTGCTATGTACTACTTTTGCAGGGTTGGGGGGCTACCTGGCTCAGTAGCCCACCAGTGGATTCACCTGTTGACTTGGGGGCCAGTGCAAACCTGTACATACACAATAAACAATTTCATATAAAACAAGTATGTTTTTGAACACCTTTCTGCACAAGGCACTGGAATTATGAAGTAAATACAATATTCGGTAGTAAAGTACCTCATGTCAGGACTTTTTTAATACCCATTTGAGTAATTTACCTTTTTATTGCCATCATTGCATTCTTTAATCATCACACTTCCCTTCTCATCATGTTAATGAAAGATTTCGCACACATTATAAGAGCCAAGTGCCGTCACCACTTTCCGGGCTGCAATAAATATTATAAAATGACACCTATATATATTTAAAATACGAGCATCTCTCAATTAGAATGTGTTCGTAATGCTTGTCGCCCGTTGGTTCTCCAGCTCCTCGGGGATCTCTTACACATTAGTTCATTGTCTAATGAATGTTTTAGTTTCAACATAAATAGACTTCATTTATATTTAAATTACACCCTCGGAAGATTGGTATGCGAGGTACCTGTATTTGCCTACACAGCTAATGTTTGCTCGCTGCTCAACTAGACCTTTTACTTAGTCATAAAGCAATGTGTTATATTTTAATTCTTTTCAAATGATCATATCTTACCTGCTGCTACCCACAATGGTAAAATATACAGTTTCAAAACTGACTTCAAAATAATACCCCGAAATATTATAATATAATATTATATCATGAAATCTAAGTTAATAACATTAAAGCAAGCAAAACAAAAAGTAATCACCAGTATCCTTTGGTTGTCATAGTTTGTCAAATTTTATTCAGAGGTTTCTTAATCACATCTACGAAAAGGAAGACTAATAACAAGGTCGCTATTACAGATATCAAGATTTCCTAGAATCTTGAACAGTAAATGTCATGTTGATGTTTTGCTCATATTGTGGACTAGAATAGTTTTTTTGTGATATATTATGGTGCCATCTTCTACTACTGTCTGTATAAAAATGGAGACATGTTGAGTCTCATCCGGCCTGGATGAGCCTTATGAAACTAATCCCTGAACTCTTAAATGGTCTAAAATCTGATAGCCCTATGTGTATAAACCCTGAACAGGTTCCTCACATTCTTTGGCAGCTTCACGTATATAACATTATTGTAGTAACGTCCAGAAATGTTTTTAACATGTTTCCATAATTTGACGGCTTAAAGAAGTTGGTCACAAATACCGAAGTTTTAACAAGGTAATCTGTATTGTACTCATCTTACTAAACCTTCGGCTTTAGAGGATGCATGGTAGCTGCTTTCAGGACTTCCGGTGACATCCCATGGCATCGTCATGGCGGGTCCATGTGGTCATCTGTGCCGGCAGTGCCAAGGAGTTCCCTGTAACCGTCAATTTAGCAGAAGGAGACCCACGGTGCCCCTGAGCGATGTAGTCTATTAATGGCAGCTGGATCTGAGTGGACAAGGTGCTCCATGCACGTGGAGATCAGGACTAAGGCTGCATAGCCGAAACGCGTCGATCGTTTATTTCTTCACTGTGAATATACCCGATGTACTGTTGCACCAATAAAGCAAGATTTTAACCGGACAAGAGTTTGCGCTGGAAATCCTTTCTTCTTTGGACTGCTCTTTGCCCTTGCCTTGGGCGTTTCCGTGATTGCAGCTCTCCGGCTTGTGTAAAGGGAGTGAGTAGAGCTGATTTGAACTTTGTATAAGGTGCTCCATGCGGTATATTTCATTAACCCTGTTTAGCCAATGTCCCACTGAAGGCGGGGTCCACTGACTTCCACCGTGTCGGGATACAGGCTCGTGCTGCATTTAATAAATGTCACGTCTATGGTTTTTTGAACTGGGGCAGTGACAGCTCTGTGTGATGTAGGTGGGCCAGAGCAGCGTTATCCGTCAGTGTCTGTCCAGTCAATTCGTGAATCAGTCATCCCACCTCCTCCCAGAACTGATTGATCCCCGGGCAGTCCCAGAAAATGTGGAATATGGTCCCTTCTGAGGAGCCACATCAGCAGCACAATAGTGATGTGTCTGGGAACATTTTATGGAGGGATATCCTTATACTTCTGCCATAAGCAGCACAAATATTCATGAGGGATGTAGACTGACACATGGACACATGGACATAGTAGAGGGGCAGAGGAGTAGGTAAGCCAGGAACGGGCTCATTGTGAGAGTGCGCATGCTTACATCATTTCCCTCACACAAGACTGTTCCAAGCTAAAGCCTCTACATCTTGGCATGAGGTTCATATATTTTTTCAGTACTTAACTTTGCAAATTTTCATCCAGAGGTACTTTGCTTGGGCTAGATATGAACCCAATTTCTTTATGGTAAATCTGGTTTAAACTGGATTCATATAGCTATAATGTGATCAGGTTTAAGTCCCTGTGTCTAATGAAAGGAAATGACCTAAACTTTTAAGGTTTTATGAACCTAGATGACCATATGATGATCCACATTTGGTGTACATGAACTATGAGGGTCTGGTTCTTTCAGCCATCATATATATATGCTAAAATGTTCCTGCATCCTGGTCATTTGAATAAGGCCTCAGGTTAATAGGCTCCTTAGTAAAAATGTCCCAAGGGTATGTGCATATTTGAGATAGGAAAAAATTGTATAAGAAACCATCTGGGTATGGTTTTTTATTTGAACTACCATATTCTATGGCACATACTAGCTATGATAAATGGATAGTTTTCCCGATCTTTCCTTTTGTACCAATGTTTATTGCATACAAAATGTAAAAACTACTATTATAATAGCATGATAATTTACTATCTACAGCAGAGAAAATGTGCTGCTCTACTTTCCTGAGCACGAAGATTAAAAATAAGCTCAATTATTAATGTATAATTACACTTTATTGGAATACCATAAATACGGGTTAAAAAATGACAGCAGGGAACATTCGGCAAAACACAGATGAATGTTGTCATCATTAAAAGATAAAAGTTTCATACTGGTCTTATCTGTTTATTTGGAAGCGATCCAGACATTGCCGTTACATGGGAAACAAAAAAAAAAAGGAAATGTAGGAGTAATTATTGAAACTGTGCGATTTCTTATCTCCGCTACTGTCTCTCCAACTAGCATTGCGATATCAGCAGCTGCAGACGGTCGCTGATTCCCCGTATTGGTAAACAAGTGCTTTGGAGACCTGTATGAACCACTTTAAGCCCACAACTCCCTGAAGTGCTGTCAGGCTTAAGTTCTTAATCCATGGTTATTTCTGAGCTCTGGAAATTCATCTTTATAAAACCTAAACAAAAAAAGAAAAAAAAAAAAGCCTGTAGGGCATGTGCTCCCTCTGGTGAAGCAAATGACATGCTCATTTATTAATGAAACAATAACTCGAAAGAGAGGATCAAAGGACGATCCATCCTCTCTTTACAATCCCCTTTTTCTCAGGTCAGGCCATTTAATTGAGGAACAATAATACCGTCAATTGAGGAGAAAGTGACGTCGAAACAGTGTTTGCTTGTTAAGAATTGAAAATTAAATATCTTACTGGATAGTAGATTTTCAGAGAACCCTAAGACAATGAATGTCTTAAAGTATATATTCTCCTTAGGCAAAGTGGTGGAAGCCATTATGTCATATTTCTTAGAGAGGACCTTTCACCGGCTCCCTACAGGTACCCCTTCCCTGATTTCAGTGCAGGATTATTCCTCTGAGTCCCTACAGGTACCCCATCCCTGATTTCAGTGCAGGATTATTCATCTGACTCTCTACAGGTACCCCTTCCCTGATTTCAGTGCAGGATTATTCCTCCGACTCCCTTCAGGTACCCTTTCCCTGATTTCAATGCAGGATTACTCCTCCGATTCCCTATAGGTACCCCATCCCTGATTTCAGTGCAGGATTATTCCTCCGACTCCCTACAGGTACCCTGTCCTTGATTTCAGTGCAGGATTATTCCTCCGACTCCCTACAGGTTTATTTCTCCAAATCCCTACAGTTACCCCATCCTTGATTTCAGTGCCGGATTATTCTTCCGACTCCCTACAGGTACCCTGTCCCTGATTTCAGTGCCGGATTATTCCTGCGACTCCCTACAGGTACCCTATCCCTGATTTCAGTGCAGGATTATTCCTCCGATTCCCTAGAGGTAGCCCTTCCCTGATTTCAGTACCGGATTATTCCTCCGACTCCCTACAGGTACCCCATCCCTTATTTCAGTGCATGATTATTTCTCCAACTCCCTACAGTTAGCCCATCCCTGAATTCAGTGCATGATTATTACTCCATCCCTTATTTCAGTGCAGAATTATTTCTCTGGCTCTAAACTCCTGAGCAATCTTTTTTTGTTAGTTTCCGCAACCAATAATATAACTAGGAGCTCAACTAGGGTCAGCAGGGTAGTCAAAGGCTGACTGCTCCACCCAAAGTCAATCCACTGGACAGTACAGTGCCTAATAATGTATTACATGAAAGCCAGTGGACTAGCACCTATTAAAAATTGTAAAGAGTTGTATTTGTTGGGGTCCTGAAAGGTCCAGTCGAAACTTCACTGGTCTCCATATGTCCAGTGGAAAAAGTCACTGGGGGAAGATGCATCAAACTGTCTACTCCAAAAAATTTGGAAAATTTCCACCGGAAATGCCATATTTTTTGAAGGTTTTAGATCAATTTTAGGCAGCTTTAGTTCTACTCTGCACTGGTCTAAAGACCTACAAATAAATACATCTCCCCCACTGTGTCATGGTTCTTTAAATATATGTGTCCAATATGATCGCTTAGTAATTCCGGTGTAGCACTCATGAGCCGGAATTGAAATCTACTATAGTTCTATGGCACAGGTTATATATTAAATTTGTCTTTGCCAAAGCTAGTGAAGTGTGTGGGACAAAATTCTGTAGTGTGTGCCAGGAGATGTGACTTTTGGGCCCCATTGTGTAATGTGGCATGAGATGATAGCAAACATGTAATGGTTCTTCATGGTTCTGCCCCATATGCTGAGAGGTGAAGCCAAACTATCAAGGAAAGTGACATTTACCTTAGAAGATGAATTGTTTCCAGCAGTCACGGTTTTAAATGAATTGTTAGAGAAGACATCAGTTACGGAACTCATTTTGGTGTTTGTTTCCCTGCTAAGTAAGTAAGCAAGCACAGCAACACGGAGAAGTGAAGCAAAAGCAACAGGAGTCAATGAAAAGCAACTATGCACCTTTCCAGGGTTGTTAAAATAGTTCTGTATTGTCAGGAAATGATAGTTCCCCCTAAATGCTGACAATTGTCCAATAAGATACTCCGCTACATAATATATGTGAGTACAACTAAGACAGGCTGTTTATGGACCCTGCTGTGAACGTACCGTAAGCCTCACTGTATGCAATTGTTCAATAGTTTACAAGATTACACACTCTTCTCTATAGGGGACAAAGACTCAAGCTTATGAGTGCAAACTGTTGAAGCACCTTGTCATTGGCTGGATGGTGTTCAGGGTAGTACCGATTGTTGGAGAATTAGCCTCCGTTATATAGCATTCTGTGCCTAGTGTAGATGCGAGCTATAATTAACACCCATTTTCTAGTATAAATTATAATAAATGTGTTAGATCATCATGGCCATTAAAAGTACGGCCAAATTGGAGCGGTCTGAAGAAAACTGCCAAAGTTTTTCCTAAAGTTGCCCGAAACAGTTGGAAAACACTGTTTAGGGCCTGAAAATTCAACCCTCATGGGCTCTATAAAAATACATGAACAGCACAATTTGATTTCCAAAAAATGCAGAAATTCAGGTAATTCCAAAGGGATCACTTACTTTTTTTTTGCTTCTAAACAACTCGGTATAAATGTGTCTATACCAAACAGGACCAAGGACAGTCATACACCCTCAAGGCAAAGTGTGATTGTGTAGGACCAATAAATACACGATAATATTAACAAATAATAATGAAACGTTTCATAATTATGTAGAACATCAAATATTCTATTGAAAATACAAATAATACAAAAAACTGATGACAAATCAACTAAAAATGTATTGTGTTATTATATAAACACATTATTTGTAACATCAAACTTCTGCAAATTGTAACTTATTATATGAGATAAAGGGATTAAAGAGCATGGAATATCTTCTCCATAGAGATAGTGATTGCTAACACAGGGACATAACCCTACACATGCTGCTGTACAATGACCTCACTTTCCAGATGAAGCCTCTAGGCTATTGATCATCTTTGAAGATACTGTTTCCAGGCACGAGCCACCAACAAAATGGTGGTCACATCAGTTCTATTGAGTCAATTTACACAATCTCTTAAAGGGAACCTGTCATCAGGAAACCCATTTTTAGCACTCCCCCAGTCCCCACAGAGCATAGAACATATACTGCCAAAGAGTTTTTTTTACAAAAAAATTGGTTTTTGAATGGGAAACTGCTCCTCCATGTGTCCTTTTCAAATTGATGAAAAATCCTACTTGGCTCCATTTAAGTAATATGGAACAATGTCTGACTTATTTAGTACTATGACTATTTCTGACATATTTAGTACTATGGCTATGACTTACATATTTAGTACTATGGCTATGACTATGCCTGACATATTTAGTACTATGACTGACTGGATTCTGTGAAAGAGACCAGCTTTTGGTGGAAGTGTACTGTGTACCTTTCTGTTGTTTCCTTTGACCCCAATTTCTTTTGATCTCTGTTTTCTAAACTTAAGTTGATGGCATACAGAACCTGTGTGGATCCATGCCCAACCATGTTCATGTGTTAAGTCATCACTAATGATGACTCGATATGCAACAAAGATCACTCTCAGTAACTTCAGCAACATTTCGTACTGATGAGTAAACTTAATGATAACATTTTTTCAGCATTGACCTGTTTTAAATTGGAGTCAAGAGAAAGATTTATCATTAATAAGATATGTGTTATTGAAGGTGGTTGCCTTTAAAAATGTATATCTTCCAATTAGCAGTGACAATGGATTAACATGGAAATTAGTTGAGAAAGCTGATGTTATCTCTTGGTGTTAGTGGTGTGACTAGGTGTAGCTGAATTGCAGTTGGTAGTATAGGTGTGGTAATGCATTCATAAAGCAATAATAATAATTCCATTATATATATAGTGCACACAGATTACACAGCGATGCACAGAGCTTGTACCTCAGTCCATGTCCCCAATGGGGTTCACAATCTAATCAACCTACCAATATATTTTGGAGTGTGGAGGAAACCGGAGGACCTGGAGCAAACCCACGCAAACACGGAGAGAACATACAAACTCCTTGCAGATGTTGAATGTGGGACTTGAACCCAGGTCTCCAGTCCTGCAAGGCTATAATGCTAACCACTAAGCCACGGTGCCACCCTACTGAGCCACTGTGCCACCCTACAGAGCCACCGTGCCGCCCAAAGCTGTAGTTGTGCAGTGATGAAACAGAACTGGAGTGGTTGTGCTGAAGAAAGCCAAACAGTGGAAGTGCAAATAGAGCTAGTATCGTGCAACAGTGATAGAAAGCTGTAGTCATGTAGTAATGAAGCAAAGTTGTGGCTGTGCAGTAATGAAACCACTGTAGTTATGCAGGGATGAAGCAGTTACTAGAGCTAGGCCAGAGGTTAGAAGAGTAAGGCTGCTGTTGTAGCAAACTTTGCCAATTGATTATTAAAATAGGTCACTAGTGTAGCAGTGTTGAGGCTGCATGTCTCACTAAGTGGAAAAATTAGTTTGTATATTCAAGTGGTAATCCATCTTGTTACTTGCAGTTAGAAAAGCCTGGTATCTAATAACTATTTAATAACTGTAATATCTGTAAGCACAAGTTATCTAATAAATGTAACAACTGTAAGCACATGGAAGCTACAGCAATGTCTGAAGCTCAGACGTCTTTCAGGAACAGCCAGGAAGTGAGAGAACAGCAGCATGCACTGTGGGATCTGAGACAGATGACTGAATTTCCTTTAGAAAATATCTGAGTATAAAACTGGAACCAAACTATGGTAATCGTCAGTGCCCCCCCTCCCCTAGGATCAACCATTGACTGACCATTACAATGCTTTCGGGTGAGTGTATTTTGTTCACATGGACCTGTTGAAGCCGGAAAGTACCTCCGGTCTTCATTTTAGGTATATTGAATATTTTTATATTTCTGTACCCCTGTCTGCTTTTCTCTTTTGATTTGGACTCTGAACTTTGAGTCATTAGATATTGTTGGTCACTGGACTTTCGGAGGAGGGTGGCTTCTGTACTCTGTATTTGCCCCTTTTCCATCTGGGACCACTTGTTTTCCCCTTCTTTTTGGTCATTTTAACTGAATAGTAAACGTTGTATAAGTATTGATACTGGAATAAAGCATATATGATTTTTTTTATGGTCTTACGCAGCTCCTTTTCTTTTCTTTATTAATTCAGTATGAATTGCCTGCCATGGTGGACAAGGATGGAAAAATCTCTCAAACTAGAATTTTTGTTGGAAGACGGGAGGCGTGTATGTGTGGTGGGGGCATGAACGGCCTGGCCCATTGTATTTACTACAGCAGAAATCTCTGCCAGGTCTGGCCCGGTCTAACCTTGCAGGGATCTGAAGAGCACACTTCTAGATCTAGTAAACCAGTGATGGGCAACCTTTTGAGCTTGGTGTGTCAAAATTCGCCAAAAAACCGAGCATAACTCGGGTGGTGTGTCACCTTGAGAAAAAAAACCCTAATTTTGTGATATTTAGAGTTTAAATAACAAATACGTATAGTTATTTAACTTACCTGCTTAGTGACTTCTTTGTTAATCTGTCAGTTGGTTTCTTTCGTTGGTCTTGCTGTTATTTAACTTGTGTGGGGTGCCATGAACTAAGATAAGTGAGGGGGAGGGGGAATTCTTCCAGTGATGGGGAGCCTGTGGCAGTCCAGCAACAGCTAGTTTTAAGGACATTTGTGTCCTGAGAAGTGCCCCCCAAAGAGTGTACATCACAGGCCAGCCCGGCAGAGCTCAACGCAATAAATTAACTTACCCAACTGGCACAGGCTCCAACGATACCACGAGCCTCCGTTACTCCTCTTCAGGCCGCTTCAACTCCTGTGTAGATGTTCCCGCGGAGGCACAGCATAGGTTGCGTCTTTGCGAGCTGGGGCTGCTCTGTCTCCACGCTCCACTCTGGCGTCATTGGGCGGCCTCCGCAGAGCAGGACAGGAGCAGCAGCTGCGATCTCTCTGACTGAGATGCAGCCGCTCGCTGCAGACCACATCGCCAACCGACCGCCCGACCGGCCCCAGACAACAGACAACTGCACTACAGCAATTTTTCTCCAGCAGCCGTGTGTCACTGAAAATGGGTACGTGTGTCAGTGCTGACACGCGTGTCATAGGTTGGCCATCACTGTACTAAACTGTTGTGCAGTACTCCTGCGGAGGGAATATTACAATAGGTGTTCAATATAACAATATAATATAAATTCCCCACAATCTGTCTTACTTTGCACTTACACTGTGTTTAAGACTCTTTATTCAATAGTTTGTTTTTTTTGTTACACAACCAAAGTGGAATTCTGGAAAGTTTACATTTTTTTTTTTTTTAAGAAAAGATATATCTTTTTCTAAATTATGGAATATATTTTAATTTCCCTCCTATATGTTAGTTCACACATTACACAAATGTTGCACTCAAACAGCTTCAAATTCCGCTTCTGGAGGAGCTTGATGTTTGGTCAGCGTAAAAGCAGCCTGCCGAAGAGCGATAGAAATGTAAGGCTGCTTTTCCTATATATCACTTACTATGACTGACATGAGCCTCAGGTGAATATTGATTATAATGTAATATTCATAATGTACAATGGACACTTATTTGATCCTCTCTCTTTTACATAATTTGCGCTCTAAGTAACTTTCACTGTGACATTCTGCACGCTCATAAAATCTATTACCTTTTATCAATTTACATTGCTACTGGCGTGAAATGATTGCTCTTTATGCCTTATATGCGCTGTCTTATGCAAGCTCAAAGGAGCCAGCCATTCTTTCCTCTTCAATGACACAAAATGAGTGATAATAGCAATGTAAAAATACTGTATTACATTTGTGAATGTGCCAGGGATTGTGTGTTGCATTTTTCATGGTGGGTATTATTAGCCCCAAAAGAAAAAGAAAAAAAAAATGTTTAAATATAAATATTCAGCTCCTTATTGGAGACATTTTCAAGGGTTTTACTGTAAAAGAACATATATAAAGTTGTTTCCACCACTGATTTTTTAATCCTCATGTATTATAGATCTGATCAGATCATAGAAGCCAAAGATACCTGAATGCAAATAAAAGTAGTACGGTATGTATTTTCAGCCAAGTTTCATATAAAGTGTTTTAGCTGACATGGCAGCCTTTGTCCAACACTGAAACAAAGTTTCACATGTGACGTGACCAACCGACTTCCAGTCCGGTGCACTAGAACTCACAGCAAGCCTCGGATGCTTATTCAATGCAGCATGACTCTCTATCCCACATACTATCCCACACAGTGTAGGCAACCGACTGCCACTATTGCTACCTTTCTGCTACTAATGGTGAGATAATTACTTCTCTATTCAGGGATATGTATGACTATTGGGGTTCCATCAGTCACCAGGCCACCTCCTTATCCAGTATTAGTATTGGTTGTGGCTATACTCGGTTTTGGCTAATGACTGTGGCTATACATAGGTCAAACATTTAGTTTTTTTATGTACAATATTTGAGTACAGGCAGTCCCCTACTTAAGAACACCTGACTAACAGACGACCCCTGGATGTTGGTTATTTACTGTACTTTAGCCTTAGGCTACAATAATCAGCTGTAACAGTTATCAAATGTGTCTGCAATTAAGATGTATTGTTAATCCTGGTTCTTACGACAATACAACATTTTTAAAATCCAATTGTCATAAAGACCAAAAAATTCTGGCTGGGGTTACAATTATAAAATATACAGTTCCGAGTTACATACAAATTCAACTTAACTTAACGGCCTGTACTATATAATCCTAATGCTATTCATGGCTGTTTCTATTTGATTTGGCCAGACTGTATGATATTTGTGGAGACCTTAGATTTGATGCTAGATTACTATACTATTATTGTCTATTGGTCAGAATTTGTTATATTACCTATATTATCTCTGTTGCAGTGTGTGAAACGTCACACTTCATACAAGAAAATGAATGCTTCTTTTATTTGCATTCTGATGCTTGGATTCTATGATCTGATTATAACAGGGTAGGAACCCTAATCTGTAGCACCCGACATCACTTGATGGGCGGCTGTACAATTGAAGACGATCTAGTTTGCAACTTGGATGTTGTATCTTACAAATTTTACAAATAAGAGAAAAGATAAAAAAGTCGGTTGATAGCTATAGCTTTGTTTTGATTTGACTAATGTTGATTCTTGCCCAATTTAAGGCTGATCATGTGCAAAGGATCTCTGTCAGTCTTGGCTTGTTCCACCATATACATTTTCATATTAGAGAAGGTTAATGGCTTTTTTAACGGGCAGAGAGAAATAAACCATTGACAGTAATTTAACTATTCTCTGGGTTCTCTCAATTCCCATTTAAACTTTTAAATGGCCAACAAAAAATGGTGGTTTTTAGTCAATGTTGATCTAATGTGATTTGTCATTTTCCTGTTTGTGATGCATCGATAACCAATTTTATATATATCTGGAATAGAACCAACGTGATTTAGCATGCAGCATTTGGAAACCATCTTTAGGTGTTCTGGGGTTCCTACAAGTGACCAGGTTTATTGTTCATCCAGCTGCTAAGCATTTGATGGATGCCGCAAGTCCAGTTCTTGATTATATCACGTGCACCGAATAAAACAGGTCACGTGACCACTATCTTAGTAGCCAGGTAGCCTGCCCAATGTTTCCTATCCTAGGTGAGGTGATCCCACTAGAAGAATGATAACAGCAGGGGCCGTGTTTTCATTACTAGGAGACCTGAATGATGTCCCTTCTGGGCAGAAAACATTTTGTTACACAAGATAATGTTATGTTTACTTTTGTATATGTAATTAACTAACATCTGAGTGGGCATGCCAAGTGTAGGCACGGCGATATAAATATTGGCTAATCACTCAGATAGCCATGACTTAAGATACCACACATGCCTGCACACATTGGGGCACGTTTACTTACCTGGTCCTGTCACAATCTCGCGGTGCATAGTCTGACGCTGATTCAGGTCCGCCAGAGTTCACCTTCTTCTTCCCGGTGCATGTGAATTCTTTTTTTAAATTCCATGGTTTTTCTGAATCCGTCGGGTTGTCCCATGGCCACCCCCCGATTTCTGTCACGTGAAAGCCGGCACCGATGTGACACAATCCGATCACGTGCGGCAAAATCCTGGGGCAATTCACCGCAAATCGAAAATATTTGGGAAACCCGACAAAGGTGAGGCGTTCGGGCCCTTAGTAAATGAGCCCCATTGACTTTGTAATTGCAACCGCTGGATGTTATGAATACGCTTCAATAAAGACGCACCTTGTTTTCATTTTAGCTGGGTTGTGGAATTACTTAGTGGATGTGTCTACCTTCACAATTAGGGTATCCATGATTTGAAGTATTCGAATACAGGGAAGGGGAGCTGTGCTTTCTTCTTCTTTGTATGTCATGAATATTTCATTGAAACATTATAGAGATCATAAATTTGCAGCCATAGACCTCATGAATGTAATGTAATGTGGCTACATGGTAGCCCTTTAATACTGGTTTGGGAGATTATGTAGGACTCGTCTCTTTAGCCAAAGGGTTAGGAAATGGGTGTTGCTTTACAGAATTAGGGCCTTTTACCCAAAATTCAAAACCCTCAAAAAGCCTTATCGGGGACCCGTTATCTTCTCCACTATGTCACCTCCTCTTTGATATATACATCACTACACTTTTATCTAAACATGTGGGGTCCATTTTTAGTTCTTGGCTGAGATATTGAAATCCATGTATCTTTAACCAAATCCTTTATTTGTCCTAAACAACAGATGAAGGAGCTGCAAAACTATGATTTCATGTAACTAATTGTTTTACCCGTTTCTCTCCTTTTTATTCTTTTCGACAAACAATTTGAATACAAAAGAACATATCAACGTATCCACAATGCCTAGTTGTTTGGATTGCTGCTGTTTTGTTATTCCATATCAGAGGCAAATTACGAGGTTTACCAACAAAGAACAGATGTGCTAGGTTGCAACATCAGCCGAAACTAATGAAGGAAAGACAAATATAGTCCTTGCAATTTCATGCAAAATTCTGCATTATTTGATCACTCTGACAATTAAAACAGCGAGAAAAGAACAATATTTGTAATCAAAACAAGTCCGTATTTCCTGAATGAATATTAGTAATTATCCCGTCTACAAATACAAGGAACTTTTGCCTCTTGTCAGGTTACTGTCGACAGTTTCCTAAAGGACAGAGCTGTTTTAATTATATGACAATTAATGCATAATTATTATGTTTGTTAGGGACGAATCACAAGACAACAGACTTGATATTGCTGCACTGGTTAGTGAATCTTAATTACTTTTTCATTTATTTTGCATATAAAAGCTATTTGCTAATTGTCTTTGCTGAAAGTATGCAAAATATAATTAGCCATTCATACTTGTGGATGTGTTATCTAACAGTATGTTTGTTACTCGGGAACATATATTAAAGTTTGCATCTTTAATTACTTTGGTTTCAGGAAATAGAGTTTACTGAACGTTCTCAGACAAATATTTTTGTGCTGTTTTTTTTTGTTTTTAAGTTTTATAGTGGATGTATTCTTATAGCTGTATTATCTATGGCTGGACCAAATTGCAATTTATTATAGAGAGCTATTACTTTGTAGTTATTTTTCTGAAAAACAATTAAACTAATAACATAAGTGGTTGTTCAAGTGAAATAGCAACATCTGCGGCAGAATGGGAAATGGGGTTTCAACTAAGGATGTGGAAGACTATAAAATATCGGGACAATTCCTATAAAAAGGGGTGACTATATCAATCATGCATGGTGTGGGTATGCTAACATCTTTGTTAATAGTGTTGTGAACAGATGTGCAATGAGCTGTATTCTGCCTCCACAAAGTACTGTTTTATTGAAATGAATGTCCTTTGGCCTCAAGAATTTGACAAAGTCATGTATATGTATTTAGTACCAGGACATAAAGAGTCATAGGATACCTTTATCAGTACTTGAATGCTAGTTTTCTGGCTTACAAGTCCAAAAATAATCACAATGGGGCACATTTACTTACCCGGTCCTGTCGCAATCCCCAAGATGCGTTGTCTGATGAGGATGAAGTCTGGCGCGATTCAATAACATTGTGCGCCTGAGATCCTGCAAGTGTTGCTTCCCCGCTCAGTTCCGCAGGAGTTCACCTTCTTCCCGGTGTATGTGAGTGCATTTTCTTGCGACACAATTTGAATTTAAATCCCGCACTTAGTCCGAATCTGTCGGGTTATCCGTCCGCCACGTCGCCGATTTGTGTCACATGAAAGCCAACGCGATTGCGCCAATATCCAATCGCATTGCCGAAAACCCCTGTTATATGCGGCGCAAATCGGAAATAGTCAGGAAACCCGACAGAAATGTGGTGTGCGGACCCTTAGTAAATGTGCCCCAATAACTAGCAAACTGACAGTAGTTGCGATTATTTCAACAGAGTGGGCCGGCACAGGTGCTCCTGCCCCATGCTTCACTGTGACACAAATCTGGAGCAGGCACTTCCTAAATACCTGTGCAAGAAATTTGCACTGAAAAGAACGTGCAAAGTCTGACAGAAAACTGGCAAATGGCCTTTAGTAAATGTGTGCTGAAATGCTAATTTGCATAAAATGAAGGCATGGACAAGTCACCTAGAAGAAAATATGTTTTGTTGGCTAAGTAACTAAAAGAGTTGCTTAATAACAATTTTACATTTTAAAATGTCTTGGAGTGGACTACCCTGAACTATATTGGTGGTCTTCTTGGAGAATGGTACTCTCAAAGAGATGGCCAATATGTATATTTGGGGAAATAGAAAATCAGTCACAGAAGACCTGATATAGATTAGGAGTTGTGCTTGATCCTGCTGGTAGATGTCCTTTAAGGTATACTGTATGCAATGGTCTATGTTACATGATTATTCATCCAGGGCATAAATCGTAATTGTTTGTAGTCCAAGTATGATGATTGTTTATTTAAAGCAGATCTTAAAAAGAACTTTTCTGAGGTTGTCTTTTGGGATAGCATGAGGTTCTGGTTTCATATCTCGACCCTAATGTCCATATAAAGGTACAGTATAAACAATGATCATGTTTTATTTGCTTGTGGATTTTCATAGAAATTAAGATGTGATTGGTTGCTACGGACGTGAAGACAGTTTTAGCAAGTTTTGTTAATTCCCCCATTCCTTTTTACATTCTAAGACCTGCATAAAAAAGAACCAGACCCAGATCCAAAATTACACAGCCTGGAGGGAAACATTTTAAAAGGAGTTGTAAGGGATATTAAAGAGCTTTTAAATGATGAGGTGGACACAATTCATGGCCGCTTGTCCTTCTGGTCCTCACAAATTTTCCTCTGGGTAATTTTGGTATGGTCATAAACTGGGGGTGCAATTATTTGCTGTATTTGTTATGGCAGTGTGGTTGGTGGGTTGGGGGTCTACCTGCTGTGGCTGAGACAAGTTGGTTGGTCTAACTTCTTTGGGTCCCTGCTGGAGTCCAGGGAGTAGAAAGATTTGTAAATAGGGGAGTTATGGTGCCTCCCATAACTGTGGTTTGTGGCTAGGGGTAAATAATGTTGGTGGGCAGATGCACAGCTAGACTTTTAAAGCTTCAAGGAACTCCCTTTCGCAGATTACTCAGCTAGCTTAAATTGTCCGGTTCGTTTACTTGGTTTGTTATATTCATCAAATAGAAAATTCCTTACACCCTTTTTGTATAATTAATCAATACAATTGCTATTGTGGCCATTTAAATACAAGATTTATTTGTGAAAGGGTGAAGGAATAAAGGGGATAGGTTGTTGGCCAGGGATGGGAGGACCATAAATTGTCCATACACAATAAGTATGATAAAATAGCATTTATATGGATTTATAATCTAATAATAATCGTTATTTATATAACTCTGTAGCACTTTAAAGAATTTGGGGAACACACAAATAAAATTACATGACATTACAGAGCAGAGTAATAACAGTCGTGTGAAATAATAGGAGTGAGGGCCCTGCTCACGAAAGCTTAGTCTATGAGGATGAGGGGGTGACACAAGAGGTATAAGAGCTTGTCCAGCCATTTTTATAAGGGGATGGAATAAAAATAATTCAATAAATAAAAAATGATGCTTGAACCAGCCATCAGCCGCCATCTTATAAACAAAGTCCAAAGTTAATGGGACTGTAGAGAAGCATCTTCAAGATAACAGGCAGGGGGATTACCCAAAATTGGTTAATAAAGAGTCAAAGTTGCATGCAGTTAGCGAGTGTGATAGGCTGCCTAAATAAATGAGTTTTAAAAGAACGTTTGAAGCATTGGTGGTTGGATATTAGTCTAGGGCATGGCATTCCAGAGAATTGGTGCAGCTCTGGAGAAATCCTGGAGACTTGCATGAAAAGTTTGAATTAAAGAACAGAATAATCTAAGATCACTGGCAGATCAAAGAGCACGGGTTAGACGATGGACTGAGATGAGAGAGGAGAGGCAGGAGGTGCCGTATTATGAAGAGCTTTGTGGATGAGGGTTATTAACTTAAACTGTATTTGAAAGGAGATGGGCAACCAATGCAGTGATTGGCACAGACTGGAGGCATCCGTGCAGGTCTGATGAGACGGGCTGAAAGATGAGCCTGGCTGCTGCATTCAGAATAGATTGTACAGAAGAGAGTTTAGTGAATTGAAGAACGATTAGTAGAGAGTTACAGTAGTCTAGATGAGAGTGCATCAGAGCGACAATTAGTGTTTTAGAGGTTTCAACTGTAAGAAATGGTCAGATTCTAGAATTATTTTTAAGGTGCATCCGACAAGAGCGAGCAACAGATTTAATATACGGCACAAAGGAGAGGTCAGGGTTCAGCATAACCCCAAGACAGCCGGCCCGCTGCCTCGGGGTTATAATGACATTCCAGACAGAAATAGAGAGATCAGGGTTAGGTTGGTTAGTAGATGGTGGAAAGACAAGAAGTTTCAAGAAGAAGGAGGTCATGAATTTAGAGACGGCAGAGAGACAGTCACTGGTGTCCTGCAGTAAGGCAGAGGTGATGTTATGTGCAGAAGTATACAGCTGGGTATCATCAGCATAAGGATGATACTAAAAAAACAAATCTGCTGATGGTTTGACCAATGGGGGCAGTATAGAGGGAAAATTGTCTAATGTATTGCAATATTATATGCAATATAATATTGTATAATGTATACAATATCTCCCAAAAACTGAAGGATTTCAAAGCAAATAACTAAATATCTCCAGCTGAGTGAATTGTTTGGGAAATTGTTTGGGACTTGTATGGGAAATTCTACAGTCATGTATTCCAGTTAAAAGACAAATTCTACAAACTCCTTAGGACATTTTATGGGAAGATAATTGCATATTATGTCACTTTACATTAACACAGGTTTAGGATGTCAATCCACTACAGGCTTTTAACTAGTCCAGATATTTTTCCTTTAGGCTAGAACCAATGACAAATGTCTACATCTAAATATCTAAGAATGCCTACGTTCTACAGTATAGATCAGTGATGGCGAACCTTTTAGCGGCCGAGTGCCCAAACTGCAACCCCAAATCCCCCTTATTTATCGTGAGGTGCCAACAAAAAATTAAAGCAGTAACTTATTGCTCCCTGTTCTGCAACAACTTTCTATCATATTGACCTCCGGAGGACAGAAACACAGTAGAAAGAAAGATGGAAAATTTGCATCATTTTAGCTTCTTTCCAGTGTCCCTCTGTACACAGAGAATCGTGTGGCCTGCAGAAGGTCCTCCAAGGATTATTCAGTCTTGTCTACTTATTCTCCTTCATCCTACAGTCCTAAGTAGCAAAGGAAGTATCACTTTAATATATGACTTGAAAGCAGCATCTTTTGAGTTGCTTGGAACTGCAGGAAGATTCTTTGAGTCCTGTCTGGTGTGCTTGGGCGATGGCCCGGGTGCCCACAGAAAGGTCTCCGAGTGCCGCCTCTGGCACCCGTGCCATAGGTTCGCCACCACTGGTATAGAGCTTCTATGGTCCTATAGCCAAGTATATCCATGGTATATGCTTTACATCCTCTTAAAGCGGTATTCCCATGAAGACAAGATTATTAAATAGACTCAGAATAACAAGTTAACACATTCTCTAATTCACAATTATTAATAAAAATTCATTATTTAACAGATCTAATTCCAACCTGTCTCTGTTAGTCCTGGTGTACACAATTTTGGTTGCCTCTGGATCCAATAGTAAATCTTCTGACGATGGTCGGATTCTTCTCATGAATGGCTTCTCTTATCTGCAACCTTCTCTTCACTGCAGTGCTCTCTGCTTCCTGCCCCTCCCCCCTGCATTAGAAGACCAGCTCAGACACAGGCACTTTCTGCAGAGACTGACTCTACTAGCTACAGGCAAGATAAGGTCTTTATAGCAGAGCTGACTATGTGGGCTATAGATGAGTTAGCAGACCTGAGAGTGCCTTTTTGTATTATATCCATCTCATGGATCTCATCATCTCTCATTTGTCTCATTTCTCTTTTTCTCGTTGTGTCAGATACTAGTACAATGTTCAGAAGCTAAATAAAAATGTAGATAAATCCTGTACTCTGATCATCTAAGCACATTGTCAGCACACAGCATCTCATAGCACAGAGGGATCATGAAGAGTCTGCCTAGAGAGTGCCCCCCCCCCACACACTATGGAATATTACCCTGACAATCTCTGAGTGAAAGGAACTAAAACAGCAATAAACGGAGTAAAATTGATAAGTAATGGGGTTGAAATGATCTTTATGGTGTAAACATCACTAGGGGATTGAAATTTGAGAATTTTCTTTCATGGGCAAACCCGGATGGGGAAATGGGTGACTAAAATTTAACACATAATTGCCAGGTTTTTCACTCTAAGCTGCTATGCTGTTTGTCTTTTAGGGCAAATAGGAAGTAAGTCAAGATCCAGCTTTATTGGAGATGTCTCTTCCCAGTGTTACCATCTCTTTGTCAATCTAATATATAAAGCTGATTGTATTTGTGTATTTATGTGTGTGTTTATGACAAAAGAAAAAGCGATTTTTTCAGCTCACCAAACATTGAAGAAGCTGCTGTATGACACCAGTCGCGCGGAGTAAGGAGGAAGGGCCGCTCCGAGTCAATATAGGAAAGGTAAGCAGGCACTCCAGCGAGGGTGAAAAATAGAAATATCAAAAATGGCTTTTCCCCTCTCTATGTGCACATGGCTTTTTAATGGAATGATTAAAAGTTAGGTTTTAACATGTCTTTCCCAAACATTTTTTGATATTTCTATTTTTCACCCTCGCTGGAGTGCCTGCTTACCTTTCCTGTGTTTATGTATGTCTGCTAAAGGAATCTGCACCACTGCATTTCCAATCACAAATTGTACACAGATGCCTCACGTGTACATCATAGTCAATTATGTGTGATTATGTGTGAATTATTATGATTTTAAAAGAAGCGCTTAGCCAACATTGTTGTAGAGGCATTAGATCATCTCTGATACTCCTGTCACATCAAGTACTGCAATCATCTATCTATTGTTATATCATTTCTGATACTACAGTCACATCCAAAGCTGAAATCGTCTACCATTATATTATCTCAGATGCCTATAACTCTGGATGTGATGGGAGTATCAATCTGATGTTATATCATCTCTATACTCCAGTCAGATCAAGAGCTGCGGTCTTATAGCTGCCATTAGATCATCTGTACTAATGCACTAACATTCAGAGCTATAATCGTCGGTCCATTGCTATATAATTTCTTTTACTCTAGCCACAGCCAAAGCTGCAATAATCTATCTACTTTTCTTTAATCTCAGATGCCTGTATCTGGAGTATCAATCGGCCATTAAGTCATCTCTCACACTCCAGTCACATCTACAGCTGCAGTATTATCCTTGTCATTGTATCATATCTGATATAGAGCAAAAGTCTTATATCTAATGTTATATCATCTCTGATATTCTAGTTGATATTGATATTCCAGAGCTGCACTTTCATATCTGCAGGTACTACTTCTTGAATTTTCTCCCACAATCCCTTGCTCTACGGAATGGAGACACTATGGGAAGGGGGGATCTGGTGTGTGGACACATGTGATAAAATATTCATACTTCCACTGCAAGGCCTCCTTCTAATGACCCCATAATAGAAGTTCTGTTAAAGAGGCCAAGGACAGGAACAGAGTAAATTTCTGTCTTTGATTTGTGATTTTTATATGCAGAATAATTTTTAACCTGTTCTTTTTTTTCTATAGATAAGAGCAGTTGTTTACTATCAATGGCAACTGCAGCTAATTTGAAATAAAATTAGTTTAATAATCCAAAAGTAATTTGCAAAACCTCAGCACTATCATCCCCCAAAATACTGTAATAGCTCGTAAAAATAATATAACACCTGTGCCCTTCAGTGCCATTATCTGCCCATAAAGTAGAGCAGCAGATGTGCTCCAGACTGAGATTTTGTACTTAGTTTGCATTCTGTCTCGCACTAATCTGAACACTGCCTTATTTCATCTCTAGCTTTTTTTATTTAATTTCCACCACACCTTTTGGTCTCCTGTTGACTTCAATCTGGGATGCAGGTGGTTAACTAACTGTGATGGACAGATGGCTCCTCCACTCACAGTCTGGCTTGTCAAGCCACTGATCAGTCACTTTCTGTACCGGGTCTCTGCTATCCGATAAGATTATTTGCGTACTTCCCAGAGTTTGCTATGACTTCATAATTGTTGATCTTCTGACCTGTGCTTGTCTTCTTACCCTCTGTTTGTCTCTTGTTTTCATGCTGTATTGTCCTCTTGGTTTTGACCTGTATTTTGACAGTTTCTCTTTGTTTGTTTGTCATATTTTTGTCTCTGCGTTTTCATTATGACACAAGAAAGGAAATTTTGACGAGTTGTCACATACAGTCTAGGGTAGGTGTCAGGGCTGGGAGTCTGTGGACCCTCTGGACCACCGCGGGAGATGGTACTAGCCGACCTAGGACCGGAGTCTAAGTGGCACCTGGTCTACCGCAAAGCGGGATGGGCTTGCTGTGGCGGGACACCACCAGGCCGTTCCACAGGTGCGAGTAGCCTGCGGTTGCTGCCAAGGTAGTAGTACAGGAGACAGTCTGTACCCGGGGTGATGGCAGGAGAATAGCACAGTAAGGCACACTAGGACGCAGGTCAGGAACACAGGAACAAACTGGCACACAGGAACAAAGGTACACAGGAACGGACTGGCACACAGGAACGCAGGAATCACAGGAACAGACTGGCACACAGGAACGCAAGAATCACAGGAACGGACTGGCACACAGGAACATAGGAATCACAGAATACACAGGATACACAGGGGAGCTTCCTCTTCAGGGGAAGGCTTGAAGATCCGGCAAGGGTCACAGGAAGGGGCAGGAATTTATACCAGGTCAGCGCCAATTACCGTAGGAGCAGCGGAGGTCACCGCTGGAGCCAGGGGAGGTAAGAGGTGCCAGGCTCCGGGGGCACACGGAGAGACGCGGTGCGCCCGAGATCCGAGACAGGGATCGTGGGAGCACCCGTGACAGTAGGATAGGCAAGTAGGTAGGGACAGCTTGGTGGGTCTAGCTTTAGGGATCATTGTCAATGTCTGTTCCTTCCTTCCTTCTTATTGTCAGTTCCCAAACACGAGCATTACAAATATTTATATTTTTGAAACTAGGAAAGAATTCAGGAACGGTGTCCATATTTATATGACACATATTTAGTATACAACAAAAAGGCTTAAAAAAGAAAAGCCTATATATATTCGGGATGGTAACCCCTATTTATAACCTGGTGACTTCTTTATCCCTGGAAAATGAGACAGGGAGAAGGTTTTGTTGATAGCCTAGGATCAGTTGACAAATTCAAGTTATAATCAGCAATAAATCCCATCAATGGGTTTCCATAAATGACTTCCTACAGATACTTAGAAAATGCTGCTGGATCACAATAAGGATGCTTGTCACATTCCTTATTTCTTTTTTTTTCCATCAAGAACATTTGATTTAGTATCTGGTTACTGCTAATCCTGTGTCATGACACCTCCATTCACTTCTGATTGTGAGCTCAAGGCAGCTTCCTCTGAAGATAAAGCGAGAGAAAACTATTGTCATGAGCTGAAATAACCTGAGCGGAGCTGTCATATTTAAATGGAAACACTCTCGTGCTCTCTTCAACCTCTAGACACTCTGAATAATTTCCTTAATGATGATAAAGTCAAATAATAAGTCTATTGATAATACATTTCATATCCGCCTCTCGGTTACAGTAATCCTGTGTTGTAATTGTTCTGATTACCTCAAATAATGACAGAGGAGAAGGACGGGGAAAGAAGACAAAATAAATAAGACAATCCTTGTGTGGTGTGAAAAGAATTTGTTGGAGGATTTTTTAGCACTGCATTGGATAATTATTGGTTGTATATAATGCTGATTGCTCAGATCGGGGTGAAGTGTAACTTTACTTAACTAATTCAAATCAAATTTAAATGGAACCTTAAAAATTGTCCTAATTAACTATTACCAGTATGTCGTCAACCAGCTGAATAGCTTCTCAATCAATTGTGTGTTCATTTCTAAATTACTGGAACTATATACATTAGATTTGGTACAATATAACATTCATCAGATGGCGCCTGGGCTGTTTCCTCGAAGTCAGACCGGAATTCGGCGAAGAAGGCGGTGAGATTAGCTGTGACCAGGTCGTTCCTGTCCCATGCCCAGGCTTTCCTGGAGTGAAGACTGATAAAGAAAGCCACCTTAGCCGTTCTGTGGCAAACTCTGAAGGCATCAGTTTGATATGCAAGGAGCACTGGCTAATGAAGCCCCTGCATAACATATCCTCTTCGTCATACTTGGTGGGCATGGAGAGTCACGGCCTGGGTTCAGCAGTAGACAATGTAGCCGTAGAAGCGGGAGGTATAGCTGCCACTGGATGTGGGTGCTGAGTCACCAACAGTTGCTGCAAGATGGTGGTGAGTTATCCAAGTTGCTGGCCTTGCGCAGCAATCTTCTGGGACTGCTGGGTCACAATGGTAGTGCGATCAGCCAAATCAGGTAGTGGAATCTTGACCATGGCCAGATCTTACTGTAAGAATCAGCGGTAGTGGACCCACTGTACCACTATGTGCGATGATATAAGACGATACCTGGGAGCGGAATCTAAGTGGCACCCGGTTTTCACCAGAGCCCGCCGCAAAGCGGGTTGGACTTGCTGTGGCAGAATACCACCAGGGCGCTCCACAGGCGTGACTTCTCTCTCGATGGTGGTCAAGGCGAGGTACAGAATCGTGAAGCAGAGGTGGAGTCAAGGTCAGACGGGAGGTCAGGAGAGGCGGCACAGGAGCGGAGTCAGGAACAAGGCAGAAGGTCAGGGCTGGCGGTAGAGAATCAAAGTCAGGAACAGAATCAAGGTCACAACAGATAATCAGAATAACTTCGGGAACAAACACAGGATTGCTTTTTCAGAGACACAAAAATCGGCAGGGGACACAGGATGGGGCTGGGAATTTAACAGGGAAGGTGGCCGGCCATTTAAATCTTAGAAAGCGGGCATGTGCGCACCCTAAGAGATAGGGACGCATGCACCTGAGCGAGGAGACCTTCGCTGGAGCCAGGGAAGGTAAGAGCTCCCGCTGCCGGCGTGGAGGGGCACACGATGGAGCACGGGTGTTCCAGTGACCCGAGACAATGGTTGCAGGGGCACCCGTGACAATTCCTTATGATTTCTAAAGCGCTACGGAATTCAATAGCACTATACAAATAAATAAATATTATTATTATTATTATTATTATTATTATTCCTGTATATAATATACCTGTTAATGGTCTTTGGCCACCAACTCCAACTCTTTGCATCCTTCCATAGGTATTCCTCCACTGATTCTGATGATGTCTTCTCTAGCTGCACCATTCCCAATTCCCAAGCATTGAAGTCTCATCATCTTATATGCTAGTTGGGCTCTGTAGTGTCAGGTGGGTGGTACTTAGTTGGAGATAAAAGTGAAAGTAGTGAAAGGTCCTCTTATAGATGTAATTCGGATGTCTGATCTTTACCTAAAGAAAAGTGTTATATCAACAATTGATTTGAAAAATAAAACAATATATATTTTAATGGCAATAGATACTATAAAAACACTAAATACAAAGATAATAAGAAGTCCACAGAAAGATACAGAAAGATACATATACTGGCCAGTAGCAGGACAAAAAGAGTAATGTCAAAAAGGAATATATATGGACAGGACAAGAAATATCTGTTGTGAATACATTCAATGATATGAGTAATGAATAATACAGTATGACTATAAGTTAATGAGTATTCGGTGCCAATGGAGTGTAAGATGATTAAGCAAACAACATGGAGAACAACATTCTACAGGAAAGAGAGATGCATCTCCGATGTAAGTTTCGCCATCACAATGCTTCCTTGCAGGAGGTGGTGATACCTAGAAACCATTATCTATCTGTAACATACAAACAACTTACGTTTAGATGGGGCATCTTAGTGCTAAGACAACTGTCGAAGAAGCAGGTGCTATGCTTTTCCACATCCTCTGTCCCTACCTACTTGCCAACGCCGTGCTAATCCACAGGTGACAATCCATATTGACAGGCCATACTGTTGGTACATGCATAGGAGACAGGAAAAATCAAGATCAAGCTAATTGTGTCAAATGCAAGATTTAAAAGAGAAAACAAATAGTGATCTGTGTCGATCTGGGCCATCGATTGGATGCATCATTTGGCATAAATGAATTACAAACTATAGCACTTATGCATGACGGACAAAATACAACATGGCAGATCAACTTTTCCACAGATACCGGCCTTTCACTGCATCTTTTGTTAACTTTATTGCATGTAAAGGAGCCAACAATCAGCATAAATGGTCTATGTTAAAGGGAATAAGCTAATTGAGAGGTTCTTGAAGATTAAGAGAAGGTTCCATGAATTTTGTAAGCAACCTTTGAAATCTAAAGCTATAGTTTCCTATTATAACTATAGTGGATATATGATTCTTCTTGGGAATGATGCAACATGGTTTTCACACCTGGATTTCGGGACCCCCTGCCTCTTCCTTGCAGATGCTCTCCAGTTCCTTCAGGTTGGATGGTGAATGTTGATGGAGGCCATTTTCAAGTCTCTCCAGAGATGCTCAATTGGGTTTAGGTCAGGGCTCTGGTTGGGCCAGTCAAGAATGGTCACGGAATTGTTCTGAAGCCTCTGCCTTGTTATTTTAGTTGTGTACTTAGAGTCATTGGGGCACTTACAAATTTGGATATCTAGAGGATAGGGCCTAACTTTCTGATGGGTGGGGGCGCTTAGCAGTTTCTGAAAGTACATGCGTGGCCATCTGCTTCGCTCATCTCGGGAAGCAATGAGGTATCCAACGGAGGTACTTTGGACCCCATTAGACCCCCCGCTCCCATCACTGAGACCCCACAATTAGCAAGTTAGGCCCTATCCTGTGGAAAACCCGTTTAATGAACAAAAAATCCCTGAACTTCTTTGATCTTACCAATTGGCTACAATGAAACAAAGAGAGAAAAATTTAAAGGGGTCTAAATACTTTCCGTACTTGTTTTGTAAATCCTTACCTACATTATCAAGGGGCAGGTCCGAAACATCACGTGATTCATACATACTCTAGTCTGCCAACTGGATGACGTGACAGGCGGGTAGTTTAAAATCCAGCTTTAGTTTACAATTCAGATTCTCTGCATCGAAACGCGTTGACCCACTTCCGTTGCTACACACCATGCTGTATGGATGTTTTCAAACTGCTAATAAAGAAAATTTGTTTTTTCATCACTGTAAATCATTATTGTGCCGGGCATTTTGTTTTCTTTATGCAAGTTTGTCCATGGGCTTCAGACTAGACTTAAGCACTCCAAATTCATGCAGGATAGGAGACTGGTTAGGTGGATAACATCTTCTGCTTTGATTGTTAAGCGCTGGGACCCCCACTGATCATGAGAACTGTTTCCTGCAGTTAATGGGAATGGGGGTCCTGTTCTAAGTAATTGAATGAAGCAGAAAATTCAGTCTGCGTTCTGCTGCTCCAATCAGTACAATAAGATTGCTGAATATTGCATAGCACAGCCTTTTGCTAGTTTGGGCACTCCTATTTAGTTCCTGTGGACGCATGCTGGATCTGTCTGAGAATGGGATTCTGTATTCTGGGGAAATGTGGGGAATCTGTTGTTATGATCAGTGGGTGTCCCAACTGTTGGACCCCCACTGATCAGAATGGTATCTCCTATGCTTGGACAGGGTATAATAATCAAATTTGGTACAACTCTTTTCAAGCTCACTGGTCCTGGTTTACGAACTGGCTTGCGCCCGTTTTCTTTCGGTCTTTGTACGTGTATTTATGATCCATTTCTGACAGTATTGTGTCATGGCTGTACTGTGCACGCCGCACCAGTTCATGCACTTTGGGCGCGTGCAGTGTCTGCCACATTCATGAAGCCCTGGATCCGAAATCTGTTGCGTGCTGCACACTAGTGAGGCACAGCTAAGTAATAGTAAATCTGGGCCTCTGTGTTCTACTGTATACGATGAAATGCTTAATATTATGGGATACCTAATTTAATACCGTGTGCACAACTGCTCTGCTACAATTTTGTACAACAATGTTCTATTATAGAGCTTGGTGCATAGGCTTTAATAATGTAAAGCAATTGTTTGAACATGAAATTATTCTTAATAATGATCACATACTTATCCTTCATGTTGCCACACCCAAAGCATTGTAGCACAAGATCATCTAGTTCTCCACTGCTACGCGGCCCATCTGGATCTCCTAATTAGGACTATACATAATCCCATTGCTTAGCAATCAACATTGCGAAGTTAACTAATTATAGGTCAACTCGAGAGAGAGAGAGAACGAGAGAGCGAGAGTCGCTTAGGGAACTTAACTGATCAGCGTTGCTGTAGACAGGCCATTAGCTAAACCAGCATCGCAAAATTACCACGTTCCAGAGAAAGTGCTCACTAATAATGTACTACACATTAATACTTATAGTATATAAAAAGCATTCCTATTGGGTTGCGGTAACATGCTATAATTTTCTAATAACCGGCTAATAATATCGCACCTTGGAGAAAGAAATTACAAGGAAATAATTATATTAATGTTCCGTTAAAAGAAGTGCAGTCCTCCAAGGATAACACAATTTTAATTTCTAAATAAAGAATTCCATGAAATGAAAGTTTTTCTACCCACTTTTTAGCAGGTTCTTGTAAACACTTCAAGACCTTTTAGTGTTCTGTTCCCTTCTAGCTGAAGTACATGCCAGCAGTCGAAAATTACCATTCTATGATGCACAGATGGTAGCACACAGTTGTCCAAAATCTCAGTACTTGTGAATGTTTTTGACTTTTTATACAAGTAATGTGTGCATGGACTAAAAAATATATTTTATTAGGCTGCCTTTGGAATTAAGCTGAAAAACATGTGCAACTATTAATATTTTAATAGTTTTCAATGGAGGATATATTTCCACCTGCAGAAAATCCATGCATATAGACAAGGGTTTGGTAAAATACCATGCCGGCTTAGTAAGGTTTATGTACCTGTTTGCAGAAGCAAATTAGCGCGTCCGGCAAGAACGAAGATCCTAAGTCTCCTGTTTGTTTGTGTTTTCAAGGATCAATAGAGTTATAAATAAGGAAAAAAAAGAAAAAACACAGACAGTTGCTGCCCATGTGGTAATTCGCATGGTACGCTTGAGTCAGGACGAGAACCAAACAATCTCTCACAAAACATCTGCAACCATCTGACCCTGACCATAACCTTTAAATCTATCTTTTCATATTCATCTCAAAAGACCTTGTCAATGGCGAAGGAGAACGAAGAAAGGGAATCTTCAACAAACAATAAACGATACAGAGGAAATTCAACCCAGATTAGGTGGCAGTAGATAATACAGTTTGCTCATTTTTATTCTGCTGCTCAAACCGGAGTTGAATTCATTTTCCCTCTATCTTTATTCATGTTATTTAAACATTACATTCATTAGGATTGTGAACTGCAACAGATAGAAAGAACAAAACTACTCGCCAAATTTGTTGGGCATCTGTTCCCACTAGAGACGGCCTTCTGCCAACTTCATATCATGTCATTTTTTTTTTCTATTCTGAATTCATTTCAAAGACAATCCATCAGTTTATGAACTGTTTGATCAAACTTGTCATTAACCAAGAGAAACATTTCATTTGTATTAGCAAAAAAAAAACAAAAACAAAAAAATTGGGACAAATAATTAGCATGGGGATTAACTATGTGAACATTTTATGTCCCTATTTACCAAATCTGTTTAATGTTGTTCTCATTTTTACTTTTGTCTTTAGGTGCATTTTATGTCCGGATGAATTTCTAATTGTTTGATTTATTTTTGCGTTATTTTTAGTATGATCCAGTGATCATAGTTTCCTAATCCTATAGACATACAGACATATGTAAACATACATAGGTTTAAAGATCATATAGACAGATCCTGAGATATGGTCTACATTGATGTGTGTCCTAGAGCCTAAGCAAACAATATAATGCCCTTATTTGTTGATAAAACAGTAAGGACTAGGCACATTTTGGAGAAACATACAAAATAGATCCATACTTGGAAATGGTAAAGATTAGCTTTAGACTTCTTCCAAGTCTACTATATAGTGGTGTAGCTATCTACTCATAGATCTGTATTTATCCAGTTTCCAGTTCCCAGAAACTTGCTGACTAAAACATGAATACAAACTACAACAAATCACCCCGTTTTACATAAAAAACGATAGAAACACACAACAGATATGGGCACAGAGCAGTTTATGGCAAATTTATTATCAATGGCAAAGGTGTTCGGACGGGACATGCAATGTTAAAGAATCCTCATTACCTAAAAAAAAACCCAAACAACACCTAAAGTCTCAATTGAAATAGAAATGATCAAAAAGATTCCAAAAATGTTGGGCAGGGAGTGTGCCATAGTTTTAATAAAGAAATGTAATAATGGCCCATTGATAATAGGAATGGTGATCACATAATATATATTCATAATCAATAAAGATTTTATAGTACAGGTGGTCCCCAACTTAAGAACACCCGACTTACAGATGACCTCTAGTTACAAACGGACCTCTTTGACCACTGTGACCTCTGGTGAAGCTCTCCTGATGCTTAACTTAAGTCCAAAGCTGCAATGATCAGCTGTAAGGTGTTTGTAATGAATCTTTATTGATAAACCTTATTCATATTATAGCAAAAAAAATTTGAAAATCTTATTGACACAGGGCCAAAATAAGTTTGTCTCTAGTTAAAGTTATACAATATACACATCCGAACAAGAACCTAAACCTAAAGAACTTGTACGTAACTGCCTATAAGGTTTCATTTTTGTTTATGAAGCTTAAACTCCAGGAGATAATTTTCCAAGGGACTGATTTGTAGCAACAATTGTCTCGTCATGAATAGCTAATATATGTCTATGAGTTTAGGAGACATTGCTAAAAGTTACAACTGAGTTGACCAAGCATGAAATAACAGGCCTCTTAGATTTAGAAATGTGGTATAGAATCTCACATAAAATAATGTAGGGCATTTTTATTGCAAAAATAGCCTAAACATGAGCTCTAGCATTAGAAAAACTAATTTCACTTCCACTTCTATAATTTGATACATAACTGTTGTGATATAGTTGCTTCGAGAATAATTTTTTTTCTGTGGGGGTACTTACTAGAATTTTTATAGCATTAGAAACAACTAGAACGCTACACAAACATGTCAAATACACATCAACTTCATAGTTAACTTTAAAGTAAGGATCGAAGGAACATTTCTATACTGCGATGCTTTTGATGCTTTATAAATGTACAAATGTTCAAAAAACAAAAAGTATCAGAATAAAAAAACACTCCTAATACAGTACACTTATATTTAAAGGGGTTGTGGAGTAATGTGAATAAATCGCTAAAATAATGATAGAAGTAATCCTCAACATGTGATCCCTCCCATTCCAATGCTTTACTGTCCACCACTGACTCCATATCATTGTACATTTAGATGGTTTACCAATACAGATATACGAATACTGCAACTAATCACTAGCTATAGCAGTAACCTATCATCATCACTATTAAAATTGTTTAGTTAAAGTGAACACATGGCCATGATGGGACTTTATCTTTTGATGGCCATAAAGGACCTTAGGGTTTTAAAATTAGAGCAATGGGCCTAGATAAGATAGCCCTTTAATTAATTATCCTTTAATCTTATAGCATGCTAAGCCATGTTTTAATAGAACATTTACATGGGTGGACAATCCCTTCAAGTTTCAATAGTCACAAATGCACCTACTTCAATGGTAATTTCAAATCTATCTTTGAATGCAAATAGGTATTTGAAGACTTTCTGACTTTTGACTTACCTTTTGAATAACTATATTTAGGCACTTTTATGTTGTGTGATACTCTACAATATCTTGAACTCTTGTTGTGTTAAAATTGTTCCCAATAGCCCAACACTGACACCCCCTGATGGAAACCCACATCAAAGCATAATAATATTTTAAAGGATTATAAATAACGTTTCAGATCTTTTCAGTAAATTACATTTTTTAATCTAATTTGTGCACACACTTTAAAAACTATGAACGTATATAATATATTGGTTATTAATAGCTAATACAGAAATCATATAAAGTTTTGCCCAATAAACATAATAAGAAACAAAAACATATGGCTTATTCTAAGACCAAAGTGAGGACTTGCCTTGCTATTTTTGAAAAAAATTCTAGTATTGATGTGCCTCATTGTCACCTCCACAAAGGGCTGAGCCTTAAAATCCTTTACTCAACTAAATTCTTAATAAGTAAACTGAGACTAACCCTCTAATTCCAGATTTGTTGAACAACATGATTTGGGTCTTTGCTATTCATGCACCTTGTACTACTAAAATGACTGTTGAAGCTAAAATCATGAAAGAGTCATTTCATGTAGCTGTTAAACTCCTCTCAAATCTCCTTGCAACTTAACGAGGAAAGAAAGCTCAACGTGTAATGCCGGCTAATGTGGTTTATGGTAGAAAATAGTATCAACCTATCTTTGTAGCTTATCTAAGCCAGGATAATACTTTTAGCTTTTATAGTAGTCCCAACTCTTATTTTTTCAACTCTTGACTATGTATCTCCTGAAATCCTTTTCCAAAGAGTTAAATTGAATGTGAAATCTGTACCAGGCTCCGAGACTCCCTTTGTTCTAAGGCTAGACTGCAAAGCTTAGCTGCTATATCACTTTCATTGCCTTCTGATTGAGCTTGACAGTGTGACAGCGAAGTAAAGGCTGGCGGTTCCAAAGTGAATGAGAGTCTTTTTCAGCCACACAGCAGCCCTCTCCTCTTGAGCCCCCTGTGAAATGGGGTAGCAGATGCCTATAGCAGGAATCTCTAACAAAGTCTCAACTTTGATGCAGACTGGAGGGGGAAAAAAAGATTTTCCCACTTCTTAGATCTTTGCGCGGGACACAATAGAAGACTGAAAGGGATAAGATACGGAGACTGCAACTGGAAGATGGAGGTTTGCATCGACTGTGTTAGGAACAGAAAATACATTTACTATGTTCTTGTAATCTTATCCCGCCATTTACTCAGCACAAGTGTCTTCTTAGAGTCCATGCTCCTCGAAAGTGCCCGTAGACAGTGTGTCCTGCAGCACTTAAAACAAGAGTAGATTAGGAAAATTAGTGTTCCATTCTACTTAATTAATTCTACTTATTTTATTGATGAAATATGAATTATTATTTGATTCTTACGAAAATATTTAAATAATATTTAAAAACTTCTATGGCTCTTCAAGTAGCCGTATTTAGAGTGACTTACTCAGGCAGCCATTGAATTTTTAGAGTTAATTGCATTTAAATTTGAGACGTATAATATCACCATATAGGGGCCATATAGAAACTCCTTGTAATTGTGCAGATTTATTACCAAATATCATAATTATCATTCAAATATCATCATCATCAAGCACCACTATATAATAATAGTTGGTTGTAGCTTGATAAAACTGTTCCATGCCTCTGGGCTAGAAAAAAGTGGACCCAAACTTTAAGCTCAACTTTCTCTGACATGTTGCTTGATGAGCTGCAGAGCATCCAATCAGGCAGCTTTATGCTCCTAGCAACTATAAATGGCTGTGATTGACCATGTGTGTCCACCTGGAGTCCACCTTGCCAATCAAAGCTATAAATAGCAGCCAATCAAGCCACAAGTCCAGGTTAGGTGAGCTGCTGAACGGAGCATACCAGACCTAAGGTTTGGGTTCTCTACTCTAGACCACCTTTTTTTTTTTCTTACTACAGATACCTTAGAAAACTTGATTAAGTTGTTACCTAATGAAAATTATTTTAATGTTAACTAAAAGTTGCCTTCTAGCCATAGAATTAATAAGTGTTATGCTTGTTCTCAGCTGAAAAAATAGTTTTGACATTGAAAATTCTTAAAAAGTTTGTCTACTTTATACAATCACTTAAAGGAAATGTGTCACCAAAAATTACATTCAATAATATAAATGACATAAAATTTTTTAGAATTTTTATTTTGAAACTGCTTCCAGTGTGAACCACTGTTTGGGTCCTGAGTAGAGATGAGCGAACATACTCGTCCGAGCTTGATGCTCGTTCGAGCATTAGTGTACTCGAAACTGCTCGTTGCTCAGACGAATACTTCGCCCGCTCGAGAAAATGGCAGCTCCCGCCGTTTTGCGTTTTGGCGGCCAGAAACAGAGCCAATCACAAGTCAGGAGACTCTGCTCTCCACCCAGCATGACGTGGTACCCTTACACGTCGATAGCAGTGGTTGGCTGGCCAGATCAGGTGACCCTGGGATAGACTAGCCGCTGCCCGCGCTGCTCGGATCATTCTGTGTCTGGATGCCGCTAGGGAGAGAGCTGCTGCTGGTCAGGGAAAGCGTTAGGGTGTTCTATTAGAATAGTGTTAGGCAGGAGTGAGTCTCCAAGAACCCAACAGCCCTTCTTAGGGCTACAATAACGTTATACTTTTTTTTTTTTTATTTGCTTGTGGCTGGGCATGCTGGCACTAGTAGTGCAGCTAGTACCATATTGTGAGGAATTTGCAGGGGGACTTGCTACCGTTGTGTTTAGCTCTTAGTGACACACATATCCACCTCAAACACCAAAGTGGGAAAATTTATTAGGGGTTTGATTTCAATTAGGCACAGTCTGCCAGTTTCTTTTTATTTTACGTTTATTTTTTCATAACTCAGCGTCATCTCAGCGTCATCAGTGTGCTTTCATACTTGGCTAGAAAATAGCCAAAGGAGAATCCAAACGGCTTACTTACGCCTACAATAGCGTTATATATATTTTATTTCTGGTTGATCTGCTGGTGGCTGTCCTTGCTGCAGTGCATATACTAGCCAATTGTGAGGAATTTGGAGTGAGACTTGCGACCGCTGTGTTTAGCGCTTAGTGACGCACATATCCATCGCAAAGACCGAAGTGGGAAAATTTATTAGGGGTTGGATTTCAATTAGGCACAGTCTGCCATTTCCTTTTTATTTTACGTTTATTTTTTCATAACTCAGCGTCATCTCATCAGTGTGCTTTCATACTTGGCTAGAAAATAGCCAAAGGAGAATCCAAATGGCTTACTTACGCCTACAATAGCGTTATATATATTTTATTTCTGGTTGATCTGCTGGTGGCTGTCCTTGCTGCAGTGCATATACTAGCCAATTGTGAGGAATTTGGAGTGAGACTTGCGACCGCTGTGTTTAGCGCTTAGTGACGCACATATCCATCGCAAAGACCGAAGTGGGAAAATTTATTAGGGGTTGGATTTCAATTAGGCACAGTCTGCCATTTCCTTTTTATTTTACGTTTATTTTTTCATAACTCAGCGTCATCTCATCAGTGTGCTTTCATACTTGGCTAGAAAATAGCCAAAGGAGAATCCAAACGGCTTACTTACGCCTACAATAGCGTTATATATATTTTATTTCTGGTTGATCTGCTGGTGGCTGTCCTTGCTGCAGTGCATATACTAGCCAATTGTGAGGAATTTGGAGTGAGACTTGCGACCGCTGTGTTTAGCGCTTAGTGACGCACATATCCATCGCAAAGACCGAAGTGGGATAATTTATTAGGGGTTGGATTTCAATTAGGCACAGTCTGCCATTTACTTTTTATTTTACGTTTATTTTTTCATAACTCAGCGTCATCTCATCTGGCATAGCAGTGTGCTTTCATAGTTGGCTAGAAAATAGCCATAGCAATAGGATAGCATCGTTTGGTTTTAAAAACTAAAAAACACACAAAAAAAAAAAAAACACAAAAAAAAAGTAAAAAAAAAATTAAAGTTATAACTTTCATTTTCAAAATGTTTAACCCGAGGGCTAGGGGTAGAGGACGAGGGCGGGGACGTGGGCATCCAACTACTGCAGGGGTCAGAGGCCGTGGTCCTGGGCGGGGTGAGACACCACCTGCTGATGAGGGAGCAGGGGAACGCCGCAGAGCTACACTCCCTAGGTTCATGTCTGAAGTTACTGGGACTCGTGGTAGAGCACTGTTGAGGCCAGAACAGTGCGAACAGGTGATGTCGTGGATTGCCGACAATGCTTCGAGCAATTTGTCCACCTGTCAGTCTTCCACGCAGTCCACCCATGTCACCGAAATCCCCACTCCTCCAGCTCCTGCACCTCAGCCTCCTCCCCCCCAGTCTGCCCCCTCCCAGGAAAATTTGGCATTTGAACCGGCATACTCTGAGGAACTGTTTTCTGGACCCTTCCCACAGTCACAAACCACTTGTCCGGTTGCTGCTGAGCAATTTTCCGATGCCCAGGTTTTCCACCAGTCGCAGTCTGTGGGTGATGATGACCTTCTTGACGTAGTGGCAGAAGTGTGTAAAGAGGTGTCCGACGATGAGGAGACACGGTTGTCAGACAGTGGTGAAGTTGTTGTCAGGGCAGGAAGTCCGAGGGGGGAGCAGACTGAGGGATCGGAGGATGATGAGGTGACAGACCCAAGCTGGGTTGAGAGGCCGGGTGAACACAGTGCTTCTGAGACGGAGGAGAGTCCTATAGCAGAACAGGTTGGAAGAGGCAGTGGTGGGGCCAGACGGAGAGGCAGGGCCAGAGCAGGTGCATCAGCGCCAAATGTGTCACGTAGTGAAGCTCCCGTGGCGAGGGCTCCCGCGGCGAGGGCTAGATTTTCAGAAGTCTGGAGGTTCTTTAAGGAAACACCGGATGACCGACGGACTGTGGTGTGCAACCTTTGCCAAACCAGGATCAGCAGGGGTTCCACCACTACTAGCTTAACTACCACCAGTATGCGCAGGCATATGAATGCTAAACACCCGAATCAGTGGCACCAAGCCCGTTCACCTCTGGCCGTGCACACCACTGCTCCTTCCCCTGTGTCAGCTGATAGTCAGCCCCCTGCCCAGGACCCTGGCACAAAAACCCCATCGTTGCCTCCACGATCCTCCACAGCATCCACCAGCGTTCAGCTCTCCATACCCCAGACGCTGGAGCGGAAAAGAAAATATAGTGCAACCCACCCGCACGCCCAAGCCCTTAATGTCCACATCTCCAGATTGCTTAGCCTGGAGATGCTGCCCTATAGGCTAGTAGAGACCGAGGCCTTTCGCAACCTCATGGCGGCGGCCGCCCCTCGGTATTCGGTCCCCAGCCGCCACTACTTTTCCCGATGTGCCGTCCCAGCCCTGCACCAGCACATGTCAGACAACATCATCCGTGCCCTGACCAACGCCGTTTCTGACAAGGTCCACCTGACCACGGACACGTGGACGAGTGCTGCCGGGCAGGGCCACTATATATCGCTGACGGCACATTGGGTTAACTTGGTGGAGGCTGGGACCGAGTCTGACCCTGGGGCTGGTCATATACTGCCGACGCCGAGGATTGCGGGGCCTACCTCGGTCCAGGTCTCAAAGGCCTACTATGACTCCTCCTCCTCCCACCCCTCCTCCACCTCCTCCTCCGAACTACCATCCGTGGGCATGGCGCCATCAGTCGCTAGCTCTAGGCACAGCAGCAGTGCCGTCACTAAGCGACAGCAGGCGGTGCTCAAACTGCTGAGCCTAGGCGATAAAAGGCACACCGCCCAAGAACTATTACAGGGCATCATGGCGCAGACTGATCTGTGGCTGGCACCGCTGAACCTGAAGCCAGGCATGGTTGTGTGTGACAACGGCCGTAACCTGGTGGCGGCTCTGCAACTCGGCAGACTGACACATGTGCCATGCCTGGCCCATGTGTTAAATCTGATAGTTCAGCGTTTCCTCAAGACATACCCCAATCTGTCAGATTTGCTCACGAAGGTGCGCCGCATCTGTGCGCATTTCAGGAAGTCCAGCACAGATGCTGCCACTCTCAGGGCAGCGCAGCGCCGCCTCCAACTGCCCGCTCACCGACTGTTGTGCGACGTGCCCACGAGGTGGAATTCAACATTAACCATGTTATCCAGAGTTTACCAGCAGCGCAGAGCGATTGTAGACTGCCAGATGTCAACTTCCACCAGAACTGGTAGTCAGGTCAGTCAGCTTCCTCAAGTCTACAATGAGGAGTGGACGTGGATGTCTGATATCTGTCAGGTGCTGAGTAACTTTGAGGAGTCAACACAGATGGTCAGTGGTGATGCCGCCATCATCAGCCTCACCATCCCGCTGCTTGGCCTGTTGAAAAACTCTCTGGTCAGCATGAAGTCGGAAGCTTTGCGCTCGTCACAAGAGACGGGGGAAGAAGATTCCCTTGTTGATAGCGAAAGCACCCTTAGGTCTGTTTCTCAGCACATATCGGAGGAGGTGGAGGAGGATGAGGAGGAAGAGGAGGAGAATGTTGGCGAGACAGAAGAGGGGACCATTGTTCAGTCCTTCACTGTTCAGCGTGTATGGGCAGAAGAAGAGGAGTTGGAGGAGTTGGAGGAGGAGGAAATGGACAGTCAGGCCAGTGAGGGGAGTGAATTCTTGTGCGTTGGGACTCTGGCGCATATGGCAGATTTCATGCTAGGCTGCCTATCCCGTGACCCTCGCGTTCAAAGAATTTATTCCAGCACCGATTACTGGGTATTCACTCTCCTGGACCCACGGTACAAGCAAAATCTTTCCACTCTCATCCCTGGAGAGGAAAGGAGTGTGAGAATGCATGAATACCAGCAGGCCCTGGTGCACAAGCTGAAACAGTATTTCCCTTCTGACAGCGCTAGCGGCAGAGTGCGTAGTTCTGCGGGACAAGTAGCGAGGGAGAGTAGGCGAGCAGGCAGCTTGTCCAGCACTGGCAAGGGTACGCTTTACAAGGCTTTTGCCAGCTTTATGTCACCCCAGCAAGACACTGTCACCTGTCCCCAGTCTCGGCAGAGTAGGGCTGATCTTTACAGAAAGATGGTGAGGGAGTACGTAGCTGACCATACCGTCATCCTAAATGATCACACAGCTCCCTACAACTACTGGGTTTCAAAGCTGGACATGTGGCACGAACTGGCGCTGTACGCCTTGGAGGTTCTTGCCTGCCCTGCCGCTAGCGTCTTGTCCGAGCGGGTTTTCAGTGCAGCTGGTGGCATCATGACCGATAAGCGAACACGCCTGTCGACTGACAGCGCTGACAGGCTGACACTTATTAAGATGAATAAAGCCTGGATTTCTCATAATTTCCAATCTCCACCAGGTAAAGGAAGCTCAACCTGAATAATTTATGCACTCCTCCTCCTCCTCATTTTCCTCCTTCTCCTCCTCTTTGTACACTAAAGCAGAGGAAACTGGCTATTTTTTGACAGGGCCCACTGGCTCTAGCTATAGTACTTTATGCATTTAATTTTTCTGGAGGGCCACCTACCCGGTCCTCTGTTTTAAACAATTTTTGTGAGTGCCACATACAGGCACTCAATCTATTCAATTTTTCTGGAGGGCCACCTACCTGCTCCTCTGGTTTGAAAACTTTTTTGGACTGCCACATACAGGCACTCAATCTATTTCATTTTTCTGGAGGGTCACCTACCTGCTCCTCTGGTTTGAAAACTTTTTTGGACTGCCACATACAGGCACTCAATCTATTTCATTTTTCTGGAGGGCCACCTACCTGCTCCTCTGGTTTGAAAACTTTTTTGGACTGCCACATACAGGCACTCAATCTATTCCATTTTTCTGGAGGGCCACCTACCTGCTCCTCTGGTTTGAAAACTTTTTTGGACTGCCACATACAGGCACTCAATCTATTTCATTTTTCTGGAGGGCCACCTACCTGCTCCTCTGGTTTGAAAACTTTTTTGGACTGCCACATACAGGCACTCAATCTATTCCATTTTTCTGGAGGGCCACCTACCTGCTCCTCTGGTTTGAAAACTTTTTTGGACTGCCACATACAGGCACTATCCAAATTAAATTGTCTCCATAGCAGCCTCCACACGTTGTCTCCATTGCTACCTCCAAAAGTCGTCCATATAGCTGCCTCCATACATCGTCCCCTTATCAAACGAGGTGTGTCAGGCACAAATTTGGGTTGTTTTCATGGATTCCACATCAAAGTTGTTAACTTTGTCGCCACCCTGCTGTGTAATCCACAAAATATACTGGCAAACTTTTATCATGTACCGATATTATTTGAGCGCTTCTTGCTCACCTCCTTTGGTTCCTCTCTGCCACCCATTGGTTTGAAGCCTGAGTCCATTTAGGGTATGTCGCCATGACACTCTCTAGCCTGCTGCCGCTGCCTCTGCATGCCGTCCCCTATAGTGTCAGGGTCAATTATTGGATGTTTTAGATGCTATCTAGCTTATTTCTGTCACTCTGTCATGGCCATGCTGTTGCCCATAATTTTGGCATAATGGTGCGATTAAGCAGCCTCAGAGGCATCCATGCATGCTGCCCCTGCTGTTTCCTGTCCATTTCCGTGGTGTTTCCATCCTTTTCTGAGGTTCCCAGGTGTTTGGCCAAGCTTCCCTGTGCAGAGCCTTGGTCCCCTTGAAAAATGCTCGAGTCTCCCATTGACTTCAATGGGGCTCGTTATTCGAGACGAGCACTCGAGCATCGGGAAAAGTTCGTCTCGAATAACGAGTACCCGAGCATTTTAGTGCTCGCTCATCTCTAGTCCTGAGTGATCCTAGATTTATAGGTGCCTACATAGATTCAATAGTAGTCCGTCAAATGAGCATTTTGTCTACCGCTATTTCTGTGGACCCTATTATCAGCTGAGTGTGCCCATTTTGTCAATGAGAGTGAACTGGGCATTGGGCACTTCACGTGTTGCCTTACTCTCCCTTCCCCTACTTGAACAGGATCATACATAATAAAATTCAACATGCCCCATATTTCTTTTCCACAACTTAATCGGGAATCTTGCAAGACAGTCAACTTTTTCAGCCCACTTTTCATTTATGTGTACAGATACCATCTCAGTAGAATGGAATAGAAATGGAAAATTTAAAACATTAAGTTGTACAAAAACATTTTTAAAATGAGATTTCTAAAGAAAATCTTTTGACTCGAATTTTGGTTAATTTGATAAAGGTTTCCAACACCATTTAGCAATATTAGCGATATTCAGCAATATTGTTCATTGATGTCCCTATAAATAAAAAGATTTGATTTGTGAATAACTTGTTTTCAGTTTAGTTCCTCTTGGCTTTGATTTTTGGGCAGAGTTGTTGGAGGCGACTGTTCTTGACTTTCAAATGGCAATAGGGAGAAGCCAAGAATAGAATCTGCATTTGGGAAGTGAAATAAAAACAGAATTTAGTTTCCAGAACTCAAAAAGTGTGGTCATCCATAAATAATGTATACCTGGCGGATGCATTCATGACATTACATAAGGTAATAATACAATAATAAATTAAAACTTAAAATTTAACTAATGTGGAAACAAAACTGAAATTTGTATATTGAATGTGTAACATGTATGCCAGTTTTTTGTTACAGCCAAATAAAGCAGAATAGACAAGTTTTGGTACTACAGTCTATGTACTCCAGTTATTTATCTCTACATATTTGAGAGCAAGATATGACAGAAGGATTGAAGATAAGCTCTGTGATTATACGGTTATATAGTTGGGATAAATAGGATTATATAGTTGTAGAAGAAATTATTCCAGACAGGACTCCTAGGAGAGACACTAAGAGTCCCAATTATCCCGTCCCTGCACAGTGATTGACAGCTGTCTGATTCAGGGAAATGTTTAATAACTGTGTCAGGATCTGAGGTAGTGGATCCTCTCTACCACCGTGAGCGATGGCGTAAGCTGCAAAGCGGGTTGAACTTGCTGTGGCAGGGTACCACCAGGTCACTCCACAAGTGCAACTTTGCCCTCGGTGGTGGCCAAGGTGTGGTACAAAGTCGTGAGGCAGAATCGTGGTCCAGGACAGGCAGGAGGTCGAGACAGGCAGCACAGGATCAACGTCAGGAACAAAGCAGGAGGTCAGGACAGGCAGCATGGAGTCAAAGTCAGGAACGGATTGTGGGTTGCAACGGGAAATCAGCAGACAGGCAGTAGACATCAAAACAAGCTTTCTCTTTAGTATATAGCACAAAGATCTGGCTGGGAATGCCTGGAGTTGCAGGCTTTTATACATATCCAGGAAATGGCCAGCGCCAATCAGTGGCCCTTTAAATCTGCAAGCCCGTGCTCGCCCTAGGAGGCGGGGATGTACGCGCTGGGAAGCCGGGGCCGGAGCAGGAGTGAGGAGAGGGGAGTGAACCCAGGGGGAGTGGGCGGTACCGAGTGGGGCATGGGTCCCCCTGCGACCTGGGACATGGGTCGCAGGTGCATATGTGACACACTGTATATAAGCAGGATAAACAGGACCCTTACATTCAGGTCAAAGATTTTTCTACTTGTATTATGTTTGGGAATAGGACATACCTTTACCCCTATTTATGTAAGATTTAACAAAAGTGTCTCAATGTAAGAAAGTGTATGGTAAGACTAGACTAGTCTCCTGCTGGGCCAGAGTTATCACTGTGTCTGATGATGGATGATGAATCTGGTGAGGTTTAAGACTGTCAAGTCTAAGTTTGCACTTCCTATTATTTGAGTTAATTTACCAATAAACTGTGCCAAAATTCTATATAATTCCCACAATTTTGGTGCATGAAGCTTTTCCTGGGATACCATGCTCCTTTGCCGAGGCCCCACCCCTTTTGCCATCCTTGTAGTAAAAGTGTCTAATAACTCTCTTATTACATGTGGCGCAACATGTGTCTGAATTCTGGCGTAAACAGATTGATGATTCTGCCCTATTGTATTTTGAGAAGCTGTGTCCCATACCTACTGTGATTAAACTGATCTCCCGTTTCGACCTCGGTTCTGTTTCTGATCTAGCTTTTCAGCTGCCTGCCCTGTCCTTCTTCTCCGCCTCTGACGTTGATCCTGTGATACCTGTCTCGACCTCCTGCCTGTCGCCGACCACGATTCTGCTCACTACTCTGCAGATTTATCCATGAACTTTCCCCTTATCCATACTCATACCCAGCATTTAATGACAAATATTCCCTGGATTTGAATACCCTATTCACAGTCATTATATTGTAAATTGTTGAAGAGTTTTAGAGCGGAATCCTCACATAATATGCCAATAACTGGCATTCTCTATCTCAATATTTCCTTCTAGATTTCATTGCTAAAGGCAAAACATTAAATGTGTCATTATAAATCATTGACTGATATAATAGCATTTTCAGCTGCAATCAAAGGACATCATATGTAAGCAAATCAATTAATCCATTCAATCCTTGCCACACTGTGACAATCAGATAATCTGATATTTTAAAGACTTTACAGGGTATAAGAAGGAATTTATCTGATAGCATTTCCAATAGTACATTACTGTGTTACCATTGAGCCTACAAGTGGTATTTAAGCTTTGTGTAAAGTCCAGTTAATTTGATACATTAAACTCCGGCTTAGTTAAGGATTAAAGCCATGGTTTGACTATGTATTATGTGTCTGATATGGATATCACTAGAAAGTGTTCGGAAGCTCCAATTATAGTTACACGAGCAAAGCCATAACTAGCAAGGTCTATCCAGTCCGATTGTTCCATGTCAAGTACCATAACATTAGTCAAAATAAGCAAAACTACTTGAGATTAGGACAGGCTTAAAGGTTATGACCAGTCTGATCAACCCCTTTCCATGTATTTGACTACAGAAGACCTTTTATCTTCTCCATCATCTCTACACTTTTGCATCCATTAATTGGTGCTTCTTCATTGATTTGGATTAAGACTTTCTACAGACAAGTGGGTGGTCCTGCACTGTAGCAGACTTCCAGACACCACCCAACTGACAGTAGAGAGACTAATAAGCACATTGTGTGTCAAAACTAAAGGATGGTGGGGGGTGGGAGAGATTTAAACCTAAGGAACAGTGGGGGGTGGCGCTCCAGCGCAACCATATCTACTAAAAGGCTCCAATCCTGGATAAGTAAAACCATGCCTCTTTTATTTATTTCCAATTTCTGAATCCGGATCACAAATATCCGAATATCAAATCAAACCCCCTTAGATCCCCCTTAATTGACAAATGTAAAACGATGAAGAAAATTCAATGTTCTAAGTATATTTTATCCAAGAAAATGTTAAATATTTTAAATATCCTTAAAATTTGATTGTGCATGTTCAGATTTTTGGTAAGGGAGATTACCATAAATTCTGAGACAAAACACATCAACAAATACATACAATATTTGATTAATTTTGGCTACGGAAAACCAGTCCAAGGTGTTGCTGACTGGTGTAAAATAAGACAAACTTTGAAGAAAACTGAACATCCAAAACTGGTGCCATATTCTGAAATAACCTGCATTCTGTATGTATTTATGGGATCCCTGCTGATCACCTAAATGAAAGCATCCGGGAACATTCCATCTATGTGTAGTAGTGTCGAGTTCTGCAATTATTTACGTACTTCTATTGACCGCTTGTTGGAAACACTCACATAAAAAATTATAGCATGAATTAAAACCTTCATGTTTTATGATTGGAATTTCAAATTAATTGGAATTTCAAATTAATTGATTACCTAAATTTTATATTTCATGGTCTCCTGCTGCCCATATAAAGACTGGATGCTTCCTCTATGTGCCATTCTCATCCATGGTCAGTGCAGGAATAGATACAGACAGTGTGCCCTGTTCTGTCCTCTCAGTTCTTATGGACACATGTGGGCCATTCATTATTGCTGGCCCGCTTCACACCCCTCCAAGACCCCCTGGTGTGGGGGTTGCACAAAGGTGAAAATAATTGCAGGTGATAGCAATATACTAGCTTTTGTGATTATGTTAGGGCTTCTACACCACATTAGTGGTGTAGGTGTCCTGAGGAATACCCCCCAATGACCATATTTTTTTTTGGAGACATATCCTCTGGTCTGACAAAGCTAAAATTGAACTGTTTGGCCATAATGGCCATCAATATGTTTGGAGAAAAAAGGAAGAAGCTGCGATCTTCAGAACACCACTCCAACTGTGACACACAGGGATGACCGCATCATGTTGTGGGGTGGTGCATTGCACAAATTAGATGCATCAGGAGGAAAGAACTTTATATGGGAATATTGAAGCAACATCTCAAGACATCAGTCAGGCAGGTAAAGTTTGGGTGCAAATGGGTCTTCCAAATGGACAACGACCCAATGCATTGTGCCAAACTGGTTACACAGTGGTTTAACCCTTTCATGACTAAGCCATTTTAGGGCATTAGGACCAAGCCTGTTTTTTAAAAAAATCTGCCCTGTGTCAGTATAAGAGGTTATTACTTTGTAACAATTTAACATATCCAAGGTATTTTGAGATTTTTTTTCTCGTCACACATTGTACTTAACAGTAGATGGAAATTTTGATGTTTAGCTATGAAAAAAACAGAAATTTGGCAAAAATTTCTAAAGATTCTTAATTTTCAAAGTTCCAAATGTTCTGCTTTTCTAAAGAACTTCATAACTAACAATTCCCAAATGTCTGCTTTATATTAGCGCAGATTTTTATGTATTTAGAGGCAGCTGATCAGCTTTAAGTGACTTTGAGAGGTCTAAATAACTGTAAAACTCCATAAATTGTGGCATTTTAGAAATTACATCCCTCAATGAATGAAAAATCAAGTTGTTAACCCTTTGGGAGTTTCACAGAGGTTAAAACAAAATTGAGGTGTAATTTACAAGCTGTATTTACTTCATTAATTTTGGCCAAAAATGAAATTGTCGCAGTGTATTAAATGCTGAAAAACTCCACAAAGCTTGATACCCAATTTCTACCGCGTATGAGGATTAGTAAACTGCTGTATGGGCACATGGCCGGGCATAGAAAGGAAGTAGCGCCATTTAGAGCAGTAAAATTCGGAAATGTGCAGAATTATTTTTTGTTGGATGAGATTAGAGATGAGCGAGCACTAAAATGCTCGGGTGCTCGTTATTCGAGACGAACTTTTCCAGATGCTCGAGTGCTCGTCTCGAATAACGAGCCCCATTGAAGTCAATGGGAGACCCGAGCATTTTTCAAAGGGACCATGGTTCGGGAATAAAATGTGTTATTTAATTGAAAAAGAATGTCTTCTGATAAGTTAGCAGATGTATGCAAACATCTGCAATCTATTCTTCACTGTTCCGCGCGTATATTATCTCCCGACAAGTTAACAGATGTGAAGAACAGTGAAGAATAGAATAAAAACAGTGAACACAGGATCATTTAAGTGAAAAACGCAGTGAAAAACACAGTCAAGAATAGATTACAGATGTTTGGCACATTTGCTTACTTGTCGGGAGAGGAGATACGCTGTCCCGGGATCCGCTCCTCTTCTTCCACTGAAGTTTCCCCGATGTCTCCCTGCTGCCCGATGTCTCCCTGGTGCCCGATGTCTCCCTGCTGCGCGCGATGTCTCCCTGCTGCGCGCAATGTCTCCCTGCTGCGCCCGATGTCTCCCTGCTGCGCCCGATGTGTCTCTGCTGCGCCCGATGTGTCTCTGCTGCGCCCGATGTCTCCCTGCTGCGCCCGATGTCTCCCTGGTGCGCGATGTCTCCCTGCTGCCGTTCCGCGTGTATCTTCCGACAAGTAAGCAGATGTGCCGAACATCTGTAATCTATTCTTCACTGTGTTCTTCACTGTGTTCTTCACTTAAATGATCCTGTGTTCACTGTGTTCACTGTTTTTATTCTATTCTTCATTGTTCTTCACTGTGTTTGTTTAATTAAATGCTCGATCTCGAGCAGGGGAAATACTCGTCCGAGCAACGAGCCGTTTCGAGTACCTTAATACTCGAACGAGCATCAAGCTCGGACGAGTATACTCGCTCATCTCTAGATGAGATGCACTTTTCAGGTACATCATTTAGGGTGATTCATTTGCTAATTGCTGAGATTTTATTAACTCTTTCTTAGTGGTGGTTAAAAAAAATCATTAATTCTGGTTTAGGGTTTTTAACTTATTTTTCCTGATTTTCACCATAACATAAAAATAGTACATTACCTTTATTGAGTTTTTTTAACTTTAATTTTATTGCGTTCACTGTACAGCTTCAATAACAATTTTATTTTATTGTACGGGTTGTTACGAATGTGGTTATATTCAAAATGTAACTTTTTTTGATGATGCTGATTTTCACTTTTTTTATGTTGTATTTGATTTTTATATGGGATGGGACTATTATTCATCATTTTTTAAATTTTGTCCCAGGGTGGGACTTAAACAAGTGATCAATTGATCACTTGTTTAGTGTAATATATTGCAATATAGGTAGTTCCCAGGTTACGCACAAGATAGGTTCTGTAGGTTTGTATCTAAGTTGGAACTGTATATTTTATAATTGTAACCCCAGCCAAATGTCTTTTTCTTTGACAATTGGATTTTATCAATAGATAATTAACAATTTATTATCCCCCAGCGGAGGAAAAGAGAGTTGTCACAAAAAGACTATAAAACACAATTTAAATACATTACAAATACCATAGACATACCACATATAACATATAACAGTCCGGTTTGTGAGATATAATAAAAGTACTAAAATATACATAATAAAAACAAACTCAAAATGTACTGATCTAAAAAAACATGGGAATTATTTGCTAATTAAAGCTATCTATGCCCCCTTATACGTGTTGGACAGATGGATTTTTTATATCTGTCAGTCCTACACCTGATTTCTTTTAGTCTGCCACTAAAACTGCTTCGTTGCCCTTCAAGTAGATTATATAAAGGTTGTGAAAGATCTGACATTATCCTAGCCAATTTTTTGAGCATGCAATGACGCAGCCTAGCCTCCCAGTACTCCATTTTCACACCAATTATGCCTTAAGCTTTTTTTAATGATCTTCCTGCATTTACATTGGTCCTGGGCAGACAAACACGGACCCCATGCACAAGCCCCATACATAAGAGTACTAAGTACCACAGACTCGTAAAAAGTAATCAAGAGGCGGGTGTTCACGGAAAAGGATCTAAGCGATCTCAGGAAAAACAACTTACTAGTAGCTTTCCTGTAAACGGAATCTGTCTGAGATTCCCACTTTAATTTTTCGTCAATCATTATACCCAGGTATTTATATTCCCCTACGCGTTCAATTTCAACCCCTCCGATGTTCAGCGGTTCAAACGTGGAGTTCCTTTGCCTTGAAAAGTCAACTATGATCTCTTTAGTTTTTGACAGATTTAACTGCAGGCTATTTACAGTACACCAGTCACAAAATTCGGACACACTTGTCCTACACCCCCCGTCCTCACCGTCTTTTATCAGTCCAACCAAGATTGTGTCTTCTGAGTACTTCTGGACGAAGCATTCTTGGTTGTTCCTTCGGAAATCCGTAGTGTAAACCGAAAATAAAAAAGGCGACAACACTGTTCCTTGGGGGACTCGTGTGGACTTATAGTGGAGTCTATTGTTTGGGGTAATGAAGCGTCCCTATTGTGTTTGAGTAGCCCAGTGGCATCCAAAATCACGGATAAATTATAAGTACCCCTAATAAAGTGTGCGCCATTCGGCTCAACATCTAATTGCATATAACCGATTGTGTCTCCAGAGGGAGATCGGGCCAAATTATACACGTCTAGATTGAATAACAAACAATAATAAATTTTATTAATTTTAATTAAAAGCATGGACAGAACAAGTTAAAAGGGTTCATTACAGCGGTGGATGGGATACACAGGAAAGGGAACTACGAGGTCACGACATACTATTGCACATATACATGAATAAACAGGTCATACATATTGCCTGAAAAAGGAATGTCTTATTAAAGTGTGTATAAAGTAACGTGCTTACCCATGTGGATAATCGAGGTTAACGTGACCCAAGTAGCTCCTGCCCCTACCTCGATTATCCACATGGGTAAGCACGTTACTTTATACACACTTTAATAAGACATTCCTTTTTCAGGCAATATGTATGACCTGTTTATTCATGTATATGTGCAATAGTATGTCGTGACCTCGTAGTTCCCTTTCCTGTGTATCCCATCCACCGCTGTAATGAACCCTTTTAACTTGTTCTGTCCATGCTTTTAATTAAAATTAATAAAATTTATTATTGTTTGTTATTCAATCTAGACGTGTATAATTTGGCCCGATCTCCCTCTGGAGACACAATCGGTTATATATCCTTGGGGGACTCCTATACCAGGATTAACAATAAAGCTTAATTACAGATACCTTTGATAACTGTTATAGCTGTTTATTGTAGCCTAAGGCTAAAGTACAGTAAATGACCAACATCCAGAGGTCCATTTGTAACTAGGGGTCATCTGTAAGTCGGGTGTCCTTAAAGGGGTATTCCGGGAATATGAACGTCTGACACAAAAACCCTTAATGATATAAATAAATGAATACAACAATACTCAATGTCATTAGTCACAAAACGGAGCTAAAATAATATGATTCTATGATTTACAAAATTTATGGCCTCTCTAAAGTAGGTGGAGTTATCACTAAGATGGCCGCCACTGGTAACTACAAGTTCCATGATCCTTTAGTTCTCAGTAACTCCTCCTACCACTTATGCTCTGCTAACAGTGATGATGTAACAGGTTTTCTTGCTCTGTTACCATAGTAATGATGTGTAACTGCCATCACCACAACACTGATCATACTGCATGCACTGCAACCAACCGACTACAGCCAAACGTAGTGGTGATCACATGACCCTGCCCAGGCAGGTACAGGACATGTGATGTGGACATGTGACCAGCGGCCATCTTCTTTTCTGCGACGGACCGCGCGGAGGAAATTAACGGACTGATTAAAGGGCCGGTAGCATTTTAATTCTTCATTACAGTCTATGTCATCAGCATTTTCTGCTAAGGGGAGCTAAATTTTAAATAACAACTAATTGCACATTAGCTTATATTTTGAGTGCCCACTTGTATATGAATTATGCTGATTCCTGGAATACCCCTTTAAGTAGGAGACCGTCTGTACTAATGTATTACAGCATATTACACAGTCAGCCTATGCATTCAGCTTTCAGCATAATCTAACAGGCATTTACTGTCGGACGCCCTGAGGTCCACGGCAGCTGATCACATACTGCTAGGTGCCACTGCCGATGCGATCCCCCGGACTCAGCTTCTGCAATCTCCATGACACAACTGTACGTCATGGTGCAGTAACTAACTAACTTATGACGTACAGTTATGTCAGGGTGCGAGAAGGGTTTATGGATAACAAAATCAAAATTTTGGAGCAGCCATCACAAAGGATCTCAATCCTAGTGAAAATTTATGGTCAAAGCTAAAAAGGCAGGTGCGAGCAAGATGGCTACAAACATGGCCCAGTTAACCTGTTCTGATAGGAGGAATGAGCTCAATTTCTTACCAACTATTCTGAAAAGGAAGGATATCCACAAGTTTGTCCGAATCGATACACTTTAAAGACAATGATACCAAATACTAATTAAACTCTTGACTTTGCAGAGGGTAAGAAAAATTCCTTAAGAAAAAGTTTTTCTCATATTATTCTGGCATTTGGCAAATATAAATAATTTTGGTAATCCTATTTGACCTACAACAAGTAATGTTTATTCTGATTTCACTTAATTTGTAATTTTTTTAAATTACAGTGTATGTAAACTTCTGGTTTCCGCTGTAGTTTCTTGAAGATACATTTGAGACGGGGATGGTGATACCCCGATGTGATACGTACTACAAAATGCAGGATTCACTGTTGTTTTCTCATCGTTCTCTCCGGCAATTGATGTCCTTTCTCTTTAGGACACATCTTATGTCATTCTGGGAGCTCCCTACATTTTAAGTGCAGGGATTATCACGTGAAAAAGGGCCAGAGAAGATTTTCCTTTCAAGTGAGGACATAAAAAGAAGACTGAATCGTCACATGGTTACTGCGAAGACACAATTACTATCTTAAAGGTAATGGCAGCATTATGCACTCAACTTAAAATATTTGCTGCTGGAGAAAAATCCTGAATGGAATTCCTGCAATGTGGGAGCTACAGTCCATTCGCTTTGCATTTAGGTTGCAATCAAGTTGGTTTCAGAATCAACAACACATTTTTCTTTTCCTTATTTTTTGAGTTAGAGGAGAGAACAGTTTCAAGTATTTTTCCACATATTTGTTGGACATGCACAATGTGTATAGATGTATCACATAAAGCATTTTTCAATTCTTTTGAGATTTTATAGACATTGTAGTACAGATTCCTATTACAGGCGGGCCCCTACTTAAGGACACCCGACTTACAGACAACCCATAGTTACAGACTGACCCCTCTGACCTCTGGTGAAGCTCTCTGGATGTTACTATAGTCCCAGACTGCAATGATCAGCTGTAAGGTGTCTATAATGAAGTTTTATTGATAATCCTTGGTCCCATGACAGCAAAAAATGTTTGAACTTAAATTGTCACTGGGGCCAAATTTTTTTTTTCTGGATCTACAATTATAAAATATACAGTTTCGACTTACATACAAATTCAACTTAAGAACAAACCTCCGGACCCTATCTTGTACGTAACCCGGGGACTGCCTGTACTTGGAAAATCAAAATAAGTAGTTTGCTTTAGCAATTCAAAGAGTCCCTGTGGGCTCATGGTGGACAACTGAGGACCTCTGTGCAAGAATGGACGTCTTTCCCCAGAACACCAGCATACACAGTTTCTCCTTTTGCTCTGGTCAACATGTCTGTGGTCTCCATAAATGTTGTTAAAGGGGTATTCCCACAGAGACCAGATTCCTAAATATACTCAGGATAACAAAATAACACATTCTCTAGTTCACTGTTATTAACAAAAACACAGAATTTCTATAAAATCAGTCCATTTTGGTTGCCCCTTGATTTGACAGTAAATCCTCTGCCTCTTCCCCCCTGCATTACAAGACCAGCTCAGACACAGGAACTTCCTGTTGGCAAGCAGCAGTGTGCAGAGTATTACTCTATAAGCTACAGATAGATAAGGTATCCAGGGGAGGGTGAGGGAGGCATATAGCAAAGCTGATTGTGCATGTTATAGGTGAGATATCAGAACTGAGTGTTTTATTTATTTGTTTTATCCAATCTGTCTCATCTCTTTTTCTATGTGTCAGGTACTAGAGAATGTTCAGTAGCTAAATGAAAGTGTAAACAAACCCTGTACCCTGATACTCTAAGCACATTGTCAGCACACAGCATCTCATAGAACAGAGGAATCATGAAGTGTCTGCTTAGAGAGTCTCGGTCCACACTCTGGGATTTTATTCTCACAATCACTGAGTGATAGGAGTTAAAACAGCAATAAAACTGAGTAAAATTATAAAGTAAAGGGTTAAAAATTATATTTATTGTGTAAACATCCCTAGATGATTAAAATTTGAGAACTTTCTTTTATGGGCAAAACCGTCTAAACTATAAACTGGCAGGGGTTAAAACCTTTTTACATATAGACATAAGTATTTATAGAACAGTCTCTGAGTAAGATCATTAAATTTGCTTTGCCCATCGAGAGAAGGCACAAGCGCCCATCCATCACCATCACAATTGTACAAGCCTCAAAAAACAATTTAACGAGAGAACCTTCGCTTTGTAACACAGGAGGTTAAGTGACCCACTTAGATTTCCCAAGTGAAGTGTCACAGTGCTCGGGCCTGAGCAATCTCATTTACTTTGAGGAGCTGAAGACACAGAGACTACATCAATAATAATTTTACACTGTTGACACACATATTCAGATAGCTACTTTGCTCACTGATGCAACCAAAACAGACAGTGGCTTTTTATAATGTGCTCCTCTCTCCCAAGCTCAATGTTTATATAATGCAAATGATTCTTATTAACATTCCCATTCTTTTGTTTTTCTTTTCACACATTACCTAATCAATGTGAAGTACTTTGTAAAATGTATATTTCTTCTTACAAGTCATTTTGACCTAGTCAAGTGTTGCCCCATAAATATAATCCAATCCCGTGATTCAATTACAATTCCTCTTCCTTAATCATTGCTTAAAGTAGCAGAATTTCTAAAGATCCCTAGACCATCAGCTAACCCGAGGTGGCTAGTTTATGAAGACAGTCCTTACCACACGGCCATCTAAGGGTCTATGGACCTTAGTAGAGCTACATTGCTTTAGACTTTCCTACACAAACTAGAAAACATAGTTGTCCATCCACTAAAATACACAATCAAGTTTCTGCTGAGTGGGGGACACAGTGGTGAGACCCCCAAGGATCATGAGAATGAATGGGCACTGCTCCAATCATTTCCTATGGCACTGATGAAGTAGGCTGAGTATAGCCCATATGCAACAGACTGCTCTATTCATTTGTGGTACAATGGACTTCTGTTCTTGTGAACCATGGGGGTCCCACCACTGGAACCCCACTGATTGGCAAGTTATCCCTTATCTTGAGGCTGCACAACCCCTTTAATTGAATTGTCAGCAAAATCTTTTGCACTTTTTTTTACTCACCCCACTGCTGTCCATAGGCGGTGATCCTGCCACTAAGAAAGGGCAGGAATTTTACTTGACCTATCTTTTTCAGTACCAGCAGTTGGCTCGTTCTCACTGGTACCCCACACCGGGAATGTGTCCAATAAAAGGCTATGGAGACAAGTTAACCACAGTTTGTGCATCTAGCTCAAGGATTTAGTACACGTTAGTGCGTGAGCCTAAGCCACAAATAGGAAAAAGTTTGCCAATACAGCTGGTTTTGGATGATTATATTGAGAAAGGAAATAACCCAACGTATAATTTTTATCATACCCAATCTTCACCCCTTGAGAGAAGCCCTACGATCAGAGGTATCTGGCAAGGACTTCCTCTATTGATAACATACAACAAGCTTAGCATGTAAGTGTATTAATGGCTTCATATCAGACAAATAAATGTTTGGTTTATGGATGACTTTACAATAATACTACAAAATTATTCACAGTAACAAGTGGCATAGAAACCCTGAAAATAATCATAAATGCTAGTGATTCGCAAGTACTTGCAAAGGAAGTGTAGATAGGCGTCAAGGGAGGGCAAGGCCGGGGGCGGAGAGGGCTGGCGCACTCTGTTCAACAGTGAAAGTCCGCACGCTGCTGAATATTTCTATGCCAGGTAGGACCTGGAGCAGAAATAAACACTTCACAGCCAGGTAGGAGCCTCTTGATCTATGGGGCTGTGAAGAAAGGGGCTGTTAACTGGCACCGATGAACGGGCACCGACGTATGATAAATATCCCCCAATCTGTTTGTCCAGTGTTAGACTTGTCTTCTTTGTCTCATGGTCTTAATTCTTCCATTTATTTCCAGGTGCTATTATGGTTAATACATTTAAGACTGCCTTTCTTTAGGATATTGAGGCCAATTTGTACCTACTTCCAAATATCTAGACATGTCTAAAAATGATCACACATCGGGGTGAAATGAAACACCAATTTTAGGCTTCAAAATCCCCAATGTTTCCAGAAAGTCAATATGCTCTTTAAGGTTGGCACATTACTTTGATGGTGTTTTTGGCAGAATAGCAATGACTTTGTAAACACTGGGCACTAAGGATATTTTCCTTGAGGATCTCTTAGTGTATTGCCCTGTGTCAGTAGTTGACCAATTAAATGTTATCTGTGTCCTACCCCCTCCAGCCTCATCCTTCACATTAATGCCCTGTGGTCCCTAGGATGTCTTCTACCAGCACCTCTGGGTCACTTAATTCCCATAGCAAAAAGAGTTAGCCCATATTTGGGACTCAAATAAGAACAGTGCAATATTGGAGTTGAGAAATTGTGCCCTAAAGAGGGTAATACCCATATAAGCCTATGGTGGAGATGTAGCCAATAACTGAGGCTTTGATATGGTAATTACCTTACAAGAAAAGTTCCATGCAGATTACTCTAATAGACACTTGTAATATCAGCATATTCTATTCTAAGCAATAATGCCCATCCGTACTATAAATCTGTAATATATTGCATATAAATGGAATGACCCACAGCACATCCAGCTTGTGTTTTGTACAATTCCGTCTAGTAGAGCGACAACTATAAAAGCTTTCTGCAGGCAGGAGATCCTAGCGCACATGAAACACTCCTGCTCGATGTTCTCCGCATTAAATTAAACAGCCTGTGGCAGGGATATGGCGTTTATGATCTGCATTTAAAATACAAGCAGAACGCCATTAGAAAAAGTAACAAGTATGGGGGGGGGGGGGGGAATGAGCGGGTGCTGTACTGTGGCTGCTAGCGCTTCTCTCACTTCAAGCCATATTTACTCAGAGCCACTAAATCAACATTTTACATCTACAACCAGGCAAGAGGCGACGGCTGGCAAGTGACGATGAAACAAGATTCATCATTGACATTCGGAGCATTCAATGTACCCTTATGATATGAGATATACATGCCGTGACTTTTCTCGTTCTGCTTGCTATCCAGCTAGGACCTTATTAACCGCTTAATAACTGCTGTATCAGGTTTTTATGGTGGTCGTTGCAGGTACTTCATCCGATACGATGCCATATCAGAAGATTGATGGATATTGTGTCCTACTGCTGCCACTTCAGGGCAGTGTTGTCACAGCTCAGCCCTGGCACTAACACCAGGGATCAGAACCTGATCCTGCTCAGATCCTGGGTGTTTAACCCCCTAAGGACCACGGTTTCACCCCCTACGCACCATGGTCACCACACAGTCAGTGGCGTAAGAACTCCAGGGGACCCTGCTGAGGACTTAGGATTTCGGCCCCATATACCTAAAAGCTGCTGCCCACATCATTCACATTTTACTTTAGAAAAAAACATATATTATATATGCACTACACAGACATATGCACACCTACAGTATCTAAGTACTGCACACACAAAGCACCATATTTATGCTCTACGCTCTATGAAACACATATTGTACAAATACACACACGCCATATAAACGCTAGCCCTATATACACCTTATATAAAAAATATACAGAAATATAGGTGCACATAAATTTATATACCCACTCACTATATACAACATGGCTGTAAAATACTGAAAATATCACAGCAATGAATACACCATAAATATATATGTGTGAGTGTGTGTGTAAATGGACTAGATTAGGTCCTTGTTGACTTTTTACCAGTTTACTTTTTGGGGCAAGAACAGTATAACAGAGAAAAGGACAGTAATGTGCATAAAGCTTTACACTTAGCACTACCTTGGGAAACCTACTCTTGCTGTTTATGCACCTCTCTTAAATTCATCTTGAAAACAAAGGTATATCCTATAATAAGTGTCAAGGCTTCGTAGAGTTCCTAATCCAGGCTAATCCCCAGGAATCGAGACACTAAATATGGTGTGACAGAGTTGACTTCTTCATGTTCAATTTCCTCTCATTGGAATGATCTAGGCCAGTGGTGGCAAACCTATGGCCTGGGTGGCACTCAAAACCATCTCCATGGGAACCCAGGCTACCACCCAAACACAGAGTTCACCAGACTGGACCCAAGGTTTTCTTCTGTAGTCCGAAGCAGCCCAGTGCCTGCAGTGCTATTTTAAGGAGCTATTTGGAGCTCCTGTTCGGCGCCTGATGCTTCTTGTTTAGGGGACCCTGGAGGAAAGCTGCAATGATTATCCGAATTTCGCCTACTTCTTTCAATGGTATTGGTGTCCTCTTCATTATGATACGATGGAATATGATTGAAAGCTGTGACAATTATGGAGCAATAAGTTACTTTTGCGATAAATACATGGGTTTTAGTTGTAGTTTTGGCACTTGAAGGTCTCTAAAAGGTTTGCCACCACTGGTTTAGGCAATGTTTAGTATTGCAGCCTAGACCTATGTACTTGGATCTCCTATACAACTGCCGCCTATACTCTATTCCTCAGATACAAGGCCACTTATGTTAATAGGTGAGCTCTGGTATTGCAGTCCCATTGCCCATCGAATCCCATGAGCTCAGCTAAATAACCAGATAAAACCCATGCACAAGAGTTGTGTTCTGGAAAGGGGAGACTCTTGTGTTCCACGCCAACGATGTTCCACTTGCTGTCTTCCCTCCAGGAATAGATCCTTCACATGGAGATTACACCTGATTCTTAGACATATTCTGACCCTTTTTGAAGTTGTTCCATCTTTTTGCCATATTTTACTTTATTGTCTTATTTTAAAGGACATCCACACCAGGATAATGGATTGTAAGCCAAACACACTGACATGCTGGTGTGTGTCCCCTCTGGCAGAATCCGCTCTTGTTTTAGCTTCTTATACCCTTGTTTTTAAGAAAAAAGGTTTTAAAATGTATGCAAATGAGCCTGAGGGGCTCCAGGCTCCATTAACATCTATGGAGCTCCTCAGGTTCATTTGAAAAAAAAAACCAGGGCATAGACAGAAATGTGCTCTGTTTGTGCATACTGACTTGTGTGCTGGTCAGATCCCATATGGTGCAAGGACTCCCTGTCTGCTGGGCGAACAGTAGCTGGGTTCTCTCTGTGCACTTGCATTGCGTCTTAAGAATGCATCTGTGTGTTGTCTGTGCTTTTCACCGAGCCATTACTTCCATTATCTTTCAAAGTTCATTTAAAAAGAAAGCCTATGTATATAAATCATTGGATCTACCTCTCATCACAGCACATACAAGGAGTCATTCATTATTATTTATGAAGTTTTGGCGCCACAATTTTGGTGGTTTCCTGACACTCATGACTTATTGGGGCACATTTACTTACCCGTTCCGTTGTGTCCGCCGATCCAGAATTTCTGACGAGGACTCGGAGCTGGCACGATTCCTTTACAGCATGTGCCCAATTTCTTGAATGTGCCGCTCAGGTCCGCCGGAGTTCACCATCTTCTTCCCGGTGTATGTGAGTGCAGATCTTGCGACACAATTTTAATTTTAAATTCCGCGGTTTGCCTCCGAATCAGTTGGGTTGTTGATTTGTGTCACATGAAATGAAGTGACATGATCCGCCACAATCCAATCACGTACGCCACAATCCCCTGTGCGATTCAGCGCAGAACAGAAATAGTTGGGAAACCCGACAGAATCGTGGTCCGCGGACCCTTAGTTTTTCAACTTTTAATGCTGCCACGTGAGTTCACTGCAATGGGGCCCACTGAGGCTCTGTCGCCCAGGGGCCTACTGAATCCTGGAGCCAACTCTGACCTCAACTGCAATGTGTGAATTTACCCTTAGACACATGCAAAAAAAAGAAATACCAACAAAAAATCCATGTAGAGCCCTGAGCATACGATGCAAATCATAAGCCGTTAATATTTACTCGCTATGTCACTTTTCACAGCATTCTATGAATAATAAATGAGCCAATTAATACACAATATTCTTCAATGAAGAAAAGCCTCTGTGAGTTTGTGAAGATTTTATGCTTTGCAAATATAATAAATAACCCCCCGGATCTCTTAAAAAAAAATTCAAAAGACTTCCTCTACAGTCTATAACAGCTACGTTTAGTTCACTTCTCACATTCACATTATCCGCATAGCAGTTTGTCCTAAAACTCAGAAAATTAGACTATTGTATTGTTTTATAGCAGCATGGGGCCCCTGTGCCTCAGCGAACATCCCTTTCTTCTTATTTCCCCGATACATTTCCAATTCTAATGCATCTGAACAAGGCTTCTTGAATGAGCTGCAAATCTCTTTGCATGGTTAAAGTTGATTAGTGGGACAGCAAGTGAAAATTAGCAAATATCAGCAGCCTGCCAGCTATTGTATCCTCAGGGCCTTTATGTCTTAAATGGATCCTATCATTGATTCTAAGGAAAAAAAAAATCTTTTATGACTTGAAGTGAAGAATGACATATTTTAGTGAAAGCTGAAAATAATAGACCAGATAAATTTGGCGTTATAATTTTTATCTGTATGCACAATGGGGGATATTCATCAAGACCCCTGCGCTACTGGAGCTATAAGCTTAATTTATCAGGAGGTGCACGCCCTGTCAAAAATTAGGCATCTCTGGCAGCCTAGAACAGATTTCGATCATTGTGTTTGCCAAAAAATTGTCCACCAGGTTGATACAATTGGTGTAATTTTTTTTAGAAAGTGGAAGGGGGTTTGAAAAACCTCAAGTTATGCAAAAAAAAAAATTAAAAATTGGCCAAAAAGGTGTCAAATTTTTTTTTTGTTAATATCCTTCATGTTAATATCCTTCAAATGGCCTGTTTATCTTTATTTTTCTTTCAGTTTTTTCTGTCTTTTTTTTTACTTTTTTATGGCGCATTGAATTTTTTGCATCTTTTTTGCCTTTTTGAAATTTGTCAGTACAATTACGGGGATACCAAATTTGTGTAGATTTTATAATGTTTTCATACATTTACAAAAATTAAAACCTCCTGTAGAAAATGTTTTTTTTTTTATTTTTCCATCTTCTGGTGCCAATAACTTTTTCAAATTTTGGTGTACGGAGCTGTGGGTGGTGTCATTTTTTGCGACTTTTGATGACGTTTACAATGTTATCATTTTTAGGACTGTACGACCTTTTGATCACTTTTATTGATTTTTTTATATTTTTCAAAATGGCAAAAAAGTGACAAGCAACACAACACAGAGAAAGGATTAATGATCCTCATTGAGTTAAAGTACATGGGGATCATTTATTGTAGGCTTTTCTTTATTTTCCCTTATGTTCATGACTTTTTGATGCATTCACATATTTGCAACTTTTTCACTCGCTTGGGAAGTGCTTGCCTAAGAATTTTTCAATGTTGCACCTGAAGGATCTTTAAAATCCAGATATGGACATATAAAAAAGTAGCAATTTTGGCGCAAATTGTGGTAAAATTATGCAATTTGGGCGCAACTAAACTACATGCCTGAGCCGGCATAGGCTAAGGATTAGAAGGGGGTTGTAGAAAAAGCAACAGACGCACATGCTTGACAAAAATTCTTGCAGTAGTGATATCGGTTGTCAATTATAGCGTTGGCTTTTCATACATAATTACTGCCAAATCCACCAATATTAGTAAGACCTTGTATGTTGGTGAAGAAATTATTGGATTTGTTGAACTTCAATGCCTAAAGATTTAATACTCAAGGATGATAAGTTACCACCAGAGATATCTGCCAGACACTTTCTACTTTGTTCTCATTTTCAACACAGTCAAACCAAGAGTGCACATGTATGGAAGAGTCTGGATTGTCACTTACTCCTTTATAAATTTAGATGCTGATAAGTCGCTGCTCCCACACCCCCCGCATCAGGTCTAGGTGCTAGATTCCTTTGCTCCTTTTAGTACCAGCGCCTCTCTATATATTATTGTATCTGCATCTTTGGGACATAGGTACAACTAAGTTCTGAAAGGAGCACCAGCTGGTAGCCACTTGGGACTGTGTAGGAATCCTTGCCTGTTGCGCCTCTGTATGTTGGTGCTCTGAATGACCTAAGGAGGTAGTAACAGGATGCCACATAGAGGGTTAGAGGGATGCCAACGTAAGGTGCCCCCGAGGGGATCATCTAATTTGAGGAACATCCTAAATCCTTCATTACAGGCCTTCTCATTATTGCTATTAGTGGTATGGAAATAGTGAAGATCTCATGCCTACCAAGTATGATCCTGATGTCCCAGTCAATTGGGGAAAGCATTGAAAGTATTTAATAGTAAGAGAATATGGAATCATCTGATTCTAGTACAACAAGCTTCATACTTACTACGCTTCTCATTGAATATCACAGAAGTTGACTTTATAAACATGGATACAATCTGTATTGTTTCACATAGTGACAAATTCATTGTGATTCTACTGCAGTAATTATATTTTCATTACAATACATAATCTGGAGGTAATCCCTTTTTATCAATGATTGATCTTCCCGCAGTCCATGGGAAGATGTTAGGCCTATTTCAAGTTTTCCAGTTCACTGCACTGTCCAGCAGAACCCACAGGACCCACCAATTATATGATCCAGGGTTTAACTACTTAAGCTAATGTTATCCTATTAAAAAGGCTGTAGAACTCAAAAGGACGGCTTAAAACCAGTACCTTAATAATTAGATGTCGAAAACTATCTTCCCGCATGCCAAAACCACATATGCTTCGCATAGAATTAAGAGTGGAGAGCAGATGTAATGATCTCTCGTGTGACATAACTCAGCACCACTAGTATTTGAGGAAGAAGAGTTTAGATACAAATTTCTGGATATTTGTATCATATTGATAAAATTACGATCATTAATATCATTATTGCTGTTTTCTAATTGATTAGATCACATTTTGAAAGTAATTAAAATTGTGAAGACATGTGACCAATAAGACTTTTTAAGACTCTTCCTTTCTATTCACTTTATCTCTTGCCCCAGGTAACCAAAGGATTAAAACGCGCTGGACATTCTAAAAGATTATGCTCAAGTGATAAACTGCCCCTAGTGGAAGGTTGTTGCAAATCAACATACGGTAGTATTTGATAGCTCCATCCATTGTGTAGTGGCCAATTTTAGCTCTTAATCACTTTAAGAAGAGTTGAGACTGAATCGATGTAACCCAATAGACACAGTTCTTGGCTTCTGTTTCAGTCGTTGTGTATTATTACTGTATTATTAGATCTATTGTTATAGATAGTCTTATGTTTATACTATGTTAGAGATGATGTGTCATCTATTCTCTACAGAAGACAGAAGGAAAGAAGTATTGAGTATGTTGACCGACACATTTCAATGGAGAGAAGCCAATGTCCAGGTTGTATGAATCTCTCCATTCACAACATATGGACACTCAATCTATGTCTATGGTGGTCCAACATACAGTAGTTGAAGGTATATGGCCAGCTTTATTTGTGCCAGTCCAGACTGGCAAACCAGGTGACACAACCATGTCTATTAGACAAAAGCAACTCTAGTGTTTCCTAATTACAGTCATTATAGTGTCATTAGTCATAGTAGACGACAGTGTACAAAATTTTGTATCAATCCCAACCCTCATCCTCTACATTGGTCATTTATTTTGTACTTTTTTCTTAAAACCCAGACTTCATCTAATTAACTATAAATATACATAATATTACCATATGTATGAAAAGTATCTGTTTACCCTTTTCTGCCTTTTGTCTCATTTTACATAATGTGAGAGACCACTGGGATAGTGAATAGCCTCCACACAATATCCAGTGATTTAGACTGCCCAAAAGGTATTGTCAGGGGACAATTGGCTTTATGCAAATGAAATACGGATTCCCCCCTATCTCTGTTTGGGACAATTTTCCTAATGTTTAGCAAGGCTTAATCTGTTAGCCTTAATGTTTAGAGCCATTAACAGCTAAAGTAACAGTGTCCACATCTCAAACTGTTAACAGTAAACAAAAGGTTTGTGGAATGGGCCCCAAACAATGGGTTAAGCCACCAACCATTTTGTAATCAGATGCTGTAAATGTGTACATGCCAATACTGCTCCCCCGCCCCCCCGTTACGCTGATTTACAGTAGAGTTGTCCCTTTTCCCACCAGTGTGTTTTGATACATAGCAATTATATTTACCTTGGCTGAGGAGCATTACGGAAGATTATCCAGGTGCTAAAGACTAATAAACTATGACAAAAGCATAAACATTAGGTGCTAATCACTCACCCCTGCATACAGTCACAACACAGCACTAAACTTTATGTTAACTAATATTTTACATATTTGCTTCACAAATCTGCTTATGTGGACGTGTGCATGTAGCCCTGATGTCCATGCGGAGTAGAAATATGCTACACCGAAAGTGAGATCCTCTGCAGACCATAGCAAGATCCACAGGGAAAACCAAAGAATATCCTCTGTGAATTCACCACATATTTCGGGCCGTGGATGAGCAGATTTCACACCCATATGGTTGGTCCTTGACCCTACAACGTCCTATTTCACACCTGGCATCAGTCCCAAAGAAGGGAGTCCCTGCTTCCCCTGGAACAGAAGCACCAAGGTATAATCATGTCCTGATCTTAGCCATGTGGTCAGACTTGAAACAGGACATTGCACAACCCGTGATTGGCAGACTGACCACTGTCATCTGAAACAGCCCTTAGACTGGGGACACTGAGGACAAGTCTGCTGTGGTTACAGGGGTTTTCCCACAAAACAAGTCGGCCATCTCCGTTAGCTCCATAGAGAGGAACAGGGCAGTCCAACCATTCTCGATCAGCTGCTCCGATCATCACGGGGAGTGACAGGGGGACTGAGTGGGGTACATCAGACTCCCGTTCTCGTGATCTGTGGGGATCCCATCACTGAGACCGCCAACGATCCTGTGGATAGGGCCTAACTTGAAATCCCTTTATCCACCAGAAATTTACATGATCATAGCGCCAGAGATGGAAAAAGACGCAGGTCCATCAACCTATAAGGCTATATTCACACTGCCGTTGCCCGCCCGTACCGTACGGCAGTGTACGGGGAGAGGAGGAGGAGGTGAGCGCAGCTCACCCCCGCCCCTCTCCATAGGAATTAATGGCGCACGGCGCCGTACTACGGATAAAGATAGGACAGGTCCTATCTTTTTCCGGGTACGGAACGGTACGGTGCCGCACACGTGCTCCCGTAGGGTGCCGTGCGCCCATTGCTGCCTATGGGGGACGTATATCGGCCGTATATACGGCGGCCGTATATACGTCCCCCATACGTCAGTGTGAATATAGCCTTAGAGTTACAAAATATTTTTAGCAGCATTGTTTATGTTATCCCCCTGGCTGCCAATCTGGCAATATGCCCAGGTCGTGCAGCTGAAGCCCAAACATAATGTCAGCTCATCTGTTATTCTGACCCAAGTGTCCTGATCTTAAAAAAATTTCCTTATTGTCCATTGCAACCAATCACAGCTCAGCTTGTATTTCTCAAAGCCACTGTAAGAAATTATTTAGCACTAGTCCGACTTTTCAACAGTTTTGATAAGGGAGGCCTTATTTCTAGATATCTGAGTATTATATTTTCTCAGTATTGGTATGCTAATAGCTGAGGATTTTTTTTAGATTTTTAAGTCAACAGATAAAAATAAGCATTCCAGGAATGATGACAAATGTGTCATATTCATGTTTAATGTTTTTTTTTTCATCTTAGAAGGCCTTATGCAAGCTGTTGGTGATAGTAGAGGATTTGTGGCCCTGTAAAACCTGCACATAGCAATAGCTGCTTCTGGAAAACCTTCTTGACATCCACAATGATTCCCTAATCCCCAGAATGGCAAATCCACTTAGTAATATAGCAAAGAAAATCTCCATTTCTGGAATGTAGAAAAGCCTTATGACAAGCACGGTGTGTCACCCAGCTTTTCTAGGAACAGATAGCATTAAAAAGGTTCAGGGCATCAATAAACGGCATCATCACGCATCCTATGAAATTTTCTGATCATTGGGGTCCACTTCCGGTAAATAGGGGATACATGTCTGATCCTTGGGGTCCACTTCTGGTAAATAGGGGATACATGTGTGATCATTGGAGTCAAGTTCCTGTAAATAGGGGATACATGTCTGATCATTGGGGTCCAGTTCCTATGAATAGGGGATACATGTCTGAAGGGCAGCACAATGGTTCGGTGGTTAGCACTACAGCTTTGCAGCGCAGGGGTCCTGGGTTCAGGTCCCGTCCTGGTCAACATCTGCGAAGAGTTTATATGTTCTCTCCGTGTTTGCATGGGTTTCCTCCGGGTCTTCCGGTTTCATCCCACACTCTAAAACATACAGGTAGGTTGATTAGATTGTGAGCCCCATTGGGGACAGGGAGCGACTGAGCTAGCTCTGTGCAGCGCTGTGTAATCTGTGTGCGCCTTATAAATAAAGAATTATTATTATTATCATTGGCGTCCAGTTTCTGTAGATAGGGGATAAATGTCTGATCTTTGGGGTCCATTTTCTCTATATAGGGGATAAAAGTCTAATCATGGGGGTCCACTTCCACTTCCTTTGCATAGGGTAAAAACCTTGTTAAATCTGAGAGCCACTGATCTTAGAAGTTGCTCAATTAAGTATTCTATGGAGACAATTCTGAGAACTTGTGGTGAACAAACACCCGCTGCTACCATGGGTCATATGTCATCCATATGCCTCTATAATAGTAGTAATAATAGAAATGTATCTATATTCCCATATTCCACAGCTCTGCACAGATCATGAGGGACATATACAAACAAAATAAGACATTACAAGGTAATAGCACGGTCAGATGATACAATAGGAATGAGGGCCCTGTACACAAGAGCTTACAATCTATAGGATTAATATTACATCGCATCATATTTCATTAACCTGCATTCTAATTCATCTACAGAGAACCTAGCTTTAAACCATACTGTAATGTCCATTGTTTGGATTACATAATCATTCATGACAATTGGGGGATATACATTGAGGATTGCATTGTTCTTTTATTCTCTGTTTCTCTTCAATATTGACTCAAGACTCATGTCGTCCTCCATCCAAAGCCTTGCACTTGCTGATTCATCACCCTGATACCCTATTAAGTGATTACACCATCCCCAAGGATTGAGTTTTATTTAACATTCCAGTCCTCAGCAGTAAATAGCAGGTAAACAGCTTGTATTTCTATACTGAACAACCCTATGAGTAATAGTCCACTTATTTACCAAAAAAAAATTCTTGTTGGCAGTAATAGGGCAACCGCATGACTATGCAATGCAACATATTGTGCCAAACCAGTTTATTCAACTCTCATTGTATGTAGAAATCGATATCTTTAAGTAAATAGACTATTGGGAACTTAAATCCATCAATTAACCCAAGAGGCCCTCTATCAAATGGTGCCAGTGAGAGTGATCTCCACACTAGCAGTCCCCACTACTAAGACCCTTTCTATAAACTAAGACCATTTGCAATTAGTGTGGACTTAATGGTGACCATCACAACACATACTTAGCCAGCACTCCACACAAACCTCTAAACACATTATCACATTCCTCGCTACTACCCCACCCAACATAATTGCACCTAGGTAATCCCCTCCACTACAAGTTCTTCCATAATTGGATACCCCAGCTAACCATTCACCAGCTCTAGAACAGATAAGATAAAGACTTCCTTTTACTTTTGCGGAAATTCTGTATTCATTACTCCTTTTTTTTTTTTTTTACAACACAATTAGTTAATTAAGTGCATTAGTAGATAACAAAATGTTTGGAAAACTCCACAATACCATTAGTGAGTTACAACTAAACGCTCCATACTTCATTTTTTGGTACCATGATGAATGAGGTGGGGATGACTGCCCAATACTTTACTGTACATTACTTGCATACATTTTTTGCTGCTTTTTGTAGACTGATACTGTTTCTAAAACATAAATCAAACGCATTATACGCCTAGTAACAGTAACAACAATGATACTATTCTTTTACATTCTATAATTGTAACCCCTGATGAAGCCTACTTGATAGGCGACATTCGTCGGGTGCTCCTTTACGGACATGGACTAGGACTGGTAATATGTGACTTTATTCTCCAAGCGTGCATCTGTGTATTCTTCTTTTACAGCACCGGGCACTTTATTATGTATTCCCCAGTGACACTTGTTTATTTATTAATTTACTAGGTTATACTGCATAAGATTTACCGCCTTCCATCGCAGGCTATACAGCCTATTGCTATTTGTCTGTATATGCTAAAATCATTTCTGCACACTATACCTTTTTCCAGTCCATTGTGTATACATGTCTGTTCAGTTCTTGAAGTCCCATGGTGGACTCTTTTAATGGTTTTTATCTACTTTCTGCGATACCATAATACAAAATGTTCTTGTTTTCACTTGATAGATATGCACCCCCTTTTCTTTTTTTCTCATATGTGATTCTGTAATTGTTATTACTTCTTTAGTTCCTATATTACTATTGTCACTGCGATGATTAATATCACAACTACTGATAGTAACAAAAAAAAAAACCATTATTCGGAAGGGCAGCAGAGAGAAGGGGGCGACAAATAGCGCTCATAGGGTAGTTTTGTCTTTCAAATGAAATTGGGTACAGGGTGCGTATAAACCTGCTCACCTTTTTGGATTTTCCAAGTTTAGGCACAACTTTATACTTAAGGGCACTCGACTTACAAATGACCCCTACTTACAGACTGACCTCTCTGCCCACTGTGACCTCTGGTGAAGCTCTCTGGATGCTTTACTATAGTCCCAGACTTCTTCCCATTACAGCAAAAAATTTGGAAAATCCAATTGTCACTGGGACAAAAAAATCTTTTGTCTGTTGTTACAATTATAAAATATACATTTTCGACCAATTCAACTTAAGAACAAACCCAAAGAACCTATATTGTACGTAACCTGGGGACTGACTGTATAGGGTTTTATATAAAGCTGGAGGGTGCTGCCTTCTTCTCCGAATGCAGTAGCCTTACCTCTCCAGATTAATAGACGTGTGTAACATGGGTATAAGGAATAAATTGCGCCCACCTCCAAGGTCGTCTTTTTAAAGGTAAATTTTATTTAGTTGTCTCTGAAAAAACATTGGGGCACATTTACTTATCCATCTGGAGAAGTTCACCTAAAGTGCATTGTCTGACGAGAATGCACTGTGCCGCGATTCACTAAGATTGCCCACCCACCCGATATCGTGCAAGTGTCGCTTCCCCATTCAGGTCCGACACAGTTCATCTTCTTCTTCCTGGTGCATGTAAGTGCTTGATCTTGGGACACAATTTGAATGTTAAATCCTGCGCTCAGTCGGATCGTCTGATGGCACGCCCCCCGATTTCTGTCACATGAAAGCCACCGCAGCTGCGCCACAATCCGATCGCGTGCAACACAATCCCCGGTTGAATACCTGTAACAGCCTTGCAATTCCCGAAAACGTTGGAAAATCCAACGAAAGTATGGCCGTGGACCCTTAGTAAATAAGCCCCCATTGTGTTTCAGGACTCTAGGCTCCCTTTTTCAAGTTTATGACTTAAAGAAAGCTCCCTGGTAAAATCATTATCATTGTTGTTAGAAGTATCTGTAATAGTAGAAGACGACCAGTATGCAGGAGACCAAGGATAATGATATGTTACTTTGATATTTATTATTAAATGATAGCAAAAAAATCTTGGTAGTAATAATACAACTGCTGTAAAGGTACTGCTATTCCTTGTAGAGGTACTCATAATATCTTCTGTACATGTAAATCACAATGCTCTGTTATTATCATTTGTAATTGTGATGGAACTCTTCCTTTACTATTATAAACATCATGCAAACTTTTATTAATCATAAAACTAATAAATATAATAATTCCAAACCTCATTGACCACTTAACCCCTTGTACCGCACATTGAAGTTGCAAAACCGTTAGAGGGGTATTCCGGGAATATGAACGTCTGACACAAAAACCCATGATGATATAAATAAATGAGTACAACAACACTCAATGTCATTAGTCACAAAATGGAGCTTCAATAGTTTGATTTTCTGATTTATAAAATGTATGGCCTCTAAAGTAGGTGGAGTTATCACTAAGATGGCTGCTATTGTAAACTACAAGTTCCATGATCCTTTAGTTCTCAGTAACTCCTCCTCCCTCTTATGCTCTGCTCCCAGTGATGATATAACAGACTTTCTTGCACTGTTACCATAGTTATAATGTGCAACTGCCATCACCACAACACTGGCCATACTGGATGCAGTGCAACCAACCGACAACAGCCAAACGTAGTGGTGATCACATGACCCTGCCCAGGCAGCTGCAGGACATGTGATGTGGACATGTGACCAGCGGTCATCTTCTGTCCTGTGTATGCTCTGCAACGGACCGCGCGGAGGAAATTAACGGACTGATTAAAGGGCCAGTTGCATTTTAATTCTTCATTACAGTCTATGTCATCAGCATTTTCTGCTAAGGGAAGCAAAATTTTTTATAACAACTAATTACAGTGTAATGTGTAATTATTACACATTGGCTTATATTTTGAGTACCCATTTGTATATGAATTATGCTGATTCCTGGAATACCCCTTTAAGCCTGTATGGAGAGGGCTCACAGCACTCTCTCTGCATAGAGCAGTATCCTTATTATTATACATATGCCTGCTGTATGTTACAAACAGTGCTGTAACTGCAAGTGTTAATTTTGACTGGTATTTAAAAGGTTAACTGTACACTGATATATTGGTTTTCATCGCTGCCCTACATGGAAGTCATTAGGAGGGCAGCAATCAATTTTGACAGCCAAGATGTAATAGGGGAGCAATATTTTGGCAATATTCTGCAATACAGTTGTATCTAAGAATATTGTAAAAGCAATTACAACTCCTATGGTTCAAACACCCTCAAGGACTTAAACATGTTTTTTTTAGCAACAAGTAAAAAAAAATAGGTTTTATAATTGATTTCAGAAGGGGAACAAATTTTTTCAGAGGGTGCAATTTGGTATGTTTGAGGTAGCGTATAGGAAATCTTTTCCCCATATGAAGATACTATTCAGTAGACTATTCATTATACTTATGGGCATATAAATTATATATAAATATAAAGATAGGTAGGAGTAATTAAGGCTTGTAATGGTGTACAAGCCTTGATATAGTCACAATTCGTGATCAGGAATTGTGACTATTTCCTCCCTTACACCACCTCTACATAAAGTAGGCATGGAGGAATAAAGGGGATGTGCCAAGTGGTGGAGTGGGCAGGCTTGGAGTTAGCTCTCCTCATGCTTGTGCCCTATCAACTGGATATATCAGCCGGCTGGAACTTCTCAATATGTCCGGTGCATGAAAGGGGGGGGGGGGCAGGGTTAACATGTTATCAAGCTCTGTTGCACCACCTTGTAATAAATCCCCCCTCAGTATTTTACACTTCCTTGCAGTGCCATAATAAATCCATATCTATGAGAACGTCAACTACTTGTCTTACCACAATGATGCAGAGTGAACTATACTTATTTGGGCGCTAACCATAGTCCTACAACTAATATTTCACCCAGAGTAGAAACGTACCCACCAAAGTTACCAAGTAGTAACCCTGTATTTTCTACAACTGTAGGAATAATACAGTTTATTATCATTATTAACACTCCAGAAATCCTGCAATAGATTTTAGTTTGTACAAATAAACCATGCAGAACAGAATAGACGGCTTAATATGAAAAAAGTAATTTTATTTCTGAAAAAAAAAAAAAAACCGATTTCAGTGCAAGGGTTATTTCTCCGATTTGTACATCATTTATATGCAGATAGATATTGCAATATAAATTGAGAAAATATATAATTCCATATGGCGCCTATTTGTTCCATGCTGGTAAATTGCCACATTATAATAGCACAATAAACAACAGATAAAACATCCTTAAGCTACAGCACCCTTTTCGTTAAGAGATAATAGCTTCTGTTTATGGACACTGCAATTTCAATGCGCTTCAATTAATTTTCGCTAATGTTCTCTGGTTCCTTTAAAAGAAACTTAAATGAGTTTTTCTTTCTGGTATTGGACTTACATACAATAAAATAAAAAATTGTTTACCCAATTAACAGTGTATTTCTAGTGAATAGCTATTCCTCCTTTACATGTGATGCTCTTCCGTACCGGTAAATAATTGCAGTTTTTTGTCTCATTGTCTGACCTGTCATGAAGTATAATTAGAACTATACGAAAATGGTAGCATATTTTTATTGCTCAAAAATAATTGTTAAGTTTCACAATCTATCAACAGATTAAAATAATTGAATGTATAAAGGATTTTTGCTTGCAGTCAATAGACCCTATGAAATGATTGGAAAAATATAGATGCAGATGTCTCAAATATGGACACATTCTAACAAAGAACCTAAAAATAACTTTGCATTCATTAAAAATTGGCAGATTTGTTAAGAGTTGAGCTATATTGCTATTAATCTATGGTCAGACATAGTATGGGAATTTTCCGATTAAATGGACAACTATCTATCTATCTATCTATCTATCATTGGCCTATCTATCTATATATCTATCTATCTCTCTATCTATCATTGGCCTATCTATCTATCTATCTATCTATCTATCTCTCTATCTATCATTGGCCTATCTATCTATCTATCTATCTATCTATCTATCTATCTATCTATCATTGGCCATATAATCGCTAACGGGTTTTAAATGATCTGATATGTTTGTCCTCATCAGGGGTGGATTGGCCATTGCCCTTACAGTAGAAATTCCCAGCGGGCCAGTCAATCATGCGGCCAGGATGGCCAGTTGAGGGCATTCAGTGGGTCATTGGTGATATTATTTGATTACCATAAAATATCCTAATTTCCCTGCCCCAATTATTTGTGGGCATACCTATTAAAATGAAAGAAGACTCCAAAATGTAAAATAATAAGGCCCTGCACGACATGACTGAAACCAAACATTACTTAATCCACATTGTTTACTTGGATCTCTGTAGCTGCTAAAAAATGTAATGTATTGAGTGTGGGACCTCCATTTATTTTTAATTCATTACCTACGCCTTGTCCAATCTACGGAGGTGGACGCCCAGCTTTCTATGGAGAGGGGAGGGATGAGGAGCGCTCACCCATCTGCTGTCTAGCACCTGGCCGCATGTTCTCCCAGGTTATGGCCTGGACAAACACACGTCTGTGTGCATTCGGCCATAGGCTGGATTCACCCAATATATTTTCAAGTTCAGATCTAGATGTTTGTTGGTTATCAATCTTATTTAAAGTGATAAGTCCCATAGACTTGGGATATAGATACAATATTAAAAACAGTCTACAAATAGTATAGCAAGGGAGCAGCACCATTCCTAGCAAGCAAACTATACAAGGAGACAAGCGTTCTGTAAAATTTGCTGACATAATTGATAATCCAGAGTTTATCCATGATATTTAAGACTTCACACACCTAAAATGGTGGTCTGCAAAGGCAATATTCCGCTAAGGAATGAATTTCTCCCTGACCTACGTCTCTACCCTCTCACCTAGTCAAACCGGTTCGGTACAATGCACTGATGCAATATAATAACATTCAACATTTGGGAGACTATACATTTTGGAAAATACCTACTGGATGGTTAAGGTTCTATATCTTGTCACTAGACTTCTTAAAAAATCTGGAATTGATGTAGAGGGAGCATCCTTTTTTTAAAGTAGAACTCTGAAGCATTTTCCTTTTGCCTCCTTGGAAAACTTTTTTGCATAGTCCTTGATCGGAATCCCAAATGAAGAGTGCATGACATTTAAGGTTTCTGTAAGGAAAAGAAAATCCGTCCTGACATACAGTACATAGTAATTTAACACGAAGCTCATCAAGATTCTAGGAATGACTTTTTTGGTACAGGTGGATGACCCTGCCTACGAAGGGGACATGTAAAAAGATTTAATTATATTTAACCACTGAGGGAGTATATGAAATATGAAATTTCACCTGTTTACCATAGTTTATCATAGTATCATAGTAAAAAAAGTTAGAGAAAGAGATCAGTGGATCAGGTTCAACAATTATATTGTGTTGATCGAGAAGAAGGCATAAACGCTGCGAGGATGATAACAATTTGCCCAAAGCAGGGAAAAATTATTTCCCAACCCCTAATATGGTGGTCAGAATAACTCCCTGGATCAACAGAAACTACTAACAAAAAGTTTTATTACAATGCAATGTGAAATTTTTGCTCTCCAGAAAGTCATCCAGGCCTCTCTTGAATATCCTTAAATTATCCACCATAACTGCGGCAGAGAGTTCCATAGTCTCACTGCTCTTACAGTAAAGAATCCCTGACTATGTTGATGGGGGTCAGACAGTAGGTGTTCTCCTTATGGAGAGATTGCAAATTAAAGCCACCTGGAAGGCGTATGGAGACTTAAAGCCATAGATGCTCCACTAGGGAATTCTGGGAAGTATGCAAAACATTTTCCAAGGTGTTAAATGGAAAACAATGCCTACCTTTGCTACCTTGAAAGGCAGCCGCATTAACACCAGGTATGACCTACAAGAAGGTCTAATCTAAAAATATGGTATGGGATTAAGACAAAACAGTATATGTATTTTATAAGGAACAGACTCCCAACTGTAGACAGCACTGTTTCCACCTGGTTGGGTCTCCTCAGTACAGTGTAGGGAACTGGATTGGCTGTGTGAGAGGCTATTGACTAGGGTCAGACAGTAGGCGTTCTCCTACTGTATGTTGATGGTTGTACCGCCTCTCCTCTAGGCGTAGAGGATTCCTTCCCCCTTGTCCTGCTCACAGACCTAGGCATGAAAAGATCTTTCGAAAGATCCTTGTACTGCCCATTGAGATATTTGTACATTGTAATGAGGGCTCCCCTCGGTTGTCTTTTTTCTAAGATGAATAATCCCAAATTTCTATCATAGTATTCTAGTTCCCCCATTCTCCTAATAATCTGGCCCCAGCAATCTCATTTTATGTACCAACCTTTTATGCAGCACTTTATCAAACTCCTTGGAAAAGTCCAGATACACAACATCCAACATGCAAGTTTAGTGGTTGCAGGGGAGCTTTCAGTACAAATGCTTCTATCTTTGATTCTATAGTACCTAGAAACATGATTTTCCTGCTAAAGTTAAAGGGCACCTACCACCACGATTCAACCTACAAAGGTAGATCGGGTGGTAGGTGGATGTAAGGGACGTGAGGAGAGCTCTTTTTAGAGCTAATCCTCACGTCCCCGCTAACTTTTAATAATCTTTATTCCCCTAATATGTAAATTTACTTATGCGGCTACTGGGGCGTGGAGTAGCCGGGCACGAGCCTACACAGCGCGGCTACTCCACGCCCCAGTAGCCACGTTACTCCTCCTACCCTGTGTGTTCGGCGCGCAGCTCCTCGTAGCTCCACGGCCTCGCCCGACATGCTGGTGTTCTGCGCATGCGCAGAACGCAGGTCCGCGGCTGAGCAGCCACAGCTCCGGGGCCGGAGCTACTGTGCATGCGCAGAACTCCGGCTTGTCGGATGCTGCGCGCCGCACACACAGGGTAGGAGGAGTAACGTGGCTACTGGGGCGTGGAGTAGCCGCGCTGTGTAGCCTCGTGCCCGGCTACTCCACGCTCCAGTAGCCGCATAAGTAAATTTACATATTAGGGGAATAAAGTTTCTTAAAAGTTAGCGGGGACGTGAGGATTAGCTCTAAAAAGGGCTATCCTCACGTCCCTTACATCGACCTACCACCCGATCTACCTTTATAGGTAGAATCGTGGTGGTAGGTTCCTTTTAAGTGTCCTCTGTGATCTAAAGAATGAGGGAATTAGAATTATATCTTCTGCTCACATTTCCATCTATGTCTGTAATGTCTGTTCAGCAGTTCACAAACCACAATATGATATGACACCAACAGCACGGTGCTCTGTACTGTAGAATCAAAGGAGAATCTAAAGTGAGACATCCACCGCCGCCTCTAAACATACTAGTTTCCACATGACTTTGGAGGAGATTTTTTTTTACAGGTTATCAGTTGATATTTCACATAATGGAGTCGGGGTCTAGGGTTTAATGGGGCAAGATATATTGACAAATTCTCAAATTCAAGTTTAGATGACCCATATTGACCCCGTATTGGGGCTTGTTAGCCAATAAACGTTTATTTCAGTGTCCATATGTCTGGTTAAATAACATTCTTTACCTGATTGTGAATTTTTGGACCTGAAAAAAGGAACAAGTATAAAATCTTCCTCCAAATCTCATTGCATCTCCTAAGAATGGTTACTGTAAGTACACCGCAGGACATCAATACATTTCAAAGATTGATAGAATTTGCAACAAAAATCACCTGCAAGTCATTGGCTTTAATGTATTTAGTTCCTCTAATACCAACCTTCAGTTTACAGAAGATCCCCAAGACTCCCATTCTTCATGGGTGAGCATGCGCTTCTGTAATATTTCTGCTTTCACAATCCCTTTAGTACAGTTCATTTTTCCTTAGGAGAATTTCACACCTCTAACATCTGTTTGTAAAAATGTAGAAATTTGGAATTCATAAACAGTTACAGCCACTATATATATTCTTCCTATGATTTTTTTTATTAACATCACCAAAATGTTGTACCTAATATTCAGAGAACTTAAAGGGAACCTGTCACCACATTTTTCACAAATAAAGCTAGTGGCAGGTTCCTGGAGCCCTAGTAACTATCTGACCCTTTTCTTTTAGCAACAAATTGTTTCCATCAGAACCCCAATATATGTGAATGAGTTGGAGGCTATATACAGTACAGACCAAAAGTTTGGACACACCTTCTCATTCAAAGCGTTTTCTGTATTTTCATCACTATAAAAATTGTAGATCCACACTGAAGGCATCAAGACTATGAATTTACAAATGTAGAATAATCTACTTAACAAAAAAGTATGAAACAACTGAAAATATGTCTTCTATTCTAGATTCTTCAAAGTAGCCACCTTTTGCTTTCATTACTGCTTTTCACATGACTGGCATACTCTTTGAATGAGAAGGTGTGTCCAAACTTTTGGTCTGTACTGTATACAGTGGGTACGGGAAGTATTCAGGCCCCTTTAAGTTTTTCCCTCTTTGTTTCATTGCAGTCAATTGGTAAGATCAAAAATAGTTCTTTTTTTGCTCGTTTATGTACACTCTGTTCCCCATCTTGAAAGAAAAAACTGAAATATAGATATTTTTGCTAATTTATTAAGCAAGAAAAACTTTGGTGTGACACTCACTTGCTGTTCATTTCCTCCATAACATGGCTGTACTCTTTCATTGGAGTCACGATATGTTTAATTAAACTGATTGGACACCTCTCTATATAACACCTCACAGTGCATGTCAGAGCACATGAGAATCATGAGGTCTAAGGAACTGCCCAAGGAGCTCAGAGACAGAATTGTGGCAAGGCACATGTTACAAGTTTACAAAAGAATTTCTGCACTCAAGGTTCTTAAGAGTGCAGTGGCCTCCATAATCCTTAAATAAAAGAAGTTATGTAAAACTATTTTGCAACCTGTTCGTCCAGCCAAACTAAGCAATCATGGGAGGAGAGCCTTGGTGAGAGAAGGAAAGAAAGACCCTGATCACTATGGCTGTGCTCTAGAGATGCCGTAGGGAGATGGTAGTAAGTTCCACAAAGTCAACTAGTCTCTGCAGCCTCCACCAGTCGGGGCTTTATGGCAGAGTTTGCCTATAGAAGCCTCTTCTCAGTGCAAGACATATGAAAGCCGCATACAGTGTGCAAAGAAATAATGAAGGACTCCCAGACTGTGAGAAATAAGATTGAACTTTTTGGTGTTAATGTGGTATGTTTGATAAATCCAGGCACTGCTCATCACCTGCCAAATACAGTGACACATGGAGGTGGCAGCATCATGCTATGAGGGCAGGGACAGGAACAACTGGTTGCAATTGAAGGAAAGATGAATGTGGCCAAGTACAGAGATATCCTGGATGAAAACCTCTTCCAGAGCTCTGGACCTCAGACTGGGATAAGGTTCACCTTCCAAAGATACAATGACCGTAAGCACACAACTAAAATAACAAAGCAGAGGCTTCAGAACAACTGTGACCATTCCTGACCGGCCCAGCCATAGCCCGGACCTAAACCCAATTGAGCATCTCTGGAGAGACATGAAAATGGCTTCCACCAACGTTCACCATCCAACCTGAGGGAACTGGAGAGGATCTGCAGGGAAGAGGCATATGATCCCTAAATCCAGGTGTGGAAAACGTTTTGCTTCTTCCCAAGAAGACTCATGGCTGTACTTGCTCCAAAGCTGCTTCTACCCAATACTGAGCAAAGGAGCTGAATACTTGACCATGTGATATTTCATTATTTTTCTGTCAAGACGGGGTGTAGAGTGTACATTACTGAGCAAAAAAAAAGAAATTGGCTGCAATGAACCAAAGAATGAGTGTAAAAGTCTTTGATCCCTAGGAGTGGGTCACAAGTATAAGTTCAATGAAGAGCCAGCACTCCAATATACTTGAGAAGAGAGTGAATCTTTATTCCATAGAAGTGACGTTTTGGTGTAGTTGTACACCTTTTTCATGTGGAATAAAGATTCACCATCTTCTCACGTATATTGGAGTGCTGGCTCTTCATTGGACTTCTATATATACTACTTAAGGAAAGGGCTGTATTTAATTAAACTATGGGGGCTGTATATGGGGTACAGTATACATTTGTATGGCTGGTATATGAACACTGTTAGACAAATTAGAGAGGGGTGAATAAGTATATTAAAGGGTGTATATAAATAAATGATATGGGGCTGTATGTAAATAAATTAGTGGGGGGCTGTATATAAATCAGGGGTGTGGATACAAATTAAGCAGGACCTGTACTTAAATTAATGATAAATGGGGGGTAAAATAATTAGACACAATGGGGGATACTTATCAGAGCCTTTGCACCCCATCAGTGGTGTAGAAGCCCAGAAATAATCACAAATGCTAGCTTATTGTGAGCACTTGCAATTATTTACCCCAATCGGGGGGGGGGGGGGGTGGGCTGGCGTTACTGTCCCCACGATTGCACACTCGCTGCAGCCGGCGAATTTTCACAGATAAACGTTGTGCTGGACTGCGCCGGATACATCAAAAGGCCCGGAGCCTCTTTATGTACTGGGCTGCGAAAGAACATCGGTGGGGCTATCATACACTGGTGCACAAGCGTCGGCATATAATAAATAACCCCCAATATATTAATGAGTCTACACACACATAATGGGGTACATTAATCATAGTGGGTCTCAGGTTCACCCATTTTTTTGGTTTGTTCTCTTTTTTGGCTTGTGATTTATGATGGATCTAGTTTTGCCTTAGTAAATGCGTTTTGGAATTGTCGCATGTCTGATTAATTTGCGCCTAAATTTGCGCCAAATTTGTCTCAAATTATTAGATCTCATTTGTGACTGATAATGAAAGGAGACTGAGAAAAGGTGACAGGACATTCAGGGCTTCATTTTTTCACAAAGAAATGTAAATGCGGGGACTAAAAGTTGCAGATGTGAAGAAAAAAAAATTCTTGCTCAAATGAGTCTTTGCCTTTTTTATTATAATGTAATAAGGAAATGGAGTCTGATAATATTCTCAGATCTGTACAATAAGACAATAATCACTCACAGAGATGATCCCATAGAAAATAATGAAATTTTACATTTTAAAACTGAGCTGAAATATTTTTTATGTTGCATAGAGGTAATTTTTCAATTGGGAAGTGAAAACCTATGTTTTCTGTAATGAAAAGTTTTTTTTAAAGTGCACCTGCTCAGAGTGGGTGCATTTTTGCGCCTTTTTTGCATCTTTTTAGGCGCAAATTTGTGATAGATCCCATGCAAACATCTGTATAGCAGCTTCTCACTATGTCAGATAAGGCGCAGGGACTCAAAACCACTAAGGGCCGGACTTTGCCGTGTGCCACAAAATGTCGCAAAAAAGTGCCAAATTAATGAACTGCGTCAGATTGTTGCACTAAAAAACGATAGAAACAGTCTAAAAAACTATGATTAATGTCCCCCAATATATTTTGGAACACATTGCAAACATATATTAGTTTTGTAAGAAGTATTGGGGCAGATTTACTTACCCGGCGCATTCTCGATCCAGTGGCGCGTTCTCTGCGCTGGATTTGGTCCGGCCGGGATTTATGATGGCAGTTCCTCCGCTGTCCACCAGGTGGCACTGCTGCGCTGAAATGCATCTGAGCACGCCGGAATACACCGAGCTGGACCAGGTGAAGGTAAGCGCGTCCCAAGCGACACATTTTCGGTTTTTAAATGCGGCGGTTTTTCCGAATACGTCGGGTTTTTGTTCGGCCACACCCCCGATTTCCGTCGCGCGCATGCCGGCGCCGATGCGCCACAATCCGATCGCGTGCGCCAAAATCCCGGGGCAATTCTGGTACAATCGGCGCAAATCGGAAATATTCGGGTAACACGTCGGGAAAACGCGAATTTGGCCCTTAGTAAATGACCCCCATTGTGTTTTGCATTGTCAATAATTATTACTATTGTTAAAGCTCAAAACACGTGTGGGACATTGTTATCCAGTTGACATTACACTATAAGTGACTGTGTTATTTTTAGGGGCACAGTATGGAGATGTGCTGCATGGAGCTGAAAAATATCTTCTGGCAAATTCAACAGTAATAAGTCATGACCAGGAAAAGTCATAATGAAGTCTTCTTACTGATGGAGTAGTTCATATCCTGTTAGGTACTAGATGCTACTAATGTCACTGACTGACTACTAGTGTGTGAGACAGCCTGTGTAGTGTCAGTGATCTGGTGGCGCTGTGTGGGATTGTTCTCAGCATTTTCAGATCAGGATGTAGCTGCTTTTTATTATCTGTAAATTCATTGGGCCTAATATAGCAGGAAATTTTTATACATTTTGCTTATTATTAGGTATAAATGCCCAAAAATGTCAAACTATTTTTAAAAAAATCATTACCCGAAATAAAAAATGTGTGAGGAATGTTTCAGTTTAAAAAAAATCACTCTGCACATTTTAACTTCATAAAATTCTGCTTTATATAACAAGTTTAAAATGAGCCGCAGCTTATAGGTGCAGGGTATGCCTTTTTAATGCAAATTTGTATGATCATCTTTCATGTGTTTTCCATTTTTTTTCTGTTTTATTAACCCATAACTGTTACGGTAGCATTGCACCAGCGGCCGTTCTCGGTCTAATATTCATCTCTTTACTTTTGCCGGTGTCCTGAGATCTACCCTATGTTAATACTTCTCATACATGGGATCCAAGACTGTACTTACTAATTATACATTGTGAAAGGAATTTGATTCAGTGTAAGATGATCCCAGTGATAGGCTAATCCCCTTTTCTGCTCTGTGCAGCTTGGAGCCGCCGTCTAACATTTTTTTTTCCAGCTCTTTGACAATAAAAGTTGCAATAACAAAAGAAATAAATAGGCAACTAAAATAAGTAGAGAACAACACATGGCGGAGCATTTTACTCCTCTTCTTTTAGCTGTTCTTTTTATAGATTCCGGATCCTCAAGTCAATAGCCCGAATCCAGGCACCTTCACCACTTACCATGACACCCTTCCTCTCTCTTTACATTCATGAATAGTCAGTACCCAGCAGACAAAATAGAACTAATCTTTTTTGACAGAATTGTTCGATTTTGGTGCAAAAGCTTTAAGATGCCCCCCATCCCCTCCCATACACACACTCCAAGCATAGAAACAATGGAGCCGATCATGTTTTGCATAAGAGAAAAAAATAATTGACATGAAAAAGACAAACATTTTTCTAAAACAATTCTAATCATCATGGCTTTGCTATAATTGGAATAATCAAGGGGCAAATTCTGTGCAGAAAATAATTCTGTAGTAATCCAAGACAAAGAGCAATGGAAGACTTAAGAGTTAACTTCCTACTGATTTATTTTGTTTTGCTACAATAATGCATTTTATCCGTCCCATCGTTGACATTTCAGGTCATATCACGGAGCGCCGGAGCTGGGTGTCCTATAGTCCACCCTACGTACATCTGGATCTATTTATTGGCAGAAGAAAATAAACACCACGGGTAAAAATAGAAGTTAGGAAAATGGTCCACGCAGCTGCAAAGTTGCATTTAAAATTCAGTTTACTCATAGGAAGAGGACTAATCCTGCCCCTATAATTCCCTACAGCCAAAACATACCCCCTCCCTGAGTGACAGTACATTGCAAAGACACTACCATGCTTATCTTGCCTAACCAGATGGCTGACTTGGATCAATGCACACACGCCACGATCAATGAGAGCGATAAAGAATTAGGAAAACAGTGGTACACGCTCCCAGAAAGCTTGTATACTGCATAATTATTTTATGATTCTACACATGGCTACATGTGATACTAAAGTCAAGAAGGAAAAGGATAATTAGAGCCAGGAACAATTCCATATTGTACGACACTGTCATTCAGCGGCTCAGTCTTTTCATAGCAATGCCGTTATCTAGAAGAGAATTTAGAACAACAAACATATTAAAGGTTTGATACGTGGGATATAGAGATGGCGATAGAAAGACCAGAATGTGGAAATGGGCAGAGAGCATTCAAATCAGGTGCTAAGCGTAAGTGACCCCACCTTAATTGTCAGATTATGTTAACACGCTGCCATCAGCTATACACAGTGGGGACCAAAACCCAACATTCAACCAAATACACCCTATCAATTAACTCAGAACACATGTGTCTAATATACCGGCAATCGGGTTACATACAAGATTGGTTCTGTAAGTCTGTTCTTAAGTTGTAATTGTAGGTAAGTCGAAACTGGTATATTTTGTAATTGTAACTCCATCCCTTTAATAATTGGATTTTCAAAATTTTGAGAACAAGAATTAATAATACCTCTACTAACTCTTGAAATTGATCATTGCATCTGGAGACTAAAGTTTAGTAAATCAACTGCATCCAGAGAGCTTCAGCAAAGCGGGCAAAGAGGTCTGTTGGTAAGTAGGGGTCGTCTGTAATTCGGGTGTATGTAAGTCAGGGAGGGCCTGTAGTGGCACAATATGAATCATTATTACGGTAACTGGAAGCTGATGGGACCCAGTGCAAAGTCTTTGCCAGGCCCCCGACTATAATGTATGGTTTATAGCAATAGTCTTCTTATATGGGAAAGTGACACCATTAGGGCACCCTAAACCTCTTGGGCTCTGGTGCAACCCCTAAGTTAAGCCCCTGGTAATTGTGTAATACAGCATTGCAGATGAGCCAAAGTGCTATCGAAAATTTGGTTCTCCAATCAGGGTGTCTTAATTGTGCCCATTTTTGCAGAACATCCATGAAACATTTGTAATAATTTTTATATAACGTTTAAAGGGGTATTATCATACGGATATTAACATTTAATTTAATTCATTTAACATAAACAAGCATTTCTTCAATTGGATGTTATTAAAAAACATACCTGTGTGAAGATAACTTCCCATAAATGTAACCTCGTTGTCCCTTAGAAATGAGAATGTTGTCCTTGGATACGACCACACTGCATTGGCCATGCATGATCTACTGAGGCGTCCACAGGATGACTGTGGGACATGTAGTAAATCACTGACATTTTATATGCAAAAACGATTTGTATCCTTGTGCTATCACTCCAGTAGAAGCGATGGTCGTATCCAAGCACAGCCAGCTGGATTCTAAGAGACAACATGGGGACATTTATGGGAAATTATCTTCACATGGGAACATTTTTGGGAGAATTAAATGAAATGTGAGTGTCCAGATGAGACTACCCCTTTAAATGGTCAATCTATTTGGTATCAGTAAGTATTCTATAAGGGATTATTTCATTTTTAACAGTACAGCAATAAAATCTCCAATAAAAAATACATCAATATGGCAATTTATCACAAATTTGCATAACTGGTCACCCTATTTGTGTTGAAAATATTGGTAAATATCGGTAGTTATAACAGATTATTTTTAGCAGTACTGGAATAAATTCTCAAATAAATAGAATGCAATGGGTGTCCCACTGGCCATCTATAATGAAGAAATGATGGGGAGAATTTACTAAGCCTTGTCTACCAGTTTTGCGGAGGAAAAAGCTTGAAAAGTCAGCAGATTTCTATCTGTTTGTGCCCCACTTGCCACTGTGAGCATGGCGGGGCTTGGAGTCGAACGGGTAGAGCAGGCATTGGCATTCACAACCTCGCCCTCCAAATTTACTTAATTTTCTGCCAGTGTACGTTGTATACTTCTCCTGAATTTTAGACCAAATTTCACTTGGTGTAGACCAGCCAGTATGGTGGAGGCCCAAAGGCCAGAGCCAGTTTTTGTAAATCCTGCCCATTATCTGTGAATCCACATTTCAGTGCTTGGTCTAGGTGTAGCCTGTGCCCTGGGTGCCGGTGTACAGGTGCATTATAGCAGGACTCCAACAAACTGCACTGCCTTAGTCCAAAGTATTTTTATGGAAGTAATTTGAATCTTTACTGTGGGTAATGAAGGTCTGACCAGGACTGTGCCTCATCATTTTCCTGATGTACATGTATTAATAATAATCTAAAGCGCTCATTCTATAAAAAACTGACAACCCCCAGTCTCTACCAGAAGATGTAATAGAAATCACTAAATTTTTACATGCATTGACATACATTTTTTAACATGCTACCTCCAGGTATCTCTTCGGCCCCTCTTGCTCTATAACATGCCACCTGCACTATGTACAATCTGTTCAGCTCCTGCTGTTCTAAAACATGGGGGCTTATTCACTAAGGGTCTGCGGATCGCACTTTTGTCGGATTTTTGAAATTTTGGGGATTTGCGCTACTGGGACAGGTATTTAACTGGGGATTGTGTCGCACGCGATCGGATTGTGACGCAATTACACTGGCTTTATACAACAGAAATGGGGGGGGGGGGGGCGTGCCATTGGACTGAGTGTGGGATTTAATATTTACATTGTGTCGCAACCAATGCACTTACATACACCGGGAAGAAGAAGGTGAAATCGGGCATACCTGAGCAGGATATTGGGCACATGATCTTTGTGTATCGCGACACAGTGCATTGATGTTGGACAATGCACTCCAGGTGAACTCCTTCGACCGGGTAAGTAAATGTGCCCCATGCAGCCTGCAGATAGGACACTATGTACAAACCGCCCATCTCCTCCTGCTCTATAACATGCTGCCCGCAGATAGGACACTATGTGCAATCTGCCCATCTCCTCCTGCTCTATAACATGCTGCCTGCAGGTAGGAAACTATGTACAATCTGCCCATCTCCTCCTGCCCTATAACATGCTGCCTGCAGTTAGGAAACTTATGTACAATCTGCTCAGCTCCTCATTCCTTGATTTCTCATAAATCATTGGTTTCTAAATAGTCCAGAAGCCCCAACCCCCATCTTTTCATGAATATGTGTGTGGTATGGACAGGTTGGATCACCCACAGCAGAATGACAATGAAGACACGCAGAATGATTACACTATTACATCCGGCCTTGGATCTGTAAGAGCTTCCTATATCAGAGCCGTTGTCCTCCATCTAAGTGAATGGAGGCTGGAATATGAGCGTTTACTTTAGCCTCTATTATCGTATTCGCTTGGACTACATCGGTCTCACAGGAAACATTGTCAAACATGGATGACAGAACCAAAATATAAATGTGGTTTTGTACAGTTCCTCTAATGATTATTTTCACTTTATCTTCATTTTTTTTAACCTACAATTCATTTTTAGTCATTGATTAAGGAACCGGTTTCCAATGATTTATGACTAAAATACATTACAATTCCTCATTCTTCCCCATGAATTAAGAGTTTAGCAGCCAGTCAATATTATACATTAGCCATCCAGCCCTAATTTTATTCAGAAGCTGTTCATTGCACAGTCAAGCATACAATTAAGATGTTTGATGTTTTTTCAAGTGTGTGCATTTATTGCCTCAACATGCTCGGCCACCCTCTAACCTCCCGATACTCCCTGTTCTCTCCCGCTAGTCTGATAAACAGCTTCAGACAATGCCTTCACAGGTCAACCTAGGTGGAGGCGGCATCGGGTAGCTATTGCTTCCTAAAATTATCAGAAATAATCATAATTTATTTTATTGTAAGTAACCCCCACAAGTCCTTTTAAAACCTCCGCTGCCTACAGTATAAAAAATATCTTATTCAACTTCCATTCAAAGGCACGTTCCATGTCGGAGATTGATAAAGTAGGACAATTCTTTCATCCAGTGAGAGGAAATCCTATGTTTTATTACCAGCTGTTAACTAAATAACATTTTTAATTAGATCTGTCTGCTAGTTTCTTTCTTTATTTGCAACAATGTTTGTCATAGGACTCTGTGGAGATACTGAATTATTCAAAAAGGTGCAGATAACAATGATTTCTCATCATTCTGCCAACAGTCCTATACAGGCTGTCCCCGGGTTACATACAAGATAACTTCCATAGGTTTGTTCTTAAGTTGAATTTATATGTAAGTCGGAACTGTATATATTATAATTATAGCTCCAGACAAAAAAATTTTTTTGCCCCAGTGACAATTTTTTTGCTGTAATGGGACCAAGGATTATCAATAAAGCTTAATTACAGACACCTTACAGCTGATCATTGCAGTCTGGGAATAAAGTAAAGCATCCATAGAGCTTCACCAAAGGTCACAGTGGGAAGAGGGGTCCGTCTTTAACTAGGGGTCGTCTGTAAGTCGGGTGTCCTTAAGAAGGGGACCGCCTGTATATTTTCTTAAAATTGGGGTGGTTGATATAGCAAGACTGAAGGATGTCCTCACACAGCAAAAGGATGCAATGTACAGGGCTTAGATAGCCATTAGAACTAGCCATTAGTACTAGGGGTCCCTGAACCCCAACCCGACCCCAGACCTCAACCAGTTTGGGTTTGCTGTTCGGGCTCAGAAGAGTAACGCGCATGAATAGTGCTATATAGGACTCACTTCTAGGTAAGTATAAACATTTGCTTTTTCATTGCACCCACAGACAGGACTCTTATTTGCCAATTTGAACACTAAGGACCTGTAGTTAGTTTAGTGTTTTACCTGATTGGTCTTCTTTAAGCTGTAGTCTCACAAGTTTAACAGTCCATAAGCTTCAAAAATGCTACCTGTAATAAGCCAAAACTAAGGTTGGCAGAATATGAGGCTAACCTAGATTTCACCAGACTAGGATAGTTGAACTTAGCAGTGAGGGACCCAGGTTGCTTCTGTGGAATCACTTGGCAGAGTATAAGTGCAACCAATGACAGGCAAGGAAAGAGTAGTCAAACTAGCTGACATCAGTGGCAAGTGGGCATGGATAAAGCCAAATCGTGCAATGAGGAGTTTAAGGGGTTGACCCAACTTAGGTATTTTTGACATATCCATAGGATGTGTGGACATCAGCTATTTATATCACTTACCTGGTTTACAGAGCCATAAGAGGGGCTTGTTTTCTGTGGTACAAACTGTTTTTACTAATGGAACCATTTCAAATTGTGTTCAACACACAAATTCTGGCACACGCCATGGAAATGTTTGAATACCCTGTATATTCTGCAGCCGTCCTATGGTAATGAATGCTGAATCCATTGGGTTGGGTGCCTCAATAGTACATGTCTGACCATGACTCCCTGGGTGTGGAGTGGTTGTATCCAAAAAAAGCTATCTTGCTTCTAAGGGACCATAACCCTACATTTGTGGGAAATTATCTATACACCGGTACATTTTTTTAAATAACATGCAATTGAAGAACTGTACATATATGGCAATTAAAGGTGTATGCCCAAATGAGAACACCCCTTTAAGTTGTATATTTCTAAAATAACATAATCTTTCAGAGTGGATCAGTGGTTGGAAATGTATACATTTACTTTTATTTACTGGTATTCTTGTCCATGTTGAATAATCTTTTTTTGTTCGAACTATCCCTCAATAATAAGCAGGATCTGGGACAGCTGAGACTTCCACCATTACTCAGGGAGTGCAACTTTAAAAGAAATGATTTTAGCCCCTTTAATAGTAAATTTCAGAATTAGTTATCTGAACCATAAAACTCCTTTTTCAATTCATTTCTGTTTTTTCGTTACAGTGAAGATTTTGCTGGTCAAATGTGTGCACGCTACTGGTCCCATCAGTCTCCATAGAAATTATCTGGATGTTGAGTCATATTGTTGCCTGCTGTTGTCTGTTTGTTGCTCCTTATCTCAGGTATAGGTATAGTTTGCTCCTCCAGTGAAAATCCTCAAGCAGTATCAGGAGCAAGAAATAGCAATTGTAAAGAGATTTAAAAGAAATTCTTCCAAAATTGTAAGTTAGGAATATTTGGAAAGTGTAAATTTTCTATAATCTGATATATAAGCATCTTCATTTACAAAAAATGAGCTGTAAAGAATGCAGAAATATCATATACCCTATGTATTATCTGTTCAGACTGAAGAGGATAACTAGTCCTTTGTCATGCAAGAGTGGAACAGGAAGTAGATAGCTCCATTCTTTATGTAGAGGTCAGACCAGGTAACTGCAGGTCTCCTCCTATTAATTTGAATAGAAACTAAGTTGCAGTGAATGGAGCTGCTGCTATCTGCTCCACTCTATGCTGAGAACAGCTGAACTGTCAGAGACCTGAGTATTGGACCCCCAACCAATCGGATCATTAAAACTCCAAGAAAGATTTCACCCTGATTTAAATGATCTGCCCCAGGGTGTAGCATGTCTGTATGTTATAGCAGCTCATTTACCTAGGCATATTTTTACTTTATCATTGTGTCAGATCCATCTCTTGAACTACTGGCAGTTGCATACTTAAGGACGTCTGACTTACAGATGACACCTAGTTACAGACGGACCCCTCTGCCGAATGTGAAGCTTTCAGGATGTTTTACTTTATTCCCAGACTGCAATGATCATCTTTTAAGTGTCTGCCATGAAGCTTTATTGATATTCCATGTTCCCATGGCAGCACAAAATTTCACAGGGACAAAAAAATTATTGTCAGGAGTTACAGTTATAAAATATACCAGTTCCGACTTACACACAAATTAAACTTAATAACAAACCTAAAGAACCTATCCCGTACTGCCTTTAATGGTCTTCCAGTTATGGCATGCTTGCAGAAATTTTACAAAAGTTTTAAATCAGGAGAGCTGAATGTTGTCTAAAATATGTAGGTCCACGTTTTGTCATCCGATTTCCTACAATCTAAAAATTATTAATTTCAACATGACATATTCTTTACGGCTATGTGACAATGGAGGCTAGAGACTGACTGCTACAAAATAACACATCCCTCTCACCACACCTAACCATCACAATACATGGCCGGGAGCCTACCACCCCGATCAGGGTCTGGATTATTTGCTTTCCTTGTCAGGTCTATTATATGGATCATCCACTTGTTCCTTGGTATTTATGTTATGATATGTTCAGTGTTTGTGGCCAGGCCTCTTGGGACTTGCATAGGTTACACCTTTTATAGGATTGCATCTGTTATCATATATCGGGGCTCATTTACTAAGGGTCCGAACGCCGCACTTTCGTCGAGTTTCGCAATTATTTCCGTTTTGTGCCAAATTGCCCAGAGGTTTTTGGCGCACGCGATCGAATTGTGGCGCATCGGCTTGCAAGAGTCAGAAATCGGGGGCTTGGCCATCGGACAACCCGACGGATTCGGACAAACCACGGAATTTAAAAAAGGAATCGTGTCCCAAGATCAAGCACTCACATGCATCGTGAAGAAGAAGGTGAACTCCGGCGGACCTCGGCGCAGAATCAATACATGCAGGAACTCGGGCCCCCGATCGCGGCTGACCCGAATCCTCGTCGGACAACGCACCGCTGGATCGCGATGGGAGCGGTAAGTAAATCTTCCCCATTATGTTTGGTTCCTGACTGAATTGTTACAGCTCTTTTGAGACTGGCTCATGTGGCTCCTTATCTAAAAGGTAATCTTTTTGTTGCATACCAGGGACGAGTACATCCTATACAATATTTTCTTGTGTTGGATGCCTATCTATTGTATGGGCCCCAGTGCAAAGTCTGTGCCGGGCCCCGACTATAATGTTTGGTTTATAGTAATAGTCTTCTCATATGGGAAAGTGACTCCATAAGGGCCCCCTAAACCTCTGGGGCCCGGGTGCGACCACAACCTCTGAACCCCCTCAAGTTATGCCCCTGTCTATTGTGATTCATTTGCCTGCAATTGACCTGCAACTACCAGACTGTGTAATGCCCAAGGCTGTGGGTGGTGGATTCAGTGGTGTTACCAGACCCACTTTTTCTGTGTTTCTGTTGCTGTTGGGTGCATATTTGTACTTTTAATTGCTTTAAGAACGTATATGTATTTGTGTTTTATCTGTATTTGATGGAAATAAAGATTGTTCTTTTTATTACTTATTTGCTCATGTATGGCACACTTCTTTTTCTTGTATAAGATTATCACAATTCTCTCCCTCATCCACTGCTGTGCTGTCACGTTTGAATCCATTAAGCCTCACATCTAGGCCTTTACTACAACCTGCTGCTTCCAGCTCAGGAAAATCAAACATTTACTCACCTTCCCCCGCTCTCCCAAAGGAGCTGCAGTTGTCTTCTTTGCTGCTATGTGTGGCTGCTGTACACACTGGCTCTGAAGCTAACAGATGTGTTGATGTCATCACATTGTGTCTGCCGACTTTAAAGCCGACACAAACAGATGGACGCACACATGAGTAAAGAAGACAACTGCTGCTGCATTGTGGGAGCGAGGAAAGGTGAGTATAAGGGGGATCCTGGCTCTTTGCTGGTCTCCTGCAGCAGCATAGCGGCAGAGATACAGGCAACAAAACACAAGGCCGCGTGCCGGATTTGGCCTGCAGGCCTTGTGTATGACACTCGAGCTTGAAGCCTCTCATCCAGGCCCTTACTACAACCTGCTGCCTCCACCACAAGAATGTATCTCGAATCTGATCCTACTTCAACCTGGACTCTACAAAATTGCTAGTCCATTCCATCATCATCTCCCGCTTGGACTACTGCATTATTCTTTTGTATGGTCTCCTAGCTAACTATCTAATGCCCCTCCAATCAATCCTTATCTTTGCTGCTTGCCTAATCCATCCATCTCCCCTCTTCTCCTCTGTCTCTCCTCTCTGTCGGTCTCCACACTGGTTAGCCATTGCACAACAAATTCAGTTTAAAACAATAACCATGACTTATAAAGCCGTCTACAACCTGTCCGCTCCATATATCCCGGAACTATTCTGCCAATCTCAGTTTCTAATGAGACCTTCTGCTTCACTCTATTAATATTCAATCTTTTCACAACAATCTCCAGGACATTTCCCATTCACCCCTCCTCCCCCCATGTCAGGTTGCCTACCTCCTTCCAAACCTTCAAATATAACCTGAAAACCCATTTGTTCAGTATCACCAACGACACGCAACACTGCAACTGCTCTGTTCCCTCACCTCATGTCTCCATCTACCCTCCCATATAGATTGTGAGCCATCACAGCAGGTCCTCCTTCTACTTGTCCCAGCCATCATTCGACGATCCGACGGATTCGGACTGAGCGCAGGATTTAAGATTTGAATTGTGTCACAAGACAATGCACTTACATGCACCGGGTAGAAGAAATTGAACTCCGGCAACACATGCAGGATATCGGCACAGTGCTTTGGAGACGGGGAACTCCAGCGGCCGAGTAAGTAAATGTCCCCCCAATCATTTTAAAATATCTTCATGACTCAGTAATTGTTACCCTATTTATTAGATTATTTAATAGCACCGTTTTTTATGTTGACCTAATGAAAGTATAGCAAAGCTCTTGTGACCGTCTGGCACCTGCTCTTACAACCCAGAAGATCTTATCCTGTTTAACCCCTAAGAAACAGTGGTCAATGCTGACAGCGACATCTACTTACTCCCTGTAGAAGTAGGCTCCCTCTACATGTGTGTTGGTTTTATCATTTAATTAAGGTGTATTTATTGTTTGTATGAACTTGTATTAGCCATGGTAGAAGACACTGGAGGGTGTCAGAAATGTGATGCTTAGTTGTAACTCAAGTGATGTCCTTGAGGCAAAATGAATAAAGACCAATAACCTTTGAAGCAAGAGAGTTGGACCTTTTTTTTAGTTTGGGATCGTTATGCCTATGCAAGGAGGTTTGGTCCTGTGTTTGCTGAACTGGAACTATATCTTTTGAATGAATTCGTATATATATGATGTTTTTCATCCATGTGTTCACTATGTCACCGAATCTATACCATCTGTATATAAAATATGGTGGGCTGGTAAATTATGGCTGGCAGATTGATGCAGATTGATAAACAGGGGGTCAGGTGCCTTCAGGGTATATACTGGAGGGCAGGGGCTGCAGTCTATATACTGGGGGCGGGGGCTGCAGGCTATATACTGGGGGGTGGGGGCTGCAGGGTATATACTGTGGGAAGGGGCTACAGGCTATATACTGGGGGAGGGGCTGAAGACTATTTACTGAGTGTAGGGGCTGCAGGCTATGTACTGGGGGTCAGGGGCTACAGGCTATCTGGCCATGACAGAGTGACCGAATGAGGCTAGATAGCATCTAAAACATCCAATAATTGACCCTGACACTATAGGGGACTATGCAGAGGCAGCGGCAGCAGCGGCAGGCTAGAGAATGTCTTGGCAACATACCCCAAATGGACTCAGGATTAAAACCAATGGGTGGCAGAGAGGAACCAAAGAAGGTGAGCAAGAAGCGCTGAAATTATTTCCTCTGTGAACAAAAGGTTGACGGTATATTTAGTCGATAACACAGCATGGTGGCGACATAGTGACCAAGTTCCATAACGTATCTGGTGAAACACCCGAAAAATGAGCCTGACACAGCTCGTTTGATAAGGGGACGACATTTGGAGGCAGCCATGGAGAGGACTTCCATGATTAAGAGCGACAGTATGGGGCATCCATATTGCGCTTCTATGATTGCAACTGCAGGTCTCCAGCATGGCGGCGACAGACATCCACTATGTATCTGGTGAAACACCTGAAAATTCTGCCTGACACAGCTCGTTTGATAAGGGGACCATGTATGGAGGCAGTGAACTAGTAGTAGATTAAAGGTGCTGCAGTTAAAACTATGTTAGTTGGATCTTGGGATGGAGCTGGCGCTCCGCTGCCAGGCGAGCTTTCGCCAATCCAAGCCCCTGTCTCTAGGCTACTCCCCAAACAGCACTTCTAAGAACCTTTTGTATAAGATCAAGTGTAGTAGCGTTCTTATAAGTTTGGGATATGGCGGGTGAGGGGAATGTAAACAGATGCGCAAGAAGCGCTGAAATAATATCGGTAAATGATAAAAGTTTGCCAGTATATTTTGTGGATTACACAGCAGGGTGGCGACAAAGTTAACAAGTTTGATGTGGAATGCCCTGTAATAGCTCTTGGGCGGTGTGCCTTTTATCGCCTAGGCTCAGCAGTTTGAGCACCGCCTGCTGTCGCTTAGCGACGGCACTGCTGCTGTGCCTAGAGCTACCGACTGATGGCGCCATGCCCACGGATGGTAATTCGGAGGAGGAGGAGGTGGAGGAGGGGTGGGAGGAGGAGGAGGTATAGTAGGCCTTTGAGACCTGGACCGAGGTAGGCCCCGCAATCCTCGGCGTTGGCAGTATATGACCAGCCCCAGGGTCAGACTCGGTCCCAGCCTCCACCAAGTTAAGTGTAGTAGCGTTCTTATAAGTTTGGGATATGGCGGTTGAGGGGAATGTAAACAGATGCGCAAGAAGCGCTGAAATAATATCGGTAAATGATAAAAGTTTGCCAGTATATTTTGTGGATAACACAGCAGGGTGGCGACAAAGTTAACAACTTTGATGTGGAATCCATGAAAACAACCCAAATTTCTGCCTGACACACCTCGTTTGATAAGGGGACGATGTATGGAGGCAGCTATATGGACGACTTTTGGAGGTAGCAATGGAGACAACGTGTGGAGGCTGCTATGGAGACAATTTAATTTGGATAGTGCCTGTATGTGGCAGTCCAAAAAAGTTTTCAAACCAGAGGAGCAGGTAGGTGGCCCTCCAGAAAAATGAAATAGATTGAGTGCCTGTATGTGGCAGTCCAAAAAAGTTTTCAAACCAGAGGAGCAGGTAGGTGGCTCTCCAGAAAAATTGAATAGATTGAGTGCCTGTATGTGGCAGTCCCAAAAATTGTTTAAAACAGAGGACCGGGTAGGTGGCCCTCCAGAAAAATTAAATGCATAGAGTACTATAGCTAGAGCCAGTGGGCCCTGTCAAAAAATAGCCAGTTTCCTCTGCTTTAGTGTACAAAGAGGAGGAGAAGGAGGAAAATGAGGAGGAGGAGTGCATAAATTATTCAGGTTGAGCTTCCTTCATCTGGTGGAGATAGGAAATTATGAGAAATCCAGGCTTTATTCATCTTAATAAGCGTCAGCCTGTCAGCGCTGTCAGTCGACAGGCGTGTACGCTTATCGGTGATGATGCCACCAGCTGCACTGAAAACCCGCTCGGACAAGACGCTAGCGGCAGGGCAGGCAAGAACCTCCAAGGCGTACAGCGCCAGTTCGTGCCACATGTCCAGCTTTGAAACCCAGTAGTTGTAGGGAGCTGTGTGATCATTTAGGACGATGGTATGGTCAGCTACGTACTCCCTCACCATCTTTCTGTAAAGATCAGCCCTACTCTGCCGAGACTGGGGACAGGTGACAGTGTCTTGCTGGGGTGACATAAAGCTGGCAAAAGCCTTGTAAAGCGTACCCTTGCCAGTGCTGGACAAGCTGCCTGCTCGCCTACTCTCCCTCGCTACTTGTCCCGCAGAACTACGCACTCTGCCGCTAGCGCTGTCAGAAGGGAAATACTGTTTCAGCTTGTGCACCAGGGCCTGCTGGTATTCATGCATTCTCACACTCCTTTCCTCTCCAGGGATGAGAGTGGAAAGATTTTGCTTGTACCGTGGGTCCAGGAGAGTGAATACCCAGTAATCGGTGCTGGAATAAATTCTTTGAACGCGAGGGTCACGGGATAGGCAGCCTAGCATGAAATCTGCCATATGCGCCAGAGTACCAACGCGCAAGAATTCACTCCCCTCACTGGCCTGACTGTCCATTTCCTCCTCCTCCAACTCCTCCAAACTCCTCTTCTTCTGCCCATACACGCTGAACAGTGAAGGACTGAACAATGGTCCCCTCTTCTGTCTCGCCAACATTCTCCTCCTCTTCCTCCTCCACCTCCTCCGATATGCGCTGAGAAACAGACCTGAGGGTGCTTTGGCTATCAACAAGGGAATCTTCTTCCCCCGTCTCTTGTGACGAGCGCAAAGCTTCCGACTTCATGCTGACCAGAGAGTTTTTCAACAGGCTAAGCAGCGGGATGGTGAGGCTGATGATGGCGGCATCGCCACTGACCATCTGTGTTGACTCCTCGAAGTTACTCAGCACCTGACAGATATCAGACATCCACGTCCACTCCTCATTGTAGACTTGAGGAAGCTGACTGACCTGACTACCAGTTCTGGTGGAAGTTGACATCTGGCAGTCTACAATCGCTCTGCGCTGCTGGTAAACTCTGGATAACATGGTTAATGTTGAATTCCACCTCGTGGGCACGTCGCACAACAGTCGGTGAGCGGGCAGTTGGAGGCGGCGCTGCGCTGCCCTGAGAGTGGCAGCATCTGTGCTGGACTTCCTGAAATGCGCACAGATGCGGCGCACCTTCGGGAGCAAATCAGACAGATTGGGGTATGTCTTGAGGAAACGCTGAACTATCAGATTTAACACATGGGCCAGGCATGGCACATGTGTCAGTCTGCCGAGTTGCAGAGCCGCCACCAGGTTACGGCCGTTGTCACACACAACCATGCCTGGCTTCAGGTTCAGCGGTGCCAGCCACAGATCAGTCTGCGCTGTGATGCCCTGTAATAGTTCTTGGGCGGTGTGCCTTTTATCGCCTAGGCTCAGCAGTTTGAGCACCGCCTGCTGTCGCTTAGCGACGGCACTGCTGCTGTGCCTAGAGCTAGCGACTGATGGCGCCATGCCCACGGATAGTAGTTCGGAGGAGGAGGTGGAGGAGGGGTGGGAGGAGGAGGAGGCATAGTAGGCCTGAAAGACCTGGACCGAGGTAGGCCCCGCAATCCTCGGCGTCGGCAGTATATGACCAGCCGCAGGGTCAGACTCGGTCCCAGCCTCCACCAAGTTAACCCAATGTGCCGTCAGCGATATATAGTGGCCCTGCCCGGCAGCACTCGTCCACGTGTCCGTGGTCAGGTGGACCTTGTCAGAAACGGCGTTGGTCAGGGCACGGATGATGTTGTCTGACACGTGCTGGTGCAGGGCTGGGACGGCACATCAGGAAAAGTAGTGGCGGCTGGGGACCGAATACCGAGGGGCGGCCGCCGCCACGAGGTTGCGAAAGGCCTCGGTCTCTACCAGCCTATAGGGCAGCATCTCCAGGCTAAGCAATCTGGAGATGTGGACATTGAGGGCTTGGGCGTGCGGGTGGGTTGCACTATATTTCCTTTTCCGCTCCAGCGTCTGGGGTATGGAGAGCTGAACGCTGGTGGATGCTGTGGAGGATCGTGGAGGCGACAATGGTGTTTTTGGGCCAGGGTCCTGGGCAGGGGGCTGACTATCAGCTGACACAGGGGAAGGAGCAGTGGTGTGAACGGGCTTGTTGCCACTGAGTGGGGTGTTTAGCATTCATATGCCTGCGCATACTGGTGGTAGTTAAGCTAGTAGTGGTGGAACCCCTGCTGATCCTGGTTTGGCAAAGGTTGCACACCACAGTCCGTCGGTCATCCGGTGTTTCCTTAAAGAACCTCCAGACTTCTGAAAATCTAGCCCTCGCCGCGGGAGCCCTCGCCACGGGAGCTTCACTACGTGACACATTTGGCGCTGATGCACCAGCTCTGGCCCTGCCTCTCCGTCTGGCCCCACCACTGCCTCTTCCAACCTGTTCTGGTCGAGGACTCTCCTCCGTCTCAGAAGCACTGTGTTCACCCGGCCTCTCAACCCAGCTTGGGTCTGTCACCTCATCATCCTCCGATCCCTCAGTCTGCTCCCCCCTCGGACTTCCTGCCCTGACAACAACTTCCCCACTGTCTGACAACCGTGTCTCCTCATCGTCCGACACCTCTTTACACACTTCTTCCACTACGTCAAGAAGGTCATCATCACCCACAGACTGCGACTGGTGGAAAACCTGGGCATCGGAAAATTGCTCAGCAGCAACCGGACAAGGGGTTTGTGACTGTGGGAAGGGTCCAGAAAACAGTTCCTCAGAGTATGCCGGTTCAAATGCCAAATTTTCCTGGGAGGGGGCAGACAGGGGGGGAGGAGGCTGAGGTGCAGGAGCTGGAGGAGTGCCGATTTCGGTGACATGGGTGGACTGCGTGGAAGACTGACTGGTGGACAAATTGCTCGAAGCATTGTCGGCAATCCACGACATCACCTGTTCGCACTGTTCTGGCCTCAACAGTGCTCTACCACGAGTCCCAGTAACTTCAGACATGAACCTAGGGAGTGTAGCTCTGCGGCGTTCCCCTGCTCCCTCATCAGCAGGTGGTGTCTCACCCCGCCCAGGACCACGGCCTCTGACCCCTGTAGTAGTTGGACGCCCACGTCCCCGCCCTCGTCCTCTACCCCTAGCCCTCGGGTTAAACATTTTGAAAATGAAAGTTATAGTGAAAGCACACTGCTATGCCAGATGAGATGACGCTGAGTTATGAAAAAATAAACGTAAAATAAAAAGTAAATGGCAGACTGTGCCTAATTTCAATCAAACCCCTAATAAATTGTCCCACTTCGGTCTTTGCGATGGATATGTGCGTCACTAAGCGCTAAACACAACGGTCGCAAGTCTCACTGCAAATTCCTCACAATATGGTAGTAGATGCACTACAGCAAGGCCAGCCACCAGCAGATCAACCAGAAATAAAATATATAACGCTATTGTAGGCCAAAGTAAGCCGTTTGGATTCTCCTATGGCTATTTTCTAGCCAAGTATGAAAGCACACTGCTATGCCAGATGAGATGACGCTGAGTTATCAAAAAATAAACGTAAAATAAAAAGAAACTGGCAGACTGTGCCTAATTGAAATCAAACCCCTAATAAATTGTCCCACTTCGGTCTTTGCGATGGATATGTGTGTCACTAAGAGCTAAACACAACGGTCCCAAGTCTCACTGCAAATTCCTCACAATATGGTTGTAGATGCACTACAGCAAGGCCAGCCACCAGCAGATCAACCAGAAATAAAATATATAACGCTATTGTAGGCCTAATTAAGCTGTTTGGATTCTCCTATGGCTATTTTCTAGCCAAGTATGAAAGCACACTGCTATGCCAGATGAGATGACGCTGAGTTATCAAAAAATAAACGTAAAATAAAAAGAAACTGGCAGACTGTGCCTAATTGAAATCAAACCCCTAATAAATTGTCCCACTTTGGTGTTTGAGGTGGATATGTGTGTCACTAAGCGCTAAACACAACGGTAGCAAGTCCCCCTGCAAATTCCTCACAATATGGTACTAGCTGCAAATTAAAAAAAAAAATGTATAACATTATTGTAGCCCTAAGAAGGGCTGTTGGGTTCTTGTAGAATCACTCCTGCCTAACACTATTCTAATAGAACAGCCTAACGCTTTCCCTGACCAGCAGCAGCTCTCTCCCTAGCGGCATCCAGACACAGAATGATCCGAGCAGCGCAGGCAGGGGCTAGTCTATTCCAGGGTCACCTGATCTGGCCAGCCAACCACTGCTATCGACGTGTAAGGGTACCACGTCATGCTGGGTGGAGTGCAGAGTCTCCTGGCTTGTGATTGGCTCTGTTTCTGGCTGCCAAAAAGCAAAACGGCGGGAGATGCCATTTTCTCGAGCGGGCGAAGTATTCGTCCGAGCAACGAGCAGTTTTGAGTACGCTAATGCTCGAACGAGCATCAAGCTCGGACGAGTATGTTCGCTCATCTCTAGCTTTGAACTCAAAATGAACATTATTTGTGAATTCCCTATTTTGTTTTGGTTGGTCCCATTCTGATGGAGCACTACTCACTGGGGCAGATTTACTTACCCGGCCCATTCGCGATCCAGCAGCGCGTTCTCTGCGGTGGATTCGGGTCTTCCGGCGATTCACTAAGACAGTTCCTCGCCATCCACCAGATGTCGCTGCTGCACTGAAGTTCCCCGAGGCCCGCTGGAATGCCCTGAAATTCACCGGCTTACACCTGGTGAAGGTAAGTGCAAGTTTTGCGACACATTTTTTAAAAAAAATTCGGCGGTTTTTCCGAATCCGTCGGGTTTTCGTTCGGCCACGCCCCCCGATTTCCGTTGCGTGCATGCCGGCGCCGATGCGTCAAAATCCGATCACATACGCCAAACTCCCGGGGCAATAAAGGGAAAATTGGCGCAAATCGGAAATATTTGGGTAACACGTCGGGAAAACGCGAGTCGGGCCCTTAGTAAATGACCCCCACTGTGTGCTCACTGCTCCCAAGATTACAGCAGTGCAGAAGGATTTAGAGACTGATGCACAGTGTAACAACAGCTTGTGAAGCCTGAGCACAAAGAACTTCTGCAACATGCCCATAGCCCTTCAGACCTTTTTGCATAATTACATTCAGAATGTATCAGCCTGTATCAGCATCATTTTCAAAGTTGATTTTAGAGGTCATGGATAACAATGTAAGAAAATTCCCACAGGCACAGAGCCTGGATCTATGTGTTATATCCCTGGTTTATCATGCTCTATTTTAAAGGTTGGTGTTAATGGGATCAACAACAGGAAATTATTTTGTTTTTAGTAACTAAAAAGTCAGAGGGCAAAATAAAATTATTTGTCGGATATTTGAATTATTAGTCTTGTATTATTGCATTATTTATCAATGTTCCCATTGATTCCAAGACTATTCATATCTTATTCTTCCAACAGAGGATTACTTTGGCACAAATACCTGTGAAGCTTCTGACATGAAACTATGGGGCACATTTACTTACTCGTCCTGACGCGTTCCCCGTAAGTGCATTATCCAAACGGAAAACACTGTGCCACGATTCACTAAGATCGTGCGCCCGATGTGTTGCTTCCCCCCTCAGGTCCACTGGAGTTCACCTTCTTCTTCCTGGTGCATGTAAGTGCTTGATCTTGTGATACAATTTGAAAGTTAAATCCTGCGCTCAGTCCGAATCTGTCGGATAGTCCGATGCCACGCTCCGCCGATTTCTCTTGCATGAAAGCCAGCGCAGCCGTGCCACAATCCGATCGCGTGTGACACAATCCCCAGTTAAATACTTGTCACAGCCGCGTAAATCCCAAAAATGAAAGTATGTCCGTGGACCCTTAGTAAATAAGCCCCTATATATCTGAAAGAGAATTTGAAGACGCATGTATACACTGAAGAGAGAATTAGATGTAGAAAGTAAAATCCAAACCTCCTAACACTTCTTTTTTTAAAAAACTATTAATTTGTATGAAAATTAAAACACGAAATACATCCAAAATATTGATAACAAAACGTTAAGTAAGTAAATGTTTATTTTTCAATGATATAATGAGCTGAAAATAATAATAGATAATTGAATATTTCCTATTTGTAATAATGTTGTCATGAGAACTATAAATAGACCCGTCCTAAAAACACAGTGATACAATAAAATATTATTGACAGTACAATCACCATAAAGGATCCCGGTGCTTACTGTCAGCACTGACCATTACACAGCTGTAATGTGCCACTACTGTCCATAGAGCTCAACATGGATAAAAAAGAAGAGCGCCCAGGAAGGCGTAGGGCGCCACCCAGAGGCTCTCATTTCAACGCTTGTCAAGTTGATTGCAGTGGGTTAAAGATCACAGAGTGCAGGAGTGATATCTTCTGAGAAGACATCAGAGAGTGCAAGAGAAAAGGGTAATCCATTTACTTTCAGAGGAGTTTTCCACTCAGAGATCATACACACTGCAGATCACAGAGACACACGCAAGCATGAAATTCAATTTTAAGAATTCCTTTCCCGAGCCTGTATGTAATATCCCAACAAGAAGAATTTATGATGCATCAAAACCTTACCAGAAATTAAACTGAATTTATACGTTTACTAAACATAAGTCATTTTGTAAGCGCTGAAAAAAAATGCTGGATTTATTTTTTTTGTATAAAATCCCCATTTACAAATATTTAGAATTTTGTAAAAAAAAAAAAAGAAAGTTGTTTCTAATTTTATTTTCTTGTACTTGCATTTATTTGTGGATACTGGAAGATACTGGAAGATGTAGTTAAACAAGTACGTATTTGTCTAAAGCTTGAATTCACAGTATTTTAAGCCACTGGTTTTGTGTGCTTTTCTGTCAAACACAAAAGTAGACAGAGTTGTAGCATATATTATATTATAGTATATAGAGTTACTATATATATATAGTAGTATATAGAGTATATAATTCTAGAGTTATAGTATATATTATATTATATTATAGTATATAGAGTTACTATATATATAGTAGTATATAGAGTATATAATTCTAGAGTTATAGTATATATTATATTAAACAAGGCTTATACTCGAGTATATACAGTATGGTATATATATATATATATATATATAGTATACAGAGTATATAATTCGAGAGTTATAGTATATTATAGAGTATATCAATTTATTATCCCTTGGCACACCCCTTTACAACCAAAACCCAGGGTCCTGTTAGACCCCTTTCCTCTAGATATGCTCCTCCCCTCACCTTTTTATACTATTTAGCTAAAAAAAAGTGTAATTGCACCGAAGTCTGTCCAAAAATGTGTAATTTCGGTCACATATAAATATATATTTATGCTTATGTGTGTATGTAGCTACCCACATGTTACTATAATAGGTCATCACTGTTCCAGCTAATTCATTTTACACCTATTTTTACACATATATCGTAGTAGTGGAATTACAGGCGGTCCCCTACTTAAGGACACCCGACTTACAGACAACCCATAGTTACAGACAGACCCCTCTGACTTCTGGGGAAGCTTTCTGAATGCTTTACTATAGTCCCAGACTGCAATAATCAGCTGTAAGGTGTCTGTAACGAAGCTTTATTGATAATCCTTGGTCCCATTGGAGAAAAAAATGTTTAAACTCCAATTGTCACTGGGCCCAAAAACTTTTTTGTCTGGACCTACAATTATAAAGTATACAGTTTCGACTTACATACAAATTCAACTTAAGAACAGACCTCCAGACCCTATCTTGTACGTAACCCGGGGACTGCCTGTATAGCAAAATTAGGAATATGAATACATCATAATCACTCATACATTGCTGCATAATGGGTTTGTACTTGCCCCACTTGATACAGAGATTGGGGTCCATACTGTAGCTACGCTTGTACCATACGTAATCATATATACAGTATGTTAAAATAACATCTCTGTAATGTACTGATTCATGCACTATGGAGCCCCAAAAATGAGGCGAATTGAGCCACTTCCCTTAGCGACCACCATCTGCAATGGGGGCAGCGTCAGGGTGGGTGTCAACATGGGTGTGAGACACAGCTTGGAGAACCTACTTACTAAAATCTGATACATAACTATTAGACGGGACAGAGAGGCCGCATAATAGCTCGCCATAGGCAGCAGAGAGTTTGAGTTCACCCCTGGTAACATGGTATGGCACACAGTGGGGTCGACTGTGCCCAATATTTGTACCAGAACCATCTAAACATGCTCCAATTTTATCAGTCAGGGGCATAACTACAGGGGTAGCAGCCATAGCAGGCGCTATGGGGCCCACAGTGTCAGGGGGCCCCGTCATCTGATCTGACACTAAAAAATGGAGGATGTGTAGCATTATATACATATTATGCTGCACATTGTACAGTATGATATGTATATAACATATATGTGATGTATATATGCTGCATATGTGTGTGTATCTGTGATGTGTATCTGCTATATGTGTACTTGGTGTATGGTGTGTATATACTGTATTTGTGTTTATATAATGTACATCTCTATATGACACTGTATGCATCTGTATATGTGATGTTTATATGCTCAATATGTGTGCTAGAATAAAAATGTGTGTGTGCGAGTGAAGAACTGTATGTTTATGTGTATAGGTATAAAAATGTGTGTGTTTATTTGAGTGTAATACGTATGTATATTTATACATACGGGAAGGGGGCCCCATTCGGAAATCTGCTATAGGTCCCTGCCTCTCCTAGTTATGCCCTTGATCACAGTTGGCTCAGACTGAATAATAACCCTGGAGCATCTTAAGCCACTTTGCAATAATTTTACTCCACCTACTATATTTCACCAAATTTTTGGTGCAAGTTGGCCTGTCTTAACTTTTATTTCCCTTTCTATTACATGTACTATTTTCTGCAATACTGTGCTTCAAATGGTGGCCTGGGAAAACCATCTGCTGCATCACCTTACTGTGAGGGACCTTTCCTGGTGCTTTAAAGAAAATCTACATCCATCATGATATACCAAAGACACTTACTCATAGCTCCAGGCACCATGACCTTGGTAATCTTCTTATATTTGTTATCCATGGCCTCCTTCCTTTTGAATACATTTTTTAATTATTCTAATGAGCCTGAAAGGTCCCTCCTTGCTGCAGCTTCTCTGTCTCACCCTAACCCCATTCCCCCTCAGAAGGGCTATCGGAGGTTTTACCAGAGCCCCTCCTTGTTCTGGGTTCACAGCCTGTTACACTGTGCAGGAGAATGTCTCACCCTCCCCCCTGCTCCAACAGCACTTCCCTCCTCTCTCTGCCTGCTGTAATCTCACATAGTTGGATGGGGAAGTGCTCCTGCACAATGCAACAGCCTGTGAATCCACATCAGGGATGGGCTCTTGTAATGCCTCCCAGAAACACCTAATTGGTATTACTGTAAAAGTTGAATTTAAAATTAAGGAGGCCATGGATTAAGAAGGTCAAATTAAGGAGGCCATGTTTTATTATTCTTCATTTTGATGGTAGAGTTCCTTTAAGCAATAATATTGTTTGCATTATGGGTAGGAGTCCAACTCACCCTTTAACACCAAGTTGTCTACAGCTATGTGGTGAATCTGTATGTTACCAAATAATGTAGGTCAGTGGTATTTCACCCATCGAAACATGCTGGGTATATGGGTGTGGGCAAAGGTCGCATTCTGGAATATGGAGGAGCAACAGGACCACATAGACTTCTAATGGCTACTTACAACTGGAAAACCTGTGTGACTCTAGATTGTTGCATTTGTGGGTTTTACCAACAGATCTCCACGGGACAGTTACATATCATGCAAATTCATTAGTCTAAATATTAATGCAAATCGGTTGAATGAGAATAGAGATAATTATTTGCTATGGTGTCCTTCCCCAATGAATACCATATACCAGAAAAATCAATCAAGAAACGATAAGAAATTGCTCATCCCATGCGGCCGGCAATTATATAACATTGCGCTGAATAGCAATTATTGCCGCTAATATTCTCATCGCAATGGACGTTCCCTCGAAGAAAGTAACTGACCATAAAGCACTATGCTCTCATAATTCACCTGTTTTACTTTACATGATATATCATTTAAATGGCCCATATATTATTAAATTCTATGCAGAATTGATTTTTGGATTACATTTTCAGTTTTTTTTTTTTGCTTTTTCAATTATAATTAAATCCTCCATAATCATCAAGGGCCGACTGGAGCTGGCACAAGCAGCCTCCCGCTGAGCATCAGTAACTAAGTGTGAACGGGGTTAGTGAACCGTGCTGAAGAAATTGTGTTGCTGTTTCATTTCTATTTCAATGAGATTGAATTTATAATAACCCTATTTGCATATTGATACAGCGATAGCCAGGAACTTGTAATATCTTCACATGCTGCCGTAAGAAAATCCAAAAAATTTTTGTCATTTTTTGGTAGATGTCGTTTAACTTACTCGTTTAAATTATTTGGGGTGGAAATTATTAACAAATGCTACAAGTGTTACAAGTAAAATCCTTAAAGGGGAAGTATGTAAATCATGCTTAATATATATCTTTTTGTGTCCCAACCCTTGTGACCACTGAGGCAACGAATTTGCAGAAGTGGACATGTGATCAAAGGACATTCTGAACCAGCTGGGTGTATTTGATAAGAGACCTGGGCCATGCAACAAAAGTGGGAAACCAAATCAGGACAATTCTTTTATCAGTACAAGTGGTTTTCTAGTAAAGCCTACCCCTTAATAATTTTTTCGCTGGATGGAGATGGCATTTTATAGTAGACACCCACAATTGGCTACAGCAAACAATACTGGCACCGAGCATGGCACTTGATTCAATAAATGCTTCCCCTCTAGACCATTATTTGTGGCTCTATGGACAGTGATGAACAAACCGGAACCGCAATGGTCTTCAGCCTATTAACACCTGTGGGTACGAAGTCACATGTACACTGTAATTTGCTCTGTGAACATCACTCCCCATGGAGTCACATGGAGCAACTATCCCCGGCATTTAAATACTGTCAACAGTACCCAAACAGTCACCGAACATGAACCGCTGGGGATGAGCATTCAGGTTCAGGTAGCTAACTTTCAGGCTTGGGTTTGTCTGAATTTGGATGAACCTGAACGGGTCCACTTATCCCTATCCATGCATGGGCTCCCAAGAATGTAATCGCATTCTGGAATCCAGTTGTATTGTTGTGTTGTATCAAAAAATGTGTCAGCAATGGCAGTACCTAGGGAAAGTGCCTGGCACAACACTACCTGGACAAATGTGACTGCAACTTTTGGTGACCTTACCATCAAGCATGACCCGTATATCCAGGGGCGTAACTTGAGGGGGTGCAAAGGTTGCAGTCGCACCCGGGCCCAAGTGGTTTAGGGGGCCCTTATGCTGTCAATTTCCCATATGAGATGACTATTACTATAAACCATACATTATAGACCGGGGCCCAGGCACAGTCTTTGCACTGGGGCCCATCAGATTCTAGTTACGCCTCTGCGTATATCTTTTCTAAAAGGAACTGATTCCAAACCGTAAAATAATGGTTTGGCATTAATCCTGCATCATGTCATTAGGCTTTTTGAAAGTCATGCTTGATGTAAAGGTTGGCTTATAAGGTAGCCAAAATAGGCAATGTTTTACTTATCCCATTTTGGGAAACATCTTAACATATTTCCCAGGATCACACAAGACAGTTTTGATGCGTTTTTTTTCTGCCCGAGACAAGTAAAGGAGAAAAAGTAGGAAGAAAAGCTTCTTTGTGCTCTCATGGACAGTATAAGCTTAAAGGAAATTTATCATCATATGTAATATAAAGCAGCATCACTTACTTGCTGCTTGCGAACCCCTTGTTCTGTATTTGTTCATATAATTCCTTTCCATGTTCTGGGGGCGTAAATAACTATAAGAGGACCAGACAGGCTCCGGTGACACCCCTGAGAGGCTCTCAGGCTTATTAGCATATTTTCTAGGAAAATTGAACCATGCAAAGGAATTATGTGAACAGACACATAATAAAGTAGCTACTTATAATTTTTTCTCAATGGCAGAATTTAAAAAAAAAATAATTATAACTTATCTATAAAACTTTAAAATCAGAAAAAATATTAAAAAACAAGAATGCAACTGATGCATGTAAACAATGTAAAATATAATGAGCACAAAATATGTAAACTTTAGCCAAATTAAAATTGTAATGATGAAAAGATCTTTTGTTCTTCTGTAACCAATGGCATCATTATGTTTTACAACGTCTTAAGACTGCTAACTAATTTAACCCATCATGAGATGTTTCGTGTGTGTCAGCTTAGTGATGAGACACCTTTTTTACAAGCCATCCCAGCTGATATTAATTTTCACTACATGGCAGTATTGCTTTCTAATTACTGATAGAATTTGGCTGGTGTCATGACTTTCCATGGCTTTTTGTACCTCTCTTTTTTTGTTGTGTTTGGTACATTTTTATCTGTGTCATTTTTCATTATTACACGTTACTTAGAAAATTGAGGGTGTGTATATTACAACACAGTCATCAGACGATGGCATAGTTAGATAAATGAGGGAGGGCTGCGTTGTTATGTTTTCTGGTCACAAAGGGCATTTGTCAACTTTTTTACATTTTAGAAAGGCTATTACAAAACAGTCTTTTTTGCGTAGTCATCAATAGAACGATTACCGTACTTTACTTTTATGTCTTCTTTATGCAATGTAAATTAACAAGAGGAAGTGGACAAATGTAACAGTGGATTCAGGCTATACAGTGATTGTAGTCTGTTACTATGGAGACATATAGGTCTGTATAAACCATTAAGACCAAATTGGGACATATGGCTTATTTCTTCATATAACAACATTAATGTCTTACCATACAACGGGGCACATTTACTTACCGTCCCGTCGCTGTCCAACCTCGGTTCGGAGCTGCCGCCATTCACTAAGATCCTGCGTCCAATTTCCTGCATGTGTCGCTTCCCCGCTCAGGTCTGCCTTCTTCTTCACGGTGTATGTGAGTGCTGATCTTGCTGCACAATTTGATTTTTAAATTCTGCGGTTCGTCCGAATCAGTCGGCTTGTCCGACGGCCACACCCCCTGATTTGTGTCGCATGCAAGCCGGCGCCGATGCGCCACAATCCGATCGCGTGCGCAAAGATCCCGGGGCAATTCAGCGCAAACCTGGAAAATTCGCGAAGCTTGATGGAAATGCGGCCGTGGGACCCTTAGTAAATGTGCCCCAATCTCTAAGTTTGCATAATCACGTTCTCTGTACATCCATCCTTGTCGCCAAGTTACTTGTTCTCTTGATTGTTTTTTTATTGTTATATTGATAATTCCTGTGACAGGTGCACATAGATGAAACCACAACATATCTCTTTGTAAGTCAATTTTATTCATGCCTGTATTGTACCATTATTCCTGTAAAAATCTATAAAAATTTAAGATAAAAAAAAGACCATTAAGACCAAGACATTTTAATAAAGATGAATAAACAATAGAAACCAATCGAAGAAATGTTGTTGCAGAAATAATGATAGCTGCTCCTTGTGGTTACATATATTATCTATTTGGGTATTGTATATGTTTTGTATATAATTCAGTATATTACATTTTAAGTACAGAAGATTTCTGAACCTTTCTAAAGAGTGACTGCTCCAGCCTGCCCACAGAAATGAAAGACTCAACAAGATCCCAGAAGAAAATAAATTGACCCCCATTTTGGTATTTACCGCGTACAAGAAAGACTTTTCCTGTGATGCATTTAACAGCAGCACTTTTTAACAACCTTTCCCTGAGGCTCAAAGCAAATGCTCCATATTTGCTTTTCACTTAATAACAATTTAAAGTTTTCTCAATATTACATCTGTAGGACAAAGAACTGTAAACTCCTTTAAGTGTGTTTAGATGCAGTACACGTTTGTATCTTTTGTAAAAGTCCCAACAAATACAGAATACGCTGCAAGAGCATTTATGGTCTGACATTTTCAAATGTCATTAAACATAATAGGAAGGTCAGGACTAAGGAAAACAACAGGTACAAAGAAAATTTCCTCAACTGAACCTTAGCCACAGCAACAAGGAAATAACTACAGCAGTAGCAGCCATAGCAGCTGCTTTGGGGCCCGCAGTATCAGGGGGCCCTGGCATTCCAACAAACACACTAAAAAATGGAGAATGCGCACCATTATATACATATCATACTGTACAATTTACAGCACAATATATATATAACATTACACATCTTCCACAGTACCCAGCATGAATTGGTAGCTCAGATAAGAAATGACAGCAAAATGACAAGGCTAGGGGTCTCTCATCTGTAATTCCTGCTACTTGGACATATTAGTGTAAGTGTATAAATGTATATGCTGTATCAGTGCATTAATGTGTGCACATAAGTGTATAAATGTGTGAGCATCCAAATATGTATATTTTGTGAGGGGGCTGGGGGGCCCCATTCACAAGTCTACTATGGGGCCCTGCTTCTCCTAGCTATGCCCCTGCTAAGCATGATGCCAAAATTAGTTAATGAGAGAGGAACTAGACTAACCGGCAGGACAACACTACTAGTGACAAGGGTGACAACCGTGAAATGTTACAAATAATAGTGCACACCAGACTAACCACGCTAAGGCAAGATAGCACATTCAGAGTGACCCCAGCCAGATTCATTCTGCCCCCTCTTAGTAGCGTCATAAAGTAGTTATTGCCAGCAGTGTCTAAGCACATATGTCTCCCACTGCAGTGCTTACACTAATGGTCCTTCCACTGTCTATCCATAAAGAATTCCATCAAATGTAGGATATATGTTGTGTGAGCTCGCCTATGCATTTCAGACGCAGATCGAATTCTTACTCAAGCCATGAGGGAGGACGGGGTCTGCGTTTGAAACTCATAATAAAGCTGGTTCTTACTTATTGAGTACTTACTCATAGGGGGTCATAAAATAAGAAGCTAATAGGTGCATGAAATAATGACATGTTAGCACATGCACATATTACAACTGTTTACATAGAATGAGCATACACACAAAATACATTAAAACATAGCAGAACTAATGTATAGGCAATTATATTGCATGGTGGCTCAAAGGTTGGCACTGTATCTCTGGGGTCCTGGACCCACATATGACAAGGACAAGATTTGCACAATCCAGACTTTCATTATGCTCCTACCACACTTCCAAAAACACTCATTATGATATGTGAATTTGTTTTTCTACAAAAAGATGCCCCTCCAGTGTATCTATGTACAATAGAAACGCCGAACCGCGCTGTAAGCGGTTGGGCATTTTCATGAGGGGGTGGGATTAGGGGTGGTGACTGCCGTATGAATCTCGGCAGTCACTGCCGGCCTATGGAGTGGGAGGGGCCAAACCGTGCTGGAAGCGGTCGGGCGTATACATGAGGGGGCGGTCAGAGGCGCTGCTTCTCCCCCGGAACGCCCCCTCATGAATACGCCAGACTGCTTCCTGCACGGTTCGGCGTTTTTATTGTACAGCGCGGCAGTGTCTTCTAGCGTTATCAGCGGTTTCCGATAGCGCTAGTAGTGTAACACTGCTGCGTCTGTTGTAGTACTTACTAAAGTAAGCAGCTCCTAGTGCCTTTTATATAGGTGACACGTCCTCTTTAACCACTGGGACTGCAGAAGATGTCGGCGCTATATAAGCAATGGGAAATAATATTCGATTATCAAATTACACAAACTTCCACATATCTATACAATTGACACCACTGAATATATCACAATGTCATATACAAGTTCGAGCCCCTCTCATTTCTTTTCCATTAGGTCATAACAATGTTACATTTTAGCTAATTTTTCTGCTATAAATTCATACAAAAAACAGATGTAAAAAGCTGATATAGCTGTCAGTGGTTATTAAAATAGACTGAAATCAATGAAGCCCTAGCATGGACCACACCGGCCCACCTATTACTGAACACTTTCAGCTTAATGAACCTGCTGAGTAAAGAATTCTCTGAAAGAATTGACATGGGAACACTCTGTTCCTTTCTTCAGGAACATGTTGATCTATATTGTTATACAAGGGGTTCTGACAAGTTGGTAGCGTCGGCCATAACTCAGTGTGAGCACCACAAGGAATGCACTTTCTTTGGCAGCCGTCTGCAATTTTGCATTTGGGATGTTTGGGTATTCATGGAAATAAGATCTTGGGCAATATATGACTCTTTAGACAGATAGAAGTGTATGCATTGCATTAGACAAATGGGGAACAATTTAAAAAAAATAAAGAACTTCCAAAATGCACCTCATATCTAGAAATGTCTTCATATTCCAGTCCTTAAGGCTGCATGTATGAGGCACACCATTTAAACCACAGGGAAATAGGGTACAGCCCTGGTCCTTACCTTAGGCTTTACTATTGGGTGTCTGTGATACCCCCTTTGGAGAAACGACATTGTCTGTGAACAAAGACATGGGAAATCTGGTTATAATATACAGAGGGGGGGGGGGGGGGATTTAACAATGTGTTTCAGGTTCTGCCAGTCTCTAGCTGGAAAACACTAGTCTTCTGCTGATCAAGCCTTAATAACTGGGGTGCAAGGCATTTTAGACCACCAGAATTGTGGTGCAAGTGCACTTTTATGTACATGTTGATTAACATTATATGGACTGATATAGTAGTCTGAGGGCCGCCATGGGTGGTAAGAGTGTGGATTTAGAGAATTCTATGGGAACCATATCTGTGTAGTAAATGTCCATATACATGAAGCCTAAACATGGCCATGAACATAAGATTAATGGTGAAGATTCAAGTGCAAAAAATGTCTCAGCATCAAATGGTGAAAATCTACTGTTCTTTATTTCATTTAGATTAAAAAGTCCATAGCAGGTGTGGAGACTGGAGGAGTGGAGACTGGATTACAGACTACATGTCCAGGTGTGTGAGCACTTATACCTGTTTCCCTTTCATAAGATTAATGTTGGTTGAATTCCCCCAAATCTGCAGAATCAGAAGACCATCTAATGGGTTGGTGGACCTTTTACCCTGAGGATAGATGGTAGGATCGGTATTTGGATTTTATTGTAATTTATACATATTGGGGAAGATTTATTATGTCTTCTACACCAGTTTTCTGTAAAAAAAAAAAAAGCACATGAATTCCACCCCTCCACCCGGGCAGGTTTTGGGTTCTCCGACCCTCATGCCACTTTGAGTATGTTTGGGAAGAGAGCGGGCAGTGAACGTGTCGGACGGAGGGCAGTAAGGAAATGGGGTGGGTGGAGGGTGTGCAGGGAGAGGGGTGGGAACACCCAAACTGCCACATTTACTATAGTCTTCACTTGAAAATGTCTCGAAGTGGCTTTAATGACATTTCATTGATAGTGAAATGTCCATGCTTATGGGTGCAGATGGTAGGAATCACTGCTGTGTGCTGAACTAGCTTCTGAGACATGGGGACAACTCTGAAATTTGTAAAACCCAATGGTGAAAGGATAAAAATTAGAATAAACTTGTACAGCTTTGGCCCTTCGTTCCAGTTTTACACTTTCATGAGACACTACCAGCTGCAAGTGTCAGGGGTCATTGGACCGCTGTGGCCAATCACTTCACCATGGCCTGCTGAGGCCTCAGAATGGCTAAGGCGGTCATGTGGCCATAAACAGTTCTGTCCTCGTGTTGGAATTATCAACAAACTGTGTTCACACTAGACTGGAAGGCCAAATCAGAGTAACTTTATTTTAATTTTTTTTCCTCACTCCAGTTCTGGCCCCAGGGATAATTTCTGATGTTCTCAGAAAACTCCTTTAATTGTTCCGGTATCTTTGATATAAATTTTTTATGACCCTGTATAAGTGGCCATGTGATTCCCTTAAGGACAATGCACATATTTGGACAAGAGGTATAAATGACCACTATCCGCTGCTCACATCATCTGCCTATCCATCATCCCAATGTTTAAAAGGCCTATCACTTGTGTCATCATGCAAAGGTTAATCTTTACGGGGTCACTTCCAAACTTCATACAATGCTTTTCTATCTCACAATTTTTAATGAGGCTACTTCAGGGCTTAGCTATTTTTTCTTGTCTGAAACAGCCACAGCACACAGCAGGTCTTTATAGTCTAGAGGATTATATAATGCACATCTTGGGTGGTTGGGACTCTGAAAAGGAAAGTTTTAATTCGTGGTGCATTCTTCTGATGTCAGTCCATTCACCAATCAGATAACCTTTTAATCCTGGAAAGAAGTGGCCCATGCAACACATAGGACTCCCTAACCCCATAGGTTGCTTTATTTGCATAAACCAACCTAAAGTGAAATTCACACACACGTAGAAGAGCTGTTGGCATTTAACCCTTTAATGCTTGAAAAAATGCAGCGCTTAAATGTGCACTATATGAAACTTTATGGTTATATGAAACCAATAGCTATATGCAAGTCATACTGTATAGGCTCTATTGTGTACTGTGGATTTTGAGATCTTCCATTAAAGCAATTCTTCCATTGGATACACTAAGGTATCTACAGCAACCCACCCAAAACAAAGTCATTTGCCGTCATGTGCAGGAGCCCTTCGAAAAGTGGGTTAGATCTACATGTGACCCTATTGTAAAAAATTGTATCACTGCCACATTTGTAAATGACATAATACCCCAAGTATCCGGGATCTAACATAACAAGTCTTCATTTTAAGCAGATGTAAAAATGTTGACAGTCCTCCAAAAATACCAACAACCAATTAGGAGAGTAAATAAGCCGACCCGTCGTTCCTGCAATCAGTGGCTTATTTAGGACACACGTTAATGAATGGTCATGTTGTACACTCAGCATCTATGACACAAAGCCAAATAATTAAGAATGAAAGAAATCCTGTGTATTGGGTAACAATCAGTAAACTTCTGCGTTTCCCCCCCTCTTTCTTTCTGGAGTTTAATTGGGTCATTGTTCCCACTCACTATAAACCATAGGGTGGATGGCAGCGCTATAAAGTTTACCTCTGTAAAGAAAGATTAACAGATTCTGGAACTTAACCCTAATCCTTGTTTTGAGTTAACTCAAGCAGATCGGATTTGTAATTCCTACCTACCACCCACTACAAAACTCAGCTTCTCAGACAACTGATGGCATTGTATACTTCTCCGTGCATGCTTTCTACACACGGCAAACATTGTGAGGGCAGCAACGACATGAACCGAAAAGGAAACTGTTTCCCGCTGAAGCAGGAGTGTCACACATGTTTAAGAACCTGGGTTTGGTTCCAATATTGGATATTTATTAGTTTAATTCTCTGACACAGCGGCCGAGTAAAATCCATAACACTTCCTAGGTACGTCTTTGTTTAGCTCCATTCAAAGTCTGGTGGTAAGTGGACACTTTCCAGGTGCACACTTGTAGGAAGAATAATAAGGGAAAAAGAGACGGAAGCTGGAAAAAAACACCAAAACTGCCTAGTTTGAAAAAATTCGACATGCATAATAATAGAGTGCAGGACAAAAAGGAATCTCTGGGAGACGTACAGGGGGGCATTTCTGCCACGTATGGATGATAGGGATGTGTCAAGCACGTAATTTGACATCAAAGAATTTTCCACATGCATTGCTCTAAGTGTTTTCTCCAGGTATTCATCACATGTGATCCATAAATCTCAGTCTTCTGAAATATCCTTTAAGGTCACAAGTACATTTCAATTCTATAGGGTTGTCATGTAAATATTTAAGGCTACAAAATATCTGGGTGACACAGTAATAGCAATAGCAGTGGTAGCAATGTAATAAAAGTGATCTTCATCGTAGGGAAGAACTTGGAGTCCTGAAAGTGATGATCTGGCCCTGGTTTTAGTTCTCCAAGATGTTTTGAACAACCTCCCTATCAAGATCCTTCAAAAATATTGTGTTCCTAGAAATACTGGTGCTGCTTTGAACGCTAAGGGTGGTCAGTGGAAATACTGATTTAGCTTGCTATTTCGTTAATTTGCTTTGCATTATGTTAATTGATAAAATACTAATGCTAATACTTCCAGGACTAGAGAGAAGCTTGAAACAGTGTACCCATACCAGAGTCCTTCACGTGGTCCAGTGATAAGTGGCCCCATACAGGTAAAGCATTGCTTTCTTAGAAATTTATCAAGATCACCTTGATTTTTCGTAGCCCCCGTGGTGCCCAGTCGTTTCCCAGACTTGTCTGTATTGGCATTGCCCATCTTGAACCTGGAGCCTCTGCTAAATAGACACCTTCAAGGCCAATACCAGTAGGAGCTCATTCCAGTGTGTCCGTCTAACTCTGCAATTAGGCTCCACCCCTAGAGTGTCTATATTTAAATAAAAAGTATGTTCTGTGGTTGGGGGGGGGGGGGGTCTCATGAAAAGCTTGAAGCTTATTTTATTTTTGGAACAATGCTGCCCTGTCCAGAGGGTATAATAAGTAAATACATGCTATATAATGCTCATAGATCTCCACAAGTTATAGATGTAATAGGTTTCCTGCTTTTTTTCCTGGGTAGTTTCAAGATGAGAAAATTAGGCTAGCTTTTTTGATTAAACAAACAATTGTTTGTTCATGGCTGTGCTTAATGTTGCAGCAAAAATTTGTAACATTGAGACGCAATTCCAGACACAATCCTTGAACAAGTGTAAACACACCATTTTACTAATGGGGGGGGGGGGGCAATCATGGGTGCTACCAGTACAACAAAGTGGTGTACATATATCATGCCTTGCCCACCAGTTGTCAGGTGAAAATGGCATATAACAAGCTTCAACCTCACCATTTTTTGGGTTTTCCACACCACAAGCCACTTTGAGCATGACGGGGTGGAGTTCAGGGAGGGCCGCTGCATTTACCATAGTCTCCACCAGTTTTCGGGCTATAGTTGAAATCTTTTCCTGATCTACTAAGAAAAATACTCTGCTGGTACAGTCCACGTCCACAGAGTGACATTCCCATATCTCAGATGCCATTGGTTGCATCCGTTTTGTTTAAATAGACTTTGTTCTATCTACCTTCTATCATTGCAATGTGGCAATCATCACCAAAATGTTCAGTGTCTGATCTTGCATCCTGTAAACTACTGTATGTGCTGGGTGGCTCTCCTCTAGCTTTCTACAATTTGGGGCAAACAGTTAAAGAGATATGCAATTTTTTCTGTATCCTCCTCAAAAATGCTTGCCAACTGTGGGTGCTATCATGGGTGCCCCTGTGACCCATGATCCGTGTTGCAGGCACACCTCTCTCAGCAGATCCTATTACTTTGCTGTGCTCCAGCGATGGTCTCCTCGCTCTGGTACGTCTAGGATTTAAAGGGTCAGCACACCAATGATTGGTGCTGGCCAACGCCTTCCAGGATAAATTCCCTGCCTCTTCCTGTGCCCCCTGCCGGATCATCGTGCCTTGTACCTTAGGAAAAACTTGCTCCTGATATCCGTTGCGTTTATGGAAATCTCCCGTTGTGACCTCGGCTCTGTTCCTGACTTCACTCCTTTGCTGCCACCTTCTGCTATGTCCCCGACTCTGATCCCGTGCTGCCTGACCTTCTGAGTGATCATGACTCCGTGCCTGCCTTCTGATTCTGTACCTTGCCTTGGCCTGTTGGTACCACGCCGTAGCAAGTCCAACCCGCTTTGCGACAAGCTCTGGTGAAATGCAGGTGCCACTTAGACTCCGCTCCCAGGTGTCAGCTTACATCATCGTCTGTGGTGGTCCAGTGGGTCCACTACCCCTGGTTCCCGACACCAGCAGTCAGGTTCATTACCAGGACTTTAAAAACTGTGAATGCAAGCCTCTAGTTACATTTTATACACATGTAAACACATGTAAATGATTCTAATCCTGTTTTACAAAGCTGTCTATTTCATATAGAAATGTGCAAAGATGGGTTATAACTAGAGATGAGCGAACATGCTCGTCCGAGCTTGATGCTCGGTCGAGCATTAGGGTACTCGAGACGGCTCGTTGCTCGGACGAGTATTTCCCCTGCTCGAGATCGAGCATTTAATTAAAAAAAACACAGTGAAGAACAATGAAGAATAGAATAAAAACAGTGAACACAGGATCATTTAAGATAAAAACACAGTGCAGAACACAGTGCAGAATAGATTACAGATGTTCGGCACATCTGCTTACTTGTCGGGAGATACGCGCGGAACGGCGCGAACAAAATAGCATGTGAAGAACAATATATATGTGTGAAGAAGACATTGCAGATGTATGGAAACATCTGCAATGTGTTCTTTACACACATATATATTGTTCTTCACATGCTATTTTGTTCGCGCCGTTCCGCGCGTATCTCCCGACAAGTAAGCAGATGTGCCGAACATCTGTAATCTATTCTGCACTGTGTTCTGCACTGTGTTTTTATCTTAAATGATCCTGTGTTCACTGTGTTCACTGTGTACAATGATTTTATTCTATTCTTCACTGTTCTTCACATCTGCTAACTTGTCGGGAGATAATATACGCGCGGAACAGTGAAGAATAGATCGCAGATGTTTGCAAATTATCAGAAGACATTATTTTTCAATTAAATAACACATTTTATTCCTGAACCATGGTCCCTTTGAAAAATGCTCGGGTCTCCCATTGACTTCAATGGGGCTCGTTACTCGAAACGAGCACTCGAGCATCTGGAAATGTTCGGCTCGAGTAACGAGCACCCGAGCATTTTAGTGCTCGCTCATCTCTAGTTATAACCTTTGCTAATTTTTGGGCTTAAAAGGTAATTTTATTTAGATGTACATGTAGTCTGGGAATAAAGTACAGTAAATAGCAACATCCAGAGGCCCGTTTCTAAGTAGGGGTCATCTCTAAGTCAGGTGTTCTTAAGTAGGAGACCGCCTGTATAAGAACCATTTTAATATATTTTACTAAAGGAAATTTCCTGTATTTTCTGTTATTATCCAGAAACCCTGATTGCACTCTGATCGGACTCTGACGTGATCTGCAACCCAAGTGTGAAAGGGGCCTTAGTAAGCTTCTGGCTATCTTACTATTATCTGGTCTAAGACACCTGTGGTGGTAAACCCCTTTCTCTTCACTGGAGTCAGATCTGAACAGTGAATTGAGCGTATAGCAGGCAGGATATGGACTCAAAACAGGGGATATAGGAATAGGATATACAATAAGGGATAGAGGCATTTTCTCTCATGAGTTAGAAAATTTCACCTGAACTAATAATTTACAAAAAAATTTAAATGACAATCACTCTTTAAAAATGAAGAGCCCCAATAAAGTATAACATCAGAAACCATCTTCCTGGTCTGTGGGACCACAAACTGGCACAGGTTGTAATTTGAGATCAATAAGCATAAACAGGATTAACATTAGATATAGGTCTCATAGTCATCCATTGGTTTGTATTACTGCTGGGCAGAGTAAGGTATGTGCCATTCCCAGAGCTATTGAATACGTTATTATGTCAGCACATTATAAAATCTAAGTGCCATGTTGCAAGCCAGTTCCTTGTATTTCAACCCTTACATCCGCATGAAGTACATATTCTTTTGTTTGCTAGATATAATTGACTCACATTTCAACAGTAGATGCAGTAAGTGCCAAGTACAGCCAGTGTGATAAATGCTGACAAGGAAAGCACACGGTATCATGAAGCATATATTTCATCACGCCTGATAACCGAAGGTAAACAATCTAGAATGGTACAGCCAAATATTGAAATCAAATCCATTGGTGCCACAAAGTGTACGACTGCCTTAGTGGTGTTCCTGTATAGCCTGGTAAGCATGGAGACTGAATTGTCTGGATGTAGAAACCGTCTACCATGTGAGGCACAAAGCGCTATTTTATCATACGTCCTGTATGGCCAGGATCTTACGTCCTGTATGGCCCTTCTAACTATAGAATCAGATCAAAACTGAGATTTGAAAGGGGAGGGCTAGCAAGTGACACATGTTGGTAGGTCGGATTTAGGAAATCCACTATGAATCCCAACAGATTTGCAGTGGTGATAATGATAACACCTATGTCTATCCACACTAATCCAGAATTAAAGGGATAGATAGTGGTGGACAGGGATGACTAGAGCTTACCAGTAAAATTTATTCCCGGAGCCCACCGCTATACGCTTACATGGTTATTGGATAAAAATCGTCCTGCTGACATGCTCATGTCTTGAACTAAGACTTTTTTTTAGCTTCATTAGCCCATGCCTGCAAAATAACTGCAGGAAGTAACAAGATCTTGCAAGATGATTTGTGAGGGGAGACGTGAAGCATGACTGAGAACGTGGAAGGAAGGATGATACCGGTCGGATAGACACCACATCTAGATGTCACCTTAGTCGCCTGATGCATCTACAGGATGTAAAATTAAACTGTAGAGGTTGTTACATATTCTACACATATAAGGTGGAGAACCTCCTAATTCAAGGGCCCACAGGACTGACCAGTCCAAGCCAAATTAATGTTAGACTTCATATATTTAGAACAAGGTTTAACAATAGAGCAGAGTCCTTACAGTTAATCATTGCAACCTGGGACTAAAGGAAAGTACATTTGTAGCATCCAGAGAGCTTCAGCAGAGGTCACAGTAGCCACAAGGGTTCGCTTGTAAATAGGGAATGTTTGTAAGTTGGGTGTTCTTAAGTTTGGGGCCGCCTATGTTTGGAAAAGAGATGCCCATACAGTGCTGTTAAACAGTCTTGAAGTTTTATTGATAGATGGTTGAATCATAACCTTATAGGCACCGACCTAATTGGCCATTATAATGGGGTGTGTCAGAAACATTCAGATGTTACTTATTGGGGTTTAGATGTAGATTTGGGCATGGATTCACAGGATAGCTCAGAAGCAATTTTGCCATGTGGACCAGGCCTAACTATCCGACATAATTGAAAACACAACTATGAAATACAATGAAGGGCAGCAATATAATCAGAAAGAACTGAAAACTAACATTTGTAGAATTTATATACCATTTCTTCTGATCGGGAGAAATTTGTATTTATTTGAGAATCGTAGAGAGATGTGAGCCGAGCGCCTCTCCTATCAGCCCGCTGTTTGAATTGTGGTTGATAGAAGCAGATGGTCCATTTCTAATGAGGGAACGCAATTACTTTAATTACTGTTTTACTAATGTTCCACAATAACTGTTTAGAACTCAATGTATCTGTAATTAATGGAAATAGAATTTTCTGTATCTAGGATTATAAAAAAATAACCTGTTCGGGTCTCGCTAGCAGCCGCCCGCTAAATTATATTTGTTTAATTGGAATGTTGGGTTTCAAAAAATGAAGAAAAAAACTGGGATTTGTGAAGCTATTGTTTCTATTGGGTCAGCGCTGGTAACTATTCAAATAATATTCTTAATTAGAAAGTGCTAGAAATAGTTTATACTGGAATGCACTCTGCTACACTCTTCTGGGGCTGTCTACAAGTGAAAGCTTGTATAACAAGCTAAGTTTGACAGTGATTGGAATATCACATTTGGAAAAAAATCCTGGGACTTAAGAAATCTGTTGAATCAGAGATCCATTGAAGACCCACATATCTTAGCCAGCAAAGATAGTGAATACAAAGAATGTATCTCACTTTGGAGGACTCGGCATTTGTGCAACTAGTCTATTGATTGTAAGGGAAATGTGTAATTCTTTATTTCTCCTGTGGGAAAATGATCACATGCGGCAAGATTTCCAGACAGATTGCAGTTTAAGGCCCCTTTCACATGAACGTATGATTCGCCCAATCGTGTATTTCTGTGCCGTATGAATCTATATACATATGACGTTTCGTTTTTGTTTTTTGTTTTTTTTAGGACATACTATAGTTTTTTTAACATCTCGCTCACATTACGTTACAGTGAACAATACGGCCATTTCAATGGATGCTACCGTATGAAAAATGGTATGATATGGGTAGCATTCGTCAGTTTTCATATGTGTCGTGTAAGAGAGCGTTCAAATTCCATTTTGAATGTAGTCTCTGAAAGATAAAACAGGTGCAACCAAGTTTCCTTTGGTCCTGACTGTGAATGAGGCTTCCAACTTGTACAAATTACATGTGTGTTTTTGGTGCTAAGCAGTTAAAGGAAGTCTTGCAAAATTAGAAGACAAATTTGGAGGAGTTAATTAAAACCTGTGCACCTCGCACCAGATTCAACTAATTTCCCCTCTTGTGCCAGAAACAGGGGTGTAACTTGAGGGGGTGCAGAGGTTGCAATTGCACCCGGGCCCAAGAGGTTTAGGGGGCCTTATGATGTCACTTTCCCATATGAGAAGACTATTACTATAAACCATACATTATAGTCGGGAGCCTGGCACAGACTTTGCACTGGGGCCCATCAGCTTCTAGTTAGGCCACTAACCAGATACATTAAACTGTTCCCACCTCTTAATGATTGTGGCACATTATTACTGGAAGTTCCTGTGCCCCAAATTGAAATCAACGTTGCTCAGTGAATGGTGCCACTTTTATCCCCACTAGGTCCTCCTCAAACTCAGCCCACTTTTGGGCACACTGCCTGCGTTATCCAAATATGTGGAACTGAAAAACACAACCTATGGCCAGAGCTGGCACTATTTGGGGAAGGAAGTATCACCCTAGAACACACCACTAAGGAGTCATGGGCAAATTGCTCCTCAAGGTACTCTTACACAATGGAAGGACCATCCACATGCACCCTGGGAGATATGTAATGTACTCTCTTTAATTTCAAAGAACAAATCTACAAATCTGCCTTATAAGTTTTCTTTAAAACTGAGGTTGAATTCCAATCATTCTATCATTCTACTGTATTATCCCTTCTATGCCTGTGTATTGTGTTTTGGGTGTAGAGACATACTTGCTATGCATTTGCATGTTACACAATAATAAAACTTGCCTCATTTAAAACCGCTGAGCGTCCTGCTGTGACGTGGGATAAGCTGAGTTTTCTTTTGCTTCTTTCTATGTATATGGCTATGTAGGTTATTAGAAACGCGGGGGGTAAATGAAAAATATAAGATGCAAAGTAGCAGTGAAAGTGTAATTATGTCAGAAAATCCCTACACATATTTTGCAAGCTATGAAAACGTATATTGCTTACATTTGCTTAATTTGTTTGACAACCTTCAAGAGCTAATTTCAATCCACTTCCCCGTGTGTCATAGCTAGTTGATAATAGGTCCCTTTGTCCATGGAGCCCCTTCTGTTTTTCAGGCTTTTTTTCACCCTAAGACTAAATTAGAAATAACAAAACAAAGTTGAACAATCGCCCAATTCAAAAATGAATGTGAAGCTGAAGCAAGTGACTACGTCTGATTCCAAGCCGTGGAGCAGCATCACATGATCTGAGAATGCGGAGTTTAGCTAATCCTATTTGAGGTGCTGCTTGGAAATCACATGTGTGACAAAGGGGAATGTTGTGTACTTTATATACAATTTATAAACAAATTTATATAAAATTTCAAAAAAATTTCTCCAGTTTCTAAAACCCATTTTCATAAACCCTAAAAGAGTAGGTAGTGTAATATGTCCAAAGCTTTGCGGTGATTAATTTTTGGGGGGATTCGGTCACAGGGAATGCTGATAATCACATGGTATAACATAAAATAATCTATCGGAATCTTACCAAATCTTATCTTACCAAAATAATTTATTTGATAAAAATAGTCCTTTTTCTGTTTCTGAAAGAATAACAAGTTTTGCTGCTCACTGGCATCTACTGTGAGGTCAGGCTTCAGTGTGAGTGCCCATATTGGTACAATGATTATTAAACCTGGCGATATTGCCAAAATAGTTGCTGTGTAGGAAGATGGCAGATGGTCCACCAGGTGTATTCTGACAGTCCACAAAACTGGCATAAATATTAGGTTAACTGCTTTCCAGCAATAACTAACATGAGCCAAAGTCGCTGGTTCGACCTCTATCTATACAGAAAGAGTCGACTATTCAGAACTGAAAAGACTATATGATGGAGCCAAACTAGGTGCGGACACTTCATATACAGGCGGTCCCCTACTTAAGAACACCCTACTTACAGACAACCCCTAGTTACAAACGGACCTCTGATTGTTAGTAATTTACTGTACTTTAGCCCTAGGCTATAATAAACAGCTATAACAGTTATTAAAGGTGTCTGTAATGAAGCTTTATTGTTACTCCTGGTTCTTATGACAATCCAACATTTTTAAAATCCAATTGTCACAGAGACCAAAAAAATTTGGGCTGTGTCTACAATTATAAAATATACAGTTCTGACTTACATACAAATTCAACTTAAGAACAAACCTACAGAACCTATCTTGTACGTAACCCGGGGACTGCCTGTAGTCACATAGCAATAATATAGAAATTGCACAAGACATTGTACTTAGAGGAACTAAGGAACAGATAATATGTCCTAACTATATTTGTAGCCAAGTAAGATTTGATGTCTTACTAAAATAAAGCATACCCATTCTTCGCCCGCTCTTGGTTCACTAGTCACACTTCTGGCTAGTTTCTAGAGGGTCATGGAACTTGATTGAGCCAAAGAATGGCCTCCTTGGACTACGCGACATCTCTTCCTCTGACCATGGACTATCACTAGCTTTATTGTTTGAGGATGCCACTCATTGATGGAAGACGGTCTCTTGACACCATTTCCAGTCAGGTGCGGGATTTAAAAACAGAACTACTGAAGCACCCCCAGAGCCAGAGCAGGGTAAATATGCTTCATTTTTGGCACTGCTGCCCCAGCCCCCAGGGTTTTTCAGACATCCTGTAAAAACCATTTCAGCAAATTATTGTTATTGTTTTTATAATACAGATATACTTTCTGTATCAATTCCTTACAGTTTTGTAGATCTCTGCTTGCTGTCATTCTATAGAAAGTTTCTACGTTAACCACTAAAGGGGGTCCCCTACTTAAGAACACCTGACTTACAGACTTCCCCTAGTTACAAATGGACCCCTGGATGTTGGTAAATTACTCTATTGTAGCCCTAGGCTACAATTATCAGCTATAACAGTTATCAATGGTTTCTGGAATTAAGAGCAATTGTTAATCCTGGCTCTAATGACAATCCAACATTTGTCCTAATTGTCACAGGGACCAGGCCGCTGGAGTTCACCTTCTTCTTCCTGGTGCATGGAGGTGCATTGTCTTGCAACACAAATTGAATGTTAAATCCCGCGCTCAGTTCGAATCACTTGGATCGTCCGACGGCACGTTCCCCGATTTCTGTCACATGAAAGCCGGCGCCTCTGCGCCAAAATCCGGTCACGTGCGACACAATCCCCTGCTAAATACCTGTCACAGCGGCGCAAATCCACAGCAGTGCGATCCCCGGATCCTTAGTAGATAAGCCCCATTATGTTAATTCAGGCAGTCATCCATTTTGAATGAAAAAAATGTCGATGTCTTCAGTATTTTTTATCCATTTTTAAAAAAACCCCATAGATAACTGATACCTGCCTAACTCACCATAATGCGATTACATAAAATTTACATTGATGTCAATGGGATTTTTATCTGATATGTTAGGCTTTCGTTCAGTTAAATCTCCATAAGGAGCGGAGGTTTGAAGGAAGCACAGGTGGTTCCTATATTGTTACCCATCTGTAGAAACACATACATCCCCTTCTTAATAGAATACAAACCATTGGGATTGGGGTGCTATCTGTACATTGTCAATAGTCTAAGGAAACCCAAGTTAGACATTGGTCTTCATGTAGTAAAGTTCACCATTGTTAACATTTTCTTCAACTTTTAGACTTATTTTTCACCATCAAACCATCTTCCATTGGAGTTAACAGACAATAGTAAACTACTGTATATAATTCTGTATATAATAAGCATGTACCAGTTAATTTACTGATTACTGGTGGCACCAACCTGGTGGTGAACTCACTAGATAAAGTTTTAAATATGTTAGAACATTGTCAGCTCCATAGTAGAAGGGATGGAAGGTCAATCTGTTGACTTTACCCACAATTCCCCAAGCACAACAATTATTCATGAAGGAAATTTCATATTATTTTGTCAGAGTTCTGTGTTACCAATTTAACCAAAGTGATTAATTAGGGATTAAAATATTTACTTTGCACATGTAGACTTGGCACGGCAGCGGAATATTTAAGCATTCCACTAAAGAGGTCAGCTCGGAGGATTGCAGTTTGTTGTTTGTCATTTTTCTTTTCATGTGAGAGAGAAGGAAATGTGTGTGCAGATTCAGTCATATCAAGGACACCTTCGGATCGCCTCCAATTGGATCAATGATGCTTAACCTGAGCCGGCGTGACAGCAGGCATTTTGTTGTTGGCACATAGTTCTGGAGAATAATTCTGACTAGTGAAAAGTATAAGAGGTCGGCAAAATTTTCATGCCTGTAACCCTTATGATGTGGTCAGATATTCAACTTTTCAACGTAGAAATTTTATTCCAAAGATGGCAGAATTGTGTAATCTCCTAAAGTCAACTTTAAAGATGTTGGACACATTCCAAGAACTTAAAATGTTGCCCATGTGCTTTTACTGCCTTGTGGATAATCCATGAATGTTCATTAAGTGATTAAAGGGAACCTGTCATCAGCAATTGACCTAACAAACCGCTACCAGCGGGGGCGTAACTTGAGGGGGTGCAGAGGGTGAGGTCGCAATTGGGTCGAAGAGGCCCGTAAGGTATCACTTTCCCATATGAGAAGACTAGTACTATAAACCATACATTATAGTCGGGGGCCTGGCACAGACTTCGCACCAGGGCCCATCAGCTTCAAGTTACCCCACTGATCACCAGAATATTGTCAAGCTATGTAATATATTCTAGTTATTGTTTATTTCATGTCTCAGTGTGGGGGCCTCATCCAGAAAATCTCCTTTGAGATGAGATCTAAATTAGTTGTGTAAAGTTAAGGAGGAGAAGGAGAGTTTAACAATGAAGTCAAGGTGGGGAGCACTGAAAGCCCCCTCCACTGTTATTAAAAAACATGTATCAGACTTCAGGAGATCTGGTTAGTCATATCTCTTGATGCAGGGCCAACAATTACAGTGAAGCAAGATTTTTGAGGAAGAGAAAGCACGACTTCTGTATAAAATTCTCTGCCTCCTTGACTTTATACAATCAATTTAGATCTGTCTTTAACCCCTTCCCGACTTGCGCCGTACTAGTACGGCGTAAGCCGGGTCCCGGTGCATGGAGAGGGCTCGCGGGCAATCGTGCCGGCGGCTTTAAAAAGATTGTCGCTCCCCGTGAAGTCATCCATCTCCATGGTAGCCTCGGGTTTACTTCGTTTTAGCTCATTCATTACAATGTGCTATCAGCACATTGTAATGTATGAGGAGTAAAATCCCCATATACTGCCATACTGTAGTATGGCAGTATATGATAAGATCGTACAGACAACCTAGGGTTAAAGTACCCTAGGGAGTCTGAATAGTAAAAGTAAAAAAAAAAAAAAAGTAAAAAAAATAAAAATTATAATAAAAAAACCTAAAAATTCAAATCACCCCCCTTTTACCTAGAAGTGATATAAATAAACAGTAAAAATCATAAACACATTGGGGCTCATTTACTAGGGGCTCCACAGCCGCACTTTCGTCGGGTTTCCCAATTTTTTCTGTTTTGTGCCCAATTCCGTCGGGATTTTGGCGCACGCGATCGGTTTTTGGCGCAATCGCGCCGGCTTTCATGGGACAGAAATCGGGGGAAGTGGCTGTCGGAAAACCCGACAGATTCAGAAAAGCCGCGGAATTGAAAAAATGAATTGTGTCGCAAAATCAATCACTCACATGCACCGGGAATAGGTTCGTGAACTCCAGCGGACCTCGGCGGACTTCAGCCCAGCAGCGACACCTGGTGGATCACTGGAAGGCCAGAATCCTCGTCTCAGAACGCGCCGCTGGATCGCGACAGGACCGGGTAAGTAAATGACCCCAATTAGGTGTTGCCGCGTCCAAAAATGCCCGATCTATCAAAATATAATAACGTTTTTTCACTTTATTTTACCCCGTAGTGGCAAATAGCGCCCAAAGTCGAAAATGGCACTTTTTTGCCATTTTGAAAAATATAAAACAATCAATAAAAAGTGATCAAAAAATCGCACAGTCCAAAAAATTATAGCAATAAAAACACCATCAAAACTCGCAAAAAATTACACCACTCACAGCTCCGTACTCTGAAGTATGAAGATATTGGTGCCAGAAGATGGCAAAATTAAAAAAAAAAAAATTTGTACAGGAGATTTTAATTTTTGCAAATGTATGAAAAACTGTCGCAAATGCGGTTTTTCACCATTTTCACTGCATTTGGAATTTTTTTCCCGCTTCCCAGTACACAGTATGGAATATTAAATACCGTCACTATGAAGTACAATTTGTTATGCAAAAAATAAGCCATCATACAGCTCTTTATGTGGAAAAATAAAAAAGTTATAAAGGGCCAAGTCGTTAAGGGGTTAAAGTAGATTTTCTCAGTGATTATACCCTCAATAATTCTTTCTTTACATCTCTGAGCTCTGCTGTATAGGTGGAGCTGCAGCAGCACAGCATGACTTATCCAACTCCCCACCCCCTCCCGGTCTGTTTCAGTATGGATGGATGCATCCGAGTATAAGCCGAGTGGGGAATTTTCAGCACAAAAATACTAGTATATATGGGTAGTTCCAACTAAAAATGTTTTAGGGTAAGTGGCTACCCTAAAAAACTTCCTCCTATTATCCCTGCATGGATGTCCATGGGTTTCCATGGCAGTCTAAGATGCCAAGGGTCGAAATGTGCAAATCTTCTTGTTAAATGCACCTCAAAATTATGCTGCAAAAATTCAGTTTGTCCTACAAAAACAAGTTCTCTTTGTGTCTTTAATTTCCCAAATAGCTGTGTCCTTAAAGGATTAACATGGCCATTATATATTTAATTTAAGCATACACCTTTTTTTTAATCTAATTTTTAATTTTTTTTTCAATTATAATATTTTTAATCATTTTTGGGGTCAGGGGCACTTTCTTTCCAGCGCAGCCTGCTGTGGTTATGGAAATTTTTTCTGATGTTTTAAAAATATAAAATAAAGTTTACCAATACCATATTTTTTTTACTATTATTGCACTTCCCTAATGTGACACCAAAGCTTCAAAATGTCAGCAGTGCCTCCTGTTACAACCATAGCGCAGGCCAGCCTCCATTACAGAGACCATGACTTTTGTGGTGCCTGAAGATATTGACACTCAATGTGAACATTTGATAAAATGCTAATAATATTTTTTTTTTTCCAAAAAAAAAATTTCTATCCTGTCCACTTCCATTAACCGTGAGCCACAAATATCAACTTGTACTACAGCAATAACACATAACATTTTCAGTGCAGATCCAAAATCTGAGTCGGCCATCTTGCCTTTGGCCCTATAAAAACTTCTCTACCTTTTTAAAACTCGCAGCTCCTGGTTACTGAGACAACTTTGCCAAGCTGAAAACAGGATTTGCATCATGAAGCACAAAGTCATTGCTGCAAGCAACATTTTCAGCAGTTATTTTGTAAGCAGTGCTAATAGATGTCTAACCCATTAACTGTCTGGGGCAAGTTGCCCCAGGAAGAAGGAGAAGTCACCTGTCACAAGCGTTCTCATTTCTTTAATCATTTTATGTCTGGTCGGAGCAGTGAAAATGTCAGTCATGTACTAAACGCTATCACCTTCGAGAAAATGAACTCCGTACATAGGATGTTATGTCTTCAAGAAGGCCATTGGATACTTAACCCCTCGTTGACCTGGGGTTTTGTAAGTTAATTCTATGTTTATTATGAGTTTTGGAAAGGTGAGTACACTGATGACATTGATGACAATAATAATATATAAAATATAATATCAATACAGTATAAGGGAGCCATCAAAATAATATTTTTATTATAATTATGTTTAGGTAGTTTTTGTTTTTATTATCGTCAGTTGATTTTACTAGTTCCGGACTGCCGACTGTATGTTTACTGTAGGCCGCCCAGGTCCCTAAAGTGCCAAAGCATATTTACAGTGCAGGCTTTAGAAGGTGACCAAGTGGTCAGGCAGCCAAATGTTGAGTCCCCTTCTGGGTGTCCTTGGGAAGAAGAAAGAAGTAATACTTAAAGGGGTATTCCCATCTGGGCATTCAAATTTCATTGAATTCATTTACCATATGTAAACATTTCTTCAATTGGATGTTATTAAAAAAAGAGTAAAGATAATTTCCCATAAATGTAGCCATGCTGTCCCTTAGAAACAAGATAACTTATTGGATACGACCACCCCATACTCTGGCAGTGGTGGCCAGACATGCTCTATTGAGCCCTGCCTGACCACCTGGATTCAGTGTTTATTACCGAAGAACGGATGTGCAACATTGAATAACTCTCGGACATTTCATATACAAACATTTTTTTTTTCTTTGTGCAATCCCTCCAGCAGTGGTGGTCGTATCCAAGGACAACATTTTGTTTCTCAGGGACTATATGACTACATTTATGAGAAATTATCTTCACACAGGTCATTTTTTAATAACATTTTTTTATAATTAAATTGAATGTAAATGCCCAGACAAGAATACCCCTTTAACACTTCTGTTTTTTATATTTCCCATACAGACAGAGTCGGACTGGCCCACCGGAGGACCGGAGAATCCTCCGGTGGGCCCCCGATACCTTCACTACGGCAGGGGCCTCCGTCCCCACAGTGGACCCCGGGATGGAGGCCCCTGCCACTGAGTGATAGCTCTGGCACTCCATGCGGCCGTACGCGGCCACTCGGGTACCAGTAATATACGGCCGTTGCTGTGAATGTGCGACGCGGCCATTTTTTTTGCCGGCACGCGTCGCACTGTGACCCCTGATGCGCGGCAGCGTGATGATGCACTCACGCTGCCTCGCTGCTCTGCGCCTTGTTCCCGGTCGACAGGAGAAGAGACGCTGAGGACGCGGAGGACGCGGGAGCGCTGCGACAGGTAAGTGAAATTTATTATTTTTTTCTTCTAAACTAAATAGGGGGTCACAGTGGTAAGGGAAAACACATAATAAGGGACTCCAAGGGGGCACTAGAAAACTATATACAATAATGGGGCTGGTTACAGGAATATAAAAGGCCAATATATAGGGGAAATATATAGTATAGTAAGGGGGCACAATATGTAATAGAGGGTGGGGGGTGGGGTATTGCACATATACATATACAGGATAGGAGTAGTAGTACTGTGCTGTGTCCATACATACAGGATAGGAGTAGTAGTACTGTGCTGTGTCCATATATACAGGATAGGAGTAGTAGTACTGTGCTGTGTCCATATATACAGGATAGGAGTAGTAGTACTGTGCTGTGTGCAGATATACAGGATAGGAGTAGTAGTAGTACTGTGCTGTGTCCATATATGCAGGATAAGAGTAGTAGTACAGTGCTGTGTCCATATATACAGGATAGGAGTAGTAGTACTGTGCTGTGTCCATATATACAGGATAGGAGTAGTAGTACTGTGCTGTGCCCACATATACAGGATAGGAGTAGTAGTACTGTGCTGTACCCATATATACAGGATAGGAGTAGTAGTACTGTGCTGTACCCATATATACAGGATAGGAGTAGTAGTATTGTGCTGTGCCCACATATACAGGATAGGAGTAGTAGTACTGTGCTGTGCCTATATATATACAGGATAGGAGTAGTAGTACTGTGCTGTGCCTATATATATACAGGATAGGAGTAGTAGTACTGTGCTGTGCCCACATATACAGGATAGGAGTAGTAGTACTGTGCTGTGCCTATATATATACAGGATAGGAGTATTTATTAGCACTTTTATATAAAATATTTGATAAGAGGAGCACTAAACAGTAGAAGAATAACTAAGGAGAGCATTAAATAAAACATAATAAATAAGTAGGAGCACTGTAAGACTGTATAGATGAAATGATTAATTGGAAATGATATATTATGTAATTAAAGGGAATTATGTCAAATTTAATTTATTAGGTGTATCATATTATTTACTCAGGGGTGTGTATTGTAATATACTGAGGAGTTGCAATGCAATATTTGATTTATGGAGAGGGTGCAGTAGGGTTTTTGATATGGGGGTATATTTGATATTTGTGTGGAGCACAGTGGGGTCAGTTGTGTTGTGAGTGGTAAATATTATTTAGGAGCACAGAGTAGGACATTGTTATACAAGTGACAATATGCTGTAGTGACGGTGATATTTTTAGTTGCACAGTGTGGAGATGTGCCTCACAGAGATGAAGGTATCTGGTGGAAAATTCTTCATTGTTCAGAAAAAAAGGGAGAAATCGTCCTGCAGTTCAGTACCCAAAGGAGAAGACGTGTGACATGCGAGGTACTGAATCCCACTGAGTCTGGTAACTGTAATTGCTAACTATCAAGACTATTTCTATAATGTCAGTACCTAGTTCTTATGTGGTGCAGAAAACATACGGAGGAGGTGAAGGGTTATAGTTCGTTATTCTTATTGGTAAGGTAGTGCTAAGTACAATGCAGCGGTAGCGGTGTGGTGGGCCCCTAGAATCAATTTCTCTGGTGGGCCCCAGGCACCCCAGTCCGACCCTGCATACAGAACAATCAATCTAACTTCTATTCATGCCAGTGATTATGTGAATGAACACGTGATGGTTGGTACTGAGAGGTTTGCATTTGGGTCTGCTTAGACAATGCAAAGTGAAAAATATCACTATAGAGGTCACTTTTCCCCAATAACTGGGGCGGCACACAAACCACAGGCTACATTCACATGACCGTCATGGGGACGTATATACATCCCCATAGATGCGTAGATGGCAATAGGCTCCCAGGAGCAGTATGGTGCCACACAGGTGTGGTACCGTACCGCACCATACACAGGAAAAAGATAGAACATGTTCCATCTTTCCCCATGAGCACGGCCGGGCGTAATGAATCCAAATGGGAAGGAGAGGGGTGCACAGCACTCACCCCTCCTCTCCAGCATGCATCCCATATGCCTGTTGCCCTACAGTGGAAAATCAAAGTGTAAAAAAGAAATATTGAGGGACAAAAAGTAAAATTAAAATAATTAAAAAAACCTAACAAATTTAAAAAAATAAAGACAAAAAAATATTCCTAAAAAATGTTTTAAATTTTAAGCCTAAAAGGTTTTAGCCTAAAATGTAGCTCAAAAGTAAAAGCCAGACCAAAAAAATCAAGAATTCCTTATATCCGCTGATTACGCTGGTTCTGAAGCGTAAAATCTTAACTCCCTCCATCACTCACACAACCCAACAGTAGTGAATAGGGTCAGTAGGGTACCTGGAGAGGTGACCTCTGGAAACTCATGAGGTTAACAACAACAACTATGTTTGTTGCAATTTCCTGGTAGAGCAGCCCCCTCTCTGGTAAAGACACTTCTCTTCCATGCATTACATGGTCAGACGTTCATTTTAACACCAAAGTACAACATTGTATTTCCCCTGCAACTCCACATCATTGTGACTCATGATGACTCAAATAAGGAAGTTAGCTTTGTGGTAACAAACAGTTTGGAAGTGGCAATAAACAGTGGTTGCTGCAGAAATGGCTCAGAAATGAAAACTCGCAATATCACTTAAAAGAGCAGGGTTATTGCATGAATGGTGCCCTGTGTGTAGGTACCTATTAAAGGAAAATATATGGACTTAAATACCTTCATCTGTTTTAGGTCTCATCATAAGAACTAAGAAAAACCTTTTCCCTAACTTAAAGGCAACCTATCACCAGATTTTCACTAAGAAGCCTAATGAAAAGTGCTCATAGCACTATACTAACTTGCACCCATAATGTTTTTAACTACAATTTATAGTTCCTATCCTGAGGAAATAAACTTTTTAAGCCTACCTGACACCCTGCCTGAAGGAACAGGGTGTCCCAAGGACGTGTGTCATTAAAGCAAGGAAGTGTATCTTTGACCTCATGTTTGCTCTTCCCCCCTCCCTTCATCAGAGCAGAGGATGACTCATCAGCCAAAGGGAGTGGGGAGCAGGATTTGAGGCAGAGATGATGCGAGTGATACAGTGACTGGCATGAATAGCACACTCCCTTGGGACTCACCCAGGTTGACTTATAAAGGTAATTTTCTAGGGATAGGAACTATGCATTTTTTAGATGAAAACAGTGTGGGCACAAGTAAGTATAGTGCTATAGGAACTTGTCGTATGGCTTATTAGTGAAATCTGGTGACAGGTTCTATTTAAGAAAATGAAGGTGATGTTGTTCTACATTATCATTTATCAGAAGATTTATTTTATCACTAAACATTTAGTTTTGCATGTTAAGAAGATGTGAACAACCCTTCAAATGAAACACCCACAACTCATGGATCTTTCTTCACAATTAAATATGCCGACGCTGAAAATTCCAATATAATTGGGTTGTATATTGTAGAGAAATAAATCATGTAACTCCTCTGGTGTTGTATTCTTTCGCACTTATTGCAAAAGTGTTTATATGGAACAGGTCCAAGAGCTATCAGTAAAGATCCGGCTGTTTCACTTTTACTCTGTGGACGCACAAAGGCAATAACACAGATTGTAATATAATTATTCTCCTTTCTAATCTAGATCAAATATGGTGCTGTTATGTGTCAGACATAAAGTGCAAAGTTTACCATGTGGTCTATTTAATTATAAAGTGGCTGCAAATCCTATTACAGAATCTTACCTTCATTTTTTTAAAACATTAGAGGCTAAAAAAGTGAAATTTTAGCCTCCAGGATTTTATAGGTCCTGTATATATGGAATACAAAACAAAGGATATTGTTGGTCACGAGATCAAGGAAGGATTTTATATACAATATTAGTAAATTAAATTGGACAAAATATACCTGTGGCAAAACTAGAGTTACCACTTATTGAAAAGATGTCAAAGGTTCAGATTTTAAAGTGTACAGTCAAAACCGGGAAGAAGTGCAATCCTACACATCTCACAACTTCTGTCCTTGCCTACTTGCCAGCTGTGCGCCAAACATCAGGCAACAACTGAGCAGAGGCCCTATTCTGGATAAGTGCACAGCACAGGTAGACAGACAAATAGACACAAGACAGATAACAAGCTAAGCCAAACAAACCAGGTAAAAACCAGGATGGCGATGAGGTACAAAAACATGAAACAGAAGTATAATAAAAGTTCATACCAAAGGTACAGCAAATCATAGGAGAATATCTCAGAGAAACACATAGGAGCCATAAAGACAAAGTCAAGACTATGTACTGATAATATTATTCAGCAGATATAAATGGAGTCACCAAGACTGCCCCAGAAACTGATTGGAGCAGCCTTTAAGTACTCCCAAAGGAGTATTCATACACATTCCCTGTGGAGAGAGGCCTTCTGCAGAACATCACGCCTAGGTGAGGAAGTTCTTTGTCCCTCTACCTTGGTCCATTGATCTACTTGTTATGTAGGGCTTTGCAGTTGCATCCCATTTAAAAGAAACAGGATGAAGCTAAAATACTTTACATACAACATGTAGATAGAAAGATCAAAATAAAAAGGAAAGAGGTCACAGCACCCACATGAACACCACAACCCCTCTAGAAAATTCCTCCGTTGGGGTGCTGAAAGTCAATCACCCCCTTGTGTTCTAGCGAAAGTTCTACAAAAAAACAAGGACCGAGAAAACAGTTTTTCATGTGAAGTTGCCCATAGAAGCTTCATACATCTCATACTATTAAACCTGTGCAGAAGAATAACTCTGATCCAGGCCAAACCATTAGGCTTGTACAAGGAAAAAAGATTCCATATCCAGCCGTGTCCAAGGTAACTCAGGCTTTATTAAGGCATGATATTTAAGATCCAAGAGACATGACTAAGAACGGGGTTACCGTTTGAAATGCGTTGGCCAATAACGCGCTTGGATCTTAAATATCATGCCTTAATAAAGCCTGAGTTACTTTGTACACGGCTGGGTATGGAATCATTTTTCCTTGTACAAGTTTGCTGTTGCCCGTACAGGAGGGTGATCCGTGCCTTGTCAGGTTCTCCATAAGGGTTCAAGGTGAGCTGGATTTATCGCAGTTTACTCATAAAAACCATTAGGCTACATTCACACGACATTGTGCTCACTGTGCTACGGTACATCGGCGTCAGGTAGCGCGGTACGGAACGGTATGGTGCTGCACATGTGCCCCCATTGCCGTCTATGGGGGACGTATATATGGCGTATATATGCCGGCCGTATATACGTCCCACATACAACCGTGTGAATGTAGCCCTGTTCTCAATCTAACTGCAGAACAGCTCTATTAAAGTCAATAAGGTTGTTGTAATCCACTCTGCAGGTACCACATAAGTTTTAGGTATCTCTAGAGGCCGAAATGTGGGGGATCCTGCTACAGTGAAAATCATTGTGAAATATATCCATTTTTCAGTACGGCAATTTAGGATTTTCCACGGATTGCAGCTTCATTCTTGATCGTCATAAAACCAGAAAATATCTTCATCCTTTGTCGTGTCCAAAATGAAAGCAATTAACATAAAAGAGAACACTTGCTGATAAGCTTTAAAGTGGCACAAAAGCTTTTTACGGAGATTAGGATCAGAGTGATTTTGTTTTATTTTCTACAAGTAAGATTTGTTAAATTAGTGGATTCATACTGTAATCATTGGAGAGTTCATCTCTATTGGATTCGATGGGAGTAGGTGAGCTCATACAGAAGGTTTGATGTCATCTGTGCAAAGGACCTTGACATCATGTGATGCGGGTCCTGTCAAACATTGTACCAGCAAAGGTGCCACACTTGTTCATAGGTTGTTCGTGTATTGCAGCTCAAGTGAATGGGCTTGAGATGTAAGCCCACACCCAGCTTATAGTTAAGAATGGCACTGTTTTCTTTGTAACACAACACCCCCGTCTAATCCATTATATTTGCTAATTATGCTAATGAGCCTGATAGACTACTGGGCTTCCAAGAACCCCTCCATTCTGCAGCTTCGCTGGCTGTTTGACTGTCTTACCCTCCCCTCTGTTTCCTTGGCATTTCCTCTTGTCCTCTACCTTATGTAATCTCACTGCAGCACAGGAAGTTTCAGCACACAGAGAGAGGGGAAGTGCTCCTGCACATTGTAACAGCCTGTGAATCTGCAGCGCAGATGGGGCAGACAGTCTAACAGCCTGTAAATCTGCAGCATGGAGGGGCCTTCAGACTCATCAGCATAACTTTAAATTCACTAAGGTCGTGCGCCTGGTGTCGCTGCTGCGCCGAGGTCCGCCAGAGTTCACCTGCTTCTTCCCGGTGCATGTAAGTGCTGTTTTTCCTAATTCCCCCGGTTGTCCGACGGCCACGCCCCCCAAATTCCATTGCAGCGCCGATGCGCCACAATCCGATCACGTGCACCAAAACCTGGGGCAATTCAGCCCAAAACGGCACAAATTGGAAATATTTGGGAAAACCTGACGGAATCGCGGCCGCAGGACCCTTAGTAAATGTGCCCTATTGCACCTGTTTGGGTTAATAATACACGTTTAACTAAACTATATATACCCATAGCCACTTTATGCCAATGTCTGTGCAGCACTTCATTGCAACCAACACCTCCTGAGTATAGCGCTCACATCGGGAGTGACCCGGCAGCCTATCAGCACCCGTGCCGCCCTGCACTTGTGAAATGTGAGTATTTGAGAAAGTGGTCAACTCTTCATTATAAGTGTATAAACAGCACAGTATAGTGTCAGAACCTATTGTTCAGACAGATATGGGTAGTAGTTGATATGGCAGCTTGTTGATGGATTTTTTAAAATATTTTTTCATGTCATTATTTCTATTCTTTGTTCATAAAAGGGTTGTCCACTACCAGTAAACCTTGCCATGGTTAGATCCTAATTGGGTTTGTGTAATGATGCACGACTGCCAGGTCACAGTAGGAATTAGTTCAATTGCTGCCCCGATTTCCATCGCGTGCATGCCAGCGCCGATGCACCACAATCCGATCGCGTGCACCAGAAACCCGGGGAAATCAGCGCAAATCGGAAATATTCGGGTAACACGTCGGGAAAACGTGAATCGGGCCCTTAGTAAATGACCCCCAATGTGTTTATGTATGGCAGCCAGTCTGCACCCAGCATTGTTTTTAAAAAAAACCGCTCATTTCAGGGATTAAACAAGATGTTTCTGCATCAGTGTAGCTACCGCATTCTCAAGGTATGTTTAGTTCACAATGCATGAAAACAAATGATAGATTTCCTTTAACTAAAACTTGGGAAATGAAAGAGAATTTAACCACAGAAGAAGACTGCTCAGCATTTGTAGTCTGTAACCATGGAAGTGCGAAAGTTTGGATAGGCTCTGTACATACAAGATAATGCTTATTAGTTTAATTTTATTTTTTTTTGACACATGAAAAACTAATAGGTAACAGGATAAAAATTATTAAGCATAATTAATTAACATTTTGTTTTTGGTAGTGAGAGACAATTTTGGTCACTCTACTATAGTCCATTATCATAATGTTTTCTATTTTTGTTGCAACTTGATACCTTCAGATTCATAGAAGTGATATTAGCGTTCCTTACATGTGTTACAATTTTCGGAGCTTGCTGCTTCAGGTGTAGAGTTCCTTTAAGAATTGTTCACATTCAAGAGATGTTTCCCATGTGCTTACAGAGATGTATTTAAGAAAACATTCAGCAGTCACATAGTTCCCCCGACTGAAGCACAGCTGGTGAAGACTGTACAACATGAGCACGGAAGAAAGAATTTGTGTAAAACAACTCTATTGTCTACGAGGACAGATTAAAACAGGACTCTTCAAAACCTTCTTTGAAGGATGACTGCTGGGCCTTTGACCCGCACCTGCAGGTAACCTTGAAATAAGTGTAGCATTCGGATACTAATCCCAGCCTAAAGAATCTAAAAGTGGAACAGATTGACTTGTCCACTGGAACATAAAAGACTTATTAGTAGACGGAGAGCAGGCTGGAAGATATTAGCCTAAAACAACAAAATTATAGTGTCATTCCGAAAGCTTGAAGAATCCGGAATAGGCAAAATGTGAGCAGTAAAAAAACATCCAAAGATATTTACATGAACGCATGAACGTAGGAGACTAAAGTGGGTGAGACAAAAGACACAGTGATAGTAGGTCTTGCACGCTTATTAGTCAGTGACTGTTTACACTGTTCTTAATTGGATCTTCCTCTTTAAGATCTGGATTTTACTAAAACCCTGGTCATCTTATTTCTTTTAATGGAAATCCTCTCTTCACGCTTTCTCTGAACCCAATCTATTTCCCACTGCTGTTGTTTCTAAGATTAAGTAAACTACTTGCTTTATTTCTTTTCATTCCTTACAGTTACCAAAGATGATTAGCATTCGTCTTAATGGAAGACGTGGGAAAAGGGAAATTTTAAATTGGGACTTCTGTTTTTTTATGGTAAAAGAAAAACTGGATTTGGAATTTAGGAGGATAATTTTTTTGCCATGGCGCGGCCATTGGTGCACGCGTTATTGGGTGTGGGGTGAAATAGTCCTCTATCCTTTGGCCAGTATAATAAAATATTCACAACAACTGAAAGGAAAGTCTATCTAGGATCAATAAAATCAAATAGGGGCAAAAAAACCCCATAAACATAGTGCCAATGCCAAAGAAATCGTAATGAAGACAACATGAAAGTGACAGTATCGACTTTCATGGGTTATGTGACGGCATGCCATTCAGACATGTGACCGATGCCGATAATTGATGACTGTGGCATGACCTTAGAGGTTTCAACAGTGTGATACATAGAGAGCAGAGGGGGTTTAGGAAAGTATTGGCGTGGGAGCAGTGGGGGTTAGGTGACATATGAATTCTTTTCTGATTACCTACAATGGTTTCCAGCTTTCCCAAAAACACTCATAGGATTGTAAATTAAAAATGACTCATTCTGAATGAGAAGTTTGGTGCCTCTTTATACAAACCAGTCTGATTATACTATCTATTAGTTACCTACACTATTTGATGCACGGGAGCACATCCTAAGCCACATTATAGTAAGATGTCTGTTGAAGTAGTGGATCAATTTTTGCAGTGCTACAATTACTATAAGATACCCTTACCCATTCCCCAATACACCAGAGGCCCTTGTTGGGCATAGCGAAAATGGATCAAATGCTTTATATATATATATATATATATATATATATATATATATATATATATATATATATACATTTATCTATCTATACCAAGAAAGTACACAGTGACACAGTATTTACCAAACTCCTATAAAAGGGGAGGGGGATGCAGTGCCCAAAGTTCAGGCTGGGGACCCATGTTATTATCCAAGGAAAAGAGGCAGCAGATCCAAAAATTGTGTCTTGCATTGAAGGCAATATACATTGATAGACCAAGTGTGCCATGAATTCATAGCCATAAATAGAAATTCACAATTGATAAAAAATAAAATTTAATACAACGTTTGTATTTATTATGATCTGCTTCTGATCGATGCATCCCCACCTGCTAAGGTATATAATCTTGCTGGCTATGCTGTATCCACATGAAACTAACTCATCCCTGCTTCACAATTTGTTTGGATGTGGTTGTGCTTCCTCTTTTCTTTGGGTATTCATTTCTATAAATTATTTGGGGGAGATTTAAATTTCTTTTCTATTATTTTTTGAATTTTTATTTATGAACAGTATGCCGATATATAATAGTGCCCATGCGCCCCATGTCTTGCCGGATACATCAAGAGGCTTAGGCCTCTTGATGTATCCATCAGGCGTTGATTCCGCTGGGCAAAACTACGGCAGGCATGGGGGGTAGACTCTATATGCTTTTTTTTTTTATTCTGTCAATAATCTATCTATATTTTATATCTATCTCTCATTGACACGGGAAACACATATTTTCCATCCCTTTCACGGTGATCCTTCACATGTCACACAAAATTGCTAATTATACAGGACCCTTGGTCACCTTTGTACATGTCTGACTAGTCTTGTCTGCCTGTAAGCTGCAGTGGTATAACTAATACATAAATAGCATGTGTATTCACATGTGCAGAGCATTGCTATCATCAGTAGACAGAATGGAAATAACTGGAGCACACCTGAAATCTCTCGGGGCATAGAACATTATTGACATCTTATGGTCCTGGGCCCTGAATGCTTGGCATACTTTTCTGTAATTTATTTTAGAATTAGTTTATTTTATAGTCATTATTTTACATTTAAACAAAAAAAGTCATGAAGAAAGTCTTTATTACACTACTATATTTATTTATTAACTACAGTCATAATTCCCTACTACCTTCTAGGTATTAATGAACAATTATGAATAATAATTAATGAATAAAGTAATAATTTTACACATGCCTTGATATTGTATCGATACTGTAAATGGTTATAATTAGTTATTTTATGTATTTTGTGTGAGATGTAAAATCAAACCAACCTGGTTATGGTGCCTAAGTCTGATAGCAGTATCATGGTGGACCACTAGGTGGTAGTGCAGAGATTTCAGCTTCCAATAACTGAGCATCAAAGTATATAAATATATATAAGGCTGGAAAAAGACGCAAGTCCATCAAGTTCAACAACTTTTTGTTTCCATGGCCCAAGTGCATAACTTTACATTTATCTACATTAAACCTTATCAACCATTTCTCTGCCCACTCCTCAAATCCCTCTCTAATGCTATACAATCAGCCTCAGTATTAATTACTTTACACAGCTTAGTATCATCTGCAAATATTGAAACTTGACTGTGTAAACCTACTACAAGGTCATTAATGAAAATATTAAAAAGAAGTGGCCCCGATACTGACACTGTGGCACTTCTCTGGTAACGTCAACCCAATCTGAGAATGTGCCATTAATGACGACCCTCTCTTTTCTAAGCCAATTACTTACCCAAATACACAGATGTTCCCCTAGTCCCACCAGTCTCATTTTATGTACAAACCTTTTATGCTGCACTGTATCAAATGCCTTTGAAAAGTCCAGATATACAACATCCACAGCGTACCCCAGATCCAGTCTGGAACTAACTTCCTCATAGAGGCCAATCAGATTATTCTGACAGGACCGATCCCTTATAAACCCATGCTGACGCTGGGTTATAAGGTTATGGATGCTTGGTTATATCAATAATATATACCAAATGACTGAGAATTATAGTCATATTTAAAGGGCTTGTACTAAGTGTGGGGCTTCATAAACCCAATGCTAAAATGAAGTATTACATGGCGGCCATTTAATTTAATAGAGTAAATTACTAAGTAAGGTTTTATTCAGATGAACGTGTGCCTTACTTACCGTAGCACAGCGGGCACATGTCAGTGCCCCTCTCCGTAGAGAAACATGGCGCACGCACTGTATTATTAGGAAAGATAGGACATGTCCTATCTTTTCCCCGGGTACGGAACGGTTTGGTGCCAATGTGTGCTGCCAATGTGTGCTGCCTATGGAGGACGTATATATGGTGTATAAACGTTGGCTGTATATACAACCCCCAATGGCCATGTGAATGCAGCCTAATACATAGATGGATTAGTCAAACAAATTATTTTCCACATAAAACGTAAGATGGGAATTGGGGGATAAGCATTGACATCTATTGTGGAACATACATCTGTAAAACATCTATGACATATCCACATGTCCCAAATGGAAATAGCCCTTTCATAAGTCATATGGACAGTGCTTGTCCCAGTGGGGCAACCTTCTCATATCCCTTCCTTATTTTGCACTTTAATGGCCAAGTTATTTTTCTCATTTCTCTGTCAATGGGGGTTATTAACTAAGGGCCCGAATCGGGTTTCCTGAAAATAGCCGATTTGCGCTGAATTGCCAGTGTGTTTTTGGTGCACGCGATCGGATTGTGGCGCATCGGTGGCGGCATCCACGCGATGGAAATCGGGACGTGGCCATCGAAAAAAACCTGATGGATTCGGAAAAAAACGCCATATTTTTTTTTTAAAATGTGTCGCTCGACACGCACTTGCCTGCACCCAGCATAGCTTGGTGAACTCCAGTGAACTCCGACGGACTTCAGCACAGCAGCGACACCTGGTGGACATCGGGCGCACTACCGTAGTGAATCGCCGGAAGACCCGAATCAATGTCTTCTATAATTTATAACTTTTTAATTGTTCTGTCACAATAGCTAGTATTTGTTTTTAATAGGAGAATGTTGGGTTTCACCTATCCTCCTTTCATTAATCCTTTCTGTAGAGTATATTAAAAAAAATAATAATAATCTGCCGGTATTTTTTTACTAATAAAATTCTGCTGTGCCTTATAAATAACATAATAACTGTTTTATCTGTCAATATGAATACATATAGATATTTTTTTTCTGTACTACATTTTGGTGGGGGGAACTTTTTGTATTGTCACATTGCAAGAGGCAATAGTATTGTTTTTGTCAATTTAGCTGTGTGAGGGCTTATTTTTTATATAAAGACGCGTAGTTTTCATTTGTACAATTAAACTTTTTGATCATCTACTTTTTCTTTTTCTTGCTTTTTTCAGACTTTTTTTTAAAATGTAAAACTCAATTTTCTTAACTTTGTGTAACTACTTTGTCCCACATGGGTCATGACAAGTGATCAATGTTGCACTACTATACTGTAAGAAACTGACAAGCATTGTTTTACACCATGCAGACACCAGGCCTAGGCATACCCGGGCAAGTGCTCGGACCAAGAGCTGCTGGGGGGCCCACATTGGGCTTTACATAAGCAATCCATAGGGTATAGAGGGGGGATTTATATAAAACAACCATGAGGGGGCTGTTTGGCATGATAAACTAGAGAATATTTTTGGGAACAGAAGACTTTTTTAGTTTCTGAATCTTTAATACTGCCATGTGAGTTCACTGCAAAGGGGCCCGCTGAGGCTCTGTCGCCCAGGGGCCCACTGAAACCTGGGGCCGACCCTGACACCATGCCTAAAAGAACATTCTGAAGCCAGACCTGGGGTCCTTCAATGGTCCCCGGTTTACTGTGTGATTCCATCAGCACCTCACAATTGCTGTTGTGGGGTGCCAATGGACGACAGAGGATGTAACCTCCATCTGAAGTCATTTAGACACTACAATTACTCTTTTCTGTTCCTGAGTGTTAGTGCCAGTGTTCAGTTGGGATAACAGAGTTGGGTACTGGCTGTAGAAAGACCTGATGTCCATAAAAATTCGGCACATCAGAAGAATTCCGGCCGCCATAAAAACTTGATTTGATGGGTTAACTAAACAGAAGGAAATAAGTCTCAGGTGACCAATGATGCTATCTCCATTTTCTCAAAGAAGAAGTAACACGTAGAACTTGAATGGTAAATAACATTACAGAGAAAACCCTCATAAATGATCTCATTGAGGCCTCTCTGATCTTGTAGGAGTCAGTGTGTAGGTAAGAGATTTCCTTTAACCCATCATTTATCACAGCTCCTAAGGGAATAATATGGAGACGCTAATTAAAATATCACTTTGTAGAGGCTTCTGAACACGCGCCCAAAAACTTTAGCATTAATACAGATATTTGTATTTTGATCCTGGAGAGAATGGGGATTAGGTAACACATATTACAAATGTAATCACATTTTCCAAAGCACACTATGAAATTCAGAAATGTTGGCCATGATTGAAAAAAAAAAAGTGTCTTGCCTCACGTTTAAGAAGGTTTTGTTCCGTGTAAAAGTACTTAAACAGACGTTTATCATGCAATTGTTGGCTGGCAGACAACAGACACCAAGCTTATTGAAACGGATCCAGACAGCTCCACATATCTCTCCATAACAAGGATTCGGCTTCCCATAGTCGTTGGCAAGCTTGGAGCGGTCTCTTGTCGTCTTACTTTTTCCTTCAGCAAACAGCTCAACAGGTGTTGCCACAGATATAGAGCACTTGGCAGTTCCATGACCTAAATAATGATTCCTGGGGTAGATTTTTTTTGTAAAGAAGGAACCATTTAATGGCGTCTCTTAGCAACAGCCTGATAAATGGAGCAATGAACATCTTAAAGAAAAGCATATTTTTCTTGTGATAGTCAAAGCCTCAATTTTCGGGACAGCTGGCAATCCCAAACATTTATTGTGAGAGCTTTCTTCTGGGCATGGCTACAGTGGGGGAGTAATATACAAACTAAACACACAGGTCCCATGCGTTATTCCATGTCCTCGAAGTCCCGGTATCCAGTCACCATCAGCAGCAAAACACACACTCCACCACATGACAATACTGTCCTCATTGTAAACTGTCAAAAAGTTTGGATTGCTTTGGATAAGCTTAAACTTCTTGCCAACTTTTCCACATTTTGTGACTAGAGTAAATTCGTTCTTCTGAACATCTAGACAACTTGTGCAGGAATTCAGCATTCACCTGCTTCCATTCCATACTCAAAATCATTTCCCATCCCATGAATGTGCATTTTGTAGGCTGCAAGCTGTATAAGAAGCAGGGTCATCTGTCCCAGCAGCATTAGAGCTAGGCAGGCTACAGAGGCTACTGGAGATGGGGACAGTCATGGGCTTATGATTGACCTTTTTGAGACAAGTAGGTAGGGACAGGAGGCTGGTAGTTGGACAGTAAGAAATTTGAAACAATTGCCGTTTTCAGGGAAGTGACAGTAACCGTATGTATACTCATACCATCTATAGTGTAGTATAAAATAATTACATGTGTATACTCATACTGTCTACTAAGGATGTGAAAGTAACTGTACGTACCTATACAGTCTATAGTGTATTGAAAAATAACTGCATGTGTATACTCATAACATCTTACAGTGTAGTGACAGTAACTGCATGTGTATACCGTGCCATCTTATGGTGTAGTGACAGTAACTGCATGTATATACCGTGCCATCTTATGGTGTAGTGACAGTAACTGCATGTGTATACCGTGCCATCTTATGGTGTAGTGACAGTAACTGCATGTATATACCGTGCCATCTTATGGTGTAGTGACAGTAACTGCATGTGTATACCGTGCCATCTTAAGGTGTAGTGACAGTAACTGCATGTGTATACCGTGCCATCTTAAGGTGTAGTGACAGTAACTGCATGTATATACCGTGCCATCTTATGGTGTAGTGACAGTAACTGCATGTATATACCGTGCCATCTTATGGTGTAGTGACAGTAACTGCATGTGTATACCGTGCCATCTTAAGGTGTAGTGACAGTAACTGCATGTATATACCGTGCCATCTTATGGTGTAGTGACAGTAACTGCATGTATATACCGTGCCATCTTATGGTGTAGTGACAGTAACTGCATGTGTATACCGTGCCATCTTAAAGTGTAGTGACAGTAACTGCATGTATATACCGTGCCATCTTATGGTGTAGTGACAGTAACTGCATGTGTATACCGTGCCATCTTAAGGTGTAGTGACAGTAACTGCATGTATATACCGTGCCATCTTAAGGTGTAGTGAAAATAACTGCATGTATATACTCATAAATTATTATAGCACAGTGACAGTAGCCACATGTGTATACTTATACCGTCTTAGAGTCCCACTGAAGAGACCCAGGGCTACCTTTCTTAATTTCTATTAGTCTAAGTCAGAGATCTGACCTCCTGACGAAGCATCAGCGAAACGCGCGTCGGCGTGTAGTTTATTGCCCCCCTCAGGTCTCCACGCTGAACCTATAACCATGCTTTCGGGTAAGCACTTACTATTTATGTGAATCATTGGAGTCGGAAGGTACCTCCAGTCTCCACTTCACATATGATTGATTGATGAAAGGAATTTGTCTTATACTCCCGTCTGCATTATACATATTTTTTTATTAATTATTGACCAGATCTTTGTAGTCTGAGTTGTTATTTATTTATTATTGGTTCTTGGCTATTCTGAGGGTGCTTGTGTACTCCATGGTGGCCCCAATTTCCATCAGGGGCCACTTGTTTTCCCCTTTTTTCTTTCCCTATTAAATGGTATATAACCTTGAATTGTTTGTAGTGATATTTCAATAAAGTATACTATGAATTTTTATTGACGGCGTTTGCAGCTCTCCTTGTTTGGGCTTTTAAGTCAGAGGTCTGGCCTAAAAGATTCCTGTCAGGAATGGTATAATGCACTGCACAACTTGTATTATGTAAGAGACCAAACAATTTCATGTGAGTGTCCCCTTGTGGGACAAGGTAAAATAAAAAATGGATTAAAAAATGGCAAAAAAATAGCAAAATGCACCAAAACACACAAAAAAATATTGTACCCATACCAACCCAAGCTACAAAACTATAATAGTATTTATCCCCCCAAAAATTAAAAACATTTGGGAAAAACCATGCACAAATTAACAAGTTTTGATCATCCATTACACAAAAAATTATACTAATCTAGATCAACTTTAACTGAGAAAAAAACTGAAACCTAAGGTTGTAAAAATAACATCTACCAGTCTTTTTGCAAAAATAATCCTATAAAACTTATACATTTCTTTTGTTATTTAGGTTTCACGATATAGGTAGAAAGTTGTCAAATGTGAAATTTGCATTCTTTTTTAAATTAACTGCACAGAAAGGGATATATAAAAGGATAGCAGGATATATAAAACCCAAAATTGTTATATTGAACTACATTTTGTCATACAAAAAACAAGACCCCATACCAAAAAGAAAAGCTAAAATATTGCCAGGGCAATAAAACAGGCTCATATATAAGGGGTTAAGTGCATGTGTATACTCATACAGTCTTCTAGCGCAGTGACATTAATTGAGTCTGTATGCCCAAACAGCTATGTCACCAATCCTGAGGGAAGAGTCTGAGCAATCTCAGCATCAAATGTATGATTAGGCACCTGCAAACAAAACATGAGAATATATATGGATAAGAATATATTGAGGGACAGCTAGAAATTTTAAATAATTGGCCTTTTCAGGGCAGCAACAATAACTCTGTGTGTATATCCATTCTGTCTTAGAGTTCAGGGACAATATTAATGTCTAAATACCCACACCATATTTTGGTGTAGTGAGAGAAATGGCATATTTTTTTCCCATTGGGTCTTCTACGGCACTGGAAAAACTGTATCTGTGTCTTTTAGTACATTGAGAGGAAGGGCGTGTTTTTTCCTGCAGCATCTTCTACCGCACTGAGAATAACTGCATCTGGATACCCATAGCATCTTTTAAAACAGGAAGAAAACTGCATCTGGATACCCATGGTGTCTTATAATGCAGTGAGAGGAACGGCATAGTCACCAATGCTGAATACTGGGTGGCCATGCTGTTGGATCCTCTCTATAAGGATAACATAAGATCCTTGATTCCCCCAAGGGACTAAGTTGGCTGGCTTTATACTGGAGCTGGCTGGCTATGTAATGGGACAGGGGCTGGCTATATACTGGGGGCTTGCTGGCTGGCTATATACTGGGGGCTGGCTGGCTATATACCGGGACGGCAGGGGGTTGGCTAGCTATATACTGGGGGGAAGGAGCTGGGATCAATGCATTTCAACCCTAAGCTTATACTCAAGTATCCCAAATTTTCAGCTTATATTAAGGTCAGCTTATACTCAAGTACATACAGTATAATATGTATAAAATGTAGGGAGGGTTATCATGGCAACAATGTTTATGTTATTTTTGAAGTACTTTCCTTGCGCCAATTTTATTGTTATTACCCCCATTTCGCAGCTCTCTACCACTTACTTCCTTTATTTTACAGATACTTTTGGGTTGCTCAGCACTAGTCTTAACCCATCAGCTCACAGAGAATCCTAACTTAATGTTAGAAAAGGTAAAGGAGAAAAATGCTAAAATGTAAATATATATTAAATAATAGTCACATATAATGGTATAATGATGGTCAACATTAATTATATGGGTAAATTTGGAACCCTTATATTGTTACAGTACAACTAAAAAATAAAAGATAAAGCACTTGATCAGATACTGAAAAATACTCTCTCAGATCTATTTGTCACTATGGCAACAGACTACAAACAAACCCAGAAGACATAGTCCCTCCCATGTCACCCCCCCCCCTCTTCTTTTTACTTACGTACATTCACTAGATGCTGGTAGGGGACAGGTGCAAAGGATTATAACTGCAGGATCAGGCAACACAAGGTTTGTTTGTAGTCTCTTACGAGGGTGAAAACACAGGTCTGCATCAAACTATAGAACATTCATAGTTATTTCATTTTCTATTTCAGCACTAGATCACAGCAATTATGATAATGGAATTGGTCTTTAATTTGGTAACATGGAGGATGGAAAAAAATCCTAGCCTGGAAGTTCATTCTAAGGAATTTCTTCATTAAATTAAGATTTCTCAAGGATCTATTTTTCAGCCTATAAAAAATCTATCTTTTAGTATCTATCTGCTACATGCCATAGTAAAGGGTATACATATAACATGCCAGTATTATGAGTATTATGAGTGTAATAGTGGCACTAGTCAAAAAAAGTCTAAAAATATAGATATGTATATCCAGAGCTTTTGTTTAAAGAAAAAAAATCTCTGTGCAGCAGCATTTCAATTAACAAAATAGGATGGTTTACCTGATAAAATGCTCCCTGTGTGAGTGTAATTACATATTTGTGCCCCACAGAGATTTTTTAATTTCTGTTCGGTTTGTTTGCCTTGAAATATTTGTCACTGGAAATCTTATTGATGTGTAATTTTAAGGCAGTGCGGACACACTGTGTGTTTTGTTTTCATTCTCGATCTCTTGGAGTAGAGAACATCTTTGATGATGATGTAACTGGAGTTTTAATAACAATTTGGAATCAAATTGGAATCAAAAATGGAAGGGAAGTATGAGAGAAAAGTGAATGTCAAAATTAAAGGGGGGTTCTAGTAAGATACATTCAGAATCTATCGACTAGATTCATAATAAGTGTTCAATTATTAGAGTCAGAACTTAGGGAATCCAACTGATGGCTAGGATATGGGACCTCCTCCACCACCGATAAGTAGAAGATATTAATAATTGCAAAAAAATGGCTGACTTCTACCTTTGATGATGGCTGGATTTGGGAAACCCCGGCTGATGTCTAGAATGTGGTTACTTATCACTAAAATAGGTTACCTCTATCCTTAAAGGGAACCTGTCACCAGGAGACCCATTTTTAGCAATACCCCAGTCCCCACAGAGCATAGTACATACACTGCCAAAGTGTTTTTGTATTAAAAAAAGATATGTTATATTGTACTTTCATTAGCATCTGCTGTGTGACTAGGCAGTTGCCCAATAGGAGGGGCTTGAAAGGAGCAGTTCCCCCCCACCCTTCGGAAACAGCTTCTCCATGTGACCTTTTCAAATATATGAAAATACCCATCACTTGTCTTAGCGATGCCCCCTGCTCCCCTACAGCCAATCCTGAGTGTGGGAAGTTATATATATATTTAAAAGGTCACATGTTTCCCAAGGGTGGGGGGAACTGCTCCTTTCAAGCCCCTCCCAATTGTCAACTGCCTAGTCACACAGCAGATGCTAATGAAAGGTACAATATAACATATTTTTTTCTGTAAAACCTATTTTTTATACAAAAACACTTTGGCAGTTTATGTACTATGCTCTGTGGGGACTGGGAGAGTGCTAAAAATGGGTCTCCTGGTGACAGGTTCCCTTTAATGATGGCTAGAACAGAATCCCACAACCTCTGATGACCATTGATGGCTTTAATGGAAGATCTCAACCGTCAATGATGTATAGAATAGGTAACATCTACCTCCACTAAAAGGTGACCTCAAATAATTGCTACATGCTGGTTGTATTGGGAGACCTTTACCACCATTGAAGAGTGCAACAGATGCTTCAACCATCCAATAACGACTTAAATCCACTCTACTGATTTCTAAAACTGGAAACCTCTATCTTAACTTATGAATTCATTGCTGTCTAATATTAATCTAACGTAACTTATGTCTAGAATTGGGTACCCCTAATATTGCTAAAATATATTGCTAAAATATGTCACCTTTATTCACAGTGATGGCTACAATGGAAGAACTCCACCTTTACTGATGACTAAAGCAGAAGACTTCGAATTTCATGGACATTCATGGATAAAGTGATCATCTACCTGCACCATCTCCAAAAATGGAACTCTACTCTTCAATGATACCTTCAATGAGGACTTACACCCCCAAATATTGCCTTTATCTCAGCTATTCGCATAGATAACTGAATTATAGATGGAACTATTAGACATCTGCTCCAACTGTAAGCTGTTATACAGTAAGTTCTTCCTATCCTTTTGATAGCTATGATAGATTACCCCCATCTTTTACTGATGGCTACAATAAATAGCATAAAGTTGAACGGTGGACCAACTGATATATCAAATATGTTATCCATACCCCCTCTGATATTACAGATGTCCATGCTTTTAAAGTTGGCAATCAAAAATTTCTTAGAAACCAGCAATGTATTTAAAACCATACACAATGTTATAGCATTATAGATGATCATAATGCACCAATTCCCCAGCATATTGGCTCTGTGTCCATCGCTATCCGAAGAGATACACCCTTATAAAAATAATACAAATACCAAAATCACATAAAAATGAAATACAACATATGTGTGTATAACCAACTACAATAGCCACTAATAATGAGTGGTGAGTTGTTATGCCAGAAGGCTCGAGAAATCCCTCACATATCATCACTAAATGTAACTTCCCTCTCCCTGCGCTGATTCATTTTATAACTTATATCCACAACAGAAAAAAACACTAAAAATACCTTGCTTGTCCTTTTACCATAGAGCCTCCCGCCACCAGTAGATGGGGCTAACACTATACTATTATGAAGGGCAGTGCCCGGCCCGTCACACCAAGGCCACCATAGTAGTGCTTTACTCTTATTTTGCATAGCCAAAAACTAAATTAAAAAAATTAAAGGCATATAGGTTGTCCCCATTAAAGAAAAATCCAACAGCCACTACTGTTCAAAAAGGTCCATTTATTGGAAGATAAAATATAAATATATACCACATAGCACACACTATGCACCAAGATGATGACAAGAGTCTAAAATAACGTGTTTTGGGTTGTTCAACCATTCATCAGAGTCATGACTCAGTATGAACACCTGGGGCGTAACTAGGACCCCACATCAGACTTCTAAATGGGGTCCCCCTACCACCCCTTTATATATTTATATCTGTATTCTTACACATTTATACACTCTTACACACATTTATACACTCTTACACACATTTATGCTCTGATATATACATTTATACACTTACACCGATCTGTCTCAGTAGCTGCTGACTTTATATGGAAAGAACACAGCAGGAATTAGAGATAAGAGATCCCTAGTCCTGTCATTCTGATGACCCCTCCCTCTCCCCCAAAATTTCTTAATTCTTATTCATGCTGTGTACTGTGGAAGATGTGCACTATTATATACATATTATGCTGTACAATGTGCAGAATAATATGCATACTGTATTTTTCGGACTATAAAGCACACAAAATATCCTTTGATTTTCTCAGAAATCAAAGGTGCACCTTATAGTTCAGTGCGCCTTATATATGAACCTCCTCACAGATAACAGCTGCCTTAAACTGTGCACAGGTCTGCCACCTGCTGGTCATTCATCCTTATAATCAGGTGCGCCTTATAATTCGGTACGCTTTATATATGAACCTAGACGTTTTAGCAGGCATTTATTGATGATGTGCCTTATAATCCGGTGCGCCTTATAGTCCGAAAAATATAAAGTATATAAAAGTATAATGGTGCACATTCTTTTAGTGTGTCAGGACAGATGCTGGGGCCCCCTAACACTGTGGGCCCCCTAGCAGCTGCTTTGGCTACTACCCCTGTAGTTAAGCTTTGATGAACACCTATCTATATTGTTTTGAATGTCAGCTTTGCCACATTTATAGCATTGTTATTCAATGATATTTCTTAGTTTTTTTATATGATCTACTTACATTCAAGTCTGTCAACATCTCATATCTATGACGCTAAAATGTTTGGCTGATTAAATCAGGAAAAAAAAAAATCTTGTGCATAATAATTGTCTAAATGACGAATTTATTTACACACCACTGTAAACCCCACACATGAAATAAATGAATTATTTAGGCGTCATCCAGATTGGCGTAAGATGGAGCTTGTCAAGACGACCATTCACTTAAACCTACTTCAAGCCCTCCGTTATCGCTGTTTTGTGAATGAGGCCCTAGGATTCTATTCTTCTCACCCTCCCCAGACTAATGAAAAGCGTCTTGTATCGCTTGCAACGTCTGGGACTGGTGATAATCCTTTGCAAGCGGCCAGGGCAGAGCTGTGATAGAGATAAATTAAGAAAGGAATCTTTGGTCTCAATAGAAGCCGGTTATTATTGCAATCTGTGTTTCTGACTGAGGCGTTTATGATGAGATTTGGTTTGTAAAAATGACTTTTCTGCTCCATTGATAGATTCTACTATTCCATTTAAAAAAAAAAAAAAACGACACTTTGAAAATAAATACCTAGAACGTTATTTTATAGCAAGGTCAACCCTTTTTGTTGATGCGGTTAACTAACCGTGTAGAATATTACATCAGCGACCCTACAAGGCACTCAGATAGCTCCTCATTTGCATAATATCTTCTGTCGCTCGGGCCTGCGCTCCTTAAGGGTGTTTAGAAGAACTGTGCGCGAGAATATACTTAATCCAATCTCTTTCTAGCTTTTTTTTTCCCCCTCTTTTAAGATTTGGAAAATTAATAAAACCTCCTGATACTCTAAATTACCATGAGGCTTTATAAGCATAACTTTGTAACTTTAACCCATTTTGGAATGTGCCCTACAGGCACCCATACTAATGAATAAGAAAATAACATTACAAGTTTAAAGATGGTTTTTATAGGGAGTAATGTAAGAAAATCCCTTTAGCTGGATCAAGTACAAAAGTGTGCTTTCTTAAAAATTGAAAATCCTTTATAAAATTACTTGTAATTGCAGTAACCAAAGGATATAGAAAAGAGAAATATCTCAGCACTATGGATTATTCTCTCGCCTGGTGTTCCTTGTGTAAACGTCATGTAATTCTCTATTGAATAAATTGTACCTAAGAAGAATATTCCGGCTTGTTTGCATTGAATTATGAATGTGATGCTTGATAATATTCTTGGTTACTGCTAGCTGTATTGTTATGTTATAGGTATAAAATATACATAATAGACCCACCATACAGAACATAAAATATCAAGATAACTGATTACATGGGCTGTAGACAAAGGGACTCCTTGCTTTTCAGAAACAATGCCCCTTTGTCCTTGGTCTATGCCTTTGTTACAGCTTCTCCTTATATAAAGGGGTTGTAACAACTACTTAAAGGGAACCTGTCATGGACTGGTGGTAGCCCAAATCCTCTTATATGAGTTTTTAAGTGGCCTTATAAATAAAAGGAAATTTATATTCACCTAGTATCAGAGTGTGTGGAAGTAACAAAGGACATATATAATAATAATAATTCTTTATTTATATAGCACACACAGATTAAGCAGTGCTACACAGAACTTTTGCCAAATCAGTCCCTGTCCCCAATGGTGCTCACAGTCTAATCAACCTATCAGTATGTTTTGGAGTGTAGGAGGAAAACGGAGGACTCGGAGGAAACCCACACAAACACGGAGAGAACATACAAACTCTTTGCAGATATTGACCCTGGGACTTGAACCCAGGACCCCAGTGCAAGGCTCTAATGCTAACCACTAAGCCACCGATACGTGCTATGTGTTGCTTCCTCTGGGGTGTTTAACCCCTCTGATATTATATGCTTACCAGAGGTTATGGGTGTGGTTTGGAGGATCTGGGCATGTGCAGTAATGTGCACCGGCTCTCTCTCTCTCTACGTAATCTCATGTATCCCTGCCAGGCAGCACAGGTGATGTTATGTGCGATAGTTGCAGAGTTTCTGTACACTATGTAGGTGTAGCCAGTCAGGCCACGGAGAATAAATAAATTGTATAGCGGTGGAGCCCAGAGGTGCTCTAGAGAGCATGTTTACTCATTTGCATATTTTAGAAATGTATATTTCTAAAGTTATAATTCAAAGTTTTATAAAAAGAAGATTAGTGCACCCAGAGACAGGACGGGGAGGAGAGTTGAAAGCATCTACCATCAGGTAATCTAATGGTAGATGCCCTTTAAAGGACATCTACCAGGATGAAGGATTGTAAGCCAAGCACACTGACATACTGGTGTGTCCCCCTCTGGCAGAATACGCTCTTTTTTATGCAAATGAGCCTGAGGGGCTCCAGGCTCCATTGACATCTATAGAGTCTGGAACCCCTCTGGTTCATTTGCATAATTTTTAAAATCCTTTTTTCATCAAAACAAGGTCATAAGAAGCTAAAACAAGAGCAGAACCTGACAGAGGGGACACACACAGGTGTGTAAGTGTGCTTAGTTTACAATCCTTCATCCTGGTGATAGATGTCCTTTAAGGAAGGGTGGGATTACAGTTTGAATAGATCTACTTTTAACAATGTTTTGAAATTCTAATCTAAATTTGAATTCCTCACCTCTTACCCCTTATCTACATGGAAGCATTGACTCCTTTACCGAATCTTAGAGGGTCAGGGAGTGCACCCCATTTTCATTAAAGGACATGTACCATCAGGATCAGGGATTGTAAACCAAGCACACTTACCTACTGGTGTTTACTCCCTTTGGCAGGACCTGCTCTTGTTTTAGCTTTTTATGCCCTTGTTGTTGCAAAAAAGGCTTTAACAATTATGCAAATTATCCTGAGTGGCTCTGGGATCCAAAGATGGAATCTGGAGCCCCTCAGGTTCATTTTCAGAATTTGTAAAGCCTGTTTTTGTAAAAACAAGGTCATAAGATGTTAAAAGAAGAGTGGATCCTGCCAAAGAGGGCACACACCAGCATGTAAGTATACTTGGTTTACAATCCTTGATCCTGGTGGTAGACTTCCTTTAAGTATTCAAAGCACCTTGTTCAACAGAGATATGCCTGAGCATATGTGGGGTCCTGTATGTTCCCCATGTGGTTCCTATTGCCCCTCTGCTTGTGAACCAACCTCTGTCTGTACTATCACTAGTCACAAACTTTCTCTGTCTCGTGACCTTGTGCTTGCTCTCCATGCCCTCTTGGGTCACTGCCCCAAGAGGTATTAACCTTGTGGATTCCCTGCTGCCAAGTCCAGATCCACACATGGGGGTGAAAGGGTAAAGACCAGAGAATCACTTAGACTAGGTCAATGTTTATAGATTTAGGACCTGTTATGGAATCTTAATAGTTAAGTATTTTTCTGTATTCTTTTGGAATTATTATTATTATACAGGTTGTTTGTCAGCATTTTCTGAGTATTTGCTTTTGGCCACTTCCTATGACAATGTTGCAGCATTTGTTCTGCCATTCTGTGGGGTACAAAGTCCAGTAAGCTGACGGCCTATGTATCCCAGGTAGAGGCCGGGAGCCAGCAGTACAGCTGGATCTAGTCACAGTGAATGAAGAGCTGTGGCAGGATTCACTGGCAGCCGTGTGTTTCCTGCAGCCTGCGGCTCCGCAGTGTTGATATTTTTGGCAGATACTTACGGCCGCCGGCTTTCACATAAGCAAAGCAACAAATCCTTAAGTTCACTTCCTTTTGCATTTTTAAAATGTGCAGGTTCTGTGCTGTGTGGAAAAATCAAGAAACATCCCAAAGAATGTGAAAAAAAGGAAACAATGGGAATACTGTTTTGAAGTCACTAAAAAGACAAAAGTAGAAGTTTTATAACCAGGAACAACATTGCACAACTTTCGATTACTTGAAGGAAGGAAAATGCTGCAGCTTCATGTGTTGTTACACTGTGCAGGAGCACTTACTCTCCCACTGTGTGCTAAAACTTCCTGTGCTGCAGTGATATTACAAAATGCAGAGGAAGAGGGGAAGTGCTTAGGAGGAGTGGGAAACTGTTTAAAAACTTGTGAATCTGCAGCACAGAGGGGCTCTGGTAACACCCAGGGAGCCCTTTTGACTTATTGGCATAATTTAAATAGTTGATTTTAGAAGGAAGTAGGCCATGGATAACAAATATAAGAAAAATATAAGAAGATTACCACAGTCACGGTGCCTGGATCTATGAGTAAGTGTCTCTGGTTTATTATGATGGATTTTCATGGTACATTTCCTTTAAAGAGACTGCTTAGTTCTTACGATCGGTTGGGATCCTAGAGGCTGGACTGATGATAAAGTGATAGCAAATCCTATGTAAAAGCAAGGGCTAAGTAATAAAGACACTGTGAAGATACTATGACTGTAAGGAGCTTGCACTTGTTCCCATCTTTCAATAATACGGGCACGGAAAGTATTAAATTTTTCAGTTTTTTTCTGCCAATTGGTAAGATTAAAAATCTTTGATTTTATCCATTTAAGGATTATGGAGACCGCTTTGCTCTTAGGAAGCTTCAGTGACTTGCAACAATTCTGTCTCTGAGCTCGTTGGACAGTTCCGTAGACCTTATGATTCTCAAGTACTCTGACATGTACTATGAGGTCTTATATAGACAGGTGTGTGCTTTTCCTAATTAAGTCCAATTAGTTTAATTAAACACAGCTGGTGTCCAATGAAGGAGTAGACCCATCTTAAGGAGAATCAGAAGGAATACGAGCGTCACAGCAAAGGCTCTGAATACTTATGACCATGTGATATTTTAGTTTTACTTTTTTAATAAATTAGCAAAAATATCTACATTTCTGGTTTTTTTTGCCATGATGGGGTGCAGAGTGTTTTAACATTGTTTTAACATTGCACTGAAAAGAACATCTTTGGAGGTTGCACATGTGTGTAAAAAGGGAAATGTGCACCTAATGCCTCTTTCACACTTGTGCTTTTCATGTACAGAACTCGCATTACACTCTGAAAAAACCCTTTGATCAGACTCTGACGTGATCTGCAACGCAAGTGTGTAAGCGGCCTAATACAGCGAATCAGCAGAATTGTGTGGCGCACGCTGTATGTTAAAGGTGCACCTAAACAAAGATGGTGCAGTGCAGGGGGCGCCAGATTAATGAAGACCTGGTGCCAGTATTCAATAATCTGCAGCATGCTAAAGTATGCACTGCTTCTGATAAATCTGGGCCAATTTCTAATAAACCAGAAAAACAGATACATAGGCAGACATAATTTTGTGGCTTATAGGACACATAATACATGTACAAACAGTTTGCATGTTCTGTTCAGTGCAAAAACAAAAAACTGGCGCAAACACTATAATAAATGTGGCCTATGTGTTTTTCCAGGGATACAGAAATATCTGCAATATATTACACAAATTCCTTAAACATCAGATAAAGTGATTTCTAACCTATGACTTTATATTCTTATACAGAATATTCCCAAATTCTGTCATGTTTGATTCTTGTTGTTTTGCATGTCTTTTTTAGCCTAGGTGACAGTGGAATTACACATCTACACAGGAACACCATCATGTTTGGGGCTCTCGGGAGGTGATCCCAGCAGAACCGTCTGGAATGTGCTCCCGTGTTCACCCATCTCAGCATGCCATTAGGAATATTGGATTTAACGTTGTGCATTCTAAGATATAAAATTAGGCCGACAGAAGTCTGGACGGGCGCCCTTGTTTCATACTGCTAACTTGTGGAAAGCTGGTCGCCAAAAGTGCTTGGAACAGTCGCCTCTCTCCAGATGCTGCCATTCATTTCTGTGGGAACAGCAACACTTACATCTAATTACAGTTTGTGCTCAAATTAATAGGACAGGGATGACAGGAAAACTTGTCTGCACCACAGAGATGGAAACCTTCGGTTCACACAGCTTACAGAGCACTTGGACACCTCACATATAGCTTTCTTTTTTATCTTTGCCGCCAGTCAATGTGTGTTCTGGCCCAATCACCCTCCCACCCAGGAGGAATTTCTTGTGCTGGGTTTATCATTAAAATATTGTAGGGCATCCATATATAGATATAGAAAATATGGCTGTCTTCTACCGTAGGCTTGGTGAAATGTTGGAAACAATCCTGCGCGTCACCACAAACCAGAAGTACGGGCCCGTCGCCGGAGTTCGAGCATGAGCCGAAGAGATGCGCGTCACCCATCCATCTTATGTGCTGGCAAGAGATATGGGCAAGCGATACATATGTGGGGGATACAGGTAAGTATGCTAGCAGTTGAAAAGAAGCTAGAAGATAGTAAAGTGCATAAGAAAAGCAACAGAATTGTCATAGATGGTATGGAGTTATGAATTATTGATTGTATTTATAGTGTATGGTTATCGCATCCCTACAGGTAGGCATGAATGGTGCTAGAATAACTCGTATACATTGTGCATACATTGATGGAAGAGATAATAAATATATACCTAATACTCATGTCAATGTGCCAACAAAAATCCGTATTTGGTGTTCTGGGGCTTGTTTACCAATAGCAAGGTATTTGGTACTTGTGTTAATACCTGGTTAGGTTGATATTACAATTGTATACTTTGCACAGTCCTATCCTGTATTTATTTATATGGTCTCATGTGTCTATATTTGGATACTTGTTATTGTATACTATGGATTGACCATGCTGTTTGTTCTTGTGGATTTTAACATTTGTGTTTTTAAATGTCCATTTTGATCTCCCCCATGTGTATTAATAAAGATTTATATTGTATTGATTTTTGTATATTGACTATACGGTTTTTTGAGTACTTTTTTGTTCCTGTATACTTATATTGGTATTTATAATAATAAATGTCCTGAGGAATTCATGAACTTCTTACATCTACTAAACTGAGGGTAGATGTCCTTTAAGATATGATACAATAATGGGGCATACCATATGGCATAGAAAGAGGTAAGATATAGAGATGAGCGAACATGCTCGTCCGAGCTTGATGCTCGGTTGAGCATTAGCGTACTCGAAACTGCTCGTTGCTCGGACGAATACTTCGCCCGCTCGAGAAAATGGCAGCTCCCGCCGTTTTGCTTTTTGGCGGCCAGAAACAGAGCCAATCACAAGCCAGGAGACTCTGCACTCCACCCAGCATGACGTGGTACCCTTACACGTCGATAGCAGTGGTTGGCTGGCCAGATCAGGTGACCCTGGGATAGACTAGCCGCTGCCCGCGCTGCTCGGATCATTCTGTGTCTGGATGCCGCTAGGGAGAGAGCTGCTGCTGGTCAGGGAAAGCGTTAGGGTGTTCTATTAGCTTACTGTTAGGCAGGAGTGATTCTCCAAGAACCCAACAGCCCTTCTTAGGGCTACAATAACGTTCTACTTTTTTTTTTTTATTTGCAGCTAGTACCATTTTGTGAGGAATTTGCAGGGGGACTTGCTACCGTTGTGTTTAGCTCTTAGTGACACACATATCCACCTCAAACACCAAAGTGGGAAAATTTATTAGGGGTTTGATTTCAATTAGGCACAGTCTGCCATTTACTTTTTATTTTACGTTTACTTTTTAATAACTCAGTGTCATCTCATCTGGCATAGTAGTGTGCTTTCATACTTGGCTAGAAAATAGCCATAGGAGAATCCAAACGGCTTACTTACGCCTACAGTAGCGTTATATATTTGATTTCTGGTTGATCTGCTGGTGGCTGTACTTGCTGCAGTGCATCTACTAGCAAATTGTGAGCAATTTGTAGTGAGACTTGCGACCGCTGTGTTTTGCGCTTAGTGACGCACATATCCATTGCAAAGACCGAAGTGGGAAAATTTAGTAGGGGTTGGATTTCAATTAGGCACAGTCTGCCATTTTTCCTTTTTTATTTTACGTTTATTTTGTTTCATAACTCTGCGTCATCTCATCTGGCATAGTAGTGTGCTTTCATACTTGGCTAGAAAATAGCCATAGGAGAATCTAAACGGCTTACTTACGCCTACAGTAGCGTTATATATATTTGATTTCTGGTTGATCTGCTGGTGGCTGTACTTGCTGCAGTGCATCTACTAGCAAATTGTGAGCAATTTGTAGTGAGACTTGCGACCGCTGTGTTTTGCGCTTAGTGACGCACATATCCATTGCAAAGACCGAAGTGGGAAAATTTAGTAGGGGTTGGATTTCAATTAGGCACAGTCTGCCATTTTTCCTTTTTTATTTTACGTTTATTTTGTTTCATAACTCTGCGTCATCTCATCTGGCATAGTAGTGTGCTTTCATACTTGGCTAGAAAATAGCCATAGGAGAATCTAAACGGTTTACTTACGCCTACAGTAGCGTTATATATATTTGATTTCTGGTTGATCTGCTGGTGGCTGTACTTGCTGCAGTGCATCTACTAGCCAATTGTGAGCAATTTGTAGTGAGACTTGCGACCGGTGTGTTTTGCGCTTAGTGACGCACATATCCATTGCAAAGACCGAAGTGGGAAAATTTAGTAGGGGTTGGATTTCAATTAGGCACAGTCTGCCATTTTTCCTTTTTTATTTTACGTTTATTTTGTTTCATAACTCTGCCTCATCTCATCTGGCATAGTAGTGTGCTTTCATACTTGGCTAGAAAATAGCCATAGCAATAGGATAGCATCGTTTGGTTTTAAAATCTCAAAAACACAAAAAAAAAACAAAAAACACAAAAAAAAGTTAAAAAAAAATTAAAGTTATAACTCTCATTTTAAAAATGTTTAACCCGAGGGCTAGGGGTAGAGGACGAGGGCGGGGACGTGGGCGTCCAACTACTGCAGGGGTCAGAGGCCGTGGTCCTGGCCGGTGAGACACCACCTGCTTATGAGGGAGCAGGGGAACGCCGCAGAGCTACACTCCCTAGGTTCATGTCTGAAGTTACTGGGACTCGTGGTAGAGCACTGTTGAGGCCAGAACAGTGCGAACAGGTGATGTCGTGGATTGCCGACAATGCTTCGAGCAATTTGTCCACCAGTCAGTCTTCCACGCAGTCCACCCATGTCACCGAAATCGCCACTCCTCCGGCTCCTGCACCTCAGCCTCCTCCCCCCCCAGTCTGCCCCCTCCCAGGAAAATTTGGCATTTGAACCGGCATACTCTGAGGAACTGTTTTCTGGACCCTTCCCACAGTCACAAACCACTTGTCCGGTTGCTGCTGAGCAATTTTCCGATGCCCAGGTTTTCCACCAGTCACAGCCTGTGGGTGATGATGACCTTCTTGACGTAGTGGAAGTGTGTAAAGAGGTGTCCGACGATGAGGAGACACGGTTGTCAGACAGTGGGGAAGTTGTTGTCAGGGCAGGAAGTCCGAGGGGGGAGCAGACTGAGGGATCGGAGGATGATGAGGTGACAGACCCAAGCTGGGTTGATAGGCCGGGTGAACACAGTGCTTCTGAGACGGAGGAGAGTCCTCGACCAGAACAGGTTGGAAGAGGCAGTGGTGGGGCCAGACGGAGAGGCAGGGCCAGAGCTGGTGCATCAGCGCCAAATGTGTCAACTAGTGAAGCTCCCGTGGCGAGGGCTCTTGCGGCGAGGGCTAGATTTTCAGAAGTCTGGAGGTTCTTTAAGGAAACACCGGATGACCGACGGACTGTGGTGTGCAACATTTGCCAAACCAGGATCAGCAGGGGTTCCACCACTACTAGCTTAACTACCACCAGTATGCGCAGGCATATGAATGCTAAACACCCCACTCAGTGGCAACAAGCCCGTTCACCTCCGGCCGTGCACACCACTGCTCCTTCCCCTGTGTCAGCTGATAGTCAGCCCCCTGCCCAGGACCCTGCCACAAAAACCCCATCGTCGCCTCCACGATCCTCCACAGCATCCACCAGCGTTCAGCTCTCCATACCCCAGACGCTGGAGCGGAAACGCAAATATAGTGCAACCCACCCGCACGCCCAAGCCCTTAATGTCCACATCTCCAGATTGCTTAGCCTGGAGATGCTGCCCTATAGGCTAGTAGAGACCGAGGCCTTTCGCAACCTCATGGCGGCGGCCGCCCCTCGGTATTCGGTCCCCAGCCGCCACTGCTTTTCCCGGTGTGCCGTCCCAGCCCTGCACCAGCACGTGTCAGACAACATCACCCGTGCTCTGACCAACGCCGTTTCTGACAAGGTCCACCTGACCACGGACACGTGGATGAGTGCTGCCGGGCAGGGCCACTATATATCGCTGACGGCACATTGGGTTAACTTGGTGGAGGCTGGGACCGAGTCTGACCCTGGGGCTGGTCATATACTGCCGACGCCGAGGATTGCGGGGCCTACCTCGGTCCAGGTGTTTCAGGCCTACTATGCCTCCTCCTCCTCCCACCCCTCCTCCACCTCCTCCTCCGAACTACCATCCTTAGGCACGGCGCCATCAGTCGGTAGCTCTAGGCACAACAGCAGTGCCGTCGCTAAGCGACAGCAGGCGGTGCTCAAACTGCTGAGCCTAGGCGATAAAAGGCACACCGCCCAAGAGCTATTACAGGGCATCACGGCGCAGACTGATCTGTGGCTGGCACCGCTGAACCTGAAGCCAGGCATGGTTGTGTGTGACAACGGCCGTAACCTGGTGGCGGCTCTGCAACTCGGCAGACTGACACATGTGCCATGCTTGGCCCATGTGTTAAATCTGATAGTTCAGCGTTTCCTCAAGACATACCCCAATCTGTCAGATTTGCTCACGAAGGTGCGCCGCATCTGTGCGCATTTCAGGAAGTCCAGCACAGATGCTGCCACTCTCAGGGCAGCGCAGCGCCGCCTCCAACTGCCCGCTCACCGACTGTTGTGCGACGTGCCCACGAGGTGGAATTCAACACTGACCATGTTATCCAGAGTTTACCAGCAGCGCCGAGCCATTGTAGACTGCCAGATGTCAACTTCCACCAGAACTGGTAGTCAGGTCAGTCAGCTTCCTCAAGTCTACAATGAGGAGTGGACGTGGATGTCTGATATCTGTCAGGTGCTGAGTAACTTTGAGGAGTCAACACAGATGGTCAGTGGCGATGCCGCCATCATCAGCCTCACCATCCCGCTGCTTGGCCTGTTGAAAAACTCTCTGATCAGCATGAAGTCGGAAGCTTTGCGCTCGTCACAAGAGACGGGGGAAGAAGATTCCCTTGTTGATAGCCAAAGCACCCTTAGGTCTGTTTCTCAGCGCATATCGGAGGAGGTGGAGGTGGAGGAGGATGAGGAGGAAGAGGAGGAGAATGTTGGCGAGACACAAGAGGGGACCATTGTTGAGTCCTTCACTGTTTAGCGTGTATGGGCAGAAGAAGAGGAGTTGGAGGAGTTGGAGGAGGAGGAAATGGACAGTCAGGCCAGTGAGGGGAGTGAATTCTTACGCGTTGGTACTCTGGCGCATATGGCAGATTTCATGCTAGGCTGCCTATCCCGTGACCCTCGCGTTCAAAGAATTTATTCCAGCACCGATTACTGGGTGTTCACTCTCCTGGACCCACGGTACAAGCAAAATCTTTCCACTCTCATCCCTGCAGAGGAAAGGAGTGTGAGAATGCATGAATACCAGCAGGCCCTTGTGCACAAGCTGAAACAGTATTTCCCTTCTAACAGCGCTAGCGGCAGAGTGCGTAGTTCTGCGGGACAAGTAGCGAGGGAGAGTAGGCGAGCAGGCAGCTTGTCCAGCACTGGCAAGGGTACGCTTTACAAGGCTTTTGCCAGCTTTATGTCACCCCAGCAAGACACTGTCACCTGTCCCCAGTCTCGGCAGAGTAGGGCTGATCTTTACAGAAAGATGGTGAGGGAGTACGTAGCTGACCATACCATCGTCCTAAATGATCACACAGCTCCCTACAACTACTGGGTTTCAAAGCTGGACATGTGGCACGAACTGGCGCTGTACGCCTTGGAGGTTCTTGCCTGCCCTGCCGCTAGCGTCTTGTCCGAGCGGGTTTTCAGTGCAGCTGGTGGCATCATCACCGATAAGCGTACACGCCTGTCGACTGACAGCGCTGACAGGCTGATGAATAAAGCCTGGATTTCTCATAATTTCCAATCTCCACCAGGTGAAGGAAGCTCAACCTGAATAATTGATCCACTCCTCCTCCTCCTCATTTTCCTCCTTCTCCTCCTCTTTGTACAGTAAAGCAGAGGAAACTGGCTATTTTTTGACAGGGCCCACTGGCTCTAGCTATAGTACTTTATGCATTTAATTTTTCTGGAGGGCCACCGACCCGGTCCTCTGTTTTAAACAATTTTTGGGAGTGCCACATACAGGCACTCAATCTATTCAATTTTTCTGGAGGGCCACCGACCCGTTCCTCTGTTTTAAACAATTTTTGGGAGTGCCACATACAGGCACTCAATCTATTCAATTTTTCTGGAGGGCCACCTACCTGCTCCTCTGGTTTGAAAACTTTTTGGGACTGCCACATACAGGCACTCAATCTATTCAATTTTTCTGGAGGGCCACCTACCTGCTCCTCTGGTTTGAAAACTTTTTGGGACTGCCACATACAGGCACTCAATCGATTCCATTTTTCTGGAGGGCCACCTACCTGCTCCTCTGGTTTGAAAACTTTTTGGGACTGCCACATACAGGCACTCAATCTATTCTATTTTTCTGGAGGGCCACCTACCTGCTCCTCTGCTTTGAAAACTTTTTGGGACTGCCACATACAGGCACTCAATCGATTCCATTTTTCTGGAGGGCCACCTACCTGCTCCTCTGGTTTGAAAACTTTTTGGGACTGCCACATACAGGCACTCAATCTATTCTATTTTTCTGGAGGGCCACCTACCTGCTCCTCTGGTTTGAAAACTTTTTGGGACTGCCACATACAGGCACTCAATCTATTCAATTTTTCTGGAGGGCCACCTACCTGCTCCTCTGGTTTGAAAAATTTTTGGGACTGCCACATACAGGCACTATCCAAATTAAATTGTCTCCATAGCAGCCTCCACACGTTGTCTCCATTGCTACCTCCAAAAGTCGTCCATATAGCTGCCTCCATACATCGTCCCTTTATCAAACGAGGTGTGTCAGGCAGAAATTTGGGTTGTTTTCATGGATTCCACATCAAAGTTGTTAACTTTGTCGCCACCCAGCTGTGTTATCCACAAAATATACTAATAAACTTTTATCATTTACCAATATTATTTCAGCGCTTCTTGCGCATCTGTTTACATTCCCCTCACCCGCCATATCCCAAACTTATAAGAACGCTACTACACTTGATCTTATACAAAAGGTTCTTAGAAGTGCTGTTTGGGGAGTAGCCTAGAGACAGGGGCTTGGATTGGCGAAAGCTCGCCTGGCTGCGGAGCGCCAGCTCCATCCCAAGATCCAACTAACATAGTTTTAACTGCAGCACCTTTAATCTACTACTAGTTCACTGCCTCCATAATAATAATAATAATCTTTATTTATATAGCGCCATCATATTCCGTAGCGCTTTACAAATCATAGGAAACAAATACAAATGTAATGTAACAGAGCACAACATTTGTATGGAACAACAGGAGTGAGGTCCCTGCTCGCCAGAGCTTACGGTTTATGAAGATGATGGGGTAACACGAGGTAAAAGAATATTTAATGGTCAAGCCATTCTTCTTAGGGAATAGAACAAAATATAATAAATGGAATTGCTGTCGCTTGAACCACTCAGCCGTCATCTTATATACCAGGTCCAGGGTGAATGGGACTGTAGAGAAGTCTGGTGCCTGTTGGTTGCTGGATAACAGATGGGAGGACGACACAGGACGGGTTAGTAGAAGAGTTAAAACTTCATGCAGTTAATGAGTGTTATAGGCTTGCCTAAAGAAATGAGTTTTAAGAGCACGTTTGAAACTTTGGAGGTTAGGTATTAGTCTGATAGTCCAGGGCAGAGCATTCCATAGAATTGGTGCAGCTCTAGAGAAGTCTTGGAGACGCGAGTGGGAGGTCCGCACTAGGGTAGAGGTTAATCTAAGATCACTGGTGGATCTAAGAGCACGGGTTGGGCGATAGACTGAGATAAGAGAGGAGAGGTAGGGGGGTGCAGCATTATAAAGAGCTTTATGGATGAGGGTTATTATTTTAAACTATTCGAAAGGAGACTGGCAGCCAGTGCAGCGACTGGCATGAACTGTAAGCATACATGGTCCCCTTATCAAACGAGCTGTGTCAGGCAGAATTTTGGGTTGTTTTCATGGCTTCCACAACAAACTTGTTAACTTTGTCGCCACCCTGCTGTGTAATCCACAAAAAATAGTGGCAAACTTTTATCATTTACCGATATTATTTCAGCGCTTCTTGCGCATCTGTTTACATTCCCCTCACCCGCCATATCCTAAACTTATAAGAACGCTACTACACTTGATCTTATACAAAAGGTTCTTAGAAGTGCTGTTTGGGGAGTAGCCTAAAGACAGGGGCTTGGATTGGCAAAAGCTCGCCTGGCAGCGGAGCGCCAGCTCCATGCCAAGATCCAACTAACATAGTTTTAACTGCAGCACCTTTAATCTACTACTAGTTTACTGCCTCCATACATGGTCCCCTTATCAAACGAGCTGTGTCAGGCAGAATTTTGGGTTGTTTTCATGGCTTCCATGTTAACTTTGTCGCCACCCTGCACAAAATATACTGGCAAACTTTTATCATGTACCGATATTATTTGAGCGCTTCTTGCTCACCTCCTTTGGTTCCTCTCTGCCACCCATTGGTTTGAAGCCTGAGTCCATTTAGGGTATGTCGCCATGACACTCTCTAGCCTGCTGCCGCTGCCTCTGCATGCCGTCCCCTATAGTGTCAGGGTCAATTATTGGATGTTTTAGATGCTATCTAGCTTCATTCTGTCACTCTGTCATGGCCATGCTGTTGCCCATAATTTTGGCATAATGGTGCGATTAAGCAGCCTCAGAGGCATCCATGCATGCTGCCCCTGCTGTTTCCTGTCCATTTCCGTGGTGTTTCCATCCTTTTCTGAGGTTCCCAGGTGTTTGGCCAAGCTTCCCTGTGCAGAGCCTTGGTCCCCTTGAAAAATGCTCGAGTCTCCCATTGACTTCAATGGGGCTCGTTATTCGAGACGAGCACTCGAGCATCGGGAAAAGTTCGTCTCGAATAACGAGTACCCGAGCATTTTAGTGCTCGCTCATCTCTAGTAAGATATAAAGAACCGAAGAGAACTATATAGAGAAATATATAGAAGGAGGGAGATATAACATGGATGCGGATAGATATGTATTGCATATCTTCCGAGGTCCTCATGTCAGTAACTCTACTTGTACTCCTCTAGAAATCACTTTCCAAGCAGACATGGATGAGGTCCAAATAGTTGGAGGCTATGTTTTTAATAGTAAAATGTTACACAACTTCCCATGATAAATTAAGAAAAAAGATTAATGCATTTTCATGTGTTTTTAAAAGTACCCACAACAAGTTCCAATCCTGTCTTGTGGCGCTGAGCTCTCGTTCCTTCAGATGCTAAAGTCCTAATCCTCTCAAATATTGGCTGTTATGGAAAGAGTCCAGGAACATTTATACTAGTTTATTTTCATGCATAATCACTGTTAATAATGGCAACACGGGTAATTCACAGATTTATCTTTACTTTACAAAAAATTACTATTATGCTGTTGTAACTTCATTCAATTTTATCATATTTTCTATTTAACCGAGTGAAATCTTAATGAAATTGTTTCTGCATGTTGAATGCTGGAACGTGCCATGTTTTTGTCAGTGGAATCGTTCTTAAAAGCCAAATAATATTGGCAAATGATTATTAGGCAATGAGCAAATGTTGTCATGATGGGCATAATATGGCAAAAGCTTTAATGAACAGATTTCGCTCAGTAGATTCCATCCAACAAAGAGCTGCAGGACAACAGTAACTCATGACCAAGGAAAGTAGGACATTCTACCTCTGGATGTCACTCTGAAGACCCCCGATTGCCAAGACGATGAAACATTCATAACCGGCTATGTTCTCTGTGATGGGAAATTCTAATTAGATCGTGTCTCACCATTGGTTTCCAAAATCACTGGGGTTGTTCTGTAAACAAACGCTGTCTCAAAATAACATGGTCAAAAAATAATCACAAAAAGTTGAGAAGTTGGGAAAGTTTCACTCAGGTTATGAATTATGACAATTACCATCACATAACCATGAATGATTATTGAAGTAAATGATATATGAAGATGTATTTCTGTTCTCCTCATCCTCGACCACTTGCCATGGGAGCAGTATGGGATGGTGGGCTGGCATGCATATGGCCATATTTCTCATAGTACTGCAACACCCCTGCCAATGCGCATGGCAGAGGAGTGGTTGCGAATAAGCCCCTTGTACCATTCAGTATACCAAGAGGTAATATGCAGCGGTAGATATTGCCTGGATAGGCAAGGGTTAATCTCATTTAATAATGTTATAATCCAATTACATGCTTCATTGTAAACTGGAGTGTGATTGGAGAGTGAGCCACCACCTGACCAGAGGGAGTAACAAAACCTCTGGACAGGAAGAGACAAGATCTCTTGGGATCCAGCTCCTGACTGAGGAGCCTCTAGATCATCTTCCTGAGCACACACAGTGAGAGATACCGTGTTAGTCCACCATCAGGGCTGACACTCAACCAATCCAGGACAAAGCTGCAGCTTCCAGCATTGGACACAGCTACATCCCAGCGTGCATCTACAACCAGGCTGGTGACCTAACTCCTGAGGTTCACTCTCCAAGATCACTCCCAGTAATCCGACCATCTGTAAGGAATTGTTTAGGCCGTTGCCTGCTGTTGGTTCGAATAAAGAACTAAGTTATTTTTGTACAACATTGCCTCTTTCTGGTCTAGACTGCTCAGATCAGTCTATAGTTTTGTCTATATTGCAGTTCATTGAGGTCCGTGGAGGACGGAGGGGGAAGGAAGAGACATAGACAGAGGCATCGCCTGCATCAGAGAACACTAAATTAAGAGGAGCTTTTCAGTAATATTACAGCCATTTTTTTCATAATAGATAGAGAAAAAACTCTGGTGAAACATATCTCTACATAACACTCGTCCTCCCCTCTGAATGGATCTGAATGTAATTTCACCCTTTAATGGCCGCCATATTGGGTTTTTAAGGTGGTCATTAGAGGGAGCCTGTCACCACATTTTCACAAATAAAACTAGTGACAGGTTCCCATAGAGCCCTGTTGACTAACACCCTTCTTTTCGCTAAAAATTATTACCTTTAAATTCCCATGAATCAACTTTATGTTATATTTCCTAACATCAGATGGCTGTTGCTCGGAAGGCCCCTTCCATCTACTCCTCCCCTTGTCCCATGCCTCTTTTAAGAATTCAGTACTTCATGTCATGTGGATGATGTCATCTAAGGTCCTGTTACATTTGCAACATCTGCCCCATGTATGTATCTGATCACTGCATGGAAGCATGGGTAGGAAAGTCCATGAAGGCATGCTGTGATTTCATGTGATCAGATACATACATGGGGCAGACATTGCAGATGTAACAGGACCTTAGATGACATCACCCTGGCCACATGACTTTAAGTGCCCAATGATGTAACAGAACTCTCTCTGTTAGCAGCATATCATATCATAGCACTGAGACAGGACAATCAGGAGCAAATAGGCAGGGAAATGCAGTAACCACTGAATATGCCTTGGAAGGTGATGATGGAAAAGATTTTTTTCCCCCAAAAGAATTTCATTATACAAAATAAAAGCTCTATTAATTTGGTATTGCTGTTTTGACCCAAAGAGAAAAGATTTTGTTATTTAGGTTCCACAATAAATAAACGCACAGAAAGGGTTGATTCAATGGTAAGACATGATTTTTGTGTGTTAACATTGTCTACATTTCGTCCTGAAAAAAAAACAAGACATAAAGCTATGGTGCCCGGAAAAGAAAAAAGTTAAAGCTCGTAGAAGGTACTTCTTTCTTTTTTCTGTTTGTATGTTATTGCTTGTGACATAAACATTCAATAAAGCTCTTTTGAATGACAAAAAAGGCAGGAACTGGATCAGTGGGGCACATTTACTAAGAAGAGTGCAGTGTGCACTAAAGGCAGTTTACCTGTGTAGTGTGCAGGTGGCGCCAGGTTCAGCATTTCTGACGCCCATTCTTTGTGAATGTGGTACCCTCTGCACTGCCCCAACCAACTTTTTTTGGTGCACCTTCAACATAAAGGGGGTCATTTACTAAGGGCCCGAATCGCGTTTTCCCGACGTGTTACTCGAATATTTCCGATTTGCGCCAATTTCCCCTGAAATGCCCCGGGATTTTGGCGCATGCACGGGACGGAAATCGGGGGGCGTGGCCGAGCGAAAACCCGACGGATTCGGAAAAACCGCCGCATTTAAAAAAAGAAATGTGTCGCTTGGGACGCGCTTACCTTCACTCAGCCCGAGCCGGTGAACTCCAGCGCTTTCAGATGCTTTTCAGCGCAGCAGCGCCACCTGGTGGACGGCGGAGGAACTACCTTGATGAATCCCGGCCGGACCCGAATCCAGCGCAGAGGACGCGACGCTGGATCGCGAACGGACCGGGTAAGTAAATCTGCCCCAAAGTGTGCAACACACTTCTGTTGGGCTTTGCATGATTCAGTCGGACTGGCGCGTGGTCCGACTGAGCACTGGAACATCCCCAATTTGGGACGCATTATGCCTAGAGCAGCTGCGTCACAAAAAGTTCACAGACAGACCCAAATGTGAAGCAGGCAGTTCTTAAATACCTGTGCAAGCAGTTTGCATCTAAAAAACCGTGCAAAGTCCTCCAGCAAACTGGCGCACGGCCCTTAGTATATGTGCCCCATTATCTGAAGCTTCCATTTCCAACTATGCCTTTAACTGCTGGTATCTCAAAGCCATAAACCTGATGTGATTGGAAAGAGTGTTTCTAGGTATTATAGAACAGAAGATAGGGGCTTCTAAAGTGACATTAACTCTACAACCACTAAACTTGACTCATCTCATGTGACAATTAGTTTTGGGGGTGAAGTTTCACATAAAAGAGGGAATTCTACAACATACATTTCATACCCTAATTGAGGGAACTAATAGATTAGTGGGGTAAAACCTGGTGACAGGTTCCCTTTAGGGGCCCCATAACAGTTGCTTTGTCGCCCTCTAGTGGAGGTAAGCCACTGGTCAAAACCAGCAATGAGACAAGACTTTGGATTTTACATCTATTGCTGTATAAGATATTATAGATTATACACATCTCAAATATTTAGCCAGATTACAGAAAGCAACTTCTATTTGATTCGCAATATTTTGCTTGAGATGTATCAGGGGCTTAGTTATAGTAAAAACCATCATTAAAATATATTATGATGGAATCGAGTTACCACAAGGGAACATTTCTACATTAAATTAATCAATTTCACAACATATGTTACTCCTCTCATACTCCCTGATAAAACACTCACCCAGGAATCTCTACTGGATTCCATCTTGCCAACAAGAGGAAACGGGACTCACCAAGGTGTCAGGAGGATGTTGAAAGATTATGTACTATTTAAAGCTACAGTGTCCTATTCCAATATGAGGAGATCAATTTTTATACTATAAATTATATAATTGGGGCATAAATCTTCATATTATGTAAGTTAGGAGTTACAGAAACAGCATGGAACAGTAAGATACACTGTTTCTGTAACTCTTGAAGTTAGCTGAGCAGCATAGGTTGCTCTAAGGAACTGGATCCATAATTCTTATATTAAAGTGTAACCGTCATTTCACATGATTTTTCATATTGTGTGAAGGGGGCTATTGTGAACATTTTTCTAATATACAGGCGGTCCCCTACTTAAGAACACTCGACTTACATACGACCCCTAGTTACAAACGGTCCTCTGGATATTGGTAATTTCTTGTACTTTAGTCCTAGGCTACAATGATCCACTGTAACAGTTATCAAACGTGTCTGTAATGAAGCTTTAGTGTTAATCTTGATTCTTATGACAACCCAACATTTTTAAAATGCAATTGTCACAGAGACCAAAAAAGTTCTGGCTGGAGTTACAATGATAAAATATACAGTTCCGACTTACATACAAATTCAACTTAAGAACAAACCTACAGACCCTATCTTGTATGTAACCCGGGGACTGCCTGTACTTCATTAACAAATTCTCCTTAATTTGTAAAGTAACAGGCTGTAAAGTGCCCCCTAGTTACAATGTTACTTCTACGTTGCTAGGGAAAATCTGTCTACAGGATCGAAGACAGATCTCTCTATTCTCTCCTGTCTTCTACACAGATATGAGTGTTAACCCTTTCTGCTCTCCCCCTGGCTGTAGTATGCTTTGAGTATAATTTTCAATGCTCATCCTCACTACCAGAGTTGTTTTACCAAACACAGGGATATTAGATGTGAGTTCATGCAGCCTCCATAGACACACACTGTGCAGGCTGACATACGCATCTTTATTTGAGGGAGTAGCTTGTTTTTTTTTACAAACAAAGAAAAATTTGTTAATTGAGTGTATTAGAAAATTGTTCACTACATCCTCCCATACACAATATAATAAATTATTTCAAATGACGGTTACACTTTAAGTTCTCATTTTCTTCCTTTGTGTGTATTAAAGTAGGTAAAATAAGAATTTGTTTTTTTTCCAACTCACAGGGACTTACTCATACACAACTGACAAGGTTAGGTTGACACAGAAATAATAAGCCTCATTTGTCAATTTCTTCAAAAAGGATGTTAATGGGGTTGGCCACTTTTCCATAAATCTGTTCCATTAGACATGTCTCAGCATGCATATGTGTTGTATCATTGAGAGTTCCAGCCTTTCCCTGTTCTCACAATGATACTCTCTGCATATATACCCGGTAATTTCTTCCTGTTTCTCACTGATCCTGCCTGTCCTTATGGCGTCTCCCACTTTCGTCTCCTGCTGCAGGCCCCTCCTATTGATCAGTGCTCAGACATGTAAACAAAGAATAACGGAGAGTTTACAAACAGCACAAATATATATATATATACATCAGAAATGTTGACTAACTTGATGAACATTAAGGGATAATTATTAAAGGGGTTGTCCGAGAGTTATTAAAAAAACAAACGGTGGCTGGGAGGGGGCTGCTTACAAAAATAAAGATGTACTTATCTTACGACGCCCTCCCGTTGTCCCACGCTGCTTTTGCTCCGGTCCGCACGCCATGTAAACAAACATGGCCACCGAAGCAGTGCTGGATTCAGCTTCCGGCCGGATCTGACAACCCTCCAACCCGCATACACAATGCTTTGACTAGGGACAGGTGGGCGTAAAGGGGGCACAGGAAACTTATGTAAAAGAGTAGCCAGCCCCTTTAAGATTCTCCAACACTGTTATTTTATTGGAATGTAAACATTTTTTAAAGCAAACATGTCCATGAAGATACCTTCTATGAACTCTTTTATATTATATTTGTGAAAAATATGATAGAAATCCAGTCCCTGCAGACTTGGCCCAACCCTATGGAATACATGGGTAATATTCATATGGCAGTTTTATCATGCATATTAGTATAGATGTGAATATTCCTTCCCATATATATCCTCCTTTCCGTTCCATTTCGGATGGGGCTTGGTGAATTCTGATTACCGTTTTTGTTCTTCATTGCTGCAGATAGCGGACACTCTGTGAAGGTATAATGTACAGGTTCTTGGCACGGAAACCGTCATACCATAGGGTTTTAATACATTTTAGACACAAGTAAATGGAGAGGGATGTTACATTTATAAATTCCGGATTAACATAATGTTGAATAGATCTTGACTGCGCCGCGCTTTAAATTGTATTCAGCGCATCCGACTTCTGTTGCCACTGACACAAAAAAGCATTTTAATTGTACATTTGGCTGCTGGAAGTGGATCTTTAAATTGCAAGGAAAAGAAAGATGGATTCATTGCATTCGGTAATCTGTAAATAGACCGACTCTCCATGAAATGTGGCATCAATTGCAGAAGCTCCCATTTAGTTTTAGTTGAATAAAGCCCGCGCTAAATACACAAATAACATCAAAACTTGCTGGATTAGAGTGGGGCAACTTGTACTTTAAATCACAATTGTCAATCATCACCCAGGATTAAGGGATATAGTTTAAAAACCTAAAAGCAAGCACTTCCTTTTAGCTGCTGCCTACTGGGCATTTTGGATTCGTGCCCAGGAATAGATTTGCTTGAAACAAGACTGCCCCCCTTCTTCCATCTGAGAGTAATGCATTAGTGCCATCTGCTAGTCGGCAGCTTGAATCAGATCAGCAAGTAGAGCAAATTGCCGCACACGTCTCTGTGTCAGCCGTGTGCAGTATTCTGCGGTTACCATTACATGTTACATGTGTGATTCTTCTTCTAAAGTTTCTTATACTGTAACATTTAGACACATGGCTAAAGTCAGCTACAAGTAACCTGTACTGAGAGGTGCTGTGTGTACAAATCTGTTCTACTACATGTAGTTACTTCCTCCTTCCCTGCACACTACTCCCGTCACTGTCCCCAGCATCTGCACATAGTCATTGCAACCTATCACTGGTCTCAGCGTGTGTCTCTGAGGCCAGTGACAGAATGCAGTGATCACATGAAGTCTATGTACTGTCAATACTGCAGCCTATGTATAGAAATAGGGAGTGCCAGCCATGAGAACTGCGTCCAAGGAAGGAGGGGGGAGAGAGGGGAATATTACCTCTTTGTTAATTTTAAAATCCTGTAGGAAAATCTGTTAGAGACTGCAAAAAACTTGAGACTGGGAAGTCAAAGCTACAATGGGTGGGTTTACATCAAATCATGTTCATGTTTTAAGATGGCCCAGTCAAAGGGTTGGACTGGCCCAGGGTGTACCAGTGAAAGCACCAATGGGCCCAGCGTATTTTAGCCCCATCCCTTTCACCGCTGACCATGCCCCCTGTTGCCACTGACTCCGCCCCTTCATCTGTGTTGGATCTATTGTAAATAAGCAAGGAGATGTGCATGAATGACTGATGAAAAGCTTTATTAATAATACATTTTTAAAACACACTTAAAAACCCAAATAGGGGTACATATCACAAGAAACTCCCTGGATGAAGATATAGTGAATCACCAAAATCAATATATAAGGTAAGTAGGAATCATATATAGTAACATGGATATTTTTGGACCAAAAAATGTGTTGGATCTTCAACTCTATCTGTATGAGGAGGAGATGAGAGTGGCCAAAATATAAAGGAAGAGATGAGAGCGCCCAATATAGGGGTCACAATTTGAGGAAGAGATAAGGTGCCACAATAATAGGGGGAGATGAAGGGGCCACAATATAAGGGAGAGATTTGGGGGGACCACAATATGAGGGAAGGATGAGGGGGACCACAAAATGAGGAAAGGATGAGCGGCCACAATATGATGGAGATATGAGAGGTCACAATATGAAGGGCAGAAGTGTGGCCACAATATGAGGGGCGCAAATTTTTAAAAGGGCACAAATCAATGTTAAATTAGGTGCAAACATCTGGAAGCAGGAAAAATACAAAGACAAAATAGGCTCAAACCAGGATTACTGCTACACGGCTCACTCTGGCGAACTGCTCGAAAAATGTGCGAAAAAATGCGCAAATACCCCTCAAAAAGTCACTAACATAGAACCAAAAAAGGCGCATCAGACTAAGATAAACGACCCCTTATGTTTTTGCATTGTGTTTTAAAACACATTGGGAAAAGCGCACCTCAAAATACATCATGTTCTCACTATCATTAATACTGATTTGTTTTGGGATGCATTTTTGTTGGTGAATATGAATTAGGTGGGTCCTTTATGGAAAGTAATAACTAAGGGAGTATGTACATTAGGGATGAGTGGGACTGAACCTGCAATGTACAGGTCTGAAGTCAGAAGTTCAGGTTTGGCTCAACCCCTTCCCCCACCCCCTGCCCTTAAAGGATATCAGCTAGTTGAAAACACCTAGAAATACTCACCTCCCCTCTTCCTCATCTTGACCCCGGCAGTGTTCTTCGCTGGTCTTGACACGCCGGAATCACCTAAAAACAGAGGAAGGCGCAGGAGCTTGCATAATGAGCAGACTGGAGTGCCGGACATCTTGTCCCTGCTCTCCGAGCTGCTACTTACTTTCTTTACTAGGTGATCCCAGTGTGTCAAGCTTAGTGGAGGACAGCGCCAGGATTGGAATGAAGAGGAGTCGGGGTGTTTTTCTTAATAGTCGATTTCCTTTATGTTAGAGCAATATATATAGAAAAGTGGGTGAGCAGGTAAACAGCTCTCCGTCAGGCTCTAACAACAATGATATTTCTTACCAATATATGTAAATTGCTGATTTTGGATGATATGCCATTATGTTACATGCCACCATTTAGTAACATGCCACTCGGGTAATTGAGGGCAGAAGTAGCAGACATTGCCTATACTACCAAGACAAGAAAGAAAAACACACATTGGCTCTCTGGATTGTAATAGGCTAAATCCAATCTTGTGGATAAAAGAAATGTTAATAAGATTATTGAAACAATGTGTTAATTTAGGAACAGTTCGGCATTCTAATAAGTTACAAACAGTACATGAAATTGCAACCCAACAGGTAGCATTATTGAATTCATACAGGCGCCCTTGGCAGAGACATTCCAAATTTAAACTTAATTAATAATCCTAGTCCTGGTTTCCATAGTTTCTTTTTAAACATGAGTACCAGTAGAAACTGGCAGTAACTTTCCTCATATTCTCGGCAATAAACCCCCTCCGGCTGGCAGCATGTATGAAAGGAGAAACATTCCGCATACCTCAAACAGCCTGTCATTCTAGCGCCTTTTGTCAAGGAACCTGCCGCTGGGATGTGTTATTTTTTATTATTATTATTATTATTATTTTATGTTAGTTCTCCTATGCTACATAATTATTCCCTTTAGCATTTAGAAAGTGACCATACCCATAATACACCACAACTGCTGCTACACAAATGAATTGTAGAGGATTTTTACAAAATTGTTTTTCTCCCTTGTTATTTAACTTCTGGTTTAATTAAGGTTCAAGGATTTGGGCAAAATGGCTCTAAGGGGAATATATATACACACACATATATAATATACACACACAGGACAAATATATATATATATACACTCACCGGCCACTTTATTAGGTACACCATGCTAGTAACGGGTTGGACCCCCTTTTGCCTTCAGAACTGCCTCAATTCTTCGTGGCATAGATTCAACAAGGTGCTAGAAGCATTCCTCAGAGATTTTGGTCCATATTGACATGATGACATCACACAGTTGCCGCAGATTTGTCGGCTGCACATCCATGATGCAAATCTCCCGTTCCACCACATCCCAAAGATGCTCTATTGGATTGAGATCTGACCTCTGGTGACTGCATCAACAAGGCATTTCCGCCCACAGAACGGCCGCTCACTGGATGTTTTTTCTTTTTCGGACCATTCTCTGTAAACCCTAGAGATGGTTGTGCGTGAAAATCCCAGTAGATCAGCAGTTTCTGAAATACTCAGACCAGCCCTTCTGGCACCAACAACCATGCCACGTTCAAAGGCACTCAAATCACCTTTCTTCCCCATACTGATGCTCGGTTTGAACTGCAGGAGATTGTCTTGACCATGTCTACATGCCTAAATGCACTGAGTTGCCGCCATGTGATTGGCTGATTAGAAATTAAGTGTTAACGAGCAGTTGGACAGGTGTACCTAATAAAGTGGCCGGTGAGTGTATATATATATATATATATATATATTGTGGGAGATTTGGCCCAGTAGAGTCTGAGGTAGCGGGGTGTTGGGATGCAGTTCAAGACAGTGACACCAAGGTACAGTCCAAAACAGGTCTTGCCTGCGTTTATCGCAGCAGCAAAATAAAACAGCCTTTACATTCAGGCATTAAACAAACAAAATCCTACCCGTCAGGGTGCTAACTAAACAGAGTTTCTCTAACTCACCACTAGTACATAAAATAAGTCGCTGCTCCAGGCACACAGGTCAGGGCTGTGTGCTCTCCAGCCTCCTTTCAGAGAGAAAAAACACTCTCAGCTCTGCTCAGCGGCTTTATGCAGACTGATTAGGCTGCTCCCACCACCTGTGTCCAAGGTGCTGGACAACACAACCTCAGCACTCAGGCCTTGCATAATAGGAAAACCTAGGGTAAACATACCGCCCATCCACAGTTAACCCCTTCAGTGTCTCATATACCCTCCCCCTCTGTTTGACCCTGTGGGGGCGAACACTTTTGGCCATCAGACAGTGGGTACGAGACAGGGCATCGGCATTCCCATGAAGCTTTCCTGCTCGATGTTCTACCGTGAACTTGAAATTCTGCAACATTAGGAACCACCTTGTGACCCTGGCGTTCCTCTCTTTAGCCTGACTCATCCAGGTGAGGGGAGAGTGATCGGACACTAGTGTAAACTGTCGCCCTATCAAGTAATACCTCAGGGATTCCAGAGTCCATTTAATCGCCAAGCACTCCCTCTCAACTATACTGTAGTTCTTCTCAGGGGGTGTGAGCTTGCGGCTCAGGTATGTCACGGGATGTTCCTCACCCTCCACTACTTGGGACAGGACAGCCCCTAAACCCACGTCAGAAGCGTCAGTCAGCACAATAAAGGTCTTGGTGAAGTTAGGGGTGATCAGTACCGGTCCCTCGCACAAAACCGTCTTAAGTCGCTGGAACGTCCCCTCAGCCTCTTCACTCCACTTTACCATTACCGACCCGCTACCCTTGGTCAGGTCAGTCAGGGGTGCCGCTATTGTCGCAAAATTGGGAATAAATCGGCGATAATAGCCCACTATGCCTAGGAAAGCCCTCACTTTCTTCTTGCTCACAGGTCGTGGCCACTGCTGTATCGCCTCCACTTTATTTACTTGGGGTTTGATGACACCTCACCCAATACGGTACCCCAGGTAACGGGCTTCTTCCAGACCAAGCGCACATTTTTGGGGGTTCGCTGTCAACCCTGCTGCCCTCAGGGAGTCTACCACTGCTTGTACCTTGGCTAGATGACTCTCCCAATCGTTACTCTAGACTATGATGTCATCCAGGTAGGCCGAGGCATATCTCCGGTGAGGTTTTAGCACGAGAATGTGGAATGTGGCGGGAGCCCCATGTAGCCCAAAGGGGAGTACCACATACTGAAATAGCCCATCAGGAGTAACAAAAGCTGTCTTCTCTCTAGCTCTGTCAGTAAGGGGTACCTGCCAATACCCTTTCGTCAGGTCAAGGGTGGAGAAGAACCTAGCCTGTCCAAGTCGTTCTATCAACTCGTCAACTCTAGGCATAGGGTAAGAATCAAATTTGGATACCTCGTTCAACTTCCTAAAGTCATTGCAGAACCGTAGGGAACCATCAGGCTTGGGAATCAACACAATAGGACTCGACCAGTCACTTTTAGACTCCTCGATAACCCCCAGGTCTAACATCTGCCTGACTTCTTCGGTTATGGCTTTCCGGCGCGCTTCAGGGACCCGGTAGGGTTTTTGGTGTACCCGGATGTGGGGTTCGGTTATGATGTCATGCTTGATGACTGAAGTACGACCCGGTAACTTAGAGAACACATCAACGTTTCGGAGCACAAACTCCTTCGCTTCCTGAATCTGGGCCCTGGAGAGGGACTCCGAGATCCGTACTTCAGGCACCATGGCATCGGGCACACCTACCCCGTGTGTCACCTTCTTGGGGACAGACGCTTTTTCTACTCCCGCGGCTATCAGGGACTCTCTTTCCCTCCATGGCTTTAGGAGGTTCACGTGGTATATCTGTTCAGGTTTCCTCCTTCCCGGCTGATATACCTTGTAGCTAACCTCCCCTACTTTCTCCATGACCTCATATGGACCTTGCCATTTCGCCAAGAACTTACTTTCTACGGTGGGCACAAGAACTAACACTCTGTCGCCTGGGTTAAAGGTCCTGAGTCTGGCTGATCTATTGTAGACCCTAGACTGGGCCTCTTGTGCCCTTGTCATGTGCTCCTTTACAAGGGGCATTACTGCCGCTATGCGGTCCTGCATAAGGGAGGCGTGTTCAATCACACTACGGTGGGGGGTCCTTTCCTGTTCCCAGGTCTCCTTAGCTACGTCCAGGAGTCCACGTGGGGAACGGCCATATAATAGTTCAAAGGGTGAGAAACCTGTGGAAGACTGGGGTACCTCACGTATGGCAAACATCAGATAAGGCAACAAACAATCCCAGTCCTTCCCATCTTTGCTGACCACCCTCTTTAGCATCCCCTTCAAAGTCTTGTTAAACCTCTCGACCAGGCCATCTGTCTGGGGGTGATATACAGAGGTGCAGAGCTGTTTAACCTGCAGTAATTTACACATCTCCTTCATTACTCTAGACATGAATGGAGTACCCTGGTCAGTCAAGATTTCCTTGGGGAGGCCTGTGCGGGAGAATACCTGGAACAGCTCCCTAGCAATGTTTTTGGAGGAGGTGTTCCTTAATGGAATCGCCTCTGGATACAGCGTAGCGTAGTCCAGGATAACCAGGATGTACTGGTGCCCCCTTGTGGATTTGACTATGGGGCCAACCAAATCTATTGCATTCCGTTCAAACGGCACCTCTATGATTGGTAATGGGACCAGAGGACTCCTGTAGTGGGACACCGGGGCAGTACGTTGACACTCAGGGCAGGAGCTACAATACTGGTTTACCTCCTCCCACACCCCGGGCCAGTAAAATCTCTGCAGGATCCTCTCTCGGGTCTTCTTAGCACCTAAGTGCCCTCCCAGCACATGTTTGTGTGCCAAATCTAGCACCAGCCTACGGTGAGATTGGGGTACTACAAGTTGCTCAACTTCCTCACCCCGTATCTGGTCAACCCTGTACAACAGTTCCCCAACAATCACCATTCGGGGGTATATTTTGTCAGCCCCTGGTATTTGGAATACCCCATTTATCACTTTAACATTCTCCCGTGCTTTAAATAAGGTAGGGTCCTGTAGCTGTGCAGCCCCAAAATTTTCACGGGAAATCTCAAGGTCCGGCATGTCGGCCCCCTCCTCGTGACCCTCGACCTCACCAGCTAGGACCTCTAGGGGAGAGAATTCATCACCTGGGGTCACCCCTACTGCTGGTGTGGGTACATTGGCCTCGAAGGGTTCAGGGGCCAAGGCCGGGCATATCCGATGTCCATTATCTGTAATAGCACCTGAGGTGGGTCTTCGTCTCCAGAGGTCCCAAAACACCGGTAAGTCTCTGCCGATAATAGCCTCATGAAACAGGGACCCCACCACCCCCACTTCATGGGTGACAGTACCACAAGGTGTATGTAGGTTGATGACGGCAGTGGGATATTTGCGAGTGTCCCCATGTATACATAACACTCCCACTTTACGCCCACTGTACAGTCCAGGATCAACCAAAGTTCCCCGCACCAGGGTGACCAGACTCCCTGAGTCTAGCAAGGCTTCCACCATGTGACCACCGATTGTGACCATACACACTTGGGGTTCTGCATCCTTGACTGACTCGGCTGCCAGAACCGGCCGGGCAAACAGTGACATTCGCCGGGTCTGGTTGCAGTCCATTGGCTCCACTGACAGGGGACAGTTGGCAGCAATATGGCCCATTTCATGGCATCGCCAGCACTGGATACGGCTATGACCTCTGTCACGAGCCTCACTGGGTTTCTGTGTATTCAAGCCCCCCAGTGGACCCCCTCCCAACCTGACCTGTTTCCCTTTTTCTGCAGTAGCAGTCTTACCAAATGGTTTAATGGCCTTGTCACTGGCACTGCTTCATGTGGGAGAGATAAGTAGAAGATCCTCCGTAGCCCGATATCTCTCTACTAGGGACACGAGTTCCTCAGCATTTGTGGGACCGGCCTGTCCAACCCATCGCTGGAGCCGAGAGGGCAGAGAACGGGTAAACTTGTCAACAACCACTCTCTCGACCATCTGTGCTGGGGTGCAGTCCTCGGGTTGTAGCCACTTCCGGACAAGATGGATCAGGTCATGCATTTGGGAGCGCGGGGGTAGTTTTTCAGAGTATGCCCACTGGTGGACCCGGCTGGAATGAACTTGTATGGTGACCCCAAGACGAGCCAGAATCTCCGCCTTTAGCAGGGGGTACTCACGGGCCTCTGTTTCACTCAGGTCGTAGTAGGCCTTCTGCGATTCGCCTGTCAGGAACGGCGCCAGGACATCTGCCCACTGCTCAGCTGGTAACTCCTCTCGCTCAGCTACTCGCTCGAACACAGTGAGATGCGCCTCCACGTCGTTGGTCGCCGTCATCTTTTGTAAAGCCTTCTGCACTGCAGCCCGTGCGGAATGCTGGACAACCGGGTACCCTTGCAAACCAGTATGGGACCCCTCAGTAGTCGTCGCTTGCGGTGCTGCCATAACGCCAGAAAACTTTTCCATCATCAGCTGGAACATGGCTCGGGACTCTTCCTGCTGCTGGCGGGACCTCTCCTCCTGTTGCTGTCGATTAGCCTGGGACTCTTCCTGCTGCTGCTGCCGATTAGCTCTGGCCTCCTCCTGCTGCTGCTGCCGATTAGCTCTGGCCTCCTCTTGCAGGTATTTAATAAAGTCCTCCATCTTGGCTTTATCCTGCAATTTGCCTGCTGCTTTCACCCAGGCCATGCAATGTTGCAGGATGTAGCAAGCCTTTCAGGTGTGTGTCTTTTGAACTGCCCGCAATCCAAAGCACCATATGTGGGAGATTTGGCCCAGTAGAGTCTGAGGTAGCGGGGTGTTGGGATGCAGTTCAAGACAGTGACACCAAGGTACAGTCCAAAACAGGTCTCGCCTGCGTGTATTGCAGCAGCAAAATAAAACAGCCTTTACATTCAGGCATTAAACAAACAAAATCCTACCCGTCAGGGTGCTAACTAAACAGAGTTTCTCTAACTCACCACTAGTACATAAAATAAGTCGCTGCTCCAGGCACAGAGGTCAGGGCTGTGTGCTCTCCAGCCTCCTTTCAGAGAGAAAAAACACTCTCAGCGCTGCTCAGCGGCTTTATGCAGACTGATTAGGCTGCTCCCACCACCTGTGTCCAAGGTGCTGGACAACACAACCTCAGCACTCAGGCCTTGCATAATAGGAAAACCTATGGGAAACATACCGCCCATCCACAGTTAACCCCTTCAGTGTCTTACAATATATATATATATATATATATATATATGTATACCGTATATACTCGAGTATAAGCCGACCCAAGTATAAGCCGAGGCCCCTAATTTTACCACAAAAACCTGGTAAAACCTATATATTTTTTACTCGAGTATAAGCCGAGTTTGGGTTTTCAGCACAATTTTTTGTGCTGAAAAACTAGGCTTATACTCGAGTATATAAGGTATATATTTCTCTAGACTTGGTGTCATTATACAGGTTACTCTGCATAACCAGGTACCATGCTCTGTACATATAGTTAGCTGGCGATGACCCATTCACCAAGAACTCTTGTGCTAGTGACAGGTCTCACCATGGTTTCTGTAAATATAGATGATGGATGGTGACAGTTCATACATAATAGACGCTGTACACATAGATGGCGACTGGTGATAGATCATGCACCAAGTCTCTGTACATAAAGATGGCGGCTGGTGATGGATCATGTAGCACATACTCTGTACATATGGATGATGGCTGTGACAGCTCATACACAATGGACGCTGTACATATAGATGGCGACAAGTAACAGATCATACATTATAATCTCTGAACAGAAAGATGCCGTCTGGTGATGGATCATGCACCACATACTCTGAAAATATAGACGGGGGCTGGTGACAGCTCATACACAATGGATGCTGTACATATAAATGGTGGCTGGTGACAGCTCATACACAAAAAACTATGTACATATAGATGGTGGCTGGTAACAGATCATGCAACAAGGTCTTCATACAGAAAAGATGACGGCTGCTGATCGATCATGCACCACATATTCTAAACATATAAATGGCGGCTAGTGACAGCTCATACATGATGGACTCTGTACATATAGATGGTGGCTGGTGACGGACCATTCACCACATACTCTATACATATAGATAAACGCTGGTGAAAGTTCATACACCATGGACAATGTACATATAAATGGCGGCTAGTGACAGCTCATACATGATGGACTCTGTACATATAGATGGTGGGTGGTGACGGACCATTCACCACATACTCTATACATATAGATAAACGCTGGTGAAAGTTCATACACCATGGACAATGTACATATAAATGGCGGCTAGTTGCAGATCATACAGCACATGCACAAATAGATGCTGTACATATAGATGGTTGCTGGTGACAGCTCATACTTTGCACCACATACTTTGTACATATAGATAGTGGCTGGTGACAGCTTATACACAATGGATGCTGTACATATAGAAGGTGGCTGGTCACAGATCATATAGATAAATGAACACTGTACATATATATGATGGCCAGGCACAGATCATACACAATGGACGCTGTACATATATATATATATATATATATATATATGATGGTGGCTGGTCACAGATCATACACAATGGACGCTGTACATATATATATATATATATATATATATATATGATGGTGGCTGGTCACAGATCATACACAATGGACGCTGTACATATACATGATGGCCGGGCACAGAACATACACCATGGACACTGTACATATATATGATGGCTGGTCACAAATCATACACAATGGACGCTGTACATATACATGATGGCCGGGCACAGAACATACACAATGGACGCTGTACATATATATGATGGCTGGTCACAGATCATACACAATGGACGCTGTACATATACATGATGGCCGGGCACAGAACATACACAATGGACGCTGTACATATATATGATGACCGGGCACAGATCATACACAATGGACACTGTACATATATATGATGGCACCGTGGTCTCTGTATATAAAGATGGCGGCTGGTACCAGAGGATCCTCCGGTGGGCCCTGGCTCAACCCAATACTGAACCCCAGAGGTTCATCAGAAAACACCACAATTAGGAGGCTGCTAGAGCATATTTCCTAGGGGATGATGAAGAGTGGGCCCCCATTTTGATTTTCTCTGGTGGGCCTAAGGAAACCTAGTCCGACACTGGTGACAGTAGTGATAGATGTATGTGTGTGGTATAGTGACTACAGGGATATATTTATGTGTGAGGTATAGTGACTGCGGGGATATTTTTATGTGTGAGGTATAGTGACTGCAGTGATATATTTATATGTGTGGTAAAGTGACTGCAGGGATATATTTATGTGTGAGGTATAGTGACTGCAGTGATATATTTATGTGTGTGGTAAAGTGACTGCAGTGATATATTTCTGTGTGTGAGGTATAGTGACTGCAGGGATATATTTATGTGTGAGGTATAGTGACTGCAGTGATATATTTATGTGTGTGGTAAAGTGACTGCAGGGATATATTTATGTTTGCGGAATAGTGACTGCAGTCATATATTGATGTGTATACTGACAGTTGGTATATATTTATATGTGCAGTATAGTGAGTGCAGGAATATATTTATGTGTGCAATATAGTGAGTGCAGGAATATATTTATGTGTCCACAGTATAGTGACTGCAGGCATATATTTATGTGTCCAATATAGTGACTGCAGGAATATATTTATGTGTGCTGTATAGTGACTGCAGCAATATATTTATGTGTGCATTATAGTGACTGAATATATTTATGTGTGCAGGGCAGTGGCCGCAGAAGCATATTCATGTCTGCGGTATAGAGACTGCAGGGATATTTTTATGTGTGAGGTATAGTGACTGAAGTGATATATTTATGTGTGTGGTAAAGTGACTGCAGGGATATATTTATGTGTGAGGTATAGTGACTGCAGTGATATATTTATGTGTGTGGTAAAGTGACTGCAGGGATATATTTATGTGTGTGGTAAAATGACTGCAGGGATATATTTATGTGTGAGGTATAGAAACTGCAGGGATATATTTATGTTTGCGGAATAGTGACTGCAGTCATATATTGATGTGTATACTGACAGTTGGTATATATTTATGTGTGCAGTATATTTAGGTATGCACTCCCTCATCCTCATAGTCTGTAAGCTCTTGTGAGCAGAGCCCTCACTCCTATTGTTCCATATGACACTCCTATTGTTCTTTGTAATGTAATATAGTTGTATATGTCCCCTATGATTTGTAAAGCGCTACGGAATTTGATGGCGCTATATAAATAAAGATTATTATTATTATAGTGAGTGCAGGAATATATTTATGTGTGCAGTATAGTGACTGCAGGAATATATTTATGTGTCCACAGTATAGTGACTGCAGGAATATATTTATGTGTGCAGTATAGTGACTGCAGTAATATATTTACGTGTGCATTATAGTGACTGAATATATTTCTGTGTGCAGTGTAGTGGCCGCAGAAGCATATTCATGTCTGCGGTATAGAGACTGCAGGGATATTTTTATGTGTACAGTTTAGTGACTGCAGAGTTATATTTATGTGTGTGGTATAGTGAGAGCAGGGATACATTTATGTGTGCAGTATAGTGACTGAAGGCATAAATGTATGTAAGCGGTATAGTAACTGCAGGGATATTTTTTTGTGTACAGTTTAGTGACTGCAGGAATATATTTATGTGTGTGGTATAGTGACTGCAGGGATATATTTATGTGTGTGGTATAGTGACTGCAGGCATATATTTATGTAAGCGGTATAGGGACTGCAGGAATATATTTATGTGTACAGTAAAGTGACTGCTGGGATATATTTATGTATGCAGTATTGTGACAGTAGGTATATATTAATATGTATAGTATAGTGACTGCAGGGATATATTTATGTGAGCGGTATAGTGACTGCAGTAATATATTTATGTGTGTGGTATAGTGACAGCAGGGATACATTTATGTGTGCAGTATAGTGTCTGAAGGCATAAATGTATGTAAGCGGTATAGTAAGTGCAGGGATATTTTTATGTGTACAGTTTAGTGACTGCAGGAATATATTTATGTGTGTAGTATGGTGACTGCAGGGATATATTTATGTGTGTGGTATAGTGACTGCAGGCATATATTTATGTAAGCGGTATAGGGACTGCAGGAATATATTTATGTGTACAGTAAAGTGACTGCTGGGATATATTTATGTATGCGGTATTGTGACAGTAGGTATATATTAATATGTATAGTATAGTGACTGCAGGGATATATTTATGTGAGCGGTATAGTGACTGCAGTGATATATTTAGGTGTGGGATATTCTGACTACAGGGAAATAATTATGTGTTTAATATGTGTACGGTGTGTATTTTTTTGTTTTTAATTTTTTAATTGTGAATGAATCAATGGTGATGGACTGCTAAGATTAATTTCTTCTGATTTAAGGAAACATCTTTCCACAATTGAATGTATGGCTTGCAGGTGAAGAGGGGCCGCGTTTATTTGTTTATTTGCTTTTATGTGGAGCATATGGGTATCTCTCTCCTGGAAAAGACCCTTCAATATATAAATTTTCCCTGCACCCCATAAACATTCAGTCTAGTAAGAAGAGAGTATCGTCTCAATGTATAGATGCAGACAATGTACAGGCTTTCTTGCATACTGTTATTGTCAGTTGTTTTCCTTGTTTTTAAAGGCTTTTATGAAAAGACTTTGATCAATGGTTTTGTATCGCATTCAGAAAGCATTGTATTGTAAGAAAGCTCTCAGTACTAATATTGTCTCTGCGCCAGCTTCTCAAGGGCTGGGAATGTCATCTGAAATAAGTTACTGGAGAAATCGCCAGCAAAGAAATTCATGCAACAATTAAGTTCACAATTTTCATTTGCATATTCCTGCAAAGAAGGAACTCATTCTATAAAGTTGGGAATGTATTACAGAAAGGGGAATTGTTTTACAGGAGCTTAATACTCACACTTATCCATTATGTTTGCTGTATGCATTATGGGTGGGTATTATCACATGCTTTACTTTTCTTTTGCACTTCTTTTTGCTACTTTTTGGGCACCTTGCAAAATTGTGCCTTTTTATGCATTTGCATTTCAGACATTCCGGTCCATAAAATGGCTGCAAATGGAGAGTCTAACTGTCCATGAACAATCACCCTGCCAGGACCTTATGATAATATTCATGAATATAAGATGAAGGTCCTGGCAGGGCGATTGATCATGGACAGTTAGAGATCACATGACCCTCCATCTGCGACCATTTTATGGACAGGAATGTCTCGCTGATGAGGTAAAAGACAGGAGGCTTCACTTTACATATAAAGAAAGCTGAGAAGAACTAATAATAGATGTATATTGGTAAATTACCTAATATCCTGCCCCCACATTGCACACATTACACAAAACATGAGGTAAAGTTGCCGACCCCTTTAACTAGTCCAATGTCCCCCATTGGGAGAGAGTCAGCAAGCCCCTGTGCACATTCAATTGTTATCTGCCTCTGTCAACATGATCCAGTAAATTTGAGATCCGATCTCATGCATTTTTATTGATTTTAGTGATTGCACTTACCTCTGTGCATATGTAACCTTTCTTTTTCTTTTTTTGCATCAATACATTTATTCATTTTTCTGAAGTCTATAGTATCCTTTTCGTGTTATCCATTCTCCGCATCATTTCCTGATCCCCTCGCATGTGGGTGTTTCTCTAATACTTTAAATGCTCTCTGTTCCTACACGCACTCACACCAATATGACTAAGGATTAACTTCCGAAACGTGTCATGGCTCCTTTTCGCCCCCATGTGCACATGGCTTTTTACATTGTTAGATTAAAAGTTAGTTTTTATCCCTTTTTTCATTTTGATTTAGATTTTTAGATTTTTTTTCTAAACATTTTTTGGATCTTCGCTGGAGTTTCTCTCTACTTTTTTTGCATTATTGTCTCCAATCGGCCTCTCTGATGTCTGGTAAGCTGAAAAAAGACTTTTTTTATTTCTTGTAAAGTGGCCTAACCCTTAACTCTTCCAACGTCCCCCATTGGGAGAGAGTCAGCAAGCCCTTGTGCACATTTAATGGTTGTTATCCGTCTCTGTCAACATGATCCAGTTTGCTTTATATCAGTTTACAAGAGGGGACCCCACGTCACCCTTTGCCATCCTCTATTGCTTCAATCTTCAACATCGGCTCATCCTGTGAACCATGCTAGAAATCCGAAAGAATCTGATCACTGTGGACCCCAATACTCCCAACCCCCAGGATCTGATATTAAGCCCCAAAGATTATAAAAGATTATGATAAAACCCTTCAAGGTAACTAGTAGGGAATATGATGGTGGTCTAAATTTCCAATGACTTGTCTGACAACAGTTTCACTGTATATCCAAGTATTCCTTTGTTGACAATAAGTAAAACGTCCTTAAGTATAAATATTGTTTAGGCACAAAAGTTTCAAGATAGTGGAACACGCTAGACTCCCTAGAATGTCCAGACTCAGCAGCATATAAACAAAAAGTACGCCACTATGGATAATTTTCTTAAAAAATTTTTTGTTTTATATATTTCTTATTCACAAATTGATTACACAACGTACAAGTATGTCAAAAGAGTTTTTCAATTATTTTCGAGGTATTACCTCTAAGTCCTTTAACATATATAGTTTGGGTTGCAAGCAATTCCCATTTTTTGAGGTTTCACTGTACCGTGGCTTTGTAGAGGCTTTTTCACAGATGATTTTCAGCAGAGGAGTAGATCTTTTTTCAGTCACTTCTTAGCAGAGAGGAACACTCGCATGATTCTTGTGACGTTTCGGAGGTCACGCCTCCTTCCTCAGACATGCGCGTCTCCAACTTTCTCTTGAATTTATACCGGTATAGCCAAAGTTTTAATACATTCAATATGTATATTCTAATTTATCTATACAAATATACATAATAAAACAGAGCTTTTCTCTTTTTCGTTTAAACTATGCATAGAAAAAGTGAAATCTAAGCTAACCCTCCAAGTACAAGGGGAGGGGCGAGGGACTGACAGCGATCAGAGACATGCATTAAAGAAATACATTAAAATTACATTCTTCGTTTATCCCATTTGGATTTAGTGTTTCAAGTTTATGTATCCAGTGAACTTCGCGCTGGAGTAGGCATCTTTTTATATTCTCTTTATCATTTGCTTCCACTTCTTCTAATATGGTCCATTTTAATTCAGATACGTTATGTCTATATTCGAAAAAATGTCTAGCTAGTGACGTTTCATATTGTTTCTTTCCCTTTTCCTTCTTTTCTTTCATTATTTTTATATTTTTCTCATAGTTCTTAATAGCTGATTTATGTTCATTGATACGAATTTTTATTTGTCTAGTAGTTTGTCCAATATATGCTTTCCCACAGGGACATTTAATCATATAAATTACATTTTTACTATCACAGGTAAACCTACTTTTAATATGAATTGGAGTCCCTTTTCTTGGATGGGAGATCTTATCTCCTTTTATTATAGAGCTACAGTTTTGACATGCAAGACATGGAAATGTCCCTGCATGTCTTGGACGTAAAAATTCTTGTTTGGACAATTTTTTCTTTTTTATATCTGCTTTTATAATATGGTTTGCTATAGATTTACCTTTTTTATATACAAATCGTGGGCGATCTACAAACAGTTTTTTATATTTTTGGTCACATTTCAATAAATCCCAATGTTTTAGTATTGTTTTTCTAATTAAGTTAGCATGATTATCATATGTGGAAACAAACATATGACATTTCTTTTCTTTACGTTTAGGTTTCGTCAGACGTAGTTCTTTATTATCTAATTTACCTACTTCGTTTGCTGTTTTAACTAAATTAGCATAATCGTAACCTTTTGTCTCAAATTTCTTAATTAATCCTTCTTTATGTTTTTCATATTCATTGTCACTATCGCAAATGCGTCTTAGACGTGTGAACTGTCCCTTAGGGATCCCTTTAAATATTTTGGGACAATGAAAGCTTTTTCGGTCGAGTAAATTATTTCTATCTGCTTCTTTTGTAAACAGTGTGGTGGTAACGTTATTATCCTTTGTTCTTTGTACTAATACGTCCAAAAAACTTATTTCATTTTTATTCATTTCACATGTAAATTCGATCAACCTGTGTTGGGTATTAAGAAAGTCGACCCATTCTTTTAATTCCTCTTCTGTGCCTCCCCATGCCACGAAGACGTCGTCCACATATCTAAGCCACAGCTTAGCATGGTGACTATGTTGGTGGTTGGGGAGGGACAGATCTTCAAATAAGGACATGAAAATATTAGCCAGGCTTGGTGCCACAGGAGACCCCATCGAGGTCCCCTGTAATTGTAAGTAAAAGTCTGAATCAAACCTAAAATAATTCTTTTTTAAGATAATTTCCAACAGTCCTATTAGAAATCTAATTTTCATATTTGAAAGCTTAGCATCTTCACATAGTTTTTCACGAATTATTTCAATACATTCATCTGTGGGAATGTTTGTATACAGACTTTTGATGTCAAGTGTACATAGAAAGGTGATGTCTTTCAAATCCAGAGACTGAATATTCCTCAAGAAGTCACTAGTATCTGTCAGGCAGCGTGGTAATTTTTTAACAATAGGTTGGAGGAAACTATCAATGTAAGTGGCAAGGGGGCTAAAAAGAGAATTTACTCCAGAGACGATAGGTCGTCCTGGAGGGGTTTTAGCATTTTTATGCAATTTAGGGAGCAAATATAACAAAGGGATTCTTGGGGAATTATTAATCAGACATTTAGCTATAGTTTTATCAATAACGTTAAGTGTCAAAGCTTCTTCTATTAGTTCATCTATTTCTCGTTTAAATATCTCTGTGGGATCACCCTGTAATTTCTTGTATACTTGTTTGTCTGACAATTGAGAAAGGGCTTCCTTAATGTAAAATTTTTTATCTAGAATTACAGTTGCACCGCCCTTATCGGCTCTTTTAATTATAATATTATCGTCAGCTGACAGATTCTGTAACGCCTTGTATTCGTCTCTGGTTAAATTAGATTTTTTCCTATAGTTCTGTTTTTGATTCCACTTTTCCGTTACCTCTTTAATAACAATCTGTTGAAAACTTTCTAACATAGTAGACGGAACTATGGGATCAAATGAACTGCGGTTACAAGATTTTAATGCGTTGTTTTCTAACTGATCAGATTTACTTCCTTCATTATCAAAAAACATTCTTAGTCTAAGATTACGACAAAATTTATAGAAATCAACCATAAAGTCAAAGGTGTTATTTTCATGTGTTGGAACGAAATTTAGTCCTTTATTTAAGACTTGGCGTTCGATGTCCGTGAGTGTCCGTGAGGACAAATTTACTATTAGGTCTTGGTCTTGGGTTTGCTGCGTTTTTTTATGTTGGTTTCTTTGTCTGTGTCCGTTTGCGAATCGGTTGTATCTGTAGCGTTTTTCTTCTTTTCTAAAAAATCTTTGTTATTTGTATTTCTTTGTGATGATCGCAGAGTCATATGTTCTTTGTTCCTTGTGGTAGAGATATTTTCATTTGAGTTTGAGTCTGATGTTGAAGTATCCCTTTTTTTATAATGTTTTCGTATATTTCTTCTTTCTTCTGCCCAGGTGTAGACTTTATTGTGTAGATAGTCCTGTGTATCTCTTTCAAACTTTTGTAGTTTGTTTTGTAAAATATTCGTACGTAAATTATCGATGTTTTTCTGTAGTTCTTCTTGTAACTGATTGAATTGTATTTCCGATGTATTTATTTTCAATTGTTCTTCGATATTTTTAATATCTTGTGCAGTCTTTTCAATGGCAATTTGTAGATGCTGGATTGTTAATAGCATTAAGTCCATTGAGTATCGATTACTAATAGCAAACCATTTTTGTAAGTATGATGCATCATCTTTTAGAAAAATAGGACGTAGGGTAGTTCTCATTCCTCTTGGAATTCGTTGGACTTTCATATATTCAGTAAGGGTGGAAGCATGTAAAAGAAGGCTTGTTTCTTTTTTCCTCAGGTGTTCTAATTTCTTCGGGAGGTCTATTTTAGTGTTAGTTTTTGCCTTATCCAGTGTGAGTCCAGCTGATTCAGCTGATCGCATAATTAAACTCCTTTCTGCTTCTGTGAAAGTAAAAGTCTCTGCCATATTTTCGGTCAGTTTAGAAATCTCTTCAAAGGACATTTTTAGTGCCAATGTAGGGAAAGTAAACAGTCCTTAAGTATAAATATTGTTTAGGCACAAAAGTTTCAAGATAGTGGAACACGCTAGACTCCCTAGAATGTCCAGACTCAGCAGCATATAAACAAAAAGTACGCCACTATGGATAATTTTCTTAAAAAATTTTTTGTTTTATATATTTCTTATTCACAAATTGATTACACAACGTACAAGTATGTCTGTATACAAACATTCCCACAGATGAATGTATTGAAATAATTCGTGAAAAACTATGTGAAGATGCTAAGCTTTCAAATATGAAAATTAGATTTCTAATAGGACTGTTGGAAATTATCTTAAAAAAGAATTATTTTAGGTTTGATTCAGACTTTTACTTACAATTACAGGGGACCTCGATGGGGTCTCCTGTGGCACCAAGCCTGGCTAATATTTTCATGTCCTTATTTGAAGATCTGTCCCTCCCCAACCACCAACATAGTCACCATGCTAAGCTGTGGCTTAGATATGTGGACGACGTCTTCGTGGCATGGGGAGGCACAGAAGAGGAATTAAAAGAATGGGTCGACTTTCTTAATACCCAACACAGGTTGATCGAATTTACATGTGAAATGAATAAAAATGAAATAAGTTTTTTGGACGTATTAGTACAAAGAACAAAGGATAATAACGTTACCACCACACTGTTTACAAAAGAAGCAGATAGAAATAATTTACTCGACCGAAAAAGCTTTCATTGTCCCAAAATATTTAAAGGGATCCCTAAGGGACAGTTCACACGTCTAAGACGCATTTGCGATAGTGACAATGAATATGAAAAACATAAAGAAGGATTAATTAAGAAATTTGAGACAAAAGGTTACGATTATGCTAATTTAGTTAAAACAGCAAACGAAGTAGGTAAATTAGATAATAAAGAACTACGTCTGACGAAACCTAAACGTAAAGAAAAGAAATGTCATATGTTTGTTTCCACATATGATAATCATGCTAACTTAATTAGAAAAACAATACTAAAACATTGGGATTTATTGAAATGTGACCAAAAATATAAAAAACTGTTTGTAGATCGCCCACGATTTGTATATAAAAAAGGTAAATCTATAGCAAACCATATTATAAAAGCAGATATAAAAAAGAAAAAATTGTCCAAACAAGAATTTTTACGTCCAAGACATGCAGGGACATTTCCATGTCTTGCATGTCAAAACTGTAGCTCTATAATAAAAGGAGATAAGATCTCCCATCCAAGAAAAGGGACTCCAATTCATATTAAAAGTAGGTTTACCTGTGATAGTAAAAATGTAATTTATATGATTAAATGTCCCTGTGGGAAAGCATATATTGGACAAACTACTAGACAAATAAAAATTCGTATCAATGAACATAAATCAGCTATTAAGAACTATGAGAAAAATATAAAAATAATGAAAGAAAAGAAGGAAAAGGGAAAGAAACAATATGAAACGTCACTAGCTAGACATTTTTTCGAATATAGACATAACGTATCTGAATTAAAATGGACCATATTAGAAGAAGTGGAAGCAAATGATAAAGAGAATATAAAAAGATGCCTACTCCAGCGCGAAGTTCACTGGATACATAAACTTGAAACACTAAATCCAAATGGGATAAACGAAGAATGTAATTTTAATGTATTTCTTTAATGCATGTCTCTGATCGCTGTCAGTCCCTCGCCCCTCCCCTTGTACTTGGAGGGTTAGCTTAGATTTCACTTTTTCTATGCATAGTTTAAACGAAAAAGAGAAAAGCTCTGTTTTATTATGTATATTTGTATAGATAAATTAGAATATACATATTGAATGTATTAAAACTTTGGCTATACCGGTATAAATTCAAGAGAAAGTTGGAGACGCGCATGTCTGAGGAAGGAGGCGTGACCTCCGAAACGTCACAAGAATCATGCGAGTGTTCCTCTCTGCTAAGAAGTGACTGAAAAAAGATCTACTCCTCTGCTGAAAATCATCTGTGAAAAAGCCTCTACAAAGCCACGGTACAGTGAAACCTCAAAAAATGGGAATTGCTTGCAACCCAAACTATATATGTTAAAGGACTTAGAGGTAATACCTCGAAAATAATTGAAAAACTCTTTTGACATACTTGTACGTTGTGTAATCAATTTGTGAATAAGAAATATATAAAACAAAAAATTTTTTAAGAAAATTATCCATAGTGGCGTACTTTTTGTTTATAATAAGTAAAATGTGCCATACCAGATATAAGAGCCAAAGAGGCCGATGCTGTGACCTGTGTTTTCAGACGCACAATGGTAGAAACGTGAAAAACATACTTGCAGTTATTCTAGATAAATCATATTCTGCTCCGACAGTTTCAAGAACACTTCATCCATCATCCCCAAGCCACGTATTATACAGGAATATTCCATGTTGGACACTGTGTGTGACCAATTTTTGGAATTTAAAAAGTACCCTGCTTTAGAATTGTAATATGAACAATATTATTGCTTTGTAATTTAGATTGTTTGTGGTGCTGCCCATGAAGTTTACAATGGGAAATGTTATGATGTAATTATAGGTTAATGCACAAGATATTATAAAGCAACATTCTTAGAAACGTGTTTTATGCTATAATAGCTAAAAAGAACCCACAACTTTAGTATGACATTTAGTAGCACATTTGTAGATTTATTTAAAAAATTCTGAGGAATATCTACAGAATGTGTCAAAAAACGCAACTTACAGACGAACACGTCATTAAATGCCCCAAGGTGGAACCAAGAGATGAGGCACTGGGTAAGATATTAGGAACCTTTGCTGTTTTCCATGAATATTTGTGTACAAGCAAGCGTGGACATCCTGTCATTTCAGTGAGGCAAGGCTTCCCATGTGTCGCCTTTTCTTTACTGAAATTAATTTGATTAAGGAATTAGGAAAAACATTATTCAGGGGTCAATAAAATCCAGAGGGATCCAGTTGACATTTCAGGTGTTAGATTGTATATTGGATTTATACAGTAATATCAATAATTAACCTTCCTACATTGAGCTCACACTACCACAGCAACATGTTATTTAAAGTCATAAAGTCATACCCCTCAACTTAAAGGGAACCTGTCACCAGGAGACCCATTTTTAGCACTCCCCCAGTCCCCACAGAGCATAGTACATACACTGCCAAAGTGTTTTTGTATAAAAAATAGGTTTTACAGAAAAGAAGATATGTTATATTGTACCTTTCATTAGCATTTGCTGTGTGACTAGGCAGTTGCCCAACAGGAGCGGCTGGAAAGGAGCAGTCCCCCCCACCCTTGGGAAACATGTGAACTTTTCAAATATATGAATAACTCCCCTCACTCGGGATTGGCTGTAGAGCAGCAGGGGGCGTCGCTAAGCCCAGTGATGGGTGTTTTAATATATTTGAAAAGGTCACATGGAGGAGCTGTTTCCCAAGGGTGGGGGGGAACTGCTCCTTTCCAGCCCCTCCCATTTGGCAACTGCCTAGTCACACAGCAGATGCTAATGAAAGGTACAATATAACATATCTTTTTTTCTGTAAAACCAATTTTTAATACAAAAACACTTTGGCAGTGTATGTACTATGCTCTGTGTGGACTGGGGGAGTGCTAAAAATGGGTCTCCTGGTGACAGGTTCCCTTTAAAGGTAGTAACTAGCACCGTAGATGCCCAAAAAACCTGTACAGCACAATGCCACCCAAGAAACCAAATACTGCATTTGTACAGTAACTCATAGACCCCAGAGCAGACCACAAATACAGTGCACAAACTAGACGACAATAAGGATGAGGACCTAGAGAAGACGTATAATACTGGAGACAGAGGAAGAATGAGTGAATAAAACTTATATAAAGTACTGAAATGATTCGAAATGCTGACAAAGGCATTTTTAAAATCAGCTTTGACCCCTGTCACCAGCTGAAAATGATAGGTTTTGTGAATGCAATGCAAATAGGTAAAACTCCTGTGCACAGCTACTGAATTGTGTTTTTATAAAACATATTGTAAACGCATTGTGTGACTGCACCCTTAACCTTCCATTGTTAAGATGTATTTGGTATCCACTAGAGATGGGCGAATCGTGGAATTTGAAGAACGATATTCAGTTTACCCTTACTCGCATAAAAGAATGGAAAAAAACGGCGCAAGGAGGATACAGGTTAAAAAGATCCAAAAAAATAACCAGTAAACCAGTAAATTTTAACAAAATTGATTAATCCTCCGCCTCTACGTTCATCCACTCCACATTTAGGAAAAAAGGTGCAGTACTTTTCCAACCAGAGATTTTTGGTACTCACGGGGACAGTCCTTAGTCCATACCCAATGTCCTCAGCGTTGCATGCCTAGGGCATGAAAAATCCTCATACAGGGTAAGGTAGCTCGGCACGGCGTCCCTCCTGGGGATTCTCAAGGTAGCTGGTAGCTTCTGTGCTACTCCTAATTGTTCCCACCCGGGAACTTGTTCCTCCACTACTCGTTCCACTTTCTTCGTTCCTTCTTCTAATTACTATTAGATTTGGGAAGAGAAAGGAAAAAAACGATGGTGCAGTACTTTTTTGATCGTAAAAATTATTTTAATGGAAATACTCACAAGAGTAAAGATTAAAAAGGCCTTATGGATAAAACAAACACGCTCTGTATGCCGCCCGACTCCGAGTTTTGCCTGATATGGCTTCTTCCGGGGCTTACCGGCGTGTTGGGCTACGTGTCTTTTATATGCAAATTCAATTCATATGCAGAACATTTCGCACAATTTTTTTCTCAAAATAAAATAAACAGCTTTCATGCAATTCTTTAATGAATCATGGAATTTGTTTAGAATTTAACCCCTTCCCGCTCAGAGGCGGACATGTCAGTTTGGAGTTCTGTATTCCCCAAATTTCAATTTTGTCAAAATGGATGCCTTTTTTACAGCTGCCGAGAGTGAGGAACAACTGGTGTACTATAGAGAAATACTGCGCCATTGTCCATCCTCTGTCAGGTCTGACCGGGGGATTCCTGGCAGGCGTACTACTGCCACGGCTGCTGTGGGGAGCTGGGGGGGTAGGAGCAGTAGCAGCTCCATCATCAGCAGCTTAAGTCTGGAGTCTTTAATGAGCAATTTCCTTCACCCGCCTATTGAGGAGGGTAGCCGCCAGCAGCAGCAGCAGAACATGAAGCAGACCCTGCACCAGCAGGTGGTAGGCTACTTGGACAGCACTCAGGTAGAGGATCCCCTGGACTACTGGGCAGCCAAACTTGGGAAGTTTGCAGTAGAGAAGCTGTCCTACCCGGCCAGTAGTGTGGCATCAGAGCGGGTGTTCAGTGCAGCGGGGACCATAGTTACCCAAGGAGAACCCGCTTGTCCCCCCGTAATGTGGAGAGACTGACCTTTGTCAAGATGAATCAGGCGTCGATCCCCCAAATGTTGAGAAATGAGTCTGGATTCTATCTATCTAGCCACTATTCTCATGCTGCCACCTGCCTGCTGCCAGTTGATCCATCTGCCTCCCACCATTCTTTACCAGGGACTGGAATGGTAACCTACCTCCACACTTTATTGTGCCACTTTCTGACCTCTTGCTGCTGCTGCCGGCACATCCACACTGTGGCCTACGATGTTGCTGCCACCTTCATAATTTGTCATTGTGCCACTCTGCGGCCTACTCATGTTGCTGCCAACTGACCGCTGTCTCCCCGGAACAACTTGTGATTGCCATAATGCTGTTTTCACCCTTCACCGCTCTATGACGTTGCCACTATGTTTGGTTTTTCCCTTTCATTTCATCTATCGGAAGGAAAGAAAAGCCTCAGGATAGATATCCAAGAACAGGAGTGGATACAGAACACAGAGGACATGCAAATATCCCATTTGCTGGTCATCTCTGTTTTGGATCCACCACTGATGATGGATTATTGACCGATTGAAAAAGGACACTGATGCGTGAAAAGAATGGCAAAATGATCAGTGACATCAATGCAGAATTACTGCCGACACCCTCTCCACTCTTTTGGGGGGGTTCTACATGTATCCGTGTTTAACAGAACAGGTTCTGTCGTAATCTATGCTGTGTAACAGACTGATATGAACACACTGCCACACAGGCTGCAGGACCTTTTATCTAGTCACTCCCCATAGCCTTGTAGTAAAGAAAAAAGAAAACAAATTCATAATAAACAAAAACTAATATTTTCTCAAAGCCTTACAATAAGTTCCAGCGCTGTATTTAAAGGGAACCTTTCACCAGAGAACTCATTTTCACTAAAGACAGGTTGAAGTGCACATATAACTTTCTGCCTTTTCTAAGCATTTACATTACAATATAATTGTGTGTTATAACTAGAGATGAGCGAACACTAAAATGCTCGGGTGCTCGTTATTCGAGACGAACTTTTCCCGATGCTCGAGTGCTCGTCTCGAATAACGAACCCCATTGAAGTCAATGGGAGACTCGAGCATTTTTCAAGGGGACCAAGGCTCTGCACAGGGAAGCTTGGCCAAACACCTGGGAACCTCAGAAAAGGATGGAAACACCACGGAAATGGACAGGAAACAGCAGGGGCAGCATGCATGGATGCCTCTGAGGCTGCTTAATCGCACCATTATGCCAAAATTATGGGCAACAGCATGGCCATGACAGAGTGACAGAATGAAGCTAGATAGCATCTAAAACATCCAATAATTGACCCTGACACTATAGGGGACGGCATGCAGAGGCAGCGGCAGCAGGCTAGAGAGTGGCATGGCGACATACCCTAATTGGACTCAGGCTTCAAACCAATGGGTGGCAGAGAGGAACCAAAGGAGGTGAGCAACAAGCGCTCAAATAATATCGGTACATGATAAAAGTTTGCCAGTATATTTTGTGGATTACACAGCAGGGTGGCGACAAAGTTAACATGGAAGCCATGAAAACAACCCAAAATTCTGCCTGACACAGCTCGTTTGATAAGGGGACCATGTATGGAGGCAGTGAACTAGTAGTAGATTAAAGGTGCTGCAGTTAAAACTATGTTAGTTGGATCTTGGCATGGAGCTGGCGCTCCGCTGCCAGGCGAGCTTTCGCCAATCCAAGCCCCTGTCTATAGGCTACTCCCCAAACAGCACTTCTAAGAACCTTTTGTATAAGATCAAGTGTAGTAGCGTTCTTATAAGTTTAGGATATGCCGGGTGAGGGGAATGTAAACAGCTGCGCAAGAAGCGCTGAAATAATATCCGTAAATGGTAAAAGTTTGCCAGTATATTTTGTGGATAACACAGCAGGGTGGCGACAAAGTTAACAACTTTGATGTGGAATCCATGAAAACAACCCAAATTTCTGCCTGACACACCTCGTTTGATAAAGGGACGATGTATGGAGGCAGCTATATGGACGACTTTTGGAGGTAGCAATGGAGACAACGTGTGGAGGCTGCTATGGAGACAATTTAATTTGGATAGTGCCTGTATGTGGCAGTCCCAAACATTTTTCAAACCAGAGGAGCAGGTAGGTGGCCCTCCAGTAAAATGGAATAGATTGAGTGCCTGTATGTGGCAGTCCCAAAAATTGTTCAAACCAGAGGAGCAGGTAGGTGGCCCTCCAGTAAAATGGAATAGATTGAGTGCCTGTATGTGGCAGTCCCAAAAATGTTTCAAACCAGAGGAGCAGGTAGGTGGCCCTGCAGTAAAATGGAATAGATTGAGTGCCTGTATGTGGCAGTCCCAAACATTTTTCAAACCAGAGGAGCAGGTAGGTGGCCCTCCAGTAAAATGGAATAGATTGAGTGCCTGTATGTGGCAGTCCCACAAATTGTTCAAACCAGAGGAGCAGGTAGGTGGCCCTCCAGTAAAATGGAATAGATTGAGTGCCTGTATGTGGCAGTCCCAAAAATTGTTCAAACCAGAGGAGCAGGTAGGTGGCCCTCCAGTAAAATGGAATAGATTGAGTGCCTGTATGTGGCAGTCCCAAAAATGTTTCAAACCAGAGGAGCAGGTAGGTGGCCCTCCAGTAAAATGGAATAGATTGAGTGCCTGTATGTGGCAGTCCCAAACATTTTTCAAACCAGAGGAGCAGGTAGGTGGCCCTCCAGTAAAATGGAATAGATTGAGTGCCTGTATGTGGCAGTCCCAAAAATTGTTCAAACCAGAGGAGCAGGTAGGTGGCCCTGCAGTAAAATGGAATAGATTGAGTGCCTGTATGTGGCAGTCCCAAAAATTGTTCAAACCAGAGGAGCAGGTAGGTGGCCCTCCAGTAAAATGGAATAGATTGAGTGCCTGTATGTGGCAGTCCCAAAAATTGTTCAAACCAGAGGAGCAGGTAGGTGGCCCTCCAGTAAAATGGAATAGATTGAGTGCCTGTATGTGGCAGTCCCAAAAATTGTTCAAACCAGAGGAGCAGGTAGGTGGCCCTCCAGTAAAATGGAATAGATTGAGTGCCTGTATGTGGCTGTCCCAAAAATGTTTCAAACCAGAGGAGCAGGTAGGTGGCCCTCCAGTAAAATGGAATAGATTGAGTGCCTGTATGTGGCAGTCCCAAACATTTTTCAAACCAGAGGAGCAGGTAGGTGGCCCTCCAGTAAAATGGAATAGATTGAGTGCCTGTATGTGGCAGTCCCAAAAATTGTTCAAACCAGAGGAGCAGGTAGGTGGCCCTGCAGTAAAATGGAATAGATTGAGTGCCTGTATGTGGCAGTCCCAAAAATTGTTCAAACCAGAGGAGCAGGTAGGTGGCCCTCCAGTAAAATGGAATAGATTGAGTGCCTGTATGTGGCAGTCCCAAAAATTTTTTAAAACAGAGGACCGGGTAGGTGGCCCTCCAGAAAAATGGAATAGATTGAGTGCCTGTATGTGGCACTCACAAAAATTGTTTCAAACAGAGGACCGGGTAGGTGGCCCTCCAGAAAAATTAAATGCATGAAGTACTATAGCAAGAGCCAGTGGGCCCTGTCAAAAAATAGCCATTTTCCTCTGCTTTACTGTACAAAGAGGAGGAGAAGGAGGAAAATGAGGAGGAGGAGGAGGAGTGGATCAATTATTCAGGTTGAGCTTCCTTCACCTGGTGGAGATTGGAAATTCTGAGAAATCCAGCCTTTATTCATTTTAATAAGCGTCAGCCTGTCAGCGCTGTCAGTCGACAGGCGTGTACGCTTATCGGTGATGATGCCACCAGCTGCACTGAAAACCCGCTCGGACAAGACGCTAGCGGCAGGGCAGGCAAGAACCTCCAAGGCGTACAGCGCCAGTTCGTGCCACATGTCCAGCTTTGAAACCCAGTAGTTGTAGGGAGCTGTGTGATCATTTAGGACGATGGTATGGTCAGCTACGTACTCCCTCACCATCTTTCTGTAAAGATCAGCCCTACTCTGCCGAGACTGGGGACAGGTGACAGTGTCTTGCTGGGGTGACATAAAGCTGGCAAAAGCCTTGTAAAGCGTACCCTTGCCAGTGCTGGACAAGCTGCCTGCTCGCCTACTCTCCCTCGCTACTTGTCCCGCAGAACTACGCACTCTGCCGCTAGCGCTGTCAGAAGGGAAATACTGTTTCAGCTTGTGCACCAGGGCCTGCTGGTATTCATGCATTCTCACACTCCTTTCCTCTGCAGGGATGAGAGTGGGAAGATTTTGCTTGTACCGTGGGTCCAGGAGAGTGAACACCCAGTAATCGGTGCTGGAATAAATTCTTTGAACGCGAGGGTCACGGGATAGGCAGCCTAGCATGAAATCTGCCATATGCGCCAGAGTACCAACGCGTAAGAATTCACTCCCCTCACTGGCCTGACTGTCCATTTCCTCCTCCTCCAACTCCTCCAACTCCTCTTCTTCTGCCCATACACGCTGAACAGTGAAGGTCTGAGCAATGCTCCCCTCTTGTGTCTCGCCAACATTCTCCTCCTCTTCCTCCTCATCCTCCTCCACCTCCACCTCCTCCGATATGCGCTGAGAAACAGACCTGAGGGTGCTTTGGCTATCAACAAGGGAATATTCTTCCCCTGTCTCTTGTGACGAGCGCAAAGCTTCCGACTTCATGCTGACCAGAGAGTTTTTCAACAGGCCAAGCAGCGGGATGGTGAGGCTGATGATGGCGGCATCGCCACTGACCATCTGTGTTGACTCCTCAAAGTTACTCAGCACCTGACAGATATCAGACATCCACGTCCACTCCTCATTGTAGACTTGAGGAAGCTGACTGACCTGACTACCAGTTCTGGTGGAAGTTGACATCTGGCAGTCTACAATCGCTCTGCGCTGCTGGTAAACTCTGGATAACATGGTCAGTGTTGAATTCCACCTCGTGGGCACGTCGCACAACAGTCGGTGAGCAGGCAGTTGGAGGCGGCGCTGCGCTGCCCTGAGAGTGGCAGCATCTGGGCTGGACTTCCTGAAATGCGCACAGATGCGGCGCACCTTCGTGAGCAAATCAGACAGATTGGGGTATGTCTTGAGGAAACGCTGAACTATCAGATTTAACACATGGGCCAGGCATGGCACATGTGTCAGTCTGCCGAGTTGCAGAGCCGCCACCAGGTTACGGCCGTTGTCACACACAACCATTCCCGGCTTGAGGTTCAGCGGTGCCAGCCACAGATCAGTCTGCGCCGTGATGCCCTGTAATAGCTCTTGGGCGGTGTGCCTTTTGTCGCCTAGGCTCAGCAGTTTGAGCACCGCCTGCTGTCGCTTAGCGACGGCACTGCTGCTGTGCCTAGAGCTACCGACTGATGGCGCCGTGCCCACGGATGGTAGTTCGGAGGAGGAGGTGGAGGAGGGGTGGGAGGAGGAGGAGGCATAGTAGGCCTGAAACACCTGGACCGAGGTAGGCCCCGCAATCCTCGGCGTCGGCAGTATATGACCAGCCCCAGGGTCAGACTCGGTCCCAGCCTCCACCAAGTTAACCCAATGTGCCGTCAGCGATATATAGTGGCCCTGCCCGGCAGCACTCGTCCACGTGTCCGTGGTCAGGTGGACCTTGTCAGAAACGGCGTTGGTCAGGACACGGATGATGTTGTCTGACACGTGCTGGTGCAGGGCTGGGACGGCACATCGGGAAAAGTAGTGGCGGCTGGGGACCGAATACCGAGGGGCGGCCGCCGCCATGAGGTTGCGAAAGGCCTCGGTCTCTACTAGCCTATAGGGCAGCATCTCCAGGCTAAGCAATCTGGAGATGTGCACATTAAGGGCTTGGGCGTGCGGGTGGGTTGCACTATATTTGCGTTTCCGCTCCAGCGTCTGGGGTATGGAGAGCTGAACACTGGTGGATGCTGTGGAGGATCGTGGAGGCGACGATGGGGTTTTTGTGGCAGGGTCCTGGGCAGGGGGCTGACTAGCAGCTGACACAGGGGAAGGAGCAGTGGTGTGCACGGCCGGAGGTGAACGGGCTTGTTGCCACTGAGTGGGGTGCTTAGCATTCATATGCCTGCGCATACTGGTGGTAGTTAAGCTAGTAGTGGTGGAACCCCTGCTGAGCCTGGTTTGGCAAATGTTGCACACCACAGTCCGTCGGTCATCCGGTGTTTCCTTAAAGAACCTCCAGACTTCTGAAGATCTAGCCCTCGCCGCAAGAGCCCTCGCCACAGGAGCTTCACTAGTTGACACATTTGGCGCTGATGCACCAGCTCTGGCCCTGCCTCTCCGTCTGGCCCCACCACTGCCTCTTCCAACCTGTTCTGGTCGAGGACTCTCCTCCGTCTCAGAAGCACTGTGTTCACCCGGCCTCTCAACCCAGCTTGGGTCTGTCACCTCATCATCCTCCGATCCCTCAGTCTGCTCCCCCCTCGGACTTCCTGCCCTGACAACAACTTCCCCACTGTCTGACAACCGTGTCTCCTCATCGTCGGACACCTCTTTACACGCTTCCACTACGTCAAGAAGGTCATCATCACCCACAGACTGTGACTGGTGGAAAACCTGGGCATCGGAAAATTGCTCAGCAGCAACCGGACAAGTGGTTTGTGACTGTGGGAAGGGTCCAGAAAACAGTTCCTCAGAGTATGCCGGTTCAAATGGCAAATTTTCCTGGGAGGGGGCAGACTGGGGGGGAGGAGGCTGAGGTGCAGGAGCTGGAGGAGTGGCGATTTCGGTGACATGGGTGGACTGCGTGGAAGACTGACTGGTGGTGGACAAATTGCTCGAAGCATTGTCAGCAATCCACGACATCACCTGTTCGCACTGTTCTGGCCTCAACAGTGCTCTACCACGAGTCCCAGTAACTTCAGACATGAACCTAGGGAGTGTAGCTCTGCGGCGTTCCCCTGCTCCCTCATCAGCAGGTGGTGTCTCACCCCGCCCAGGACCACGGCCTCTGACCCCTGCAGTAGTTGGACGCCCACGTCCCCGCCCTCGTCCTCTACCCCTAGCCCTCGGGTTAAACATTTTTAAAATGAGAGTTATAACTTTATTTTTTTTTTAACTTTTTTTTGTTTTTTTTTGTGTTTTTTTTTTTTTTTTGAGTTTTTAAAACCAAACAATGCTATCCTATTGCTATGGCTATTTTCTAGCCAAGTATCAAAGCACACTACTATGCCAGATGAGATGACACTGAGTTAGTGCCTAATTGAAATCCAACCCCTACTAAATTTTCCCACTTCGGTCTTTGCTATGGATATGTGCGTCACTAAGCGCAGAACACAGCGGTCGCAAGTCTCACTACAAATTGCTCAGAATTGGCTAGTACATGCACTGCAGAAAGTACAGCCACCAGCAGATCAACCAGAAATCAAATATATAGAACGCTACTGTACGCGTAAGTAAGCTCTTTGTATTCTCCTATGGCTATTTTCTAGCCAAGTATCAAAGCACACTACTATGCCAGATGAGATGACACTGAGTTAGTGCCTAATTGAAATCCAACCCCTACTAAATTTTCCCACTTCGGTCTTTGCTATGGATATGTGCGTCACTAAGCGCAGAACACAGCGGTCGCAAGTCTCACTACAAATTGCTCAGAATTGGCTAGTACATGCACTGCAGAAAGTACAGCCACCAGCAGATCAACCAGAAATCAAATATATAGAACGCTACTGTACGCGTAAGTAAGCTCTTTGTATTCTCCTATGGCTATTTTCTAGCCAAGTATCAAAGCACACTACTATGCCAGATGAGATGACACTGAGTTAGTGCCTAATTGAAATCCAACCCCTACTAAATTTTCCCACTTCGGTCTTTGCTATGGATATGTGCGTCACTAAGCGCAGAACACAGCGGTCGCAAGTCTCACTACAAATTGCTCAGAATTGGCTAGTACATGCACTGCAGAAAGTACAGCCACCAGCAGATCAACCAGAAATCAAATATATAGAACGCTACTGTACGCGTAAGTAAGCTCTTTGTATTCTCCTATGGCTATTTTCTAGCCAAGTATCAAAGCACACTACTATGCCAGATGAGATGACACTGAGTTAGTGCCTAATTGAAATCCAACCCCTACTGAATTTTCCCACTTCGGTCTTTGCTATGGATATGTGTGCCACTAAGAGCTAAACACAACGGTAGCAAGTCCCCCTGCTAATTCCTCACAAAATGGTACTAGATGCAAATTAAAATAAAAAAAGTAGAACGTTATTGTAGCCCTAAGAAGGGCTGTTGGGTTCTTTGAGAATCACTCCTGCCTAACAGTAAGCTAATAGAACACCCTAACGCTTTCCCTGACCAGCAGCAGCTCTCTCCCTAGCGGCATCCAGACACAGAATGATCCGAGCAGCGCGGGCAGCGGCTAGTCTATCCCAGGGTCACCTGATCTGGCCAGCCAACCACTGCTATCGACGTGTAAGGGTACCACGTCATGCTGGGTGGAGTGCAGAGTCTCCTGGCTTGTGATTGGCTCTGTTTCTGGCCGCCAAAAAGCAAAACGGCGGGAGCTGCCATTTTCTCGAGCGGGCGAAGTATTCGTCCGAGCAACGAGCAGTTTCGAGTACCCTAATGCTCGACCGAGCATCAAGCTCGGACGAGCATGTTCGCTCATCTCTAGTTATAACCTATTTTGGGGATCTACCTTGCACCCTGACAGAATCCTCAGTGTAGTCCCAGGGGTTGGGCTTTGGTTTGGATGCATTAAAAAAAAAACAACATGTGAATTGTCTGTGCTGCAGACTCCTCAGCTCTCAGTCCCCACCTTTGTGCTCCTGTACAGCTCCTCCCTCATGCTCCTTAACAGAGCTCACAGCCTGATGAACTGACATCAGTGGGAGAGGGAGGAGCTGTACAGGAGCACAAAGGTGGGGGCTGAGAGCTAGAGCAGTCTGCAACACAGACAAGTCACATGTTGTTTTCTTTAAATGGATTCATACCAAAGCCCAACCCCTGGGACTAAGCAGAGGATTTTTGTCAGGAAGCAAGGAGCTTTGCACCATAATGACCTAGTAAACATTTGCAAAACTATTGAATCAGTATTGAGTACCATGATACTACTCCGAATATCAATCTCATTGAGGCACATTAACTTATCCTGTCCAGCGAGTTCCCCGAAACTGCATTGTCTGACCGGAATACACTCTGCCGTGATTCTATAAGATCATGTGCCTGCATGTGTACTTCCCCGCTCAGAAAAAACGTGGACAGTGCGGCCGCAGACCCTTAGTAAACAAGCCCCATAATTCTAGTACTGGTGCAACCCCGATGGCATTATGAGCAGAAAAGACTCTTCAAGATGCGAGACATGGATATGGATTGAAGGCATGAATCAACCTAAATAATGGAATATATAATCCCAAAAAAATACTGTATAAATCCTATGCAGAAATGAATATTCCTGTATTATTTAGGGGAAAAAAAAATGCAATTACTGACAAGAAGATACAGTTTTAATTATGAGCAAAGAGGAAGGGGCTGTTTACTCCTCCTGCTGTACAAGGTCCTGTGATTCCATATTCAGCCTGCAGTGTAGCGAGAACACACAGCACTATCTGGGCCGAACCCGATTCTAGACATGTTGCATGTGCCACATTCATTTAGGGAAATGCACGTTATCAGAAGCTGCTTGTTTACTGTGCACTAATCCATTCCACCTGCTCAAATATTAGTGCAAATAATGATATAATATTTGTAATGCATCATTGCTGTCTTACTATGTGGGGCGTCTGTTTGCCTTATGGGTGAAATGTTCGGTGTTCCTGCTTACATTGATTCGGTGGATGAGAGAGTGCGGCAGGTAACGTTCACAAGCCACTTGTCTAAGACTTTGCAATTTACTTTAATTAATTTTGTGCAGTCATCGAGAGAGACCCGACAAATTAATGAAGGGGCTTTGTTTTATGGCAAATTATCAGCGTCTATTTCACTTTTCTGATTTATTTTTCTCATTATGAGACCTTTGGAAGACATGATACTCTAAGCAAACATCTTATAGTTCATGCGAAACTTTGCAAGGCAGAGGCTCAAAGAGATCCTGCCGAGTAGTACACGTAGGCCTAGCGGTGGACAGGAAGAGCCAAGCACATGGAGATTGCCGATATACAGTATATCTTTTATATTTCTGTTCTTTCTATACTTGGTCAAGTGGGCGGTCCTATACACAGTTATATAGAAATGAATGTCAGTCCCTAAGTAGAGCCAATTACTAGACCAGGGAGAATAGAAACAAGGACTCAGTTAATAAACTGATACCGAATCCTTTGTCAAGCCCCTATTCGTTAACCCCCTATCCTTTGCTCACGCTGGATGTATCGAGAGGTTCCGGCCTCTCAGTACATCAAGCAAACAATTCTACACCAGGTCCTGTCTGGCATAGAATTTCGTTATATCCTGGTACCGGGTATATAGGTAGTGAGCCGGCATGGTGGTCTCCCACCCCAATCTGAGGCCTGACATGGCCCACTTGGCAAAGTACCTTGCTAAATCCCCCCCAATGTCTTCAAATAGTACACTATGTAGAATCTGCTCTGCTCCTCTTGTTCCATAACACATTACCTGCAGATTGGACAACATATACCATCTACTCTTCTCCTGCTCTATAATAGTCTACAGATAGGACATTATGTACAATCTGCACAGCTCCTCCTGCTCTATAACATGCTACATGCAGAAAGGACACCATGAACAATCTGCTCAGCTTCTCCTGCTCTATAACATGCTGTCTGCAGATAGGACACTATTACTACATGCTCAGCTTCTCCTGCTCTATAACATGCTGTCTGCAGATAGGACACTATTACTATATATGCTCAGCTTCTCCTGCCCTATAACATGCTGTTAGAAGTATTAACCACCTTCTGTCAGATTTTGGCTGAGGTTCTGATAAGTTCCACCTTCAGCCAAATAACTGTGTGATTAATCAACCACGAATAATCAAAACACAGATAATACAATGGGGGCATTAACCTCCTCTGGCGCAAACAGGAAACATACTGAACTGATACTGTTCAGACAAGAGCATCAGACTACATAGGTCTTCTTGTAGTCTGTCACCATAGTGATTGTAACAGAAGCTGTATATAAAGTATGAAGACATTTATAGACAGGTTTATTTGCAGAGATGTTTGATTTATATTTATTTCATGTTATTTCCGCTGCAGTGGACAAGAGCGATACTTTACCAGAATAATAATGACAACATACAGCAAGGTTACAGGAAAGTGTTTATTCGAGGAAAACTTCACATGTTAAAACTACAACAGATACTGAATGTCTTTGCTGCCGTCTTTTCAGGTGGGGGAGAGGGGGCATAAAGAGATATTGCACAAGAACAAAAAGATCATGCACCAAAAACAATAGAATAATAACCAAATATATATTAAGAAACCATACAGCGATAGATACAATTTATACAACTTTAAAATAGAAGTCCGGACAAGGAAAGTGTAGAAAGTATAAAAAAAGTTGTAAGCACTTCTGTGAGATACAGTCTTCAATGGAGACATATGAGGACATCCTGCACCCATCAGACCCCTGTCCAAACTGTAGCAGGACTACAACCCCCAGCATGCCCTGACATCTATTCTTTGTGGTTACTGGAGTAGCACAGGTTGGAAACCATTAGTCTAGGAGCATAAGCCTCCCCCATTACCACCTCAGTCTATGGCCCATATTAATTTAGGGTTAGTGATCAGTAAAGAGAATTTCCTTTAAAAAATTTATCAAGACAAAAACAAACAAAAAAAATAGACAAAACAAAGATCAATAAAATAATGTTAGTTATTCTCCCTTTGTAAATGTGCAGCCATGTCTGAACCCAACATCACAAGTCTCTGCTTTACACAATTGGAGCAGGAACATTAAGAACAACAGAAAAAAAGTGAGGAAACTTTAATTACTTCAACAGCATTAAATTCATTCTTAGGTTTTCTGTTTTAAGCTTATGGACATGGTCTTAAACCGGAAGGCTAGGCCCTATATCATGTTGTATGCCCATACAGTGAGATCCGTCATCCTGTTCCTCTCTCTCCTCCCTGAAATTGGGTGGAGGAGCGACCATCGGTATCAGCCAGTCATTGGCCGCTGATGATGTTCAGGGTGTCTTTATATCATTTAAGAGTATAGTATGAGTGATGTATATGCTCAGCATAGGCTGGGGATGGGAGCAATATGCTGCATCTGTCTCCCATCTGTCATTCAGCAGAAGGAAACCGCTTGCTGCCTCTTCCCATCCAATAAATGATGTATACTGGGAAGACAGAGGCAAAAAATGAAGCCTCCGTCTGCCAGTATATGTTTATGTATACACTCAGTGTATGAAGTTTGATGAAGTTATTAAAAATGAAAAAATAGACGATGTATCCGTACTATATTGTCAATATTACATGACTTGGGGTCTGGTACCGGTCAGCTGCTCATAGTGGCAGTGAGTGGTTCCAGGTCTCAAACCCCAAGTGATCTAAGATGATCGGTCATCAGTATCTATGTCCCTTTAAATACCTTTGATATTTCATATAGAAAATGCCATTATTTCTAAACTGACTGTAGAATTATAGCGGATTCTATGTCGGGCAGTGGGGCTCTCTTATCCACTTGTGATATCACCATGTATCTAGAATAAAACAAGAAATGTTATATAATACATCACCTGACGTATACACACACATCAAGATACTGGACATTTATAATGCATCTGGGAATACTGACTACATAAGACCTGAACTACAGAGAGAAATCAATTCCAAGAATATAAGAGAGTCATAAATGAAATGAGGCAAGTAAAAAGCATCAAGCTCAGTGCAAGTCAGCACAATGATAACAGGGCTTCCCGAAATCAGGCGGACACCCAAGTGTCCAGTGGCTACAAGTGATCAGCGGAGAAGAGGTAGCACTCAGTAGTCATCCAGGGCCCCAGTGATGGCTTTAGCTTAAACAGAGATACAAGTGATGGTTAGACCTCTATAAGCTTATCCTATCCTGCAAGAGCATAAGGAGAATGGTGGTCAATAGTGGACTGTACACTGGTGGAGCGCCATCCCAGGCCCAGCTAGGAAGAAGAATCACCAGCACAAAGTAACAAGCTTCTCACCACATTCTACTTTTCCTTACAAGTTCTGCTGTAACGGCAATTCTTTCTGAAGGTAGAAACAGAGGTGGAGTGTTGGCCTTTTGTTAAAGAATAACACACAGAGAATACACATCTGCCCCTTCCTGCAACAAAGACTCATTGTTCTGGTTGATGGAGGCAGAAAGAGCAGCAAACAAAACATGGCCGCACTACTGTCGTAAAACTAAGAAGCTTCTATGTAGCAGTGAGCGGATCCTGTGCTGTTCTCCGGCTCGGACGCAGCGTCGGCTTATACAAAGGTCTGTGCCATAGTCCGCTGTTTAGTTAAAGTGTCGTGCGAGGCGAGATGATCTGTAGTCAGCTCTTAGCTGCACAAAGGAGTGGAGGATATTCTTGTCCAGGCTGGCGAGCTGCTCTCCAGAACAAACCTGCTTCAAGTTATCTGGGGCCACCACCAGGAGGTTACACAGGGAGTGCAGGGTATCAAAGAGCTGCAGCACAAGAGGGATCTGCAACAAGACAGCATAAAGTATTATCAATAGCAAACTGCAATAGGCCAGGGAGTATATAAAAGGACAAGATTATTACCAAATACTCCATTGACCAAAACTGCAAAGGTCAAGCAAAGGGAACCATGATGAAAATACTTCAATAAAAATTCCTATATACTTTAAATACACAGGCAGGTATTGGAACCAGAAGTGGATTGACCAACAAGTAGTGTTAGGTATGTTGAATGTTAACACGCTCCAGAAATTAGTTTGAAATCTGACTGCAAAATGGACCTAATCTAAACCTAGTATGGCACAGTAAATTTAAATACTCATATTTGTACACAATACAATCACAAGGCTGTTGTTTCAATGGATATCACCCAATTGTCTTTCTATGGCAGTGGTGGTGAACCTATGGCACGGGTGCCAGAGGTGGCACTCAGAGCCTCTCTGTGGGCACCCAGGTCCTCAGCATAGAGTTTGTAATACAGGACCCATGGCCTCCTCCTGCAATCCCAGGCCACACAGGACATTGTGCACTCAGTACTATTTTAAAGCAACCCATCCTTGGGACTGCAGGAGAAGTGAGAAGATGTGGACAGGGCTGGATTATAATTTAACCTTCTCCCATGGGCCCTGCATTCATCCTGTACAGGGGACCATGGAGGGACACTAAAAAAAATCTAAATTTTTCCTCTTTCTACTGTAATGATGTCCTCAGGTCGCCAATAGATTGAAAGCCATGACTAAGCAGTAAGCAATAAGTTATTGCTTAAATTGCCATGTTGGCACTTTGAAATAAATAAGTGGGTTTTTGTTGTCGTTTGGGCACTCGCTCTCTAAAAGGTTCGCCATCACTGTTCTATGGGCTCAACACATGGCTGTAGCCCCTGCAGGTCCTATTCCTGCACAAGTTTGAGCCCTGGGCAGTTCTCTTCTATTGTCATTGGTGTATGATAGAAGCTCACACATCAATGACACAATGGTCTGTTTGCAGCCTGGGAAAAGCACACATTCATGTGCAGGTAACAGAACTTTGTGAATATCACTGAAATATGTGTTCATGTAATTATTAAATTGAGGGTGGGGAAATATGTATGACACACCTGTAATCCAGGATAGCCGGGATTAATAAAAAATCATATCTGCTTGTCTTCAGTAGTGTGAATTCAAGGCTCACTATATCTATGGGGTCCTGCTGACCATCACCTGTCAAGTAGAGTTTAGAGTCGTCTGGCAATGAAATCACAACCTCTCCAAAATGTGCGTTAAAGGACATCTACCACCAGGATGAAAGACTGTATGCAAATGAGCCTGACAGGCTCCAGGCTACTTTAACACATATGGAGTAGGAGCCCCTCAGGCTTATTTGCATACAGTCCTTCATCATGGTGGTAAATGACCTTTAATGCAGAGGTCTGGAGAAATCAGTCATGTATTACTCAGCAGAGGTGTAATATTTATGGCATATCACATACCTTGAACTCCTTCGCACACTTCCTATACTCCGCCACGTCACAGATGGCCAGCATTCCTCCCATCGAGCTGTAAGAAAACTGCTGCAGATGCTCGTATATGAGGCGATGAAAGCGCACCCCAAGTTCCAACAGTACTGTGTCCACATTCTTCCCGTCCATTGAATTACGGATCTTCTCAACATGCTTCCTAATGTAAAGGCAAACTTTGGCACAAGCCTGTTAAAGGGCCAGAAAAAAAGGAAAATGTATAAGTGAAGGTTAAACTAATAATAATAATCTTTATTTATATAGCGCCATCATATTCCATAGCGCTTTACAAGTCATAGGGAGTAATGTATATATAATATTACATTACAGAGTAATGGAACACTTTAAGTGAGGCCCCTGATCGCAAGAGCTTACAGTCTATGAGGATGACGGGGGACACAAGAGCTTTCAGCCTATGAGGATGAGGGGGTGACACAACAGCTTACAGTCTATGAGGATGAGGGGTTAGCACAAGAGCTTACAGTCTATGAGGATGAGGGGGTGACACAAGAGCTTACAGTCTATGAAGATGAAGGGGGTGACACAAGAGCTTACATTCCATGAGGATGAAGGGGGTGACACAAGAGCTTACATTCCTTGAGGATGAAGGGGTGACACAGAGGCTTACAGTCTATGAGGATGAGGGGTGACACAAGAGCTTTCAGCCTATGAATACTATTGTTGCATGGAAAATGTGTGTGAAGAGGAACCGCTGCTTCATTGTCCATAAACTACTACATCACATTACCCGCTGAGAACCCATTTGTTACTAAACCAAATAATACCGAAAACAAGTGTGAATACAAGTAATATTGAATAGGCAATCTCACAGAATAACACCCTTCTCAGGACCGCCCACTGGGCACCTTAAACAAAGTATTTTTCTAGGGATCCCACCAATATCACCCAGTTGGGCAGCAGTGATGCTTTTCCGCGATAAGCAACACATGCACAGTAAAAATGAAGTAAGACAGACATAAAAACTTACACTTGTGTATTGAATTAATACATTATTTTCATCCTCTGGCTTGAAATCAGTTTTCTTTTGCTCGGCTGCCAATATCTGCTTCATCTGACCGACCATACAATTTAGTGTCCTGTACATGGATCAGAGAAATAGATATTAATAAATCGTAAAGTCATATCATCCAACAATGAAGCTGACCAATCACAGATCTCCTATCTGCTCACCTGTCGATGCCGGTGTCCAGCTTTACTTCCATTTGCTCAATGATGTCCTTCTTTTTCTGCAGACATTCTGTCAATTTTGGAGAGGAGCTGTACAAGAAGAAAGTAAAGATGTCGGTGAGATTCCAGAGGGTTAACTTTATTATATGATCCGATCTACAGAAGAACCTACCTTATTAGAGGCATGAGATGATCATTAAACTGCTTATCAAACAAATGGAAAATAGTGTTGGCCTGATGTACGACATCCAGGAAGTATAGGTTGGCATTCCGGGAGTCAGGAGAAGGAATTGCTGGAAAGTGGGAAAGCAACTATGTTACTAGAGGGGTTGTCTTGGCTGCTATTTAATCTTAATATATAGGGACATATGAGTATATAACATTTAGAATACATAAACCACCAGGAGACAGAAGTGTTCACACATCATAGAGTATAAAATCCTTTACCTGCTAATCCTATTTCTAAGGCATAGTCAATGTGTTCAATGCATAAATAGTCGACGAGTATTGAAAAGATTCTAAATGCATTTTTTGGGAGATCAGATGGATCCGAAAGCTGAAAACAGAAAAGACAGAAGAAAAGATTTACATTTTTGCATATAGACACATTGCACAGCAAACAGCACTAGTAGTTGTGGCGGCAGGAGACTTCATTGGGTACAGCCCGTGCTGGAACAGGGACATATCAAGCGTTTTTAAACGCAATTTAAAGGCTCCACTCCCGATCACACAATGGGGCTTATTTACTAAGGGTCTGTGGCCGCACTTTTGTCAGATTTCCAACGTTTTCGGAATTGTGCGGCATGTGATAGCATAGTGGCCCGGCTGCGCTGGCTTTTATGCGACAGAAATTGTGGGCGGGGGGGAAGGGGTGGGGGTCGGAGGGTGTTACGTACAGAATAGGTTCCGTCTCTATCAGTCCTGAGGTTTACAATTTTGGTTGCTCCGGGATCTGACTGTGAATCTTCTGACTATGGTCGGATTTTTCTCATGAATAGCTTCTCTTGTCTGCATACTGCAGTGCTCTCTGTCTCCTGCCTCTCCTTCCCCTGTCTCACAAGACCAGCTCTGGCACGTCCTGCCAGCAAACAACGGTGTGCAAAGACTTACTGTACTAGCTCAGACAAGAGAATCTTTATTTGGGAGGGAGGCATATAGCAGGGCTGCCTCGGTCTGTGTTATCGCCAAGATGTAGCAGAGCTGAGAGCGTCATTGTGTTTTATATCCATCTCATGGACCTCATCAGCTCTCATCTCTGATCGGTCTCATCTCTCTTTATCTGTGTCAGATACTAGTGAATGTTCAAGATATAAAGTGTAGATAAACCCTGTACCTTGAGTCTTAGAGAGTCCCCGTCCACACATTGAGTGATATGAGCTAAAACAGCAATAAAATTGTAATGTAAAGGGTTAAAAATTATCTTTATTGTGTTGAAGTTACTAGGAGATCGAAATTGGAGAATTTTCTTTCATGGGAAAACCCCTATAAGTGGATTAGCTGATTCCCCATCTCAAAATAGGCACACTTGATAATTTCCTAAACTAGATTTTGTATAAAAGGTGCAAGAACTGCAGAATTTACCTTATGGCATCTTTCAAAGGCATGTTTGGTTTCTTGTAAGAGGTTTACCACCACTTCTTGTGCCAAAAATGTCTCGCCATGAGTTTCTATGCTCGGGCCCAGAGGTAAGTTAGTACGTTGTCTAATCCTTTCCTTGAGGTCTTGGATTCTGTCATTGAGCACAAAATGGGTCATCCATAACATTGTACAAAAGATTATAAATGTACTTCTCATGTCATGTAGATGTCCCCACCCACCGGGCCATGGCCGAAGACCAGTCCATGGAACTTCTGGTTTCGGGCCGTGGCTAAAAGTTAAAAAAAGGAAAGAAACCCTGATACTGGCCTTTCCCCGCTGCCCTGAAGCAGCAGCAGTTTCAGCGGGTGCGATTTGATCATCATCATCATCATCATTCGGCCCAGCACACAGCCATTGCATAGAAGGAAAAGAGGAGAAGCCTGCGGCTGCTACGGCCGGGAAAGGGGAGTATTTTATAGAATTTTTTTCACAACAAAAAGGTTACAGAAGGGGAGAGGCTAGAGAGATAAGGATATTGCCCCCAGTTCTTTAGTCTCCTTTCTTTAAAAGACAATCCAAAGAAAAAGGGGGCATTCTTATGAGAGGGGGTTGCAATAAAGAGGGCATAATAAGGAGGAGGTTGGGCAAAGGGCCACTATATGGATTATATTTGGGTACAAGACTTTTTTTTTTTTTTACTGGGACCATGGGGGGAGGGCACTGAACCCGCTCCAAAAAAAAAAAAAAAAAAAAGTTATAGCAGCCAGTCCTTGGTTACAATAAGGTTGGGGACCATTGATGTAGATGACTTTGATGTGGCCACTCACCCCCCACTTCCAATGGGTCTCTTCTGATGGTTCTTTGAATCATAATATCGCTGTAAGATCACAGAACTCCGACTTTTTAAGTACCCAATTTCAACATCAATATAGTTCTCCAGGTAGCTCAGAAATATCGATTTGATCAACTTGGAGAGGAAAGTCTGCTTATCCGTGCCCAGATTAAATTCCATAAGTTTAGTGGAAAGATTGGTAGTTCTGCAAAATAAAAACAAACACCCAACAAGTTATAGACATCAAAATGTAAGAAATGCTTCTTTTTAACAATCACATCTGACTTCCACGAGCTGTTCAATGATACGTCATGATTGCCCAAATGGATGGCGAGTAAGATTACATTTCTCTGGAGTCTTGGACAAACGCTTCTACTACAACTCCTATGCAGCACTAAAGCTCTCAACGGCTACAGATCCCAAACTGAGGTCTCCTGGACGGCTGCCGTTTTCGGATGACTAGCCCTCATCCCCATGTATTTCTATGGGCTGATAAACAAGGTCATGGTTTCTACTGCCCCATGTTTGAGCAGAATGCCCGAAAACTAAGAGCTGGTCCTTTTCCTGCCCAAGTCTCCGGTTCGCCAAGTCTCTTCTACCGTCACCGCTCGGAGTCCGTAACGCTCTTCATTTTCTCCCCTCTGCTTGTGTTGTAGTTAGACAATACACAGAGGGAAATATAACAAGACTGCAGGCTTATAGTACAAAAAGCAATCACTCCTATCGTTCGATATGACTCTTATTACTCCATTATATTTGTATATGTCCCCTATAATTTGTTAAGCGCTACAGAATACGATGGCGCTATATAAATAAGGATTATTATCATCGTCCTCATTGGGCTCCAAAGCACTCCATCCTCCCTGAGTGGAGATTCGGGACATCCTCATAAACACTATAGACATTTTGATTTTGGCCAATAGTTAGTAATGTTTATGGCCACTTAAAAGGGAACATGTCACCACATTTTCACTAATGTGGAAAAGTTACACCCTTCTTTTAGCTAAATTGTTTCTCTTACATCTCCATAAATCACCTTTAGGTTATCCTATGTGGAATCAGAGGAGGCATGTCCAGCTTGACAGGCCCCTCCCATCTACTTCTCCCCATGCCTTATGCCTCATTACTACTCAGCAGTTCATGTCATGTGACCAGGGTGACGTTATTTAAGGTATTATAGCCTTTACATTTGCTAAATGTACCCCGTGTATGCATCTTTTCACAGCAGCCTCCATGGACTTCTACTCCTCTTTATCCTCCATGGAGGCTGCTGTGATTTCATAAGATCAGATATATACATGGGGTACATTTTGCAAATGTAAAGGGTAAAGGGCCTTACAGGCCATCACCCTGGTCACATGACATAAATGTAACACAAGACAACATGTAAAATTGACACAATATATCCTATAAGTAAATAGAGCTTTACATATCTATAGTTGAATATTAGCAGACAGCTAACAGATTTCTGTCCACTGGAAGTAAAGATAGAAGCTTTCTATAGAATGACAGCAAGCAGAAATCTAGAAAACTGAGGACTTGGTACAGAAAGTATATTGGAAAATTGTACAACTTTTCATTAAACAAACAATAACATTAAATGACTGAAATGGCAGTACCCCTTTAAGGTACAATGTCTCACTGGCAGCTAATTTTAGGTGATATGGGACAGACTTGTAACCCTTTACCAACTGGCATTGTTGGTTTGGGGGGCTAAAATTCTAGTGACAGATCTCCCTTGCTGTACAGTATATGCTATTGGACGGTCATCATACTTCATGTGCAGCAGTTAATATGTGAGCCAAGTGCAAGACTCCCCCTCCCAGGAAAACAAAAAATGCAAACTACAAAATACCCTCCAGAAACACAAATAATCACAACAAGTTCAAAGTAATTATATTTTCCAAGACAACAATTCCGGTGTTTTCTGCCCGCAGCTTTTTACTTAACTAAACAACCCCCCCCCTTCCCCTAAAAATCTTCAGATTGCTCCAAATAAATCAATTTCACCTTGTGTACAGATCATAGAGATTCTTCAGATATTGTTCTGCATCCGATTTTCTGCATTCTTCCAAATGCTCTTTTACAAAATTCTAGAGTTAAATTTGGGGACAGAAAAGGCAGAATCTTAGGCGAGCAGATTATGTGTGTCCTGTCCCATTAGTCACAGCGCATGTAAACAAAATTATGAATGCTGAGCTTTTCTTTTCATCTCCATGTAAATAAGACAGGCCGTATCTCATGTGGTATCAGGCTGCTAGGAACGTGGCCTCTACGCAGAAGACATCAAACAGGTAAAGAGCAGACTCCCCAGCACAGGTAGGATGGAAGGAACTGTACTGACAATTTAAAGGGAAGGAATCGCCCATTTACTATAGGGCTTAAACTAAGAGATCATCTGTGAATGTTGCATCACAAACAAAGTAACTAAGGGCTGACGCCAGTGTTCAGTCCATGAATCTTGGACCTGCAGCGGCCGAATTTCCCGGACTGACCATGGTGCAGAGGATCGCAGTGATATATGATGCGAGTCCCTGCTTCACTGTGGAACAGCAGCTCTAAACAGCAATCATGACTATAGCAGGGAAAAAAGGGGAATCCAAGCATCATATAACACTATATTACTCAGATTCCTCTTCCCAGAATCGCGGTTGGTCCGTGAAATCTGATCACTACAGGTCTGTGATCACATTTGTCAGATACAGCCCTTACACTGAAGCAGAGAGCAGACACCTCAGTTCGTAGTGAGGTCTTTGTCTGTGGTTTGCCATTACATTGCTTTCTAAATTCCCTCTTCTATGTGAAATCTCACTCATACCCATAAAAGAATCTCCCCCAAAGTCAGGCAAATATGACCCTTCTCATCCTATTTGCACGCGAGACGAGTCAAGTTTGGTGTTTGCAGAGGGAGGGACACTTCAGAAGCCGCTATCTTTGGTTCTATAGCACCTGGAAACCAGCTATTCGGGTCATATTAAAAGAGGGAGTTCTAGAAAAGACATTTCATACTATACGTGAGGTGGCTGCTAGTTTAGTGGGGTAAAACATAAAGACAGGTTCTTGTTTAAAATAACTTCCTGTCTTGTTTAAATAAATTCCTTTGACTTTTTACTGCTGTAGTGTGAACACCAAGCAAATGCACGACATCCACCCACCCACCAATATGCCCTGATCTAAGGTTTAAGGGGCATTGACTCAACAGTACAAATGCATTTTGCCCCAGAGCTGATAACCAGCATCATTGGCAAAATTTTTATTATGGTAATAACCAAGGGGCTACATGATATCAATAGTCAGCAAATTATATGGTTGGCTTAGATCTATGGCTGCATGTTAATCTTTATAACACAGGGCATACCTGAATTTTGATTTCAAAGATGTTCTGTATAAGTTTGGCCAAAATAATTTCTGGATTACTGAAAATGTCCCCGACTTCCTTGTTGACACGTTGGCACAACAGGGCCGAGTCCTCAAATATGTCGTTCCTCATATAAGCCCCCTGAAATAGAGCAGCCCATCATAAGTACTGCTGTGGACATGGATGAACACATTCATGTTGTAACACGTGCTACATTACCTCCTGGCACTGATTTATATACACATCCACACAATGGGAATAACCCTATGGAGAGAAGAATTAGACACATCAGGAATGGTCGACTCTAGATAGCAGGAACACACTTAATTATTTATGCTTTAAAGGAAATGCTATGCTCCAGAGCTGCATTCATAATTCAGCTTGGTGATACTTCTGCAATGCAGAGACAGTTATTCTTATAATACAGAAAAGCTACCGAAATTTCACTTCCTTAAAAGCAAAGAACCTGGGCTAGACAAATACAATCAGCATTTTCATAGTCTTTTACATAAGATATGCTATCACTTTATCATCAGTCCAGCCACTAGGACCCCAACCAATCTAAAGAGGATGCTTAGTTCTTACAAGGAAATCTACCATAGCACTGTGACCATGATAATCTTCTTATATTTGTTATCCATGGCGTCCTTCCTTCTAAAATCAACTTTTAAAATTATGGTAATAAGGCAGAAGGGCTCTGCAGGGCGTTACCAGAACCACTCAGTGCTGTAGCTTTACAGGCTGTTACACTTTTGGGTGCTGCTGCAGTGAGATTACAGTAGGTTGAAGAAGGTGGAATTTCTAGGGAGCAGCTAGTGTGAGAAAAGTGTAACAGCCTGTGAAGCCAGAGTACAGAGGTGCTCAGGTAGAGCCCCCGTGGCACATTTAGAATCTAGGATCTAGGAGGAGGAACACAGTGAAGATGGGGCGCGCATAATTAAACATCGGCGGGGCGCGGAATTGCCGGAGTGACGTAAGTGAAGCGTCAAAGCGGCATTTCTATAGATTATCTAGTGGTTACCAGAACCACTCAGTGCTGTAGCTTTACAGGCTGTTACACTTTTGGGTGCTGCTGCAGTGAGATTACAGTAGGTTGAAGAAGGTGGAATTTCTAGGGAGCAGCTAGTGTGAGAAAAGTGTAACAGCCTGTGAAGCCAGAGTACAGAGGTGCTCAGGTAGAGCCCCCGTGGCACATTTAGAATCTAGGATCTAGGAGGAGGAACACAGTGAAGATGGGGCGCGCATAATTAAACATCGGCGGGGCGCGGAATTGCCGGAGTGACGTAAGTGAAGCGTCAAAGCGGCATTTCTATAGATTATCTATAGATATTTTTTTTTTTTATGCCTAAGCTATCGCTTTGCGTCCCTTAACAAAAGGAGGTGATCCAGTGGTAGGTTTCCCTTAAGGCATCTTCATTTTTTCCAACCTGAAACTCTTGTAAGTGATTCTTAATCTCTGGACCATATTGTGATATATGCGTGTGATAAAAAAGCAGTAAGGAATTGATGTAGAAAACCATATAATATATTCAGTGTGACTCATATTTACTCTATGCAGATAACTGATGGAGTGCACGGGTTCAGATACCTTGAAATGAAGCAATACTGCGGCCACTTCCCTCATACGGGAGATCTCCCCTCTCCTCTGGGCACTTGTGAACTCCTGTATTAGCTGGTGCTCCAGGTCATGGTATTTACCTGTAACAAGCCACAATCAAGGCACAATCTAGAGGAATAACATACAGGCAGGCACGTCTACGACTTATACTCACTGGCTATTTTAGATTTCACTTCAGCAAACCTTTAAAGGAAAACAAAAATGACAATTAAATTCTATAACAAGGTAAAACAACGAGTCATTATTATATAGTAGAAATTTTTACTACAACGGAGCAGACTGACATCTGCAGGCCCTTTACAGTCACATGCTGGTGTCCGAAACGCTGCCAGGTGCACATGTCTGTACACTTTGCAATATGGGGTTAAAGCTAGTCGCCAATGTCCCCAACGTTCAAAGGTTTGGCAATCTTAAAAACTGGGCTTTAAAATTCTACTGGTAACTCGACTGTAAAAGATCTTTATCTAGGACTCAAAACAGTCCTGCAGTTGTAAGAAAACTTTCGAATTAACCCTTTTAGCCAAAAACGTAAACCGGTACCGGTATGAGAGCAGAAACCAAGACACACCAGTCTCTAAGAAAATGCAGAATCATAATCTATATTAACGCACAGCCACATATATAAAAGACAGAAAACGATCTGCATAGGGGCGTGAAAAGGTGATAAAATACTGCAATGCTATAGGCATATCTCCCCATACATGTGAAATGTGTCCGACCGATACATCAGGCAGGGGGGAGGGCGGATAGTCACCTGTTTTGGCAGTGGGATGAGCGGCGGTTTCCTAGAAGAGCACTGGACAGAAATATCAACACCGATATTATTTAAAAAAAACAAAAAAAAAAACAAAAAAAACTACCTATCAAATGGCAGCTCCTGGGCGATTAAATGCAACTTCTGAATGATATCAGCAGCCTCCTTTATCTGCAACAAGACACAGAGATTGTCTCTCAATAACAGGGAAAACCATAGATGATACATATACAGTTCTATATATATACATATACAGAGTTCAGCATTCATTTTCCCACAGCGGTTTACAAAATGAAAGCTGAGCTCTGATTGGCTTCCATGGGCAACTAGAACAGTTGTACCTCGTCCTTATCCCGTACACCAATTTCCAGCTGGACTGTCTTTTTGCCGTGACCTTTCCATGCAGTTTCTAATAGTCTCTTAGATAAAAGTTAAATAATTGTAGCATTTTCTGTCTATTTTTCGTGCCCTTTGGTAAACCAGGCAGGAAGACATAAAAAAGCCTATGTGTTTGTTGAATTAAACATCCGAGCAGCTGGGCAGAAAATCTAACATAAAAAAGACCAGTTAACAACATTTTGCAGTATAAATAAATGTGGAAGCGCTCGGCGGGATAATGTGGTAAACGCGCACTTGTGAACAATTAAACTATAACGAGTCGGCTCTCTCGGCGGCTGCGAGTGTGACCAGCACAAGTCCAGGCAATTAGGGCCGCGCGGCTTGTCGCTCGCAATCACTTCACGCCCTGCTGGCAGCCCTTACCTTTTCAGAGTTGTTAAACACATCAGACTGCAGATTTCCATCCAGAAACTCATTAAAATAGGTCATCAGTTTTTGGGCCTCCACAGCCCTCTGCCGCGGCGTGTTCACCCCCTCCAACTGGTCACCAAGATGACAAACCTTTGTAGCCACATAGCTGATGTGCTCATCCAGCTCCTGGAAATGCTGGAAGGCTACCTGCAGGAGGGAAGGGCAGGGGAACAGGGTCATACACAAGTATATATAAGGGGGGGGGGGGTGTCATACACAAGTATATAGAGGGCGGGGGGGGGGAACAGGGTCATACACAAGTATATATAAGGGGGGGGGGTCATACACAAGTATATAGGGGGGGTGAGTAATAGTGTGTCATACACAAGTATACAGGGAGGACTGAGGTACAGTGTCATACACAAGTATACAGGGAGGACTGAGGTACAGTGTCATACACAAGTATACAGGGGGGACTGAGGTACAGTGTAATACACAAGTATACAGGGGGGACTGAGGTACAGTGTAATACACAAGTATACAGGGGGGACTGAGGTACAGTGTCATACACAAGTATACAGGGGGACTGAGGTACAGTGTCATACACAAGTATACAGGGAGGACTGAGGTACAGTGTCATACACAAGTATACAGGGGGACTGAGGTACAGTGTCATACACAAGTATACAGGGAGGACTGAGGTACAGTGTCATACACAAGTATACAGGGGGGACTGAGGTACAGTGTCATACACAAGTATACAGGGAGGACTGAGGTACAGTGTCATACACAAGTATACAGGGGGGACTGAGGTACAGTGTCATACACAAGTATACAGGGGGGACTGAGGTACCGTGTAATACATAAGTATACAGGGGGGGTAGAAACTGATGAATAGTGTAATACACAAGTATATAGAAGGGCCGGGAGTAAGGAATAGTGTAATACTCAAGAATATGGGCCGAAGAACAGTGTAATATACAAGAATATAGAAGGGAAGAGACTAATGTAACACATTATCTAGAACCGTCTCCTTTTATGCACAATCACGCTTGAGACCTTGATACCTCCTGCTCTATAACATGTTCCATGTAGATAGGACAACATGTGATATCTACTCAGCTCCTCCTGCTCTGTAACATGTTCCATTTACAGAGGACAACATGTAAAATTTGCTCAGCTCCTCCTGCTCTATAACATGCTCCCTGCAGGTAGGACACGAAGTACAATCTCAGCAACGGAGCACAAAAAACCCTTTTAAAAGGAATCTGTCAACAAGCTATATAACTAGAATGGGCAACAACTGAAGTTTTTCCAAAATACCACTGATCCCCTGGTACTAAAATATAATTCAAAGCTCATAAAACAAAGAAAAAATAACCCTTCACTTTAGCACAAGTGTGAACAGGGACAAGGTATGAGTAAATAACACTGATACTTTGGCCCTGTTCACACTTGTGCTAATGTGAAGTTTTTCTGTTTTTGAATTTTGTATTACAATTCAGTACCAGGGGACTAGCGGTATTTAGGAAAAACTTCAGTTGTTTCACTTTCTTGCTTGTCGACAAGATTCCTTTTAAAGAGGGCTTTCTGTGCACCATACAGTCACTAGTTGTGTTATTACGGGACTAATCAATGCATGCATTATATAGACCTTACATGTACATAGAGACGTGTGCAGTGTGCTATTTACTATGTACAATCTGCAGATAGGAAACTACACATTCTGCTCCTCCTGCTCTATAACTTGCTGCCTGCAGATTATATTGTATTCTCAGAATGCCAGGTTGCCTTTAAGAGAGTCAAGGAGTAGCCAAATATAGAGGGATCAGATTTCTGATAAAGAGTCACTGCTGTGTGAGTCATCTGGCCTTGGCTTCCTTTAGAGAACTATGAAAAGAAAAATTGTGACTCATCAAATATCATTTGATTCCACGACAGGTCCTGTAATATATGCTCATATACATTGTTCCATTCCCACTTTTCATTGGCCTTACTTCAGGGTTACATCTTAAGTGCTGCCGCCCCCTCCCAAAGACTGTAATAAAGTCTCATCTAAGGCAAAAAGTGACTGATTTTGGAGACTTTTGGAGAATTCACACCCTTCTTGAGAAAAAATTGCGGAATTCTAAGATTCAAGAAAAATTCGGATTCTGCATGCAGATGGAAACTCATTGGGGCTCATTTACTAAGGGCTCCGCGGCCGCATTTTCGTCGGGTTTCCGGACTTTTTCCGTTTTGCGCCGAATTCCACCAAGATTTTGGCGCAATCTTGCTGGCTTTCACATGACAGAAATCGGGGGCCGTGGCCGTCAGAAAACCCGCGGATTTTAAAAAACGAAGTGTGTCGTAAAATCAAACACTCACATGCACCAAGAAGAACCAGGTGAACTCCGGCGGACCTAGGCGCAGCAGCGACACCTGGTGGACATCAGGAACACAACCTTAGTGAATCGCCGGAAGACCCGAATCCTCGTCAGAGAACACGCCGCTGGATCGCGACTAGACCGGGTAAGTAAATCTGCCCCATTGTATAATATTTCAGTATAGGACCCCTTCTTTATAAGCTGTGCAGTCAGTGGGATGGGGCCGATATACGGGCCTATTTCCATGGTTTGGGCACAATCATGTGCAGAAGGCCTAAGTCTGTGGAGTCTAACTTTTCCTAAAAGTGACCTACTTAAAAAGAACTATTTTTTTTGTTAAATTTGGTAGTACAACAGTTGTGCAAGGAATTGTGGGTGTAATAGTTTTGCCAAAGAGCCAAGCGTGAAGAAACATCTGAGTATATGCTGACCTGGTTGCTCTTCTGAAGTTCCTGGACTTTTCTGGCAAACTCCTTAGCTTCCTTCTGGCACTGATGTTCCAATTTCTCCACTTTTCTCTGGATCCTTTCATCCATCATCTTCAGCTCTTCAATATGGTTGACAAACTGCTCCAATAACCTACAACACAGAATCCTGCTTTTATCTGTAAAGAGTTAAGTCTTTAGACACTTCTTTATCTCTCTGCACTCAGTGGAAGCAGGAAAGAAAGCGGATTTACATAACCTTTCTGATGACAGGTTCCCTTTGAGCAGTTTATGTTTATATGATCAAAGCTTCCAATATAGTTTTTGTTATGCCAATTTAAAAAATGCCTGTCGTCATTCTGAATATTTCCACTATTTTATAAAACTTTATTTCACATGACCTGACTACAGAAGAAATGCCGTGTACCTTTTCGGATCAAATGTTTCTGCTCCTCCTCGGGATCCTCCTCCGGGAGTTCTCCATGCCAGTCGCTCAATGTATTCATCAGCCACAAACGGCTCCTATAAGCAGAAACAAAATCAAGTTACTGTCACCTAATGCCCAAAACAGCAGCATGATCATTTCTGGGAAGGGGTATGGGGTTATGGGTCACGTAAGCATCATGTACAAGGCTGTATGTGTGTTGTACAGATTCCTAAACTGGCAACTCAGTTATAGGCTGATACTGGACATCCAAATACATAAAACTTGTTTCATGACAGTAAATCCAAACACTAATGGTCACTGAATTATATCAGAGGACAGAAGCTCCATGCTACAGAACTTTCCAATCATCATTACAACATCTCTAGGATCAATGACACACAAAACTATTGTCAAATACACATGGACTGAATTGTTGGTCCCCCTCGTTTAATAAAAAATAAACCCACATTGGTCATAAAAATAAACTTGAATCTGACAATAGTAAAAATAAATTACATTTCTCTGAAAATGAACAAATGAAGGGCAGACATTTCAACCATGCTTCCACAGAATTGTTTAAAAAAAAAAACTCATGAAACAGGAATGGAGAGAAATGAAATTCAAGACACCCTGTGCCAGGTACAGCAAAGCTGCCCAAGAACATAACAACCTCTTCCATGTTTCACTGTAGGGATATTGGGGCACATTTTCTAAGGGCTGTTTTCTGTCGGACTTTGCAGGTTCTTTTAGATGCAAACTACCTGCACAGGTATTTAAGAAGTGTCTGCGCCACATTTGTGTCACACATGACCCTTTTGTGGCGGTGCTGCACTAGGCATCATGCAACAGAATTGAGGGGGCGTTCCGGTGAAAAAAACAAAGTGACAGATGCCAAACGGACATGAAAAAAAACTGGAGTGGATCCCAAAATGAACACGTCGGTGTGAATAAGGGTGATGCCACACATTGCGTTTTTGGACCGCTTTAAATCAAAATGGGTACTTAAAATATAAGCCAATTTGTAATTAGTTGTTATTTAAGATTTTGCTCCACTTAGCAGACAAATGCTGGTGACATAGACTGTAATGAAGAATTAAACTGCTACTGGCCCTTTCATCAGTCCATTGATTTCCTTTGCATGGAGCAGACACAGGATAGAATATGCCGCTGGTCACATGTTCACATTACAGGTCATGTGATTACAGGTCATTACAGGCAGGTCATGTGATCACCACTATATTTGGCTGTAGTCAGTTTCCAGTATGACCAGTGTTGTAGTGAGACGTCATCTCAGTGAGATAATGTGCAGTGATGGCAGTTACACACATCATTACTATGGTAACAGAGAGGACAGTCTGTTACATCATCACTAGGAGCAGAGCATAAGAGGGAGGAGGGGTTACTGACAACTAAAGGATCATGGGACCTGTTTCCAGTAGTTGATAACTCCGCCTACTTTAGAGAAGCCATAAAATGTTGTGAATCATAAAACAAAACTATTTAAGCTCCATTTTGTGACTAATGACATTGAGTTTTGTTACATGCATTCATTTATAGCATCCTGGGTTTTTGTATCAGATGTTCATATTTCCGGAATACCCCTTTAAGGCTTCAGGCATACGACCGTATATATGGGGGCCATAAGCTAGCTGCAGCAATTACAGGTAGCACATTGACCTCCATTATGAATGGTCACATGCCCTATGGAGATGGAAACGGGTCCAAATATTCCCCCATCTAAGGCCAGCTACAGCACACAGTAACATGCATGAGGCCTAATACTAATTCTGTAACATCCCATAACATTCCAGTATATAAGGGAGCTGCTGTTCAGCCGCATCCAGTATTGGTCTAAATATGTGCCATAACATAAGGACAGATCCCTCAGTTTACTGCAGAATAAGCAGTGACAATCCATTTCCTTCTATTGTCCTGGAATGAGCAGGAAACGTTCTTCCACACAATACGCAAATAGAAGAAAATAGCCAAAAAAAAAAAACGCAGTAAGGATCTTTCGGAGTGAAAAGAAACCATGTATAACAATAAGGTACAACAAAGCCAGCAGATTACTTCACGTACCATTACTCATTCTTTTATTTCCACCCCTATTCAACTTTAAACAGTTTATAAGAAGGGCTGATATGTTTCCAGGGACGTATCATGTATATGTTATATTAATGTACGTTCAGGGTTATAACGTCACCAAGCCCACGTTATGGGTCCTATATGCTCAGTATATATACGCAGTAACATCAGGCTTTTCATTACCAGCCATAGGAAAGGACATACCTTATATACTCGAGTATAAGCCTAGTTTTTCAGCACAAAAAATGTGCTGAAAAACCCAAACTCGGCTTATACTGGGGCAGGGGCTGGCAGGCTATATACACTGGGGCAGGGTCTGGCAGGCTATATACACTGGGGCAGGGGCTGGCAGGCTATATACACTGGGGCAGGGGCTGGCAGGCTATATACACTGGGGCAGGGGCTGGCAGGCTATATACACTGGGGCAGGGGCTGGCAGGCTATATACACTGGGGCAGGGGCTGGCAGGCTATATACACTGGGGCAGGGGCTGGCAGGCTATATACACTGGGGAGGCTGTGACCAATGCATTTCCCACCCTCGGCTTATACTCGAGTCAATAGTTTTTCCCAGTATTTTGTGGTAAAATTAGGGGCCGCGGCTTATACTCGGGTCTGCTTATACTCAAGTATATACGGTAGATAGTTCATCAGTACAGTGTCATGAGGTGGGACAAGATCAGGCATGTTGGATTTTCACTCCTGCCAGACGCATCTAGATAACACGTATGTTATCTAGAGTAAAGCATGCATGTGTATGAGAGAGTCAAGAAGAATGGCTGCCTGCTGGAGAGGTCAATAGCTATGGAAGATGCACAAATCAGAAGTCTCAGTGATTGAGCCCAACATCTTGCAGGACCCCCTGTAGGGGGGTCACTCGTGGCACTTGCATTATTTAGATGGAAAACACTGGATGCTCATAACCGCTCGCGTGCATTTCAGCGGGAAACTTATACACGAAACGGGTGAACCCCTCTCCATGGCATCTGCATTGTATTTCTAACCACTATACAAGCATCACGTGTGAGAATGGCCTCAGGTACAAATCTGTGGGGGATGTCTCTACCAGCTCCATTCATCTTTCCAGACCCCATGGAAGCAAAGCCTCCCCAAAGCAGAGTGTGATGCTACTGCCACCGCCATTGGCTTCATGGTGAGGGGATGAGTTGTTCAGTGTGAGGTACAGTGTTCAGATCCCGTAAATCTTTTCTTGTACTACCCCCAATTCCGTTTTGCTAATTTGCCTCCAGACATATGAAGATCTAAGTGTGAATCTGTCACTTACTATCGTTGACTATGTAGTGACACACCCACCTGACAAGAGGGATTGGCAACACCCAGTTGACAAGTTATTTCTAGGTTACCAGGAGGAACATAACAATGTAGGTGTTATCATACAGAGATCAGTATGGGAGGATACGATGCTGTGGTGATGACCATGTGATCATACACTAAATGTACATACATCATATGATGCACTTTATATGTATGTTGACAGAGACTGTATATTTTGGGAGGTCAGCAAACCTTGAAAATATCTTTCCCTTAGTGACACTGGGTCAGACATAAAGACTATATAAGAGTAGAAGATAACAATCCTGTGACCCCAGTGTCCCTGTTATATGTTCCCATAAGAACCAATGTAAATATAATCTACATTCCCCCTATATTACTGCTGCCTGAGGTCCTGTATACCGCACGGTGTGTACAGTGAGTAGCCGGGGTTGCGGCATTCACTCACCTCGAACAGTTCGGCTGTGGCGGCCATGCTGGGGGGCTGTGTACAATCCCGGGCAGGCTACGTGCTCCTGACACTGCTCCAGGTAGTTCCCGGGCGGGGATCAGCGAGCTGCCATTATTACCGGAAGTGAAGCCGTGACAGGGACCGGAAGTTCCATGCTCAGCTGCTGACCTCTGACCTCCAGGCACCAGACGAACCGAGACGGAGAAGCACACGGAGCAGCGGGTGAGTGAGATCTATCCTACTGTATTCTACCTCTGATTCCTGGAATTCCCAGACCGCGGGACTACAAGTCCCAGCACGCTCTACATGGCAAGTGTATGAGTACTGCATGCTGGAACTTGTAGTTTTTATAGTTTTTTTTTTGTTTTTTTTAAAACTACATTTTGCGCATAAAACGGGGTGACGCGGTAAGCCTTTGTTACTGCAGCAGGAAGGGTTCAGCTAAGAAATTTTTGTTTAGCGAAAAATTGTGAAAATTCGTTTTGCCCGCGAATCCATGGCCGCCATTTTTGTTCATGGCAAAGAAAATGTTTTGGCTTACCAGAATGCTTTGCGCTTCTGCCTCCACTGAGCGCGAGGCGCTGTGTCACGTGACTTGCACTCCTGTATAAAACTCGAGGGGAAGAAAGAGGGGACTGAGTGTTCGTTTGTAAACTTTATGCGGTGAGATGAATGTAGCCAAGTTACTCGTGCTGTCCCTTAACTGATAGCCTAAGCCCCAAAGTCACACCTTTCAAACATTTTGAATGCATTAAATGAAAAAAGGCTCCACAAATTTTGATACCCAATTTCTCCCGAGTACACTGATTACCTATATGTGGTGGTAACCTGATGTACCGCCGCACGGCCGGGCATAGAAGAGAAGGAGGCGCCATCCAGAGCAGATCTGCATTGTCACATTGTACTGGCTATATGTGTTTTTTATACTTTATTAAGTGTTTCAAGGGAAAGTGACATTTTAGGGGCTTATATATTTTATGTATTTATTTTTTATTCTAATGTTTAAACATGTTTAACTTCTCCAAACTTGAACTAGCTATGCTCTGATCGCTGGTTCAAGTCCAATACACTGCTCTACAATACTTATTCATTGTAGAGCAGTGTAAAGATAAGGTAAGATTGGTCAGCCCCGCAGCACTTGGCAGACCTTGGGGCTGCCCAGAAGTAAAACGGATCCCCCGGTAAGCGACACTGGGGATCCGATCTATAGGGGGAAGACCCTTACAGGGGTTTACACCCGCGATCAGAGCCGGCTCTGATCGCGAGTGTTACAGCGCGGTGTCAGCTGTAATATACGTAAGCTGAGCTGTAATATACAGCTGACAGCCGCTGCTTCCAGTGCCGGCTCGGTTCGTGAGCTGGTGCCAGAAGCGGGATGTATAGTACAGGACAGTGGATGGCTGCTGGTCACATGTCCACATCACATGTCCTGTACCTGCCTGGGCAGGTCATGTGATCACCCCTACGTTTGGCTGTAGTTGGTTGGTTGCAGTCATTTCAGTGAGGCAGTGTCCAGTGATGGCAGTTACACATCATTACTGTGGTAATAGTCTGTTACGTTATCACTGAGAACTGAGGGATCATGGTAGTTGTAGAATCCTGTAGCGGCCATCTTGGAGATAACGCCACCTACTTTAGAAGGGCCATAACATTTTCTGAGGGTGCGTCCACATCAGTTTTTCAGATGCAGTTTTTGATGCACAAACCAGGAGTGGAGTGGAAATAAAGGAGGAGCAGCACTTCTTAATGATAAGTCCTCACTCATTTTATCCACTCCTGCTTTTGGTTTCAAAAAACGCATCTGGAAAACTGAATGTGTGGCTGAATGTGTGGCTGATTGGGTACCAATCATAAAAGCAACTATTTAAGATCCGGTTTGTTGTTATCATATAGTTTAGCATGATGGGTTTTTGTTTCTGACATTCATATTCTCGGAATACCCCTTTAAGCTTTGGGAATTTAGGCAAAAGTATCTGATCTGCGCAGCGTTGCGGAATATGAATGTCGCTATATAAATGATCAAGTATCGAGCTTTATTGCCAAGTAAAATTCTCACCTAGGGGCGAGTTTCTTTTCTTCTTATTGCTAAGTACTACTGGTAGAAGTAAATGGCCTTCTCTGTACCTGCTGGCAATCCCTTTAGGGTCTCACTAAAACAGCCTGAGGGCGCTTTTTCACTGAATGTGTTGTCACTTTTTTTAATGCGTTTCTGACGCATTCCAAAGGCTTCCGCCTTGATCACACGCTGAGGTTATATTGTGTTTCCACTGCATCTGCTAAAACACAATGTAACCTCAGCATGTCATCGAGGCTGAAGCCTTTGAAATGCGTCAATAACGCATCATAAAAAGGGACGCGACGCATCGCGTGAAAGCGCCCTTAGTGTGGCCATATTTACCAACCATTGGTATTCCATACACACAGACCTTTTGTGGTTCAGCTAAATAAATAGTAAGGACACAGTTTTGAATTTTGGGTTGTACGGCGGCAGGACTGTCCTGCTGATTATTGGTGGTATGAAAGTTTGGCTAATTGCGGAAGTATATGCAGAAAATCTGTGAGTGATTACTTTGAAGTGTATAGGTTATAAATAGAGGTGAGCAGACCTGAACTTTAGGGTGCTGTCACATGTTTGCGTTTTGTTTTTAAACAGAATCAAAACGCTTCGGATTGCGTTTACATTCATTTGCATACAATCCGCAGCTGGTATCTAAATGCAAGAAACCGGCCCAGCTCAGCGTGTTTTCATTCAGTTACAAAACAGAATCAAAACGAAAATGTTTGACGGCACCCTTGGGTTCGGCAGCTCTGTGTAAGGCTGATGCCACACATGACGTTTTTAACCCATTTTTGGTCCGTTTTTAAGCAGTCCGTTAAAAAAAACGCATCCGTTTTTGACAGGTTTTACCAATTATCTTAATTAAAACTGGTCAAAAACGGATGAGTTTTCAAAAACCGCATGCGTTTTTTAACGGACTGCTAAATAATGGACCAAAAACGGGTTCAAAACGCCATGTGTGGCATCACCCTTAACCTTGTTGCTTAATGAGCTATGGAACAGCCCTTGGCTAGGTGTGTCTCCCTGGTGTCCCCCTGGCCAATCATAGCCATGCCTTGTTACTAGGGGCATAAAGCTGCAAGTAACAAGTTGGGGTTCTGCAGATCTGCCAAACAGACTGTTTTGAGAAAGAATCCAAGGGCATCCCCAGTGGTGTAACTAGGAGAGGTAAGGCACTATAGCAGACTTTTGAATGGGCCCCCTTACCCCCCTCAGAAAATATACTTATATACCCGCACATTTATACACTTATACGCACACATGTATGCATATGCATATAATCATTTATACTTTTACACATATCTGTCCCAGTAGCTGCTGACTACATATGGGAAGTAGACGGCAGGAATTAGAGATAAGAGATCCCTAGTCCTGTCCTGCTGTCCCCTCCCACAACATTTCTTATCTGTGATACCGATTCATGCTGTATAGTATGGAAGATGTGCAGTGTTATATACATATTATCCTGTACAATGTGCTGCAAAATATGCAAATTATGGAGCACCTCCTCCATTCTTTAGTGAGTCAGGCCTGATCCTGGGGCCCCATGACACTGCGAACCCCATAGCAGCTGTTGTCGCTGTTGCTACACCCCTGGGCATCCCCCATGTTCACTGTCCTGCTGTCCCCTCCAACGACATTTCTTATCTGTGATACCGATTCATGCTGTATAGTATGGAAGATGTGCACTGTTATATACATATTATCCTGTACAATACGCAGCATGATTTGTATATAATGGAGCACATGCTCCACTCTTTAGTGTGTCAGGCCAGATGCCAGGGCCCCCTGACACTGCGAGCCCTATAGCAGCTGCTGCCGCTGTAGTTGCGCCCCTGGGCATCCCCCATGTTCACATGTCAAGGTAAGATAAACTAAAGGATTGTAAAGAATTAAAACGATTTAAGGACTAACCAGATTTATGATTTATATTGAGCATATACTTCCCTTTTGGAACCTGTCATCACTCACAGGTTAAAAAATAAACATGTACTCACCTCGTCTGATGCTCCCAATGTCCCGTGCTGTGTTACCATCGGAGCTATGCCCCTTTATGTTTACGGGGACATGGAAGCTCCGCTCTGACTACTTCCAGCCGCGCCCGCCTGTCCCCTGTACCAGTGCTGTATAAGGCACTGGGATGTGGTGACAGGTGGTCTTATGTTTACAGGTGAACGGCTCCTACGAACCGCGGTGCAAGACTTCAGGAGCGCCAAATGTGGTGACTACATGTTTATTTTTTTAACAAACCCTCCCCAGCCCGGGTCCTAGATTTTTATAACACTCCGAGTCCGACATCCCCTTTAAATATCACATACATAGTCAAGGTGAATCATGATATGTTTTACAAATTATTAGAATGATTTTTAATATTTATACAGGTGCAAGTTTGATGTAAAAAAAAAAATACAGAAAAGCAATGCCTATCCGTGGACTATGGATCTTACATCATCGGCCAGGGGCTCAAGGAGAAGTCAAATTCTCAAGGTAATAAGGACTTCAGACCATCAGATACTTCCTTAAAGGGGTTGTACCAAATATTTGTTTGGTGTATATTCACAGAATAGAGTATAAAAGCTGATCATTGAGGGTTCCATTGCTAGGGTCCCGAAAGTGGGACCCCCATTTATCATGAGAACAAGCATGCATCCTATTTAAAGGATTTCAAAATCGAGCATGATGAACCAGGGGCACTTAGGCTGCATTCACACTGGGGCATGGGGGACGTACATATGGCCGATGTATATACGACATGTATGGGTCCCATATAGACGGCAGTGGGCGCACGGCACCGTACCGTTCTGTAGCCGAGGACAGATAGGATATGTCCTATCTTTCTTACGAATACGGTGTCGTGCCCCATGTTTCTCTATGGAGAGGGGCTGGGTGAGCATTTCTCACCCCCTCCTCCTCTCCCCGGTGTTAGTGTGAATGTAGCCTTACTCATATCTCCAGGCACCTTGACAGTGATAACCTTCTTATATTTGTTATTCATGGCCTCCTTCCTTCGAAAATCAACTTTTCAAATTATGCTAATGGGTTTATAGTGCTCTGGGAGCCGTACCAGAGCCCCTCAGTGCTTTAGATTCACAGGCTGTTACAATGAGCACATCAGGTCTCTCCTTACTCCTGAACTTCCTGCTGCTGCTAGATTATACAGAGAGCAGGGGATTGGGTGAGACGTGTTCTGCTCTTTGTAACATCCTGTGGGCTCTGGTAATTTTCCAAGAGCACTTCAGACATATTAGAATAAATATAAAAGTGTATATTAGAAGGAAAGAGATCTATGAGTAAGTGTAAGTAAGTAAAATTTTATAGGAGTGCCGGAATTGTCGAGCACATCCCTTAGCTGTCTCTGGCACTCTCATTCACCGTCTATGGTATTTTTTAGAGGCAGCTGACATTTTCTGACACCCCTTAATTTCTGAAACAGCCTTACAACCCAAAAAATTCTTAATTATGTTTTTGGTGTTGACTAAACATAATTCTGTGGAATCATACATGTTGCATAAAGACAACAAATATCTGTGTCTTCCAGACGTTACCCTACAGTGGAAAAACGAGCTAAGGCCTTCAACAAATCAAGCTATGTGGACATCCCAGAAGATGGAGACCTCCTAAAAGCTTTACTCCATGAACTGGGGCTGACGGACGAGAATAAAAACTTTGTGGAGTACAGAGATAACTGCTCCAGGATCAGTAAGACCAATGTACACTCCCTTATGGTTTCTGAAGGGAACCTTTGGCCTGTCCTGGCCATTCCAAGCAGTGACTTCATCTACGTATGTCTACCTCTGGTGGAGCAGCCACTGATGCCTGTCCCACCACTTATTGGTATAAACAGTATCTCAGAGGCGTTTGCCCTTTTATCTGGGATGATGCAGTTTGTGAATTCTGGACACAACACAGAGGCGGACATTTCCTCCAGATTCTCACAGCTCCCTCTTCTGGTGACGCAGGCATGTCCACTAGGCTCTCCCGTGGACACCAACTTGCTGGCACTGCCTGATAACCTAAGCAATGTTTCTTCCAACCAGACTTTTAAATCTCCAGCTTGGAGGACCAGCAAACAAAAGGGCAAACCTCAGATTGAAGTGCATATAACAGAGAAGGTGACCTCCACGCAGTATGACAAGAAGGACGATAGTGACATGTGGCAGGTGTATGGGACCGTGTCCTGTAAGGTAACTATATCTGACAAGTTTGGTATATCTATTATCTTTTTATATAGTCTTTATGACGGAAGTCAAAAATTACCTGTTTGCGAATTTAAAGTTTACTTCGCTAAAACAATAATAATGGAAGATTACTGGATCCGTTATAATGTGTATTCATTTTAATGGACTTCTAATGGCTTCATATAAGGCTGCAACGCTATTGTTAACATCTCAAACAACGGAGCCTAACAGAAGTGGTAAAAACAGATACTAACAGGCCTTTATGGTTCCAGTGTATTTTGCCATTTGTCAGGAAAATGGCTTAAAGGGGATGGGGGGTTACAGTCACCACCTCCGTTGTCCTGCTCCACTGTCAGTCAGTGGCGCACCCCCCTTGTGTGTTTTGTTGTTTTACAGAGGCCGGCGCTTCCGTCTGACTACTTCTACTCACCTGATACACATTGAGAGTAATTCTGTATCACACGAGAGGCAGTGGTCAGACAGGAAAGCCGGAGTCTGTAGACAAACGGGCACGCCACTGACGCACAATGGCGCAGGACAGTGGGAGTGTCAGCGGAAGTGAGTATACGATTATTTATTGTTTGATAGCCCTTCCCCACGCTAGATATACAATTTTTTAAAGCTTGGACAACTTCTTTAATTCATAATAATGAAATATGGAATTACAAAAATATGTAGGCCCTTCGCTTGACTCAAAGTAAGCCATCTAATAGTAAAGAGGCATCAGACATATCACCCAGCATCAGCTATGGCAGTGATGGCGAACCTTTTAGAGACCGAGTGCCCAAACTACAACCAAAATCCACTTATTTATTGTGTAGTGCCAGCAAGGAATTTAATGCTGTAATTTATTGCTATACATTCCCCCAAATCTTTCAATCGTATTGGCCCCCTGAGGTCACCAAAACAGTTGAAAGAACTATCATTGTAGCTTCTCTCCAGGGTCTCTCTGTACAGGAAGAATGGTGGGTCCAGCAGGAGAACCTCCAAAGATAATGCACTTCTGTCAAAACCTTCTCATAGTTCCCGCAGTTCAAAACAGCCAATGAAGTGTCGCTTTAAAATAGGGCTGAGAACAGCATCTCTTAAGTTGCCTGGGACTGCAGGAAGAGTCAGTGTTTGGTGAACTCTGTCCTGGGGCGATGGCCTGAGTACCCGCAGAAAGGGCTCCAAGTGCCACCTCTGGCACCCGTGCCATAGGTTCGCCACCACTGAGCTATGGTGTTACATTGGGTTCAATTCATGACTGTCTAGTCGAAGCTTTCTAAAAGCCCATTGGCCTCAAGCGAGTTTGGTTTGCCCTTGTTGGATTTACCAGAAGCAACCTAAAATCACTGAACTGATAAGGTATGTTGAGTTCAGTGATTCAAGGTTTGGTCCAGTAAATCCTAAAGGGGCACTGAGTGAGTTTGCTTGAAAAAAAACTTGCTTGTGGGCATGGGCTTGAAGGAAATATTCAATCAAAATCAAGCACGACTCTGACTTCTAGATCCAGGCACTGTGACTGTGGTGATCTTCTTTTATTTGTTACCCATGGCCTCTGTCCTTCTAAAATCTAGCTTAAAAATTATGCTAATAAGCCAGCATTAGCCAATTAGTATCATAAAGTAAATCTGCCTCTTGGCTTTTATTAATGCTGAAATAAATTCTGTACATTATAAATTATATTTACATTAGGTGGATGTACCTTATCAGGGAACACAACACACAGGGGAATATAATGTTTTGTTGAATATTCATCAGTCAGAAGGAGAATGACATTTGTGAATAGTGTGCACAGACCCGGTGTGCCAAGGTGTAATCATTCTCATGGCTCTGCGCTCATATTAGCGTATTGTACATATTATACCACTTCATGCCTCCACTCCCTTACAGCAGCATCAAGGGGGTCATTTCTCTTCTTTATTATTGAAAACACTGTAATGATCAATGACATTGCTTCTAGGAGAAACTACTTCTATAATACAGAAGTATAAAAAAGCATTAAATATCATCATTTGTAGTATATTATGCATAGTTTACACCTGCGTGATCCGTTATAATGTCTGTTGATTTTAAAGGAAATCTACCACCAGGATGAACAATTGTAAACCAAGCACACTGACATATTGGTGTGTGCCCCCTCTGTCAGGATCTGCTCTTCTTTTAGCTTCCTATTCCCTTGTTTTTATGAATAAAGGCTTTAAAATGTATGCACATGAGCCTGATGGGCTTTATAGGTCTTAATGGCGCTTGGAGCCCCTCAGCCTCATTTGCATCATTTTAAATCCAGGGAATAAGAAGCTAAAATAAAAGCAGATCCTGCCAGAGGGGGCATTTTTCATTTTTCCAGAGGTAGGCGGTTCATGTGTGGGGTTTTGTGGGGATCTTTAATAATATCTCAGAGAGCAGCCCATCATGTTATAAAGTTTAATGTGTGATTATGCAAATCACCTTCTGAGCTTGGAGTAACTTCTGTGAACTATGTGGGGCTAAGGCTACTCCAAAACCCAAGTAGCCTCTGCAATGCCACCCCCTGCACGTCCATGTCGACTGTGAACGTGGCAGCATGGACCACACAAGCATTCATGCGCAGAAGCTCCTCTGGCCCGGAACCCTGGCTGAAGACTTGGCTAGAGGCTTGGAGTAACTTTAGCCACCGGAGTTCAGAGGATACTCCAAGCCCTGAGTAGCCTTTGAAAGTAATTTGCCTAAACATGATATGCTACTCTCTAAGATATTGGTAAAGATCCCCACAGATGAGCCACACATGGGTTATCTACCTCTGGGACTACTGTAAACATTAAGATTTCCTTTAATGACCTTCTAAGGCCTTACATCCGTTATCTGAGCAGAAAATTGGATGAAAGATGCAGAGCTATTTTTTCCATTCCAAATAACGAAGCGATACTAACGGACTTATTATGTTATATTCCAATTATAAGTCATTTAAAGGCAATTTTTATAGACTGGTCAGAGTATACTGCAAGCCACAACCCATTACCACAACTGTAACTGTAACATGTACAAGGGGATAAAACGTCCCATTGTTTGTGAATTTTGTCCTATTTCCCATCCACTTGTATGACTTTTATCCCTGACACGCTTTGTCTAATGGGCTACCAAGAATTAACACGAAGTCGCGGGGACGTCGGTGGCAACGGCCTTTCTTCTGTTAGCGATTATGGAGCGGTCTGTAACCTCTATAAGCGGCTTTATGTGTGATTAGGGGCTATGGGATCCCTGTTCTGAGATGTATGTGATTTCTAGGCTTATACAGCAGGTAATTGTCAATGAGCAGGTTGGATGGGTTCACTGTGCTGTTCTTTCCATTTATTTGCATAATAAGCCACATATGCAAATGTGATTTTCTCCTTTGTACAGTTAAATAGAAATCCCATAGTCTGTAGGGAAATGAAACCTGACTGCGCTAAGGCTCGTGTGATATCTGACTCGTGGGTGACCATGGATAGCAGCTCTGCTGGTGGATGTATTAGGGCCAATGCATCTGATAGTTGTGTATAGACACAACATGACATTATGTGATTTTTTTTTTTTTATTACATTGGTAGTTGTTTTATAGAAGATGTCCAGGTTTAATGGGGTTATCTGGAAAATATGAATATCTACCAATGTATTCAATGCTAAATAAGGTTACCCTCCCTTTCCAATGCTCTGGTTGTTGTGTAATTGTCTACTGCGTTGCAATGACATTCATACTCCGGTTCATGTGATCTTCTTGTCCTAATAGTTGGTGTGTCATTGTCATGTAACTGGAAGGCCGGATTTATCCTGAAGTAGGGATTTAAAAAAAATCCTAAATCATAAATTCACATCTGTGTTGTAAATGAAGTTAAAAAATGAGACCTTAAAGTGTTTGTTCATTTTAAGCTCATTCCAGCAAATAACTGATATTCTTTCTGTATTGAAAAGTTATACAAGTTTCCAATCTACTTTCTACTTTGTGAATTCTTAACAGTTTTGCTAGATCTCTGCTTGCTGTCACGTAACAGGAAACTTCATTCCTTACTTCCTGTAGATAAACACCGGTCCATGGTCATGTGATGTCACCAAAGTGCACGGCTCGTTATATCAGAGAGAGTAATGAAAGATGTGTGATACTAACAAGCCATGCACCTTTGCGACATCACATGACCATGGACCGATGTTTATCTACAGGAAGTAAGGAATGAAGTTTCCTGTCACATGACAGCAAGAAGAGATCTAGAAAAACTGTTAACAGAAAGTATATTGGATATTTATATAACTTTTCATTGCAAATACAATAATAGTTTGCTGGAATCTGCTTAAAGTGGACAACCCCTACAAACTTTTTGAAAAAAAAAAAAAAAGATCCGTTTTGGCCCCCATTTTATCAGTGTTGTATCATACTGTAATTTCGTATCTCGTAACGGAACGTAAAAACAAAATTATGAGCGCATATGTGAACCCGGTCTTATCCCCATTCAAGGCGATGAGGCTGATCTACAATACACAAAAGATACGTGGGCAGTGGCGTAACTAGAAGCTGATGGGCCCCAGTGCAAAGTCTGTGCCAGGCCCCCGACTATAAGGAATGGTTTATAGTAATAGTCTTCTCATATGGGAAAGTGACACCATAAGGGCCCCCTAAACCACTTGGGCCCGGCTGCGACCGCAACTTCTGCACCCCCTCAAGTTACACCCCTGTACGTGGGCATCAATCGTTGGGATATAAATGAAACATTTTTTGAATTCTAAAAAAAATATATATATAAAACTCTAACATTTTCCACTTTTTTTGTGCCTCTTGAATGTTTAAAACAAACAAAATTCTTTATCCTCTCTTCATAGACGCACTTACGGCCCAATAAAAAAAATTTTTTCTTCGGAATGTTCAAGATCAGATTTTTGTACCTTGTGAAAATAGTCAGAATCGGAATAGCTGTACAGATTAACCTCTACACAAAAAAAAAAAACCCCAAGGCAGAACAAAATGAAGTGATTTTTCATCCCATCCCCAAGTGCTGCCAGCAGTCTCTAGCAGTCGCCTGTTTACACAGTTTGCCCGTAGTTGAAATTTATTAAGCGCATTCAGAAACCGGTGCAGTGGGCAGTCAAATGTGAAGCCGGTGAAGGGCAGGCAGATGTTTATGCAGGTGGTGGTCAATGGACATGGTGGGAGCCCGAGTCATTTCAGCTCTTCTCCTGCCGTTTTCTCTTTTGTTTATCTTTGTACGAGCAACATTAGCTCCAAGGGACCAACTTATTCAGCACTACCTAAAATAATGACTCTTTGATTGCAGTCAACCTAAAGTGGCTCAAGGACTTATTAGCATGTACGGACCTATGTAAATCATTATTATTATTTTTTATTATGCAAAAGGTACATTTGATTGATTTAATGCACAAATCCCACAGGGGGTCATTGGAAGCTTGTGCTGAGTAAGTGGACGTGTGGATTAAAAGCCTCGGTTTGAGCATTTAAACAGATCTAATTAACGTCATCATTTTTTTTTTCTTCCTTCTTCCCAAAGTGTAATTTGGAAACAATCAGCCCAAATGTAATAGTCGGCTTGAATCTTCCTGCCAATGGCTCCCCCCTTCAGGATATCCTGGTCCATCCCTGTGTGACTTCCATTGACTCTTCCATGCTGATCTCAAGCAGCGTGGCTGCAACAGACGATTCTGCTTTCAACGGGCCGTACAAATTTCCATTCATTCCACCCTCTGATTTGTTCCAATTGTGTTACTACACATCACAGGTAAAAAAGGAAACCATGTTTTATTATATTCTGTTTACCAAGAACATTGCTTTCTTACATTGGTACAGGAGATGCAATGGGTCCATGGATTTTGACTTTGTTGGGTTTTTTAAAAAAAAATACTCTCTGCGTGACCCTTTTACATTTTTTTTTTTTTTTTTAATTCTTTTATTTTATTTTTTTTATCACATTATTTATGTCTTTATTACAGGTGCCCGTGCCACCAATTTTAGGTTTTTATCAGTTGAAAGGAGACGGACACGAGTTACATATATCCGCTAAACTAAAGCTTCATGAAAGCGTAAAGAATGGATTTGATTACTGTGAAGCACAAATACCCTTTTTCAACAAGTAAGATTTTTAGAAATTTTGAATTAAGCGAACAACATTTTTTTTTTGTCATCCAATTCAAATGTTTTTTTTTCCTAAAAAAAATATAGCAATTCATACAAATTGATGTACTAAATACAAGGAATTGTACAAGTCAAGAAAAATCTGTCTAGACCTATTTTTTTTATTATATATATATATTGAAATGTTTATTTATATGTAATTTCTGAATTAACTTTTTAAAAATTCAGTTAAAAAAAAAAATCATTATTTAGATTTTTAGATAATAAATCTTGTTATTATTTTTATTGTTGTCAATTCTAGTACCATTGTCGTCTTGTGAGGATAATCCAATGTATTTTTTTAAATGGCTTTTTTGTTAACCTGGGTAGAAAGTAGTGCTTTTTAAAAAAATAATAGTAATACAGTAAATTGTCTTATATTAATTTCCTAGAAATCACTGTAAATGACAGGTTTCTGCAGTGAAAGGAGACCAACTAGACGTTTGCATTTAGTGAGTTGGTTCCGATGCATTCAATTTCAGCTGCATTTATTATGTGAATTACAATGCAAAATTCCATATTTAATTTTGAAAAAATGATTTTAGGTTTACTTTGTGTATGTATATAAAAAAGATATAAATAAATATAAAAATTATATTATATAATTTATAATATTATTCTATGAGTATCCATGATTGTACATGACTGTACCATCACCTAAATCTGACTGGTATGGTGTGATTTGCACAATTAATGCTTTAGAAGAACTGGATTTGTCATTTTCTTTTCTAACTGTAAAGTAAAACCTCCATTGTGACTTGAATGCAAAAACTTCCATATAGAGGCAGTATTTGTACATTTTACGTACAAGATAGGTTCTTTAGGTTTGTTCTTAAATTGAATTTGTATGTAAGTTGGAACTGTATATTTTATAATTGTAACCCCAGCCAAAATTCTCTGTGACAATTGGATTTTAAAAATGTTGGGTCGTCATTAGGACCAGGATTAGCACTAAAGCTTAATGGCAGACACCTGTGATAACTGTTACAGCTGTTTAGTGTAACCTAGGGCTAAAGTACAGTAAATTACTAACATCCAGAGGTCCATTTGTAACTAGGGGTCGTCTGTAAGTCAGGAGTTCTTAAGTAGGGGACCGCCTGTACATAGAAAGATGAAAAGAACACAGTTTGCCTGATAAGAATGTACAAAAATGTTTTATTCTAGAAAAATAAAACAAAAAAGTAATTTAATGAGCAATGAGAATCAAATGAAACGGTGAAGCCACTAATGCAGGTGATAATGTTGCAGCTCCCTTCATCTGTCGCTACCATTGTGTATTGCAGAGGTCAGATAAAGCATTGTGAATACAAAGTCAGCCACGGGCAGCTGGAATTATCAAAGGAAAAAAGTCTCATAGTCTGGACGATAGGTAAGTATTAAAATATTATGTGGCGTCGTAACCTATTTAATTAAAATATAACACTACAGACGTAAATGTACAAAGCTAATATGATTTAGAAAAAATCCTCGGATGCCAATGGTAACAAAAGAAAATATTTAAAAAATCTACATGAATGTCATAGCAGCCAGAATAAAATTTAAAAAAAAAAAGTGAATGATTTAGATTTTAGAGCCAAATGTTGTAAGAACAGTACAGATTTTTACAGGGTTTCCTGATATCACCGATGTCAGAACTGTGGGGGGAGGTCTGACCCCCAGCTTCCCAACTGGTCAGCTATTTTCAGCTACCTCCACGACTAGAATTATAACTGAGAATCCAGCCAGATGCAGATGGATCCACTCTCTGTTTTTGGCTAAACCAAACAATTTCAGCATTCTTGGCAGTGATTGGGAACTGAGCTGCAGTAACCATGCACAGCCACTACACAGAGAGTGGAGCTATCCGCATCTGAAGGTGCCAGGTAATTAACTGATGTAATACTTTTGAGCTACCCTGAGGCTTGGTCACATATGTAACAGTTACCCTTTCTGGCGGGGTCCACATAAAAGGACACGATCGTCCATTTATATGTGTCCCTTCTGTTCAGCTGTAATCTGGGTGCAAGTACTGGAATATCCGGCAGCACCACTAAAGGAGAAGTGGAGTCAGGGGCATAACTACAGAGGTAGCATTTATAGCGACTGCTATGGGGCTTACAGTGCCAGGGGGCCCAGGCATCTGCCCTGACACACTGAAGAATAAAGGATGTGCACCTTTATATACATATTATGCTGCACATTGTACAGGATAATATGTATATAACATATTCCACAGTACGAAGCATCGGCAGCTCAGATAAGAAATGTTAGAGTGGAGGGAGGTGACAGCAGTACAACAATGTATTTCTATGGGCTCATACACACTGCAATGGAGCAGATCATATTCCTTCCTGTGCTTGCGGCTCCGGCAGTCTTTTCTTTAGTCAGCAACGTATGCGAGGACCAAGCATGGCCATGACTTACAGACCGGACACAATGGATCACAGATCCGTTGTTTACGGCTTGTGAAATGCTCAGTTCGTGTGCAAGGAGCCTTAGGCTGCCTTCACATGACCATAGGGGGGGAAGTATGTACGGACGCAAGCTTCCCCTTATACGGCAATGACGGCGTAGAGTGACATGGTGCAGCACTGTACCGCTCCGTACATGGGGGAAAGATAGGACATGTCTTATTTTTCCCCGTGTTATGGTGCCGTGCATCGCTCACCACTCCTCCTCTCCATTGCGCCGGACGTATGCCCGCCATACGTTTGTGTGCATGTAGCCTGAGAGAGATAATAATTATGGAGTTGGCTGAAGGCTGCACTTTTCTGATGAAAGTTACATGTTAGTTGATGTGGTAAATGTTATATGTGATTCACTCTTCTAACAATTTTCAGGTCAGAAGTTTCCAAAATCTTTAGAAATTTCTCTGTCGGGAACTTTGACTTTCAGCTCGGAAGAACACCCTAATGACCCAGTGAATCCCATTTGTGTTGGAAACACTGCTTACATCAAAGTAAGTGAAGAAGTGATGTTATTATTAGAGGGGCCCCTTAGATATCTGGAGTTATAAAAGGGATATCCTAGAATTAGGGTCAGGATAGACTGTGGTTATCTGTGCTGCCACCTCTCTATTGTTTGTAAGACCTTGGTCTGTACTTTTTAGTATATACTGTCAGAGATTTATCAGAAGTGCCTAAGACCAAAACTGTTGGAGTTGCTCTTTAAATTAAAGCTGAGCTCTGGTTGGTTGCCACAAGCAACTAGAATAAATTTGCTCTCAGGTACTCCTGATAAATCTCCCCCCCCCAGGGCGTCTGATATCGAGCACCGCCATAAATAGCTGTTAGAAGAGACTGAAGAGTTTATGTGACTACTGTGGCTTTTTTACTGTCTACCCAGCCCTGCCCACATCATATAGTGGCTGTTCTTGGTATTGCAATTATTTGAATAGAACTGAATTACAAAAACACCATGTGAACAATGTATATAGGGGCCCCAGCTGTCAGACCCCATCATTTTGATATCGATGAGAAGGTACTGGAATACGCCATTACGCCTAGGGATAAGTTTCCAAGTCAACTTCTTTGTCCACTGTTAAACTACTTGATGATAATTCACACTATACTCGCCCCAGGTTGTTTACCTGTTTTTGAGGAGCTATTTAACAGATCAAAAGAGACGTCATAATCTAAAACTGAAACAGATTCTGAAATATCTTGTACTATGAGAAAATGACCATAAACTCCTAGGCTAAAACCATATTTTTGTATCTTTTTGATGTGTATCTTTTTGTGTTTCTAGCTTTCGTTTAGAATTCCTGACTACAGTCTGACGGGATGTTACGCGGACCAGCACTCTGTTCAAGCCTTCTCCACGACAAAGCCAAAAGTTATAGCATGTAAGAATCATTTTATGGTCACCCTTCTATTTATGTACTAATAGCCAAAACCATATGCAAGATTCTCATTTTTTTAAATTGCCATCTTCCTCCCTTATCGCTGTAGTTACCGTATAAACATGAGTATAAGTCGAGGCCCCTAATTTTACCACAAATACTTCGAGCAGAAGCCTAGTATATAGCTATTCAGCCCCTTACCCCCTAGTATATAGCAGCCAGCCCCCTGCCTGCCAGTATATAGATGTTCAGCTCCTTGCCCCCTTGTACAGAGCTGTTCAACCCCGTACCCCCTATTATATAGCTGTTCAGCCCCTTGTTCCGTAGTATATAGCTATTCAGCCCCTTGCTCCCTAGTACATAGCTATTCAGCCCCTTGCTCCCTAGTACATAGCTATTCAGCCCCTTGCTCCCTAGTACATAGCTATTCAGCCCCTTGCTCCCTAGTACATAGCTATTCAGCCCCTTTCCGCCTAGTATATAGCTGTTTAGCACCTTTCCACCTAGTATATAGCTATTCAGCCCCTTGCTCCCCAGTACATAGCTGCTCAACCCCGCCCCCCCCCCCAGTATATAGCCTGCAGCCCCTGCCCCCCCCCCCCAGTATATAGCCTGCAGCCCCTGCCCCCCCCCCAGTATATAGCCTGCAGCCCCTGCCCCCCCCCAGTATATAGCCTGCAGCCCCTGCCCCCCCCCCCAGTTTATAGCCTGCAGCCCCTGGGCCCCCCAGTTTATAGCCTGCAGCCCCTGGGCCCCCCAGTATATAGCCTGCAGCCCCTGGGCCCCCCAATATATAGCCTGCAGCCCCTGCGCCCTCCAATATATAGCCTGCAGCCCCTGCGCCCTCCAGTTTATAGCCTGCAGCCCCTGCGCCCCTCCAGTATATAGCCTGCAGCCCCTGCCCCCCTCCAGTATATAGCCTGCAGCCCCTGCCCCCCTCCAGTATATAGCCTGCAGCCCCTGCCCCCCTCCAGTATATAGCCTGCAGCCCCTGCCTCCCCAGTGTATAGCCTGCAGCCCCTGTGACCCCCAGTGTATAGCCTACAGCCCCTGCCCCTCCTCCCCAGTATAAAGCCTGCAGCCCCTGCGACCCCCAGTATATAGCCTGCAGCCCCTGTGACCCCCAGTGTATAGCCTGCAGCCCCTGCCCCTCCTCCCCAGTATAAAGCCTGCAGCCCCTGCGACCCCCAGTATAAAGCCTGCAGCCCCTGCGACCCCCAGTATATAGCCTGCAGCCCCTGTCCCCTGTTAGACCAGACAATATCATTCATATAAGAGTCTGATGCTGGATAACAAATCTGTCACGCCGTTCTAGTCGTACTTAGCACTTCATATTAGTTGGCTGATATAACGCCAGAAAACATCTGACACATCAGACGACTGGTCTATACACACTCTGCGCTGGTCTAATATGCCATACATCTACAGGTAGTAGGATAACTGTCTTCTAGTCTATACATCAAAACTGGCAAATAAGCTACTGAAAACAAGTCTATTGTAACTGCCGTCATAGCTCGGTCAACAAGAATATTTCAATAATGAAAATAATTTGTATAATAAAGCTCTAATGTTAATAAATTCCTGTTTTCTGAAGACCCGGTACCTTTAAAGACCTGTCCTCTCTCCTGACATGTCTGTGGTATTCCCTATAAATTGACTCATTTTTGTTATAATACACTTTATTTCGATTGATTATTGAAATCGACAATAAAACCATCTTCACTAATAATTTATTTAGAATGTTTACTTCTATATGTATTATTACATTAAAGACTAGTACTAGTAGTGAGTGTGTCCTGACACGAGACCCTTTGGTAAGTGTAACTTGTAGGGTGTCTGACAATATACCTGTATAACCTCCTTATATTTTATGGCTGTTTTATCTATTTTCAGTAGGACATGAAGGACATGATAATAGGATAATTCTTTATTATCCCCTTTGAGAATTCCCTGCATTATCTCACATTATTGTTCCCTTGTCTTACAGCGCGGGAGCTCATCTCGGCCGACTACTATATATGGAACTCCCAGGCGCCGGCACCGAACATAGGCAGATCTTTATTTGATTAACTGTAAAAATGATTAAATATGTAAATAATAAAAAACGACAATAAAAAAACACTTTATCTGATTGGTCTATATCATTTCATGTAGAGAAATGTTGCATCTGCGTTGCCAGATGTTGACCGTCGTCTGACACCATTGTGACCCTGGAAATTATATACATATTCACTTGATGTTGTATTTATTTATTTAATTTTAACTTTTTATTGATTTTTCGTTTTATAGTGCAAAAAAAAACCAGATATTGCATACATATGACTTTCGTGGTCATAAGCTTAGTTTAGCAATAAGTACAACAAGTTGCCAATTACTGTACATGCATGCCTTGAAGTGGAAGATAACAGTGATCCATGGAAAACGGATCAGACTACAAGATGCTCTACTGTTTAAAGCGGGTAAAAAGACGGACAGTGACAGAGAAAGTCAGAGACAGAGATGGTCAGTGACAGACAGTCAGAGACAGAGACAGTCAGAGTCATAGGGAGAGATGGATACATATTTTTTATTAACCCATTCTATTTTGTTGTAGCTAAGAGCAGTTATTTCCTATCCCTGGCAGTACCGGGATCTACAGTTAGTCTGATATATAAGCTTATGTATGTATGTCCGCTAAAGGAATCTGCACCGTTGCATTTGCAATCACCAAATTTTGCACAGCCGCTCTCTGTGACTCGGGGAACATCGTAGACTAGGTTTTAAGTCTAAATTTTCACCCTGCGCTTTCCGAAATAAACTTTATGTCCACAATAAATATGAGCCATTGCCTGCTGGCTGCTGTGCAAGGTAGCAACCAATCACAGCTCAGCTTCTATTTTACCACAGGTCATTAATTTGAGCTCTGAGCTTTGATTGGTTACTGTAGGCAATGAGTATGCGTTACTATAGGCATACTACAGCTTATGTGTAAGGTAGTATAGATAAAGACATAGGGGGATATTTATCATATGCTGGCGCTCGTGTGCCAGCGTATGATAGCCCCGCTGCTGCAAGTTCGCAGCTTCCGCCTCTTGATGTATCGGGGCTGCCGGCAGCGCAGCGTTTATCCTACGCCAGGCAGGGCAAATAATCGCAAAATCTAGCAATAAGCTAGCATTTGCGATTATTTCAGGGCCCCTGCCGTTGTGCAGAGGTCCTGATAAATATGCCCCATAGAGTCAGACAGACAGAGAGAGATGGACAGACAAAGAGTCAGAGAGACACACAGACTGCGAGAGAAAGACACTTAGCTTTTTAGCGTGTTTTTGTATAATATTCGGAATACACACTAGGTAGAGGTGGCCAACACACCTTTTGTATTCCTAAGTCACTGACACTGCCCAATCTCTTATACCTCCAAGAGGTCAAATAGCAAAGTTATCACCCAGTTTTTTTTTTTTTTAAATCTTGAATTTCTCTAACTATACAAATAAACAAGGAGCTTGGTTTTATCCCTACAAGGCAACCAGCAATCTCGGAGAATTGTAAACCCTTGTAAGAGATGTAAGGTATTATATATTATACAGACGACAAACTTGTTGAAAGTAAAAAATCCTATATTAAAAATAAAAAAAAAGCTTCCTCTTTTCATGTGTATACTTCAGCAGGCAGTAATCTTCATAAGGTTATGGTATACATGGGCGGCCGGCTAGAGATCTAAGAATGCTTTCCCTATGATGCCTCTTGACAGATTTACCCAATGCCTTGGATGTATTTCCTTGGCCATATCTGTAATTTAAAGCACAGCCTGTTGCACCTCTTTATTAACAAACCCAATGGGTCCCCCGTATTTTTTTGTATCAAACTATGGTGAGGATTTCACATAGGATGAAGCAATCCAGGACTGCTGGGGTATCTTACTTTACTGCCTACAGCTAGAACAATAGTCTGGTGCCATCTTCAGGAGATGCTCCTCTGCTACCTCCGCTCCGCTAGAAATCACTCTTTTTACCCATTGTTCTTCCCACTTTGCTGAAAAAAAAAGCTTTTGATTTTGTCTTAAAATCTGTCACTTGAAGATACATTTTTGAAGCCATGGTCCGTTTCCCCAGTTTGGTAGGTGACCTGTTTAATGTTCTCCCTGTGTCTGGGAACGCCTTGGTGTAATTAGCGACCTTTGCACTCCACTGCTAATCCCGAGCTAGTTTGTATTCCTTGCTCATCTTTAAGTCCAGACCTTTCTTTTCTTTGGAGTCCACTGCCACAATTAAAGAAGAAACAGCTGCATTTCAAAGGGATTCCGATTCCAGACCCTTAATCGTGATTGACAAGTTCTTATACTAAGCTATATGAAAATAAGGGAAGTCCTTTCTTGGGTTAAAACTTCAATCATTTTCTATAAAATTATCTCAATATGGATTTTATTAATTTTCTTTGATAGGGTTTCTTTGCATACATTTAACTTGAAAGATGCTTTGAGTCTTCAGTGTGCCTAAGAGTTTCCTTTGAAGGCCTGAATAGGGTCGGCCTTTCATTTGTATCGGGATGTATCGAAACCTGTGGGTTGGTGTTTCATGTGGAAGGTGTGGGTTTTAAAGAACGCGCGGGTGCGGTTATACAAGGGTTAAACTAGTTAGTGTTACACCTGGTCCGAGATTGTTTCCCAGGTCAAGAACTTGTTTCATATTCATTTATGTATTTCATATAGAGGAGTTATTCTTGAGGTATTTATTTTGGACCTAGGTATAGGATGGGTCATCTATATAATAATAATTCCTTTATTTATACAGTGCCTACAGATTACACAGCGCTGCACAGAGCTTGCCAAATCATTCCCTGTCCCCAATGGGGCTCACAATCTAAACAACCTACCAGTATGTTTTGGAGCGTGGGAGGAAACTGGAGGAAATCCAAGCAAACTAGGAGCACATACAAACTATTGGCAGATGTTGACCTGGATGGGAGGCTGCAAGGCTGTAGTGCTAACCACTGAACCACAATGCTGTCCCAGATTGGTGGCACTCGGGACCCTCACTACTGAACTGATTTTGGCAGCCTCCTCCTTCAGTATCTGGCCACTAAGAATCAAATACTGTACTTCCACCTCCGTTTTTTGTTGTTATTCAGACTCTAATGGCCCCCACCGATCTACGGGGAAGCCTTTTATTTAAGTCATAAAAGTGTATTTAAAGAGATCATTATGCATCATGTTATCATAGAATATGTACTTTATCAGCAGGCTTGGACTGACCCACAGGTGGAAAGGTGAATCCACTGGTGGGCCCCCAGATCCTGCATGAGGAGTGCATAGCAAGGGCCCATGGACATGTATTCCAGTCTTTCAGAGGCAAAAATACATGTTCAGTTCAGGAATTTGTTAATTAGTTGCAATATCTTCATGTAATGGAATGTAGAGGTGGGTCCTAGGGATCCCAGTCCAGCACTGTCAATAACACAGGATAACTGTCCCAGGATAGTATGAGAGGAAGCTCACAGGACCCCCAGCAATCTCCCACCATTACTCTTCAGGCTCTGTAAGTATTGTTTATCTTTACTCCGGAGCGACAAAAGGGCCAATGGTATTTTCATAAAAAATGTTTTATATTTATGTAAAGGAACAAAAATGGGTTTTTACCTGGGCACATCCATGCTATGGCCACTCAGGCTAATTTACAAACACCGCCCCACTCATCCCATACCCCCCCCCCCCCCCACCCTGCAGCACTTTTATCCTGTCTGCCTGCTCGATCGGCGCTCTGCCTCCTGATAACAACACCACTGACTCATGAAATCTAGGGGCAGCACGGAGGCTCAGTGGTTAGCACTACAGCCTGGGTGTGTTTCTACCAGGTCCTCCGGTTTCCTCCCATTCTCCAAAACATACTGGTAGGTTGATTAAATTGTGAGTCCCGTTGTGGACAGGGACTGATTGGCAGCTCTGTGCAGCGCTGCGAAATCTCTAGACACTGTATGAATGAAGTATTATTATTAAATCTTGTAGTCGTAGTGACATTGAGCTCTGCACTGCTTCATTGATCTCACTGGGGCACATTTACTTACCCGTCCGAGTCACAATCCCCAATCTGGACTGTCCGACGATCCTGCACTGTGCCGTGATTCATGTAGATGGTGCGCCCGATATCCTGCATGTGTCGCTCACCTCCTTCCTGGTGCATGTAAGCTCTTGGGCTTAATCCAAATCAGTCGGATTGTCCGACGGGCACGCCCCTGATTTTCTGTCACATGAAAGCCAGCACGATTGCACCAAAATCCAATCGCGTGTGCCAAAATCCTCTTCTAAATGTGTCGGAAATCGGCGGAATATCCAACAATAGTGCAGTTTGTGGACCCTTAGTAAATGAGCCCCACTGTGTTTGCAATATTTCAGCCAAGAGCCACGACTACAACTGCTGAAGGAGCATTCAGGCATGGTAGTAGTTCTTCAGGGGCCAAGACTTGTCTATGAAAGATGGAGCCTGAAGGGGCTCTGGTAACGCCCCCTAAGCACTTCTGCTTCAGTTACATAAACATAAAACATTATTTTATGTGGAAATGTGGAAAGAGCCCAGACAACATCTATATAAACATTTGGCTGCCATCTCAGGGGTGGGGCTACACGGCAGCAGTAATCGTTAATATTGGTTATATTGATTGATGGGTTTCCTTTAAATGTGACTGAACTGCAATACCAGACTCCGCCCGTGGACACAAGTGGCGCTGTTTTTTTTCTTTAATCTCTTACAGCCCTATTAAGTTCTTAACACTAAACTGAAAATCCAGCAATAAACTTGACCTTGATGTAAAAAAAAAAAGAGAAAATCACGGTTGTGACATGTCAGCTAATCACTAATTTAAGACAAAAAGGTCACTGCGGGTGCTAATAAACAATCCTCCGGGGTTTAGAGGACTTTTCCTAAGGATTACATTTTAAATTCGAACAAATCTGATTTAAGCGATGGTAAAGTGAAATTGATCCATCCCTCATCCAAACTTTTTGCAATACTTGCCTGTCCTGACACCATTTAGATAGTTAGCGGTATTATCAGATTAACAGCCATTGTATGCAACCAGTGAAAAGAAAAGATGGCAAGAGCTAAACACGGGATGAATTCGGAACCTTTTAACCTGGCTGGAGTATGTTGGTCCCTGTTATGCAAATTCCCTCAATCCTTCCCTAAGTTCAGTGGAAATGATTTTCTTGAATGACAGGTTTATTCAGCGCGGATTCAGTTGGCGATTAATCCCCTCTTTGATCTAAGCTATTTCTCCTAACTACCAGTTACCTCGTTCTGACAAAGTGCATCTGAGATTAGGGAGATCACTGGAAGACTAGTAGGGTGCGCGCCCATTCTCTACAACCTCTCAAAGCAAGGGCCAGGAATGTCATCTATTTCCAGCAGTCAAAATCTTTTCTCCCAAGTTAGGAAGTCAATGGAATAGGTAATGAAGTTTGTTTCGGACTATGGAAAAAAAAGCAAGATGGTGCACTTTACCCCCTCCCCCCTCCCGAATGTACAAACCCTACAGCTACTATTGGGCCCCTGAGAAGAAGAGCCCAGTTTGCATGAATTTTGAATTTTTTTTTTGGTAACAATTTTCCATGGATTCTTACAGTTTCAAAAGTTTTCGCTAACTATCAAAACTACCATGAGATAGTACTAGATTAGCTTCAATATATCCCTCCACCTCCCCCCTGTGTTGGAGAGGATGTGGAGCCAAACAGTAGTAGCACACTTACTTATGGCCACAAAATTAGTGGTTACTAGACACTGGAAGGAAGTCTCTACCCCTCCATTCCAAGAAATATTAAGTATTCTAAATGCAACCTGCACATATGAGAAGCTACTATCCTTACACAACAATAGCCATAAAAAGTTTTTAGCAAATTGGGAGGCATGGTTGGTAAACCCATCCTGTACAGTAGGGGACACGCACTAAATCTGGAGTTTTGAACACATATGCATATTTCAAATTGAAAGGAGTCCATACACTTTCCTCCTTAAGCAATTCAACTGGACAAATCGTGATCTCTCTCCATCCACATTGAGTGGAACAATGTAAATATTGCAGTACTTGGTCACAAGTTTCTTTTTTACTGTTTTATATGTATTTTACATATTACATTTTTTGTTCACTCTTTTAATTATATATTCATCTTTGCTTTTGTAAAATGCAGTTCTTTAGACAACACCCGCATTTATTTCTAGGTCGTGATTATGTCGCAATCTACATAGTATATTGTACTCATCTCCGTTATCTCAACTGAAATGTATCATTACTTCCGCATATGATCAACACCATGTCGATCTTGAATATGTCTATATGTACTGCATTGTTTATTGTGTAAAAAACAATAAAGAGTGTTTTGAAAGAAAAAAAAAAAAGTTTTCGCTAACTAGACTAGAGGTACAGATGTTGAGTAATTGCTAACAAAATCTTCTAATAGTCACCAGGCTCCAAGACTGCTAGACCACCTAAAGATGGACAGAAATTTTGTTTATCCAATGTGTGGCGGAAGATGGGCGCTGATCGTGTATTTCACACCTTTTGTCTGCTATCATATACAGTACAGGTGGTCCTCAACTTACAGACCACCCCTACTTACAGACGGACCCCTGTGACCTCTGGTGAAGCTCTATAGATGCAATTACTTTAGCCCTGAGCTGCAGTGATCAGCTGTAAGGTGTCTGTAATGAAGTTTTACTGATAATCCTTGTTTCCATGACAGCACAAAATTTGAAAAAATCCAATTGTCACAGGGACAACAAAAAATTATTTCTGAAGCTACAATTATAAAATATACAGTTCCGACTTACATACAAATTTAGAATAAACCTGAAGAACCTATCCTGTATGTAACACCGGTATATGATTCCTTAATTTAAAACACTGCTCCTCTTACCTATCTCTGTGATTATTATATTGTTAAATTGTGCGTATGGGGGGTATTTATCATACCGTGCAATGCCTGGTGCATGGCTGAGAATTGCAAATTTATTCCACTCTGCCACCTCAATGTCAAGTGGTGAGCGATTGGACCAGTCTTAGATACCCAGGCCTTGCACATTTGTATAGCTTGCAGCAAAACCTTGGGAGGGGGTGAAGGATCTTCATATACGTTGGCTACTTAGTGCATCCCCTGCATTGTTTATATGATGAAAAGTTAGGTCAAAGTTAGATCTCTGCTTGCTGTCATTCTGTAGGAAGCCTTAATCTGCCCTGGTCGTATGATTTCACACAGGTGCATGGCTCGTTATATCACAGAGAGTAATCAGAACTGTGTGTTATACCGAGCAGTGCACCTGTGTGACATCACATGACCAGGGATATAATGGGCCGTGCACCTGTGTGACATCACACGACCAGGGATATAACGAGCCGCGCACCTGTGTGACATCACATGACCAGGGATATACCGAGCAGTGCACCTGTGTGATATCACATGACCAGGGATATAATGTATCGTACTGGTACCAAGCTCAATACATAGATAAGGTACCAGAATCAAACCTATTACATAGACATACTGCCCGATTTATTAAATAGATAAGATACCAATACGGATACCAATACAGAGCCATTTAAAGTTACATGATGTTTTTTTATATACACATTTCTATACATTCTTCTTGCTATTTTCTGGATAAGACACCCCCTTCCTTACACTCCCTAGTTTACAGGGTTAAAATCTCTTCTTGGTCTTTGCTCAGTGAGACTTGCTCTGTAATAATAATAAATATAATAAAATAAATAATAATAAAAGTGCCTGTAATAAGACTAGGACTTTTCTGGATGCTGGTTGTGGAGTACAAACAATATTGATGGGCATGCAATAGAAAATGTATATATATTCCCGGCAGGTTATATTCCCGAGCTTTCAGATCTGCTTACTCACCTACTTTCTGCCCTCTAGTGGCCACATATATGTATAACTACCAATAGCAATTGTGCTGTAATGTTACTATTTTTATATATTTTAAAATCTTTCATTTATATCTGTTTACTTTAAAGGACATCTACCACCAAGATGAAGAATTGTAAACCAAGTACACTGACATACTGGTGTGTCCCCCTCTGGTAAGATCTGCTCTACGTCCTGGTATTTCCAAAACGAAAAAGGCATTTAAAATTATGCAAATAAGCTTGAGGGGCCCCATTCTCCATTGATATTAATGGAGCTCGGAGCCCTTCAGGCTTATTTGCATAATTTTTAAAGCCTTTTTTTTCTTAAAAACAAGGGTATAAAAAGCTAAAAGAAGAGCAGATCCTGCCAGAGGGGGGCACACACCAGTATGTCAGTGTACTTGGTTTACAGTCCTTCATCCTGGTGGTAGATGTCCTTTAAGCTGCACAGTAGAAATAATGAATAAATGCTTCTTTTTAAAGTGTGCTGTATTTAGTTGCTATTACAGCAAAGATATAGCCTCCATTGCATTATATATATATATATATATATATATATATATATATATATATATATATATATATATTGAGTAGCACTTCTGCCTTGCAGCACTGGGGTCCTGGGTTCAAATCCCACTCAGGTCAACATCTGCAAAGAGTTTGTATGTTCTCTACGTGTTTGCGTGGGTTTCCTCCGGGTACTCCGGTTTCCTCCCACACTCCAAAACATACTGTTAGGCTGTTTAGATTGTGAGCCCCATGGGGACAGGGACCAATTTGACATGCTTGTGAAGCGCTGCGTAATCTGTGTGCGCTATATAAATAAAGAATTATTATGTATGAGAAACAACAATAATATCCACAGTACATATAATAAAAGTTGAGTATTATTATACGTGGTCCAATAGGTTGTTACATAGAGCCCACATGACCAAATTACAGGGTTAGAGATATTATACCGGGACCAGTCACTACTGGCCAATCGTTCTACATGTGCCAGGATTTGGCATGATGGGAAACAAATACAGATTTTAGATTTTACAGGACAGGAGCACAGTATGGTCAGGATAGAAGGGTAAATAGTGCAAAACTGCAAAGACAACATCTATACAACCCCTAGAAGTTCCAGAAGAATATTTGTCCCCCAGCAGAATGGTCCTGCGCACATATTACTAGACATTTCATATTTTAAGTCAGTCACAAATTCTGCCCATTACAAAATACGTGGAATGGCTAAGCAAGGTGGATTGTCCTCAGCCTAGAAAAAGCATCCCCATGTCAAATATTCACAAGTATGATATTGGATGTTATCCTATAGGAACTTTACCATACTGCAAATATTACTTTTATCCTCCTTCACCATCCTATATAACTGAATTAATCGGATATTAACTACCAGGGTGCCTCCCCACTTACTGTAATGTGAAATAAACTTTTATAAAGTACTGAAATGAATGAGAATGCTAACAAAGGCCTTTTTCAAATCAGCATAGCATAAGAATGGAACCCATTGAAACCTGTCAGCAGCTAAAAATTACATTTCGGGTGACAGGTTCCCTTCAATCAGCTGTGTGATAATGTGTATATAGAAAATAGGAGCATGGGGGAGCGTCAATTTACCACCTCTGCTGTAGGGCACTAATTCACAGAAAAATATGCAATAATAATTCAAATCTATTAGTGTATATATTTTGCTTAGTTAATGACATAGTTTGTTGATGAGGGTCTTTGCTGTGAATAGGTGTCTGGATGAACTATAGGTCATACGCTCAGGCTGCTGCAGCGCCTCTGATTCACTTAATTGTCTCTGTGCGCTACAAGGAAAACTGAAGATGACTACAACAGGGAGAATTACTCAACCACATTAAAAGAAATATGTCCTTTTACACGGCTCCGTAACAGTCGGATCACAAAGCTTTGGAGAGCAAATTGCTGTTGAAGAATTCTTTCAGCACCACGTTGTGACAGCTCCGCAGGTCCCCGCTGAGAGTCAGAGGCGAGGAAAGCTCTTGGGGATTTTTTCTTCTTTCCTCTAACAAGAGGCTCATTATAAAGATCAAGAGTCGGTTTCATTTATTTAAGTGTTTAGGATTTATTATAAGGAGCATTTTCATCTATTTTGGCCCACCTGTTAGCAGTTCACATTTTGCTTGTGTTTTATGTTTCTGCACAGAATGATGTGTAATATAGAGTATTATAAATACACACAAGGGAGTTTTTACTTAAAGGGGTATTCCCACAAAGACAAGATTGTTATATGTACTCAGGATAACACAATAACACATTCTCTAATTCATTGTTATTAACAAATATGCAGCATTACACAGATATAACTCCAACCTGTCTCCATCAGTCCTGCTGTATACAATTTCAGTTGCCCTTAGACACGACCATGTAACTTCTGACTTAGGCTCGGGGACGACATCTTGGATTCCTGTGTGACGGCCGCAGAGCTGACTTTCTCTCTCCCTGCTCTGTAGCTCGCCCCCTGCAGTCAGCACGGAGCGCACTCACTGCTGCACACTGAGACACAGGGGCTCATTTACTAAGGGTTGTGCTACTCGCTTTCGTCGGACTTTGCACCTTTTTTGGGGTTTGCACGGCTTGGACAGGTATTTAACAGGTGTCTGCGCTGGGAATCCTTTTTGGCACAGCTGTGCTGGTTTCCATGTGACACAAATTGGAGGGCGTGCCGTTGCTAGTAGTATAAACTATTGGGGGGTTTAGGTGGAATAATATCTGCTAAAATTTTGCCATCTTTTAAACCCTTAATGACAGCATTATCATCTTTCTACGGCGATTATTAAGGGTACTTCTCATGACGCGTTGCCTTTCTACGGTGACGCATCAGAACAAGATTGCGGGACATCGTGTCCTGCAAGTACCGGTGTCGATCTGTGACATCACAAACCCGGCCCTAACACACAGGATCGGAAAAACTCCAATCCCGGGTGTTTAACTACTTACACACCGCGTTCAAGCATTAAGTATTTCCCCCGTGAATCACACATAACTTTACATTCAATTATTTCAATTTTTAAATTGAGGAATTCTACCTTTTCTTGACTAATTTGAAGACTTAAATGGGTATTCCAGGAATCAGCATAATTCATATTCAAATAGTTCATTAAAATATAAGCTAATATGTAATTAGTTAGCAACAAAATGCTGTGGACATACACTTTGATTAAAATGCTACTGACCCTTAAATCAGACCTGTGACATTGTCCATGTGGAGAAGACACAGGACATAAAATGGACAATGGTCACATGTCCACATAAAGTCATGTGTTCATCACTATGTTTGGCTGTAGTCGGTTGGTTGCAGTGCACCCAGTATGGCAAGTGCTGTGGTGAGATGCCATCTCAGTGGTGTAATGTGCAATGATGGCAGTTACACACATCATTACCATGGTAATAGAGCAAGACAGTCTGCTAGATCATCACTGGGAGCAGAGCATAAGAAAGAGGAGCTGTTACTGAGAACTGAGAGATCATGGGAGTAGTAGGTGTAGATGGTGGCCATCTTGAAGATAAGTCTGCCTACTTTAGAAAGCCCATAACATTTTGTAAATCATAAAAGCAAACTTTTTGAGGTTTGTTTTTTGATTAATCACATTAAGCTCTGTTGTATTCATTTATTTCTAACATTATGGGTTTCTGTATCAGACGTTCATATATGTTCAGAATACCTCCTTAATTAATATTTGAATTTAAACGTATAATAAACAAGTCCAAAGATTGGTATCTTCCTAGATATCTGCTTATCATAGGGCTGTCATCTTGGCCACTAATACAAAACTTGAAGTATAAGACACTAATGTGATTACTGATCTATATCTGTCTTTAGAGAGCAGGACATAGGACAGCGGCATTCAAGGCATTGTGGCTGACAATTAATAACTGAAGTTGTCATGTGTGCATAGAGAATGAGGGCATTGAATGTAAATGAGGCATTGTATTGTATTGGGGCTTACATAAGGATCATTGACTGTATTTTAATGGGTTAGCCTCACTTTTACATAAGTTGCCCATGTGCCCTTACTGCCTTGTAGATAATCCCTGAATGTTCATTTAGTGATTCAGCAGTCCCACTACTTACTTTTGTACTATGTGCAGCCCCTCCGTGCTTCTTTCTTTACATATTTCAGCTCTGCTCCCCCTCCCCTCTCTCCGTCTATGTCAGTGTGGACGGACTGTGAGGAGAGAGACACAGTGGGTGATGTCACATGGACAACCTGGAGCGGTGAGAGAGATGGCAGCTGTCTGTGTATACATCATGAGAGGGCATCATGCTAAGAACAGGGTAAGGGTCCTTTCTTTCAAAGGAGGCAAAGACACAGATAGACATACATACAATGCCAAATTTGATCCACTTTCACATAGTTGGACCTTATGCAGTTTTTCACCAATCCACCTTTTGAAGAGAAGTTTTGTTACCAAAATATTAGGTAAGAACACCATGTTTCATCTGCAACAGCTCCAGTGGTAAATCTGCCACAGGTTTTTTACACACATGGACAAAAACAAATAATGGTACCAAATGGTATCAAATTGCTTCAAAATTTGTTGTGCAGTTATATCTCAGGCAGATATGCACATTACAGGTGTCATCAGATTAGAAGCGAGGTATTACCAAACGAGGCATAAAACTGCCTGTCCTATAAAAAGGTTTGGAGAGTCTACTTTTGGGTATTATACCCCTTGGTGTGAGTCTGGTGACTGCTAGACAAGCCTCTACACTGCACTTTTTGCCAAGTTGCTAGACTTTAGAGTGAGAAAAGAAGGATGGTCGTTTCGATGAATTGCCAAAATCTAGGCCATTTCGATCTAGTTGTTAGAAGGTATTTAGAGCAGTGGTTAAACGTGGCCAGACGTTAGTTATGAGTGAAATCCAAAAAGTAATCCAGCATCCAGGAAAAAAGTGAAAGTATAAAATTTGGCACTTTATTGAAAAAGGGTTTAAAACATAATACTCAGAAGTCACATAATCTGACACCTTTTGGACCGTAAATGGTCATTGCTCGTAGCCATGGTCCAGTCGTAGTTATGGGTGGTTCACCCATGAGCTGACTCATTCAGGTAAACGACAGGAGTCACCTCTTCCCTAAGAGGTGACAGCTCACGTAGCCCTGCCCCGAATAAACCCGACCGCGTCTTGCAGCCACACCCCTTGTTGGAATGGATGACTGGCCGCCTGAAGAGTCAGGGAGCCATTCAGGAGCCAAAAGAGTAGACTGAATCAAATGATCCAACTCACCAAATAGAGACGGACCTCCTATCACTAGCAGACAAGCCGCTGGATACCATATGGAACTTATATGTCTGGATCTCATTTTTGTATCATCATTACATCCACACATACAAAGTTTCATTTGTGCGTTTTTTTTTTCGTCAATGAGTGTATTTCCTTTCTGAAAACATTTTACTAAATAATATAATTTGTCATGGCAGCGGCCATTTAACAATGTAATAATTAAAGAAATCCGAGAATTTGGCACAGTTTAGACTTTACAAAAGGTCGGCCAAATTCTAGACCGCTGCTTGATCAAGTGGTCTCAGACAATGAAATATCTGCCTTTTATCACTCTTCCCTCATTTACAAGACCCCTAATAAAAATAATAGCCATTAGCTAATAATAGGAGAAATTGAAAAGTCCTGCGCACTCCATTTCTTTGTGTCTGTGCCTCTGGCCCAAATTAAATGACACGTTATTTTGTACTTTTTAATTTTCAATATTTTCTAACATTTCCAATTCGCTTATTTTTAGCTCTTTACTCTCGAATGTATTGAAGCTGATATAATTACACCTTTTAATTCACAAAAGACATGTATTTGCCTATTTGTGAAAAAGCTTTTTCACGCTGGCATGCTGTTGCTATGACAAGACGACTTTGAACACACAGTGGGTAAAATAATGTATACTTCCATGCGACCCTAACAAATGAATGTTAATTTAACCAGTAAGGTAAAAATAAATTGCAGTGCCTTTTTATAATAATAATAATTTTCTAACTTATATAGAACTGGCGGTAGAGCTAAAATCTACTGCTGCAAATTCATTGGATTGAAGGAAAACTAAAAAAAAAAAATTACTGGTTGAAGTAGTTGGGCCAGACAACCCTGTAGGACAGAAATACTGAGATAATGCAAAAGCCAGACTTGGAAGCACCATCCCCTCCCCCGTCTTATCAAATTTAATGTAAAGACTTGCATTCTGCCTCCCTTCTGAGTTCATTCGGGCACAAAGCAACTTACAAAGGAGTGAAGAGCATTTAGGGATTAACACATGCTCCGCTGGAGAGAACAGAAGTCAGCTGGTCCATTTAAATGATAAATTGAGCCATATTTATAGCACAATCAATTTTTTAAAGGAATTGTCCAATGGATCACAGAAAACATGATCTCCACTGTATAAAAACAGGATCTCCACAAGAGGTGAGAGTTGTTTTGGCTCCCAAACAGGGTCGGCTCCAGGATTGAGTAGGCCCCTGGGCAACAGATCGTCAGTGGGCCCCTTTGCACATGATTTGAACTTAGGTGGCGGCATTAAAAATTCGGAAAATAAAACAGTATCCAAAAATATCCCATAGTTTATCATACCAAACAGCCCCCTCACCCCCTATGGATTCATTAGACCTCATGTACCTCATGTGCAGGTCCTGACTCTTAAAGGAAATCTACCATCAAAATCAAGCATGGTGAAAACGCAGGGACCAGATACCTTATATTTGTTATCCATGGCCTCCTTCCTTCAAAAATCAACTTACAAAATTGTGCAAATGAGCCTTAGGGGCTACCCTGTGATTTAGCTTTAGGGATGGTGAGACAGCATAATTTTAAAATTTGATTTTACAAGTAAAGAGACCATGAATAACAACTATAATAAGATGACCACAGTCACTGTGCCTGGATCTATGAGTAGGTGTCCCTGGTTTATCATGACTGATATTGATAGTAGATTTCCTTTGATATAAAAATAATTAGAGCTTGATGTGATATAGATTGCTATAGCACAAGGAAATATTCACATCTGGACACAGGAACAGCTTTATGGGGGTTGGCCACTTTACATGTTTGTGTAATGTGTCGGTAAGTGTGTGTTTGGATATTAGATAATTTACCAATATACATCTATTAATAGTTCTGCTCCGCTTTCTTAATATGTTAAGTGGAGAACTCTTAATAGATGTAAATTATCCAATATCCTTCTCCCACACTTGCACACACATTACTAAAAACATGAGGTAAAGTACTTTCTGTTGATCCAGGGAGTTATTCTGACTGCCATAGTAGGGGTCGGGAATAAAATATTCCCTGCTTTGGGCCAATTGGCATCACCCTTGAAGGGTTTTTGGCTTCTTCTGGATCAACGTGATATAATGCATAGGTTGGACTTGATGGACTGATGTCAGCACGGTAGTGGTTAGCATTACAGCCTTGCAGCGCTGGGGACCTGGGTTCTAGTCGCAGGTCAACATCTGCAAAGAGCTTGTATGTTCTCTCAGTCTTTGTGTGGGTTTCTTGCCACACTCCAAAACATACTGGTAGGATTATTAAATTGTGAGGCCCATTGGGGACAGGGACCAATTTGGTAACCACTATGTAATCTGTGTTTGCTATATAAATAAAGGAATTTTTATTATGTCTTCTTCTAATCCTCTTTACTATGATATGATATACCGTGATCTTTTTCTAAAGTGGCCAACCGCTTTAATTCAACATGTACACAACTGCTTGCACAAATGGGCCACAACCATTGGAAAGTTTGCATCCTGCTTCCACAGGGGCTGTATGAAAGGAGATATTATAAGATGGAGTTCTGCAGGGAAAGGAGTCAGTATTAGGTGAGGGACTGCAAATTTTTTTTTCCAGGGACCATGGGGGGAGGGGGCACCCGAACCAGTCCCTGGGAAAAATGTATTTGTTGCAGCCAGTCCCAGGTTACAAAAAGGTTGGGGAGCACTGCCATAGAACATTTGTAGATCCATAAGGCCCCTTCCACACACATGCTGAGTTCAGTTCCGGTTTGCAGTGCTTGGGCCAGGAGATCCAGGCAGCACTCGCTGCGAGTGTGGAAGGGGCCTAACAGCTGAAGAACAGGTTGGAGTCCAGTAGCTCAAACAACATTATCATCATTCAGCACTTACTAGAATAAAGCTATTACTTTGGGGTAAAGTAAAAAATTGAGGATAAAACTTTCCTCCATGTATGTAGAACTATTAGTGGACATATCTCAGAGATGTGGAGCTGTGGATCAGGTCTCATGCTCCAGCATCGGAAAGACAATGAGGCACATTTACTTACATTTCTGCTTTAGCTCACAGAAAGTGCATTGTCCGACGATAACGCGCGGTGCCGCGATTCACTAAGATTGTGCGCGCTATATCCTGCATGTGTCGCTTCCCCGCTCAGGTCTGACGGAGTTCACCTTCTTTTTAGTGGTGCATGTAAGAGCTTGGGCTTGCGACACAATTTGAAAGTTAAATCTTGCGCTCAGTCCGAATTAGTAGGACTGTCCGACGGCACACCGCCTGATTTGTGTCGCATGGAAACAGCTGCGGCAAAAAAAAGATTGCGTGCGCCAAAATCCCAGCGCAGGCACATCTTAAATATCTGTGCAAGCCGTGTAATCTCTGAAAAAGGTGCACAGTCCGACAAAAGTGAGCAGCGGGACCCTTAGTAAATGAGCCCCTATATGGTCAGGGTTCTATTTATTGTAGCATTGAGTAGATACACATCCATATTACAGTCACCACTGATACCTTTCAGAGTATCCATTATTCCTGTGTATAGCAAAGTCTATAAAAGATGACCCGTCTCTTACATGTATACCAACCAGACTGACACGAATGTAACATGAAACCTTCATGGCTGCTCCCTTTTTTTCCTCATCAGGTAAATGATTGAAGCATCATGGGGATTAATTGTGGGGATGTTTAATTGTTACCCTTTATCAGGCCTGGCCCTACTCCATAGGGGCTAATACAGATAAAATGTTGCTTTGAGCTTCCTCGCACTCTCTTCATTAAGCTAATGGAACATTTTGCTCTCATTTTCCCGGCAGGGTGACTGTAGGAGTACAACCTTGTAATTGTTGCTCTTATGATAATTGAAGGTGGTAGGTGTATTTGTAATCTCATTGTTTTTACTACGGGATCCAGATGTATTCATGGTTGATTCTGCTTCTAACCTCTTCTGTAAGTTACCATTATCCTGAATCTCATACTGCTCCATTGCTATTACTCCTATATTCCTGTGTTGCTGTGAAATAATGCATTGTGGTGATTAATAGGACTATTACATGTATAGACTTTTATGCATATACAGAAAAATAGCAAATGTCTATTGTACTGTACCAAAAATCTAGCATGATAAACCGGGAACACTTACTCCTTATACTTAGATCCAGGCACTGTGACTGTGGTAATCTTCTTATTTATGCCGTCTCACCTTAACCTAAAGCCAAGTAACAGAAGGAATAGGATAACCCTCAGATGTATTTGGATAATTTTAAAAGCCTAAAGGGCTCTGGTGGGTGTTTCCAGAGCCCCACAATGCTGCAGCATCACAGGTTGTCCTGCTTTCTCCCTCTGCTCATTGTACCAATGAGTGAAAAAACATCACTAAAGGGCTGTTGAAACACGCCCTGGAGCCCGCCAGGCTCGTTAGCATGATTTCAAAACTTTATTTTAGAAGGAAGGAGGCCAATGATAACAAATTTAAGAAGATTACCACACAGTGCCTGCATCTATGTGCAAGTGTCTCTGGTTTATCATGATAGATTTTGATGGTAGATTTTATTTAAAGGGCATCTACCACCAGGACAAAGGACTTTATGCAAATGAGACTGAGGGGCTTCAGACCCCATAGGTATTAGCGGAGGCTAGAGCCCTTCAGGCTTATTTGCATAGTCTTTCATCCTAGTGGTAGATGTCCTTTAACAAGTCTGTCATATGGGATCCAACAACTGAACAGAACATTGAGTAACTTTGTAAATGCATCACATTGCCTAAACCACCCACAGGTCCTTATGAATTTCCTATGCGACACAATAAAAAAAACATTTCATTTACCCTCCCAAGCTCCCTGCTCCGGCACTCTGCTGCAAATGAAGCCGGAGTAGTACACAGTAGTGCATATGCAATGAATCCGGGGTCTTATCCCGGCTTCACACAGGATCGCGAGAAGAGGCGTCCAGCGGGCACATCTGCAGATGCAGGTCTGTTGTGCCTCATCAGCCTTGCAACTAGGAAACTATAAATGTTTTTTTTTTCTTACACAGGGCCCACTTACAGACCTAAAACAGGCCAATTTTGCACCCTAAACCACAGGTGCAAAAACCATACAAGCGCAAAGGTTCTCTTGAAGTCACAGGACTGCGGGTTTCAGAGCTAAATTACAGATTACTTGAAAGGACCCTGTAACCAAACTGCTACACCCAGGGATGGGATCCAGCTTGGACAAGCCAGGTGTTAAAATTCATGAAATTATATTTCAGGGACACAGCGTAAAGATGTCAAGACAACTGAATGGCATATTTTTTTTAGCAATTTGAAGTACTGTACCCATTTACTTAATATGTACACCGTGACTGAGAGCAGGATAACCTGTATTATTCATACATTACTTGTATAGGGGCTCATTTACTAAGGGTCGCGCTGCTCACTTTCGTCAGACTGTGCACCTTTTTAAGGGTTACGTGGCTTGCATAGATATTTAACAAGTGTGTGCGCCGGGATTTTGGCGCACGTGACCCTTTTGGCGCAGCTGCACTGGCTTCCATACGACACAATTTAGGGGGCGTGCCGTCGGACAATCCGACTGATTCGGACTGAGCGTGGGATTTAACTTTCAAGTTGTGTCGCAAGCCCAAACACTTACATGCAGCACTAAAAGATGGTGAAATCTGTCGGACCTGAGCGGGGAGCGACACATGCAGGATATCAGGTGCACAATCTTAGTGAATCGCGGCACAGTGATTTATTGAACTACAGGGGGAATGTAAGTAAATCTGCCCCATAATGTTCTACTGCCAACCAGAACAATATAGCAAATGAGTGAAAAAACAAGTCCTGGAACATTGGGGTACATTTACTTACCCGCGCCTGTTGTGATCCCCGAGGTGCGATGTCCGACGAGGATGAAGTCCGGTGCCCCATTATCTCCTGGGTCACACAAGTATATTGTGTGGTAGAGACACAAACAACGGGCAACTTAACGTGACGTGGACAAGTCTTGGCATGCTGGCACACCTGGACACACTGGGGCAGATTTACTTACCCGGTCCATTCGCGATCCAGCGGCGCGTTCTCTGTGGTGGATTCGGATCCGGCCGGGATTCATTAAGGTAGTTCCTCCAACATCCACCAGGTGGCGCTGCTGCGCTGAAGTTCCCCGGAATGCACTCAAGTTCACCAGCATATTCCTAGTGAAGGTAAGTGCAAGTCTTGCGACACTTTTTTTTAAAAAAATGCGCCGTTTTTTCCGAATCCGTCGGGTTTTCATTCGGCCACGACCCCCGATTTCCGTCACGTGCATGCCAGCGCCGATGCGCCACAATCCGAATGCGTGCGCCAAAATCCCGGGGCAATTCAGGGAAAATCGGCGCAAATCTGAAATATTCAGGTAACACGTCAGGAAAACGGGAATCGTGCCCTTAGTAAATGACCCCCATTGTGCACAGGATTGAACATTTCTCTCTCACAGTTGGAGCTACTTAGATCAAAAAGAAAAAAAAAAAAAACGGCTACTGTCTAATATGTATCCATAATGGGGCGGGGGGGGGGGGGTTGTAGTGAAATAATGCACAAATTGATGGCACTGCTGGATAATACATATCACCTTACAAAAATATTAAACACAAAAATGTCACAGTACAATGTTAATCTTATTTTACAGCCACATGAATAATATTTACCATGAGTTAGGCAATAATGCAAACTTATTCTGCAGTGAACCGATAACATTTTACATGCCCTCTACATCCCTAACCTCTCCCTGTTTCTAAGCCGATATGTGCCCCCCTGGGTGATGTTCACCATAGTAGCTGCTATGTCTGCCTCCCTGGTAGTTTCTGCAAGTCTAGTACAGGGGGTTTATGCTTTTAAAAGGGTTTTTCAATAAGGGGGCAACATTTCAAAAAATGTTAATAAAAACATATCCCCACCCCACCGGAGAGTGTTCTTGGTCAAATGGTGATTGTGCATTCTCAGGTGGTCATATCCCTGGTGGACTAGAAGTGATGATGCCGTATACATTGTGCTCAGCCAATCACGGGACCACATCTGAGTCCATGGATTCAATCATCATACATGACTGAATGTACAATGTGTGTGATGTCACTAAATTCTGGAGAACAGATGGTTACCTCTGGATCCAAGGACGTTGTTCTGAGAGGTTTGTATATTTTTATATATTTGTAACACTAATAATGCCCCCTCCTATACATAGAATAAAACACCTTTAAAGAGGACCCTTCACCACCTCACAAATGCAGTGATTAATATGCTATTCTGTAGAGGCTGCTACACAAGTTCAGAGGCACCTTACAGTACCGTAGCCCTTACAGTTGCTGAGATATCAGCCCCAGTATCTGACTATTATAATCCTTTCCACTGTCAGAAAGGAATTGCTGGAGCAGAAGAGGGTGTGTATGTTATTGTAATATTCTCAGTGTCAAAGAAGATTAGCATAACACATACCTCCTCCTCTGTTCCAGAACCATCTCTAAGACAGTGAGGAGGATTACAATGATCAGATACAGGGACTGATATCTCAGCATCTCACAGTGAGGGCTAGAAAGAAAATTCAAAGTGCCCCTGAATCTGTTAAGCAACCCCTACAGAAGGTTCATCACCACATATTTCAAGTGACAAAATGCCCCTTTTAAATGCCTGAAGAGATTATCTGAAAAAATAGATTCTTCAACACGAATAGCATGGTAAACTATTATAGTAACACATTTCTCTTGTTCCTCCTGGGTTCTTGATAAACCCTTATTTAAACAATGTAGCAGTTGTTTGCCAACCAGTTGTTCCAACCAGGGCCGGATTAAGGGTGGTGGGGGCCCCTGGGCATAAATTGGTGGGGGCCCTTCCAACAATGTTTTTGGAAGTATGTAGTCTGCCAGCCCCCTGTAGTATATAGCCTGCCAGCCCCCTGTAGTATATAGCCTGCCAGTCGCCTGTAGTATATAGCCTGCCAGCCCCCTGTAGTATATAGCCTGCCAGCCCCCTGTAGAATACAGCCACCAGCCCCCTGTAGAATACAGTCACCAGCCTCCTGTAGTATACAGCCACCAGCCCCCTGTAGAATTTAGCCGCCAGTCCACTGTAGAAAATGGCCACAAAATAATACACTTCATACTTACCTCACCTTCCCTTCCAGTGATCCCACAATGCTGCAGGCTCTGCCTCGTTCTTCGGGCAGCCACCGACCACTGAAAACACAGTTGCCATCGCTGGGGGAGATCGCCGATGCACTGTTTTGGCGGCAGCATGTACTGATCGGGCGCTGACAGCGTGACGTCATCACTCGCCACCGGCATCCCAACACAACCTGCTGAGCTGAATCGCTGACTGTCGGAAACTGGTGGGGGCCCCTTGAAAAGTGAAAGTGGTGGGGGCCCTGGGGCTCGAGTCCCTGGAGCCCCTCCTTTAATCCTTTTAAGTCACAACCATCAGCCAGAGACTTATAGGAACCAGTCTTTACAGGAATAGTTTCACGTGTGCTACTTTACGGAGTCAACACAACAACCAAAGAGAGGCCTCTACCCTTACCGTACTTATATAGGATGCTTTTTCTGTATAATAGTGACAAGCTTTGGCCATTACCTGAAATAGTATCTAAGACATAGGGGGTCATTTACTAAGGGCCCGATTCGCGTTTTCCCGACGTGTTACCCGAATATTTCCGATTTGCGCCGATTGTACCTGAATTGCCCCGGGATTTTGGCGCACGCGATTGGATTGTGGCGCATCGGCGCCGGCATGCGCGCGACGGAAATCGGGGGGCCTGGCCGAACGAAAACCCGACGGATTCGGAAAAACCGCCGCATTTTTAAAAAAAATGTGTCGCGAAAATTGCGCTTACCTTCATCCAGGATAGGCCGGTGAATTTCAGGGCATTGCGGCGCGCCTCCGGGAACTTCAGCGGAGGAACTACCTTCATAAATCCCGGCCGGACCCGAATCCAGTGCAGAGAACGCGCCGCTGGATCGCAAATGGGCTGGGTAAGTAAATATGCCCCATAGTGGCTGCATATTAACTACCGCACTGTATATTGATGTGATGAATGCAGCACATTAACATCTCCAGCGTATGCCATGGTCCTTCAGTAGAAAGAAACTTTGTCGTCAATGCCTTTCTGGTTTCCATGGCTCCCCATTTATCTTTTCTTTGCTTCTTTGTTTATCCTGTCATTGGGCTATTTAAACAGGGTTGTTTATCTCCTCGCAGACTTATACGTCTTATACGTCTTAATTCGTCTTTACAGGACTACGAACTTATATTAATAGGTTCTGGTTGTTCATTTTGTCTTTGCTGCTTCGCTGATCACCTTATATCATTTGCTAGTTCCATCAATGGGAAACTGGACTAAGATCATGCATTTAGATTAGCATTGGCGATTTCTACTTTATTATTATTTGCGCTATGGATGAAGACTACTGCAACGCTTCTTCTGTCCCAACTATTTATGGAAATTCATCGGATTCTCTAAAGTATATATTTCGGCAATCAAAAATAATGAATATCAGTACAGAAGAAAAAAACACTAGAGCCAGTTCTATTCTACAGGGAACATTGGGGACGCTCATGATAGCCATGTGTGTTACAGCTATTGGGGGTAAGATCCACTTTATGTTTAATGAGTCTGTGCTTTTTTATGTAATAGCAGCAGTGTGACTTATATATAAAAATATTAATATTAGAATAAATTGTGTGTGTGTATATATATATATATATATATATATATATATATATACACACACACACACACAATTTATTCTAATATTAATATTTATATATATATATAAATATATATATATAATTCAGTGTTAAGTTAAGCGTCGGCATATTGTTGCATTACATTACATGCAGGGTCCCTCACGTTCCCTAGTTGTGAAATTGTTGGACCCACAATAAGAGCTTCCATATTGTTACTTCTATTTTTCAGAAACATCATCAATCTTATTGGTTGTAAATCATATCAAAGTGGCTCAATGGATCCTAGCTGCAGTACCACACTCAGCCTGCAGGGAAGATTGGTAGTGTTTCTAACAAAACATCTTAGTGGCTTGTTACTATTGCCAGGCCAACTTTACTGTAGACAGCTCCTAAACAATTCCTTAAAGCAACTTTAATTCCTTAGAGTAACTATGTGATTTTTTTTTTCTGTGATTTAAAAAGAAAAATTCTCTCTCAGAGTAGTGGGATTAGACCCTGGCAATTTCTGGCATTAAGAAATTGCGATTCTTTACACCTAAAAGTAAAATAAATCAGATGATAAATGTAACGCAAGCTTTTTAGTGATTTTGCAACTTTTTGAACAAACACCATTCCTAAACCTGGTAAGAGCAGGTATGGATGTGCAATTTTTTGTGTCACTTTTTACAAACAAATCACAATTTTAACATCTGAAATCGGCTGATAACTAACAGAATACTGCAGAAAACTAGACAATAGTGAACTTCGAAGGGAGGGGTAAAAAAAAGCTGCAAATCTTCACAATACAACCCATCATTACACAACAGTGCACAGTACATAAAGGTTTCCTAACAGAGCTCATTTGGACTGGCGATTTTGACATAAGTACGCTATCCTATTGATTTTCATGTCCGTTTTTTTCACTGATATGCAAAAAAATTGCAGCATGCACTACTTTTTTCTTACATGAAGACCACGGACCTCTGAAGAAATCAATGGATCCACAAAAAAATGGACAGAACACGGATGACATCTGTATGCAGTCCATTTTTTTCCAAATACTGGTAGGCAACCAGCTGGGCGGGGCAAAAAATACATTAGAAAACCATCTGTTTTTGTGGGTTTTTTTGCTAATGTGAAAAAAACTGATGACATACAGATGACAATACAATACAATACTGAGCACAGATGTCACACGTCTATAATATGATCACTGTTTGTTTTTTTCAAGGAAATCTTCTAGTGATCATTATAACTGCAGGGACAAAGCACTTCCATTCTGTGACCTCCATCTTCTTTATTAATCTGGCTGTGAGTGACTTTCTGGTGGGCATTGGAGTCATGCCACTGGTGGCATCATCTGTCATTTACAATGGATGGGTCAATGAACAGGTAAGAAGTGACTATACTTTCTCACTCATTGCCCTAAAGCAGGATTGTCCAATATCTATCAAGCCAGCACAAGGCTAATCTATACCTAGAGCCTGTCTGTAGGTTTGGAGCCCCTAAATCACCAGCATGCCTTTCTGGATCTGGAATTCACAATTGCAAACCCGTTTGATTTATTGCAGCTGGATGATGGGTCCCAGAGATGAGAAAAGTGAAATTCTGGGGACAGGACTCAGCTGAGGACCCTCAGCGCATGCGCGTGTTATGTACTTAAACCAAGGTCCATACAGCTCGTTTCGCTGTGCATGTCCGAGCAGTGGACATTTTTGGGATTTGCGCAGCTGTGACAGGTATTTAACAGGGGATTGTGTCACACGCGATCATATTGTGGTGCGGCTGTGCTGGCTTTCAAGCGACAGAAATGGAGGGAGGCCCGTCGGACGATCCAACTGATTCGGACTGAGCCAAGATTTAACTTTCAAATTGTTTCGCAAGACCAAACGCAAACGCAGACCAAGCTGCACCCATCGGGGCAGGCTGCGGCCTGATCGCATCGGCGTTTCTATGGAAGGGTTCGTTCCCGATCGCAGGTGTTTCCTGTGAGTGCGGCTTGGTCTGCGTTTGCAAGCGCAGCCCAAGCGGCACGTGTGCCACCACCCTAAGTGCACCAGGAAGAAGAAGGTGAACTCTGGCGGACCTGAGCGGGGAAGCTCAGCTGAACCAGAGCGCTGAAGGAGGTAACTATATGTTTTTTAAAAGTTTTCTGTAGAATGACAGCAAGCAGAGATCAAGAAAACTGTGAGGAATTGATACACAAAGTATATATACTGGAAAATTTTATTATTTTTCATCATGTAAAAACAATAAGAATAATTTTCCGAAATGGGAATACCCCTTTAAGCGCTTGTATTTAAGCTAAGCTCATCTGAAGTTGAGAAAAAGCGTAAAGAATTGATACAGAAAGTATATTGGAAATTTGTATAACTATTATTCAAACAATATCAATTACTTGTTGAAATGGGAACACCCCTTTAACATAAAGTTACATGGCACAATTTGTGTACAGTAGACATATCTTTCTAATCCTGCACCTCCCCTTTAAAGGTGTTTATCAGGTTTAAAGATTTTTTTTTTTTATAGATGGCTGTTTTTTTTTTTTAAATAACAAAAAACATATACTTACCTCCTTCAGCGCTCTTCAGCCGAGCCCCTCACTGCTTGTATACAGAGTCCAGTGGTGACGTCACAACTACTGCCACAAGCCTGCTACAGCCTGTGGAAGGCGCCTGTCAGTGAACACAAGCGGCTGAACTGGGGCGCTGGAGGAGGTGAATATATTTTCTTTATTATTTTTAGAGCTCCCCCAGTCATGTCCAAAAAATTGTTTAAACCTAGACAGCCCCTTTAAGTTTACCATTCACATTAGATAAATTTTCCCTGATTTCTCTGGCAATTGCAGACTTATTAGAAGGATGACTAATTATCAGCTGATTTATTAGAAGGATGACTAATTATCAGCTGACTTATTAGAAGGATGACTAATTATCAGCTGACTTATTAGAAGGATGACTAATTATCAGCTGACTTATTAGAAGGATGATTATTCACTGAGCAAAAACGGATATATAAGATAAAACATAACTTTTATTGTGGCGTCTAAAACAAAATTGGGAGGGACAAACCAATCTAAAATCCAGCCACAGTCATATATTTCTCTTGACTTGGCTCTATAGAGTTAATGGAGTCTAAGCTCGGTGTAGAACACTGTCGAGGTAACACCTAAATGTGCAAAATAACAGAATTGATGATCCACTGTATTAGACTTCCATTCCTCCTAGAAGTGTGTTTGGTTGAGCAGACAACAACACTGAATGTGCATGCACTTAGCCACACTGCTGGTGAGTACTGAGTTGGGAATATCGACTATATGTCAGTCTTGTCTGGTTACAACACCAACCCTGGACGACTAGATTAAGATCAATTCTCTATGTCACCACTAGATGTCAGTCATATCCCATTGGCTCATAGGTGACTCACACACAGCAGGTCACAGGGAGACGTAGTGGCGTCTAGATCCTGACACAACACTCCTCTCTCTAGGAATTCTGTGGCAACACATCACATGCACATGTAGACACCTATAGGTTCCCCAAGTTTCATTGTCTCACTATCATGGGACCCTACTGACATGTTATGCCTATCTACAGCTATAGAGTATGACTAGCCTTTGATAGTATGGACACACATACTCATATGACTGCACCAAATTTTTAAAACACACATTAGTACATCATATTCTTCTGATATACTTAGCCCTATTAGGTACAAAATGTCAACATGCACACTGCTGAGTTCAGATTCACATATGCATGTTTGTTTGGGATGCATATGATGTTCATGCATACCCAAAGACCTAACTAATGCTGGTACATGACAATACTATGCACTATAGCAGATCTTTTCTACTTCTAATTTCATCCCTACGCGTTTCCCCCACAATACTGATGGGTTCATCAGGGGATATAGAAATCTAAGATATAGAACAAGTAGGTGTTTAAAATAATAAACAGAGCACCGGCGTCCTGATGGTGGGCGCCGGTGGTAACATAGTCAGCCGCGAGTTGCAGCTCTAAGACGCCAGAATTTGAAGAGAGGCAGGTCCCACCCCTCAGCCCATCCCTCCTGAGGAGGCCTCTCGATTGGCCCATTGGTTCAGGCAGAGTGACCAATCACGGGAGGGAGTGGGAGGGGCCAAAAACGGGATGACAGCCTGTAGATAGTGGATGAGAAAGGATAGAAGACATCAGGGTAAGTATCCTCTTAGAGGTCTTCCAGTACTTTAATGCAACCCTAGATCATTTAGTTAGTGCAATAAAGCCCTTAACATTCAGTATTAACTTCCAACAGTAGTTAGAAAGCCTGTGGAGGTCATCATATTGGCAAAGCAGACATTATGTTGATAACCATAATAACAATGTCTGCAGGGCAGACAGGTTTGCTGGGCAGACACTATAATAACAATGTCTGCAAAGCACCTATCAGAGTGTCAGATTACCCGACCTGATATTAGATTGTATATCATGTCGGCCAAGGGTATTTACACAGTATGTGAGCTCATATTATCTATAGGGGGTAAAAATAAACCCCTAACGTCCAGAAATGAGCAACGAACATACAGGACTGTTTCTGGTGTATCACATATCATAGTTAAGGACGTCAGGTATAAGGTGAAGGCTTATAGATCAATCAATAAATGCCGAGAACGAGATGTTATCGTTCAGACCTGCTGGCTTGACGCAGTTGATGCGAAAGATCCATTGTGCCTCTTTCCTCAATATCTGTTTGTCCCAGTCCCCTCTTCTTGGGGACTTCCTTACCTTCTCTATAGCCTGAAAAGATAAGGCTCCGGGGTCACCTCTATGACATTGATGTATGTGATTGGAGATGGGTTTGTCTCTTGAATTTCTCACATCCCCCACGTGTTCCAGGATGCGATTTTTAAATTCCCGGTATGTTTTCCCTACATAATTTAGGGGACATGGACAAGTGATCAGGTAAATCAGTCCCATTGTCTGACAATTTACAAATTCTCTGTTGTCGTAAACGATGGATGTTGATGCACTCATAAATGATTTGGTCTGGTGTACATATTTGCAGGCCTTACACCTTCCGCATTTGAAAGTACCCTTGATACGGTTTCTATTCAGCCAAGTGGTTTCCGAGGCAGAGGGAGTGAGGAAGCTGTGGACCAAACGGTCCTTTAGATTGCGCCCTCTTCTGTACGTGATAGAAGGGTGACTATCGAGTTTATCCCTAATATCACTATCTTTTTTCAGGATGTACCAAAACTTTTTCATGATATCCCTCACTGCAGGAGCTTGGTTATCATAGGTACCAATCAGGCGAATTACTTCTTCGCTTTCCTCTCTCCTCTTGGGAACCAACAAGTCAGCTCTCTTGGTGGTACTTGCGTTTTCTCTTGCGGACTCAATCACTGTTAAAGGATATCCCCTATCAAGGAACCTTCTTGTGAGGTCGCCAGATTTGACCTGAAAATCCGCATCCGAGGAACAGTTTCTCCGTATCCGGAGAAACTGTCCTTTCGGAATACCTCGCTTGAGTGGAGGAGGGTGATGGCTTTGCCATGCTAGAAGGCTATTCGATGCCGTAGGTTTTCGGAACACCGTCGTCTCTAGTTTACCGTCCTCTTTTTTCACTATTTCCAGGTTATTAGAAGGATGAGACATGTTTTTCAACAGGAAGTATTTCAAGACACATATGTATCTTTTTTTGAATGAATAAGGGATTGGGGAGGAGATTTCTGTGGCCCTTCCTACCATAACCGGCTATGTGTTATTTCTTTCAGTATTTGTGCTCCTACATGGGATCAGCCTTTATAGTTTACTGTACATCTTCTGTGCTGACACTGGCTGCCATAGCGGTGGACAGATACAGAGCCATTATAGACTGCCTCCAGTACAGCACCAGAACTACAATGACCCGGGCCATCAGCATAGTCATATGGATATGGACACAATCCATGTTCTCTGGATTTCCACCATTTCTTGGATGGGCCCATATTGAGTACTTACCGTCAACATTTAGCTGTTCAGTAAACTGGGCACACAGCCCTACGTACACAGGATTTATAATGTCCTGTTCTTTCTTGGTGCCGTCATGTACCATGGTATTCTGTTATATCCGCATTGTACAAGTGGCCAGAGATCACGTCAGGTGTATACACAACATTGAGTCCCAGTTGCGAAAAAATGTGAAACCCAATTTAGCATTCATGGCCAAAACATCTCCCAAAGATGCTGACAAAATCATATCGGACCCTGAGACTGAAGGATCCCAGAACAGTATCCATACATCACATTTACCAGTTTCTGGGTGTTCTCAATGTAAAAAGCAAGATATTTTTGCAATATATAATACATCGGGAAGAGAGAATAATGGAACATTCCGCTTATTTCTGGTGATATTGATCTTCTTTTGCTGTTGGGTGCCATATATCATCGTGAGCATCCTACAAGCCACCACAGTGAAGGACCATCACTGGAGACTTCCCCCATTAATGGAGACCATATCAACTTGGTTAGCTCTCCTTAACTCAGCCATCAACCCTCTCCTCTATGCCCTACTGAGCAAGAGGTTCAGAAGAGCCCTTTCCAATATGAAGCAAAAGGTCTTCATAAGGATGAACTTCATTCATGAAGATGTTCCTGTGACTGTGATTTTTGGAAACACCAAGCCAAAGATAAGACATATCCAGATTTTGAGACCTAATACTCACGTGAGGCACTTTGAGAAGCAGATACACATGAGGTCCATCTCTATGTTTAGTATTGCGTCCTTCGCAGAGACCGGACAGGAAGATGAAGGATACATCCCAATGAAATTTACAGGATTGAGCTCCTGTGCAGTGTGGAGGTCTCAAAGTACCTCTGATGTTTATCAAGAGAGCGTTCTCCTAAAACCAGAGAGTCTTGTTAAACAGTATCTGGACATCCCTTGCTTACCATTTGAACCCCTAAATTCTTGCCAGATAGTAGAAGAAGACAAAGCAGACTCCTCTGTATTTATATTTGGCAATATTACTGTACAAGTGAATGAGAGTAATTATGTTTGTGGAGCACAACCATAGATCCAGCGGATAGATTGTAATCAATTGGACAAATAGGAGTAAAAAAAACCATAAACTGTCCAGGCAGGGTTCTTTTCATTTCTTCGCCTCCCGCACTTAAGAAAGACACGTCCCCATAGAGCCTCAACACCCTCTATACCAAATTAGTACAGGAAAACAAAAGCCATTGATCTGCTACCGGGTCTGAAAGCTGCAAACACCCCAAAATGTCTTTATTATAAGCAGCTAGCCATTAGACAGGAGCAGAATGCAGTCATTATTGGCAATGGTGGTGCTAGTGCTTATACTCACAGGGGCTCCCATAGGAAAAACAGGGCAAAATCCTGGCTTTAAAAAAATAACACAATTGTTTAGGTGTCCGAGACCATTCTTATATATATCTGACACTTTGAGGGGCAATATTTTGAAGTGGATACTTATAGCAGATCTGTCAAATACAATCTCATATACAATGGATGTGTTACACTGTGGAGACTGACATTTTATACAGATCTTCAGGCCTTTTTGCAGAAAAGCTTGTTGTTTTTACAATTGTCCTTTTTCTTATGTATATATATTAGGATTATACATGATATATTATGTATATTATATATAATGTAGAATTATCTTTAAATGAACCTCTCATATTGCAAATGCACATATGTACATATGCTAAAGGACAAGAGGAGCCAAGGAGATAACACTCTGGCTATAACACTATATTATTGTGTCTGCACCAGTTTTAATAATAATCTTTATTTATATAGCACCATCAAATTCCGCAAGTTTAATGTTTGCACTAAAAATGGGTTTTTGGAGCTTGCACACATATTTATGAAGTGTATTTTGCATTGCGACGCTTTAGAAAACTGTGCACCTATAGGGGCGTGGTAGTGCATAGTCAGAGATTGCGGCACATTCATTACTGCAATTCACCACAATTGTGTCGACAGCGTGAAGCAAAGTGCGCCAGGAAAAAAGTGCAACTGTGTCACATCATGAAAACAGAAGAATTAACTAAGTGAGCGACACTATTGGGTTATCTGGCATAATCTGCACGGGTGAGAGTTTGCATCCCTTTATATATGTACCAAAATTAAATCAATCCAAGCACTCCTTTTGGGTTTTAAATGCCAGAAAGTGATATTTATTTACATAAAGTGATCAATCAGTGACGTTTCGGCCTGTCACAGGCCTTTGTCAAACACGATTAAGTTTGAGGTAAAGGTAAGGCTGGCTGGTATGGCGGGCGTCTGGTGTGGACACTATGGGGCATGTCCTACCCGGTCCTGTCGCGATCCAGCGGCGGGTTCTCCGACGAGGATTCGGGTCTTCCGACTATTCACTAAGGTCGTGCGCCCGATGTCTACCAAGTGTTGCTGCTGCGCCGAGGTCCGTTGGAGTTCACCAACCTATGCCTGGTGCATGTGAGTGATTGATTTTAGTGTGGCCACGGAGCCCTTAGTAAATGAGCCCCTATGTGTCTGCCGCAAGGCGTGCTGAGCGGGGTTGCATGCAACGGAATTCAGGGGGCGTGGCCGTCGGAAAACCGACGGATTCGGAAAAACCGCGGTATTTTTTTATTTTTTTTTTTAAAGTGTTGCTTGACATGCACTTACCTGCACTAAGAAATAGAAGGTGAACTCCGATGGTGGACATCGGGCCCACGGACCTTAGTGAATCCCGTCCGGACCCGAATCAGCGTCGGAGAACCCGCCGCTGGATCGCGACTGGACCGGGTAAGTAAATCTGCCCATAGTGTCCACACCAGACACCCGCCTTACCAGCCAGCCTTACCTTTACCTCAAACTTGATCGTGTTTGACAAAGGCCTGTGACAGGCCGAAACATCACTGATTGATCACTTTATGTAAATAAATATCACTTTCTGGCATTTAAAACCCAAAAGGAGTGCTTGGATTGATTTAATTTTGATACAATTGGGGTTGGAACCCTAATCCCCATTATCACCCACTGTCGATGTGCAACCACACAAATCAGACGATTTTTATATGTACAATCTGCTCAGCTCCTCCTGCTCTATAACATGCTGCCTGCAGATAGGATACTATGTACAATCTACTCATCTCCTTCTGCTCTATAAAATGCTGCCTGCATATGGGACACGATGCACAATCTGAGAGTTTGTACACACATCTTGTTGTGTAACACTCCTTACAGTGGGCAGTATCCAGAGCCCTGCAGCATGTTCCTAAACACTGGCCCACAGTTACTAACAGTGCAGCCCCCTGCACTGCCCCAACAGAGTGCACAAATTTTGTTTTGTTGCACCTTTAACATAGGGCATTTGAGACACTCCTCTTGGACTTTTCATGATAAATCTGGCACATGGGCCAACTGAGCACTAAAACGCTCCCTTCAGTTCAGAAACATGATGCCTAGTGCAGCTGCTCCACAAGATGGTCACATTTGACAAATTAGTGGTGCAAACACTTCTTAGATACCTGTACAAGCAGTTTGCACCTTAGGGTGAAGAAACACGTGGCGTTTTTAGCCCGTTTTTGGGCCGTTTTGAATAGAGCGTTTTCAGATCGGAAATGCGTTTTTTGAAAATGCATGCGTTTTTGCATGCGTAATTGGTCAAACCTGTCAAAAACACATGCGGTTTTTACGATTTGAAAACGCACTAAATAAAAACGGCCCAAAAACGGCACGTGTGTCTTCACCCTAAGGGTGATACCACACATGGCGTTTTGAACCCGTTTTTGGGCCGTTTTTAAGAAGTCCGTCCAAAAAAAGCAACGTTTTGGACCAGTTTTAATTAAGATAATTGGTAAAACCTGTCAAAAACAGTTGCTTTTTCAAAAAACGCATGAGTTTTTAAAAAATGCACGCGTTTTGTAACGCATGCGTTTTTAGACGGACTGCTTAAAAACTGACCAAAATGGGTTCAAAACACCATGTGTGGCATCACCTTCAAAGAACCAAAAAACATGAAGATCTGTTGCACTAGAAATTTCTTACATGTACTATATATTGTTTTTAAGAATATTTATTGTCAGGATCTGGGTTGCTGACTCAAAGAAAGCTGAGCTCTGATTGGTTGCCATGGGCAGCGTTAGCAGTTCTGCTCTGAGACTTATGATAAATCTCCCCCTATTCGTCCAAATGTTGAGTTTTAGTCACTCCAATGGTGGTATTCAAATGCAGCACAGATACATAAAATAAACACCTGTCTGTCTGGGCATTAATCAAACGGAAATTGGTTTCGTAGACTATTATAACAGATAATTCACACAGTCCAAGATAGTCTGCAGAAAGCACAAGCGCAAACCCCTTTCTAGCCAGAATGCGCCATTGTCTGCTCTGCTAGCGGATTTCTTATTCTTCACTAACAAGGACAATGTCAGACACCTGAGTTTCCCCAGGTCTGATCTGACAAGCTCTGTGTAGTGCTAAGGAATCTGTTGGCGCTATATAAATAAAGGAATGATTAATTATGGTGGGACTGGAGGGGATGGGAATGGCGATCCTCACTACCAGCCTACCTGCCCAGTGCACAGCACTTAAACAATGGGGCGTTGTCCGACGAGGATTCGGAGCTGCTGCTTAGTCCCAATCAGTCGGGTTGTCCGACGGCCATGCCCCCCGATTTGTGTCGCATGAAAGTCGGCACGATTGCACCAAAATCCGATTGCGTAAGCCAAAAACCCCAATGTTGTTTGCTGAGAAAAGAGACATTCTGGGTTTCCATCACCTCAAACATCTGAGCAATCAGGGTGAGGCCGGCGGTTTTTCAAAGACGCATGAGTTTTTTAACAAATGTGTTTTTTACGGACTGCTTAAAAACGGACCAAAAACAGGTTCAAAACGCCACGTGTGCCGCAGGCCTGAGATGTACATCTTACCAGCCATCAGCTTACAATATTTATATATTTATTTCTAGTCATTTGTTTTACTTGCAAAAATATTCAAATATTTAATAAAAAATAAAGTACACATTGTATGGACAAGTATTTATCCATATTAATTTTTTTTTATTTTAAGAGAACTCTAGGCAACACTGCCCTCTAGCGTTAGATGGGGAGAATACATGTTTTAATGAAAATTTGAAAAAAAGCATATGCAATATAATAATAATAATATGTTATTGATGCAGTGTTCCACTCAGCACTGGAACAACCATAGCACACTGTTATGGAGACAACAGTAAATGGCACACTGTTATACTAGGAATCACTGTTATGGGTGGATCTATGTATTCCATTCTCATATTTCATAGTATAAGGTTAGAAAAAGAGGGGAGCCAGGGGTGACACATTGCTCAGAGGGGAGCCAGGGGTGACACACTGCTCAGAGGGGAGCCAGGGGTGACACACTGCTCAGAGGGGAGCCATGATTGAGACAGGGGTGACACACTGCTCAGAGGGGAGCCAGGGGTATTACACTGCTCAGAGGGGAGCCAGGGGTGACACACTGCTGGGAGGGGAGAAAGGGGTGACACACTGCTCAGAGGGGAGACAGGGGTATCACACTGCTCAGAGGGGAGCCAGGGGTATCACACTGCTCAGAGGGGAGCCAGGGGTATCACACTGCTCAGAGGGGAGCCAGGGGTGACACACTGCTGGGAGGGGAGCCAGGGGTGACACATTGCTCAGAGGGGAGCCAGGGGTGACACACTGCTCAGAGGGGAGCCAGGGGTGACACACTGCTCAGAGGGGAGCCATGATTGAGACAGGGGTGACACACTGCTCAGAGGGGAGCCAGGGGTATCACACTGCTCAGAGGGGAGCCAGGGGTATCACACTGCTCAGAGGGGAGCCAGGGGTATCACACTGCTCAGAGGGGAGCCAGGGGTATCACACTGCTCAGAGGGGAGCCAGGGGTATCACACTGCTCAGAGGGGAGCCAGGGGTGACACACTGCTGGGAGGGGAGCCAAGGGTGACACACTGCTCAGAGGGGAGCCAGGGGTGACACACTGCTCAGAGGGGAGACAGGGGTGACACACTGCTCAGAGGGGAGCCAGGGGTGACACACTGCTCAGAGGGGAGCCAGGGGTGACACACTGCTCAGAGGGGAGCCAGGGGTGACACACTGCTCAGAGGGGAGCCAGGGGTGACACACTGCTCAGAGGGGAGCCAGAGGTGAAACACTGAGACACTGCTCAAAGGGGAGCCAGGGGTGACACACTGCTCAGACAAGACCCAGGGGTGACACACTGCTCAGAGAAGAACCATGGGTGACACACTGCTCAGAGGGGAGCCAGGGATGACACACTGCTCAGAGGGGAGCCAGGGATAACACAATGCTCAGAGGGGGGCCACGGATGACACACTGCTCAGAGGGAAACTGGGATTGAGACACTGCTCAGAGGGGAGCTAGGACTGACACACTGCTCAGAGGGAAACCAGGATTGAGACACTGCTGAGAGGGAGCCAGGGGTGACACACTGCTCAGAGGGGAACCAGGACTGAGACACTGCTTAGAGGGAAGCCAGGGATTAGAAACTGATCAGAGAGAAGCCAAGGATGAGAAACTGATCAGAGGGAAGCCAGGGATGACAAACTGCTCGGAAGGGAGAGGGACCTAGAGAACACACACTGCTCAGAGGGAAACCAGGACTGAGACACTGCTCAGAGGGAGCCAGGGGTGACACACTGCTCAGAGGGGAGCCACGGGTGACACACTGCTCAGAGGGGAGAAAGGGGTGACACACTGCTCAGAGGGGAGACAGTGGTATCACACTGCTCAGAGGGGAGCCAGGGGTGACACACTGCTCAGAGGGGCAGGGCCGCCGATAGGGCAGTACAACTGGTACTGCCCTATGGGGCCCGGACTCTAAGACACTAGGGGGGGGGGCCCGCAGGGCCGCATCTGCCATGAGCAGAGCCGGATCATCATTGGCGCTATTGGAGCGCTAGCGCCGGGCCCCCGGATCCTGATTTATTGGTTGGGGGCCCCCGTCCTGGCGCTCCAATAGCGCCGATATTCATGCTCCTGCTGGGGCCCCGGCAGGCCCCGACACTCTCCACGGTAGACGGGCAGGGACCTCCGTCCGTCCGGACCGGAAGCTCCTGCCCGTCACTGTATAGTGCTCGATGCGGCCGGAAACGGCCGCTCGAGCACTATTACTGGAGCGATGTGCGCCGGGGTTGTCTTCCGGCCACATCGCTCCATGAATTAGGATGCGCGGCCGCGCGATGACGTCATCACGCGGCCGCGCACCCTTTCCTGCCTGGCCGCGAGCTGAAGAAAGAAGATGTGGGAGCCTGAGGTGAGTACGAGTTTTTTTTTTTTTAAATCAAATAGCAGTAAAAACATGGTGGGGGCTTATTAAAATATGGGGGCAGAACATTATATAATTCATGGTGGGGGAGGAGGCAGCATATTAAATAATTCAGTGTGGAGGGGCAGCACATCATTTAATTCCTTGTGGGGGGGCAGCACATCATTTATTCCATTGTGGGGGGGCAGCACATCATTTTATTCCATTGGGGGGGGGGGGGCAGCATATCATTTATTCTATTGTGGGGGGGGGGGCAGCATATCATTTATTCCATTGTGGGGGGGGGCAGCATATCATTTATTCCATTGTGGGGGGGCAGCATATCATTTAATTCATTGTGGGGGGGGGGGCAGCATATCATTTAATCCATTGTGGGGGGGGCAGCATATCATTTAATCCATTGTGGGGGGCGGCATATCATTTAATTCATTGTGGGGGGGGGCAGCATATCATTTCATTCCTTGTGGGGGAGGGGGCGGCATATCATTTTATTCATTGTGGGGGGGCAGCATATCATTTCATTCCTTGTGGGGGGCAGCATATCAAATAAATCATTGTGGGGGGGGGGCAGCATATCAATAATGAGGGGATGTGTTCTATGTGGGGTAGCGTGCGGTCACTTGTGTTGTGAGGGTTATTTAGGAGCGCAGTGTTGTTATCCAGGAGACTTTATACTGTAAGTGACTGTGGTATTTTTAGGGACGCCGGGTGGAGATGCTGCACGGAGCTGAAGATATCCAGCTGTGAATTCACCTGTGATACGTCATGGATTGGAGAACCCGGAATAAAGTCCTCCTGATGGAAGAGATTGTCATCTATAAGGTACTAGATGCCACTAATGACTCCCAGATCCTGTAGTCAGTCACACAGTGTCAGGGAGCTGTCTGTAGGGATGTTAATTGTTAGTAAAGTTTTCAGCATTTTCTGAACAGGTAGCGGAATTTGATAAAAGATTTTGCAAATCTGAAAGTAAGAAGACTGATTGCTCCGTGAATCTGAATTTGCGGTTACTTTGCCAAGATCTAGCTGATGTGGCTTCAGGCCAGAGTATAGTTTGTAGAACATGGTCCTTGCTGACCGCGTCACAAGGACTGCACCCTAAGCCAGTTATAATGCAAGGAATTCCACAGTGCTTGGAGTGGCAGTGCACTGTAAAGACAAACGATGTCATTACAGTTCACTGCAGCTCCAAGTGCTCAGAGCTCCCTGCATCATATATGGGTTATGATGTGAGAAGTGCAGTCCTTGTGATGCAGTCAGCACAAGGACCATGTTGCACCAACTGTACACTTTTTTGGAGCTGCTGGGACCAACTGTTTGTTGCAATAGAGGCTCAAAGTGATTTGATTTGGTTTAATTTTTTGTTTACACCTATGGTGAAGTTTACATATATTTATAAACATTGTTGCATTTACTTTATCCATTGAATGCTGATGCTTATTTATTGGCATTCTTGTGACTACACACTTATAGATGCATGCATCTAATAAAGTTATTTTTATAGTGTGGTACATGAGTATTTTGTCTTTATATATATCCCTTGTTTAAAGGGAATCGAGCACCAGGTGCACAGCATAGTACCTGAAGGTATCATGCTATGCACCTGATGACCCTGACTTCAGCACTGTAAGTTCCATCAAAATGGCCTCTATGGTTATCCTTTAATGCTTTTATAAAGAATTATGTTAATTACCAGCTTAGGAGCAGTGGGAGTGCTCCAGTGCACCTAAGGGCTCCTTATGTCACCCAGCGGCCAGTCCTGCGGACTGCGGTGATCCGAAATCCCGATACCTGTGCCTGCTCAGCAGCCTCTGTGAATCAGTGTGCAGGTGCAGGGACTTTAGGTTTCCTTGGGGCATGCAATGAACGCTCCTTCTTTTCCTTCCCATTGGTTCTGAGGAAATATGAAGTCCTGACCCTTATGCAGTGATTCACAGAGGTTGCTGAGCAGGCACAGGTACCAGGACTTCAGATTACCTCAGGACTGGTGGCAGGGTGACGTAAAGAGCCCTTAGGTGCACTGGAGCACCCCCACTGGTAATTAACACAATTCTTTATTAAAACATTAAAAGATAGTGGCGGCCCTAGCAATTGCACTTTATAATGTTATATTTGTTATATGTTGTCTGTTAAACACTTTTATATGTTTACTGTTCACCATGCTTTAGTTTTTGATGCCATATTTGCACTATAATAAATATACTTGACCAAAAGTATGACTCCTATTGGCAATCTACCAGAAGAGTGTGCCTTGTCGTAGCAACAGGCCTCAAACCCTGTTTGTGAAAGGTCACTGCGGGGGGCAGGAGGCTTGTTCGGTTTTGGGGTGTGTTGGGGCCCAGACACTTTTGCTGTATGGGGCCCCGAATTTCCTGATGGCTGCCCTGCAGAGGGGAGCCAGGGGTGACACACTGCTCAGAGGGAAGCCAGGGGTGACACACTGCTCAGAGGGAAGCCAGGGGTGACACACTGCTCAGAGGGGAGCCAGGGGTGAAACACTGAGACACTGCTCAAAGGGGAGCCAGGGGTGACACACTGCTCAGAGAGGAACCATGGGTGACACACTGCTTAGAGGGGAACCAGGGATAACACACTGCTCAGAGGGGAGCCACGGGTGACACACTGCTCAGAGGGAAACCAGGACTGAGACACTGCTCAGAGGGGATCCTGAGATGCCATACTGCTCAATGGGAGCCAGGGATGACATACTGCTCAGAGGATGACACACTGTTTAGAGGGGAACCAGGGATGACATACCGCTCAAAGGGGAACCAGGGATGCCATACCGCTCAGAGGGGAGCCAGGGATGACATAACGCTCAGAGGGGAGCCAGGGATGACACACTGCTCAGAGGGGAGCCAGGTATGACGCACTGCTCACAGGATGACACACTGTTTAGAGGGGAACCAGGGATGACATAACACTCAGAGGGGAGCCAGGGATGACATACCGCTCAGAGGGGAGCCAGGGATGACATACTAATCAGAGGGGAGCCAGGGATGACATACCGCTCAGAGGGGAGCCAGGGATGACATACTAATCAGAGGGGAGCCAGGGATGACACACTGCTCAGAGCGGAGACAGGGGTGACACACTGCTCAGAGGGGAGCCAGGGGTGACACACTGCTCAGAGGGGAGCCAGGGATGACACACTGCTCAGAGGGGAGCCAGGGATGACACACTGCTCAGAGGGGAGACAGGGGTGACACACTGCTCAGAGGAGACCCAAGTGTGACACACTGCTCAGAGAGGAACCATGGGTGACACACTGCTCAGAGGGGAGCCAGGGATGACACACTGCTCAGAGGGGAGACAGGGGTGACACACTGCTCAGAGGGGAGCCAGGGGTGACACACTGCTCAGAGGGGAGCCAGGGATGACACACTGCTCAGAGGGGAGACAGGGTTGACACACTGCTCAGAGGGGAGCCAGGGGTGACACACTGCTCAGAGGGGAGCCAGAGGTGAAACACTGAGACACTGCTCAAAGGGGAGCCAGGGGTGACACACTGCTCAGACAAGACCCAGGGGTGACACACTGCTCAGAGAAGAACCATGGGTGACACACTGCTCAGAGGGGAGCCAGGGATGACACACTGCTCAGAGGGGAGCCAGGGATAACACAATGCTCAGAGGGGGGCCACGGATGACACACTGCTCAGAGGGAAACTGGGATTGAGACACTGCTCAGAGGGGAGCTAAGACTGACACACTGCTCAGAGGGAAACCAGGATTGAGACACTGCTGAGAGGGGAGCCAGGGGTGACACACTGCTCAGAGGGGAACCAGGACTGAGACACTGCTTAGAGGGAAGCCAGGGATTAGAAACTGATCAGAGAGAAGCCAAGGATGAGAAACTGATCAGAGGGAAGCCAGGGATGACAAACTGCTCGGAAGGGAGAGGGACCTAGAGAACACACACTGCTCAGAGGGAAACCAGGACTGAGACACTGCTCAGAGGGAGCCAGGGGTGACACACTGCTCAGAGGGGAGCCACGGGTGACACACTGCTCAGAGGGGAGAAAGGGGTGACACACTGCTCAGAGGGGAGACAGTGGTATCACACTGCTCAGAGGGGAGCCAGGGGTGACACACTGCTCAGAGGGGAGCCAGGGGTGACACACTGCTCAGAGGGAAGCCAGGGGTGACACACTGCTCAGAGGGAAGCCAGGGGTGACACACTGCTCAGAGGGGAGCCAGGGGTGAAACACTGAGACACTGCTCAAAGGGGAGCCAGGGGTGACACACTGCTCAGAGAGGAACCATGGGTGACACACTGCTCAGAGGGGAACCAGGGATAACACACTGCTCAGAGGGGAGCCACGGGTGACACACTGCTCAGAGGGAAACCAGGACTGAGACACTGCTCAGAGGGGATCCTGAGATGCCATACTGCTCAATGGGAGCCAGGGATGACATACTGCTCAGAGGATGACACACTGTTTAGAGGGGAACCAGGGATGACATACCGCTCAAAGGGGAACCAGGGATGCCATACCGCTCAGAGGGGAGCCAGGGATGACATAACGCTCAGAGGGGAGCCAGGGATGACACACTGCTCAGAGGGGAGCCAGGTATGACGCACTGCTCACAGGATGACACACTGTTTAGAGGGGAACCAGGGATGATATAACACTCAGAGGGGAGCCAGGGATGACATACCGCTCAGAGGGGAGCCAGGGATGACATACTAATCAGAGGGGAGCCAGGGATGACATACCGCTCAGAGGGGAGCCAGGGATGACATACTAATCAGAGGGGAGCCAGGGATGACATACAGCTCAGTGGGGAGCCAGGGATGACATACCAATCAGAGGGGAGCCAGGGATGACACACTGCTCAGAGCGGAGACAGGGGTGACACACTGCTCAGAGGGGAGCCAGGGGCGACACACTGCTCAGAGGGGAGCCAGGGATGACACACTGCTCAGAGGGGAGCCAGGGATGACACACTGCTCAGAGGGGAGACAGGGGTGACACACTGCTCAGAGGAGACCCAAGTGTGACACACTGCTCAGAGAGGAACCATGGGTGACACACTGCTCAGAGGGGAGCCACGGATGACACACTGCTCAGAGGGGAGCCAGGGGTGACACACTGCTCAGAGGGGAGCCAGGGGTGACACACTGCTCAGAGGGGAGCCAGGGATGACACACTGATCAGAGGGGAGACAGGGGTGACACACTGCTCAGAGGGGAGCCAGGGGTGACACACTGCTCAGAGGGGAGGCAGGGGTGACACACTGCCCAGAGGGGAGCCAGGGGTATCACACTGCTCAGAGGGGAGCCAGGGGTGACACACTGCTCAGAGGGGAGCCAGGGGTGACACACTGCTCAGAGGGGAGCCAGGGGTGACACACTTCTAAGAGGGGAGACAGGGGTGACACACTGCTCAGAGGGGAGACAGGGGTGACACACTGCTCAGAGGGGAGCCAGGGGTGACACACTGCTCAGAGGGGAGCCAGGGATGACACACTGCTCAGAGGGGAGACAGGGGTGACACACTGCTCAGAGGGGAGCCAGGGGTGACACACTGCTCAGAGGGGAGGCAGGGGTGACACACTGCCCAGAGGGGAGCAAGGGGTATCACACTGCTCAGAGGGGAGCCAGGGGTGACACACTGCTCGGAAGGGAGCCAGGGGTGACACACTGCTCGGTGAAGAGCCAGGGGTGACACACTGCTCAGAGGGGAGCCCGGGGTGAAACACTGAGACACTGCTCAAAGGGGAGCCAGGGGCGACAAACTGCTCAGAGGAGACCCAGGGGTGACACACTGCTCAGAGAGGAACCATGAGTGACACACTGCTCAGAGCAGAGCCAGGGGTGAGACACTGCTCAGAGGGGAGACAGTGGTATCACACTGCTCAGAGGGGAGCCAGGGGTGACACACTGCTCAGAGAGGAGCCAGGGGTGACACACTGCTCAGAGGGGAGCCAGGGGTGACACACTGCTCAGAGGGGTGTCAGAGGTGAAACACTGAGACACTGCTCAAAGGGGAGCCAGGGGTGACAAACTGCTCAGAGGAGACCCAGGGGTGACACACTGCTCAGAGAGGAACCATGAGTGACACACTGCTCAGAGGGGAGCCAGGGATAACACACTGCTCAGAGGGGGGCCACGGGTGATACACTGCTCAGAGGAGAGAAAGGACTGACACAGTGCTCAGAGGGGAACCAGGACTGAGACACTGCTTAGAGGGAAGCCAGGGATTAGAAACTGATCAGAGGGAAGCCAAGGATGAGAAACTGATCAGAGGGAAGCCAGGGATTACAAACTGCTCAGAAGGGAGCTAGAGAACACACACTGCTCAGAGGGAAACCAGGACTGAGACACTGCTCAGAGGGGAGCCAGGTGTGACACACTGCTGAGAGGGGAGCCAGGGGTGACACAATGCTCAGAGGGGAGACGGGGGTGACACACTGCTCATAGGGGAGCCAGGGGTATCACACTGCTCAGAGGGGAGCCAGGGGTGACACACTGCTCAGAGGAAAACCAGGACTGAGACACTGCTCAGAGGGGAGCCAGGGGTGACACACGGCTCAGAGGGGAACCAGGACTGAGACACTGCTCACACGCAGAGGGGAGGGGAGCCAGGGGTGAAACACTGAGACACTGCTCAAAGGGGAGCCAGGGGTGACACACTGCTCAGAGGAGACTCAGGGGTGACATACTGCTCAGAGGGGAGCCAGGGTTGACACACTGCTCAGAGGGGAGCCAGGGTTGACATACTGCTCAGAGGGGAACCATGGGTTGACACACTGCTCAGAGGGGAGCCAGGGGTGACACACTGCTCAGAGGGGAACCAGGACTGAGACACTGCTCAGAGGGAAGCCAGGACTGAGACACTGCTCAGAGAGGAGCCAGGACTAAGGCACTGCTCAAAGGGGAGCCATGGATGACACACTGCTCAGAGGGGAGACAGGGGTGACACCCTGCTCAGAGGGGAGACAGGGGTGACACACTGCTCAGAGGGGAGCCAGGGGTATCACACTGCTCCGAGGGGAACAAGGGGTGACACACTGCTCAGAGGGGAGCCAGGGGTGACACACTGCTCAGAGGGGAGCCAGGGGTGACACACTGCTCAGAGGGGAGCCAGGGGTGTCACACTGAGCAGAGGGGAGCCAGAGGTGAAACACTGAGACACTTCTCAAAGGGGAGCCAGGGGTATCACACTGCTCAGAGGCGAGCCAGGGTTGACACACTGCTGAGAGGGGAGCCAGGGTTGACACACTGCTGAGAGGGGAGCCAGGGTTGACACACTGCTCAGAGGGGAGCCAGGGTTGACACACTGCTCAGAGGGGAGCCAGGGTTGACACACTGCTCAGAGGGGAGCCAGGGTTGACACACTGCTCAGAGGGGAGCCAGTGTTGACACACTGCTCAGAGGGGAGCCAGGGGTGAGACACTGCTCAGAGGGGAACCAGGACTGAGACACTGCTCAGAGGGAAGCCAGGACTGAGACACTGCTCATAGAGGAGCCAGGACTGAGACACTGCTCAAAGGGGAGCCATGGATGACACACTGATCAGAGGGGAGACAGGGGTGACACACTGCTCAGAGGAGAGCCAGGGGTATCACATTGCTCAGAGGGGAGCCAGGGGTTACACACTGCTCAGAGGGGAGCCAGGGGTGACACACTGCTCAGAGGGGAGCCAGGGGTGTCACACTGCGCAGAGGGGAGCCAGGGTTGACACACTGCTCAGAGAGGAGCCAGGGACGACACACTGCTCAGAGGGGAGCCATGGGTGAAACACTGAGACACTGCTCAAAGGGGAGCCAGGGGTATCACACTGCTCAGAGGGGAGCCAGGGGTGACACACTGCTCAGAGGGGAGCCAGGGTTGACACACTGCTCAGAGGGGAGCCAGGGTTGACACACTGCTCAGAGAGGAGCCAGGGACGACACACTGCTCAGAGGGGAGCCATGGGTGAAACACTGAGACACTGCTCAAAGGGGAGCCAGGGGTGACACACTGCTCAGAGGAGACCCAGGGGTGACATACTGCTCAGAGAGGAACCATGGGTGACACACTGCTCAGAGGGGAGCCAGGGATAACACACTGCTCAGAGGGGAGCCACGGGTGACACACTGCTCAGAGGAGACCCAGGGGTGACATACTGCTCAGAGAGGAACCATGGGTGACACACTGCTCAGAGGGGAGCCACGGGTGACACACTGCTTAGAGGAAAACTAGGACTGAGACACTGCTCAGAGGGGATCCAGAGGTGACACACGGCTCAGAGGGGAGCCAGGACTGAGACACTGCTCAGAGGGAAGCCAGGACTGAGACACTGCTCAGAGGGAAGACAGGACTGAGACACTGCTCAGAGAGGAGCCAGGACTGAGACACTGCTCAAATGGGAGCCAGGGATGACACACTGCTCAGAGGGGAGCCAGGGGTATCACACTGCTCAGAGGGGAGCCAGGGATGACACACTGCTCAGAGGGGAGCCAGGGGTATCACACTGCTCAGAGGGGAGCCAGGGTTGACACACTGCTCAGAGGGGAGCCAGTGTTGACACACTGCTCAGAGGGGAGCCAGTGTTGACACACTGCTCAGAGGGGAGCCAGGGTTGACACACTGCTCAGAGGGGAGCCAGGGTTGACACACTGCTCAGAGGGGAGCCAGGGGTGACACACTGCTCAGAGGAAGCCAGGACTGAGACACTGCTCAGAGAGGAGCCAGGACTGAGACACTGCTCAGAGGGGAGCCAGTGTTGACACACTGCTCAGAGGGGAGCCAGGGGTGACACACTGCTCAGAGGGGAGCCAGGGGTGACACACTGCTCAGAGGGAAGCCAGGACTGAGACACTGCTCAGAGAGGAGCCAGGGTTGACACACTGCTCAGAGGGGAGCCAGGGTTGACACACTGCTCAGAGGGGAGCCAGGGGTGACACACTGCTCAGAGGGAAGCCAGGACTGAGACACTGCTCAAAGGGGAGCCATGGATGACACACTGATCAGAGGGGAGACAGGGGTGATACACTGCTCAGAGGAGAGCCAGGGGTATCACACTGCTCAGAGGGGAGCCAGGGGTGACACACTGCTCAGAGGGGAGCCAGGGGTGACACACTACTAAGAGGGGAGCCAGGGGTGTCACACTGCGCAGAGGGGAGCCAGAGGTGAAACACTGAGACACTGCTCAAAGGGGAGCCAGGGGTATCACACTGCTCAGAGGGGAGCCAGGGGTGACACACTGCTCAGAGGGGAGCCAGGGTTGACACACTGCTCAGAGGGGAGCCAGGGTTGACACACTGCTCAGAGAGGAGCCAGGGACGACACACTGCTCAGAGGGGAGCCAGGGGTGAAACAATGAGACACTGCTCAAAGTGGAGCCAGGGGTGACACACTGCTCAGAGGAGACCCAGGGGTGACATACTGCTCAGAGAGGAACCATGGGTGACACACTGCTCAGAGGGGAGCCAGGGATAACACACTGCTCAAAGGGGAGCCAGGGGTGACACACTGCTCAGAGGAGACCCAGGGTTGACAAACTGCTCAGAGAGGAACCATGGGTGACACACTGCTCAGAGGGGAGCCACGGGTGACACACTGCTTAGAGGAAAACCAGGACTGAGACACTGCTCAGAGGGGATCCAGATGTGACACACGGCTCAGAGGGGAGCCAGGATTGAGACACTGCTCAGAGGGAAGCCAGGTCTGAGACACTGCTCAGAGGGAAGCCAGGACTGAGACACTGCTCAGAGAGGAGCCAGGACTGAGACACTGCTCAAATGGGAGCCAGGGATGACACACTGCTCAGAGGGGAGCCAGAGGTATCACCCTGCTCAGAGGGGAGCCAGGGGTGACACACTGCTCAGAGGGGAGCCAGGGGTATCACACTGCTCAGAGGGGAGCCAGGGGTGACACACTGCTCAGAGGGGAGCCAGGGGTGACACACTGCTCAGAGGGGAGCCAGAGGTAAAACACTGACACACTGCTCAGAGGGGAGCCAGGGGTGACACACTGCTCAGAGGAGACCCAGGGGTGACACACTGCTCAGAGGGGAGCCAGGGATAACACACTGTTCAGAGGGGAGCCAGGGACTACACACTGCTCAGAGGGAAACCAGGACTGAGACACTGCTCAGAGGGGAGCTAGGACTGACACACTGCTCAGAGGGGAGCCAGGGGTGACACACTGCTCAGAGGGGAACCAGGACTGAGACACTGCTTAGAGGGAAGCTAGGGATTAGAAACTGATGAAAGGGAAGCCAAGGATGAGAAACTGATCAGAGGAAAGCCAGGGATGACAAACTGCTCAGAAGGGAGCTAGAGAACACACACTACTCAGAGGGAAACCAGGACTGAGACACTGCTCAGAGGGAAACCAGGACTGAGACACTGCTCAGAGGGGAACCAGGGGTGACACACTGCTCAGAGGGGAGACAGGGGTGACACACTGCTCAGAGCGGAGACAGGGGTGACACACTGCTCAGAAGGGAGCCAGGGGTGAAACACTGAGACACTGCTCAAAGGAGAGCCAGGGGTGACACACTGCTCAAAGGGGAGCCAGGGGTGACACACTACTCAGAGGAGACCCAGGGGTGACACACTGCTCAGAGAGGAACCATGGGTGACACACTGCTCAGAGGGGAGCCAAGGGTGACACACTGCTCATAGGGAAACCAGGACTGAGACACTAATCAGAGGGGAGCTAGGACTGACTCATTGATCAGAGGGGAACCAGGACTGAGACACATCTCAGAGGAAAGCCATGACTGAGACACTGCTCAGAGAGGAGCCAGGACTGAGACACTGCTCAAAGGGGAGCCAGGGATGACACACTGCTCAGAGGGGAGACAGGGGTGACACACTGCTCAGAGGGGAGACAGGGGTGACACACTGCTCAGAGGGGAGCCAGGGGTATCACACTGCTCAGAGGGGAGCCAGGGTTGACACACTGCTCAGAGGGGAGCCAGGGGTGACACACTGCTCAGAGGGGAACCAGGACTGAGACACATCTCAGAGGGAAGCCATGACTGAGACACTGCTCAGAGAGGAGCCAGGACTGAGACACTGCTCAAAGGGGAGCCAGGGATGACACACTGCTCAGAGGGGAGCCAGGGGTATCACACTGCTCAGAGGGGAGCCAGGGGTGACACACTGTTCAGAGGGGAGCCAGGGGTATCACACTGCTCAAAGGGGAGCCAGGGGTGACACACTGCTCAGAGGGGAGCCAGGGGTATCACACTGCTCAGAGGGGAGCCAGGGGTGACACACTGCTCAGAGGGGAGCCAGGGGTATCACACTGCTCAGAGGGGAGCCAGGGGTGACACACTGCTCAGAGGGGAGCCAGGGGTGACACACTGCTCAGAGGGGAGCCAGAGGTAAACACTGACACACTGCTCAGAGGGGAGCCAGAGGTAAACACTGACACACTGCTCAGAGGGGAGCCAGGGGTGACACACTGCTCAGAGGAGACCCAGGGATGACACACTGCTCAGAGGGGAGCCAGGGATAACACACTGCTCAGAGGGAAGCCAGGGACTACACACTGCTCAGAGGGAAACCAGGACTGAGACACTGCTCAGAGGGGAGCTAGGACTGACACACTGCTCAGAGGGGAGCCAGGTGTGACACACTGCTCAGAGGGGAACCAGGACTGAGACACTGCTTAGAGGGAAGCCAGGGATTAGAAACTGATCAAAGGGAAGCCAAGGATGAGAAACTGATCAGAGGGAAGCCAGGGATGACAAACTGCTCAGAAGGGAGCTAGAGAACACACACTGCTCAGAGGGAAACCAGGACTGAGACACTGCTCAGAGGGGGGCCAGGGGTGACACACTGCTCAGAGGGGAGCCAGGGGTGACACACTGCTCAGAGGGGAGACAGGGGTGACACACTGCTCAAAGGAGAGCCAGGGGTGACACACTGCTCAGAGGGGAGCCATGGGTGACACACTATTCAGAGGAGACCCAGGGGTGACACACTGCTCAGAGAGGAGCTAGGACTGACACACTGCTCAGAGGGGAACCAGTACTGAGACACATCTCAGAGGGAAGCCAAGACTGAGACACTGCTCAGAGAGGAGCCAGGACTAAAACACTGCTCAAAGGGGAGCCAGGGATGACACACTGCTCAGAGGGGAGACAGGGGTGACACACTGCTCAGAGGGGAGACAGGGGTGACACACTGCTCAGAGGGGAGACGGGTGACACACTGCTCAGAGGGGAGCCAGGGGTATCACACTGCTCAGAGGGGAGCCAGGGTTGACACACTGCTCAGAGGGGATCCAGGGGTGACACACTGCTCAAAGGGGATCCAGGGGTGACACACTGCTCAGAGGGGAGCCAGGGGTGACACACTGCTCAGAGGGGAACCAGGACTGAGACACATCTCAGAGGGAAGCCATGACTGAGACACTGCTCAGAGAGGAGCCAGGACTGAGACACTGCTCAAAGGGGAGCCAGGGATGACACACTGCTCAGAGGGGAGACAGGGGTGACACCCTGCTCAGAGGGGAGACAGGGGTGACACCCTGCTCAGAGGGGAGACAGGGGTGACACACTGCTCAGAGGGGAGCCAGGTGTATCACACTGCTCAGAGGGGAGCCAGGGGTGACACACTGCTCAGAGGGGAGCCAGGGGTGACACACTGCGCAGAGGGGAGCCAGGGGTGACACACTGAGACACTGCTCAGAGGGGAGCCAGGGGTATCACACTGCTCAGAGGGGAGCCAGGGGTGACACACTGCTCAGAGGGGAGCCAGGGTTGACACACTGCTCAGAGGGGAGCCAGGGATGACACACTGCTCAGAGGGGAGCCAGGGATGACACACTGCTTAGAGGGGAGCCAGGGGTGAAACACTGAGACACTGCTCAAAGGGGAGCCAGGGGTGACACACTGCTCAGAGGAGACCCAGGGGTGACATACTGCTCAGATAGGAACCATGGGTGACACACTGCTCAGAGGGGAGCCAGGGATAACACACTGCTCAGAGGGGAGCCAGGGGTGACACACTGCTCAGAGGGGAGACAGGGGTGAAACACTGCTCATAGGGGAGCCGGGGTATCACACTGCTCCGAGGGGAACAAGGGGTGACACACTGCTCAGAGGGGAGCCAGGGGTGACACACTGCTCAGAGGGGAGCCAGGGTTGACACACTGCTCAGAGGGGAGCCAGGGGTGTCACACTGCGCAGAGGGGAGCCAGAGGTGAAACACTGAGACACTTCTCAAAGGGGAGCCAGGGGTATCACACTGCTCAGAGGGGAGCCAGGGGTGACAAACTGCTCAGAGGGGAGCCAGGGTTGACACACTGCTGAGAGGGGAGCCAGGGTTGACACACTGCTCAGAGGGGAGCCAGGGATGACACACTGCTCAGAGGGGAGCCAGGGGTGAAACACTGAGACACTGCTCAAAGGGGAGCCAGGGGTGACACACTGCTCAGAGGGGACCCAGGGGTGACATACTGCTCAGAGAGGAACCATGGGTGACATACTGCTCAGAGGGGAGCCAGGGATAACACACTGCTCAGAGGGGAGCCACGGGTGACACACTGCTCAGAGGAGACCCAGGGGTGACATACTGCTCAGAGAGGAACCATGGGTGACACACTGCTCAGAGGGGAGCCACGGGTGACACACTGCTTAGAGGAAAACCAGGACTGAGACACTGCTCAGAGGGGATCCAGGGGTGACACACGGCTCAGAGGGGAGCCAGGACTGAGACACTGCTCAGAGGGAAGCCAGGACTGAGACACTGCTCAGAGAGGAGCCAGGACTGAGACACTGCTCAAATGGGAGCCAGGGATGACACACTGCTCAGAGGGGAGCCAGGGGTATCACACTGCTCAGAGGGGAGCCAGGGGTGACACACTGCTCAGAGGGGAGCCAGGGTTGACACACTGCTCAGAGGGGAGCCAGGGTTGACACACTGCTCAGAGGGGAGCCAGGGTTGACACACTGCTCAGAGGGGAGCCAGTGTTGACACACTGCTCAGAGGGGAGCCAGTGTTGACACACTGCTCAGAGGGGAGCCAGGGGTGACACACTGCTCAGAGGGGAACCAGGACTGAGACACTGCTCAGAGGGAAGCCAGGACTGAGACACTGCTCAGAGAGGAGCCAGGACTGAGACACTGCTCAAAGGGGAGCCATGGATGACACACTGCTCAGAGGGGAGACAGGGGTGACACACTGCTCAGAGGAGAGCCAGGGGTATCACACTGCTCAGAGGGGAGCCAGGGGTGACACACTGCTCAGAGGGGAGCCAGGGGTGACACACTGCTCAGAGGGGAGCCAGGGGTGTCACACTGCGCAGGGGGGAGCCACAGGTGAAACACTGAGACACTGCTCAAAGGGGAGCCAGGGGTATCACACTGCTCAGAGGGGAGCCAGGGGTGACACACTGCTCAGAGGGGAGCCAGGGGTGACACACTGCTCAGAGGGGAGCCAGGGTTGACACACTGCTCAGAGGGGAGCAAGGGTTGACACACTGCTCAGAGAGGAGCAAGGGACGGCACACTGCTCAGAGGGGAGACATGGGTGAAACACTGAGACACTGCTCAAAGGGGAGCCAGGGGTGACACACTGCTCAGAGGAGACCCAGGGTTGACATACTGCTCAGAGAGGAACCATGGGTGACACACTGCTCAGAGGGGAGCCAGGGATAACACACTGCTCAGAGGGGAGCCACGGGTGACACACTGCTCAGAGGAGACCCAGGGGTGACATACTGCTCAGAGAGGAACCATGGGTGACACACTGCTCAGAGGGGAGCCAGGGGTGACACACTGCTCAGAGGGGAGCCAGGGTTGACACACTGCTCAGAGGGGAGCCAGGGTTGACACACTGCTCAGTGGGGAGCCAGGGTTGACACACTGCTCAGAGGGGAGCCAGGGTTGACACACTGCTCAGAGGGAAGCCAGTGTTGACACACTGCTCAGAGGGGAGCCAGGGGTGACACACTGCTCAGAGGGGAACCAGGACTGAGACACTGCTCAGAGGGAAGCCAGGACTGAGACACTGCTCAGAGAGGAGCCAGGACTGAGACACTGCTCAAAGGGGAGCCATGGATGACACACTGCTCAGAGGGGAGACAGGGGTGACACACTGCTCAGAGGAGAGCCAGGGGTATCACACTGCTCAGAGGGGAGCCAGGGATGACACACTGCTCAGAGGGGAGCCAGGGGTGACACACTGCTAAGAGGGGAGCCAGGGGTGTCACACTGCGCAGAGGGGAGCCAGAGGTGAAACACTGAGACACTGCTCAAAGGGGAGCCAGGGGTATCACACTGCTCAGAGGGGAGCCAGGGGTGACACACTGCTCAGAGGGGAGCCAGGGTTGACACACTGCTCAGAGGGGAGCCAGGGTTGACTCACTGCTCAGAGAGGAGCCAGGGACGACACACTGCTCAGAGGGGAGCCAGGGGTGAAACACTGAGACACTGCTCAAAGGGGAGCCAGGGGTGACACACTGCTCAGAGGAGACCCAGGGGTGACATACTGCTCAGAGAGGAACTATGGGTGACACACTGCTCAGAGGGGAGCCAGGGATAACACACTGCTCAGAGGGGAGCCACGGGTGACACACTGCTCAGAGGAGACCCAGGGGTGACATACTGCTCAGAGAGGAACCATGGGTGACACACTGCTCAGAGGGGAGCCACGGGTGACACACTGCTTAGAGGAAAACCAGGACTGAGACACTGCTCAGAGGGGATCCAGAGGTGACACACGGCTCAGAGGGGAGCCAGGATTGAGACACTGCTCAGAGGGAAGCCAGGACTGAGACACTGCTCAGAGGGAAGCCAGGACTGAGACACTGCTCAGAGAGGAGCCAGGACTGAGACACTGCTCAAATGGGAGCCGGGGATGACACACTGCTCAGAGGGGAGCCAGGGGTATCACACTGCTCAGAGGGGAGCCAGGGGTGACACACTGCTCAGAGGGGAGCCAGGGGTACCACACTGCTCAGAGGGGAGCCAGGGGTGACACACAGCTCAGAGGGGAGCCAGGGGTGACACACTGCTCAGAGGAGACCCAGGGGTGACACACTGCTCAGAGGGGAGCCAGGGATAACACACTGCTCAGAGGGGAGCCAGGGACTACACACTGCTCAGAGGGAAACCAGGACTGAGACACTGCTCAGAGGGGAGCTAGGACTGACACACTGCTCAGAGGGGAGCCAGGGGTGACACACTGCTCAGAGGGGAACCAGGACTGAGACACTGCTTAGAGGGAAGCCAGGGATTAGAAACTGATGAAAGGGAAGCCAAGGATGAGAAACTGATCAGAGGGAAGCCAGGGATGACAAACTGCTCAGAAGGGAGCTAGAGAACACACACTGCTCAGAGGGAAACCAGGACTGAGACACTGCTCAGAGGGGAGCCAGGGGTGACACACTGCTCAGAGGGGAGACAGGGGTGACACACTGCTCAGAGGGGAGACAGGGGTGACACACTGCTCAGAGCGGAGACAGGGGTGACACACTGCTCAGAAGGGAGCCAGGGGTGAAACACTGAGACACTGCTCAAAGGAGAGCCAGGGGTGACACACTGCTCAAAGGGGAGCCAGGGGTGACACACTGCTCAGAGAGGAACCATGGGTGACACACTGCTCAGAGGGGAGCCACGGGTGACACACTGCTCAGAGGGAAACCAGGACTGAGACACTGCTCAGAGGGGAGCTAGGACTGACTCACTGATCAGAGGGGAACCAGGACTGAGACACATCTCAGAGGAAAGCCATGACTGAGACACTGCTCAGAGAGGAGCCAGGACTGAGACACTGCTCAAAGAGGAGCCAGGGATGACACACTGCTCAGAGGGGAGACAGGGGTGACACACTGCTCAGAGGGGAGACAGGGGTGACACACTGCTCAGAGGGGAGCCAGGGGTATCACACTGCTCAGAGGGGAGCCAGGGTTGACACACTGCTCAGAGGGGAGCCAGAGGTGACACACTGCTCAGAGGGGAACCAGGACTGGGACACATCTCAGAGGGAAGCCATGACTGAGACACTGCTCAGAGAGGAGCCAGGACTGAGACACTGCTCAAAGGGGAGCCAGGGATGACACACTGCTCAGAGGGGAGACAGGGGTATCACACTGCTCAGAGGGGAGCCAGGGGTGACACACTGCTCAGAGGGGAGCCAGGGGTATCACACTGCTCAGAGGGGAGCCAGGGGTGACACACTGCTCAGAGGGGAGCCAGGGGTGACACACTGCTCAGAGGGGAGCCAGGGGTATCACACTGCTCAGAGGGGAGCCAGGGGTGACACACTGCTCAGAGGGGAGCCAGGGGTATCACACTGCTCAGAGGGGAGCCAGGGGTGACACACTGCTCAGAGGGGAGCCAGGGGTGACACACTGCTCAGAGGGGAGCCAGAGGTAAAACACTGACACACTGCTCAGAGGGGAGCCAGGGGTGACACACTGCTCAGAGGAGACCCAGGGGTGACACACTGCTCAGAGAGGAGCCAGGGATAACACACTGCTCAGAGGGGAGCCAGGGACTACACACTGCTCAGAGGGAAACCAGGACTGAGACACTGCTCAGAGGGGACCTAGGACTGAGACACTGCTTAGAGGGAAGCCAGGGATTAGAAACTGATCAAAGGGAAGCCAAGGATGAGAAACTGATCAGAGGGAAGCCAGGGATGACAAACTGCTCAGAAGGGAGCTAGAGAACACACACTGCTCAGAGGGAAACCAGGACTGAGACACTGCTCAGAGGGGAGCCAGGGGTATCACACTGCTCAGAGGGGAGCCAGGGGTGACACACTGCTCAGAGGGGAGCCAGGGTTGACACACTGCTCAGAGGGGAACCAGTGTTGACACACTGCTCAGAGGGGAGCCAGTGTTGACACACTGCTCAGAGGGGAGCCAGGGGTGACACACTGCTCAGAGGGGAACCAGGACTGAGACACTGCTCAGAGGGAAGCCAGGACTGAGACACTGCTCAGAGAGGAGCCAGGACTGAGACACTGCTCAAAGGGGAGCCATGGATGACACACTGCTCAGAGGGGAGACAGGGGTGACACACTGCTCAGAGGAGAGCCAGGGGTATCACACTGCTCAGAGGGGAGCCAGGGGTGACACACTGCTCAGAGGGGAGCCAGGGGTGACACACTGCTCAGAGGGGAGCCAGGGGTGTCACACTGCGCAGAGGGGAGCCAGAGTTGAAACACTGAGACACTGCTCAAAGGGGAGCCAGGGGTATCACACTGCTCAGAGGGGAGCCAGGGGTGACACACTGCTCAGAGGGGAGCCAGGGTTGACACACTGCTCAGAGGGGAGCAAGGGTTGACACACTGCTCAGAGAGGAGCAAGGGACGGCACACTGCTCAGAGGGGAGACATGGGTGAAACACTGAGACACTGCTCAAAGGGGAGCCAGGGGTGACACACTGCTCAGAGGAGACCCAGGGTTGACATACTGCTCAGAGAGGAACCATGGGTGACACACTGCTCAGAGGGGAGCCAGGGATAACACACTGCTCAGAGGGGAGCCACGGGTGACACACTGCTCAGAGGAGACCCAGGGGTGACATACTGCTCAGAGAGGAACCATGGGTGACACACTGCTCAGAGGGGAGCCAGGGGTGACACACTGCTCAGAGGGGAGCCAGGGTTGACACACTGCTCAGAGGGGAGCCAGGGTTGACACACTGCTCAGTGGGGAGCCAGGGTTGACACACTGCTCAGAGGGGAGCCAGGGTTGACACACTGCTTAGAGGGGAGCCAGTGTTGACACACTGCTCAGAGGGGAGCCAGGGGTGACACACTGCTCAGAGGGGAACCAGGACTGAGACACTGCTCAGAGGGAAGCCAGGACTGAGACACTGCTCAGAGAGGAGCCAGGACTGAGACACTGCTCAAAGGGGAGCCATGGATGACACACTGCTCAGAGGGGAGATAGGGGTGACACACTGCTCAGAGGAGAGCCAGGGGTATCACACTGCTCAGAGGGGAGCCAGGGATGACACACTGCTCAGAGGGGCGCCAGGGGTGACACACTGCTAAGAGGGGAGCCAGGGGTGTCACACTGCGCAGAGGGGAGCCAGAGGTGAAACACTGAGACACTGCTCAAAGGGGAGCCAGGGGTATCACACTGCTCAGAGGGGAGCCAGGGGTGACACACTGCTCAGAGGGGAGCCAGGGTTGACACACTGCTCAGAGGGGAGCCAGGGTTGACTCACTGCTCAGAGAGGAGCCAGGGACGACACACTGCTCAGAGGGGAGCCAGGGGTGAAACACTGAGACACTGCTCAAAGGGGAGCCAGGGGTGACACACTGCTCAGAGGAGACCCAGGGGTGACATACTGCTCAGAGAGGAACCATGGGTGACACACTGCTCAGAGGGGAGCCAGGGATAACACACTGCTCAGAGGGGAGCCACGGGTGACACACTGCTCAGAGGAGACCCAGGGGTGACATACTGCTCAGAGAGGAACCATGGGTGACACACTGCTCAGAGGGGAGCCACGGGTGACACACTGCTTAGAGGAAAACCAGGACTGAGACACTGCTCAGAGGGGATCCAGAGGTGACACACGGCTCAGAGGGGAGCCAGGATTGAGACACTGCTCAGAGGGAAGCCAGGACTGAGACACTGCTAAGAGGGAAGCCAGGACTGAGACACTGCTCAGAGAGGAGCCAGGACTGAGACACTGCTCAAATGGGAGCCGGGGATGACACACTGCTCAGAGGGGAGCCAGGGGTATCACACTGCTCAGAGGGGAGCCAGGGGTGACACACTGCTCAGAGGGGAGCCAGGGGTATCACACTGCTCAGAGGGGAGCCAGGGGTGACACACAGCTCAGAGGGGAGCCAGGGGTGACACACTGCTCAGAGGAGACCAAGGGGTGACACACTGCTCAGAGGGGAGCCAGGGATAACACACTGCTCAGAGGGGAGCCAGGGACTACACACTGCTCAGAGGGAAACCAGGACTGAGACACTGCTCAGAGGGGAGCTAGGACTGACACACTGCTCAGAGGGGAGCCAGGGGTGACACACTGCTCAGAGGGGAACCAGGACTGAGACACTGCTTAGAGGGGAGACAGGGGTGACACACTGCTCAGAGGGGAGACAGGGGTGACACACTGCTCAGAGGGGAGACAGGGGTGACACACTGCTCAGAGCGGAGACAGGGGTGACACACTGCTCAGAAGGGAGCCAGGGGTGAAACACTGAGACACTGCTCAAAGGAGAGCCAGGGGTGACACACTGCTCAAAGGGGAGCCAGGGGTGACACACTGCTCAGAGAGGAACCATGGGTGACACACTGCTCAGAGGGGAGCCACGGGTGACACACTGCTCAGAGGGAAACCAGGACTGAGACACTGCTCAGAGGGGAGCTAGGACTGACTCACTGATCAGAGGGGAACCAGGACTGAGACACATCTCAGAGGAAAGCCATGACTGAGACACTGCTCAGAGAGGAGCCAGGACTGAGACACTGCTCAAAGAGGAGCCAGGGATGACACACTGCTCAGAGGGGAGACAGGGGTGACACACTGCTCAGAGGGGAGACAGGGGTGACACACTGCTCAGAGGGGAGCCAGGGGTATCACACTGCTCAGAGGGGAGCCAGGGTTGACACACTGCTCAGAGGGGAGCCAGGGGTGACACACTGCTCAGAGGGGAACCAGGACTGAGACACATCTCAGAGGGAAGCCATGACTGAGACACTGCTCAGAGAGGAGCCAGGACTGAGACACTGCTCAAAGGGGAGCCAGGGATGACACACTGCTCAGAGGGGAGACAGGGGTATCACACTGCTCAGAGGGGAGCCAGGGGTGACACACTGCTCAGAGGGGAGCCAGGGGTATCACACTGCTCAGAGGGGAGCCAGGGGTGACACACTGCTCAGAGGGGAGCCAGGGGTGACACACTGCTCAGAGGGGAGCCAGGGGTGACACACTGCTCAGAGGGGAGCCAGGGGTATCACACTGCTCAGAGGGGAGCCAGGGGTGACACACTGCTCAGAGGGGAGCCAGGGGTATCACACTGCTCAGAGGGGAGCCAGGGGTGACACACTGCTCAGAGGGGAGCCAGGGGTGACACACTGCTCAGAGGGGAGCCAGAGGTAAAACACTGACACACTGCTCAGAGGGGAGCCAGGGGTGACACACTGCTCAGAGGAGACCCAGGGGTGACACACTGCTCAGAGGGGAGCCAGGGATAACACACTGCTCAGAGGGGAGCCAGGGACTACACACTGCTCAGAGGGAAACCAGGACTGAGACACTGCTCAGAGGGGACCTAGGACTGAGACACTGCTTAGAGGGAAGCCAGGGATTAGAAACTGATCAAAGGGAAGCCAAGGATGAGAAACTGATCAGAGGGAAGCCAGGGATGACAAACTGCTCAGAAGGGAGCTAGAGAACACACACTGCTCAGAGGGAAACCAGGACTGAGACACTGCTCAGAGGGGAGCCAGGGGTGACACACTGCTCAGAGGGGGGCCAGGGGTGACACACTGCTCAGAGGGGAGCCAGGGGTGACACACTGCTCAGAGGGGAGACAGGGGTGACACACTGCTCAGAGCGGAGACAGGGGTGACACACTGCTCAGAAGGGCGCCAGGGGTGAAACACTGAGACACTGCTCAAAGGAGAGCCAGGGGTGACACACTGCTCTAAGGGGAGCCAGGGGTGACACACTACTCAGAGGAGACCCAGGGGTGACACACTACTCAGAGGAGACCCAGGGGTGACACACTGCTCAGAGGGGAGCCAGGGGTATCACACTGCTCAGAGGGGAGCCAGGGGTGACACACTGCTCAGAGGGGAGCCAGGGGTATCACACTGCTCAGAGGGGAGCCAGGGGTGACACACTGCTCAGAGGGGAGCCAGGGGTGACACACTGCTCAGAGGGGAGCCAGAGGTAAAACACTGACACACTGCTCAGAGGGGAGCCAGGGGTGACACACTGCTCAGAGGAGACCCAGGGGTGACACACTGCTCAGAGGGGAGCCAGGGATAACACACTGCTCAGAGGGGAGCCAGGGACTACACACTGCTCAGAGGGAAACCAGGACTGAGACACTGCTCAGAGGGGACCTAGGACTGAGACACTGCTTAGAGGGAAGCCAGGGATTAGAAACTGATCAAAGGGAAGCCAAGGATGAGAAACTGATCAGAGGGAAGCCAGGGATGACAAACTGCTCAGAAGGGAGCTAGAGAACACACACTGCTCAGAGGGAAACCAGGACTGAGACACTGCTCAGAGGGGAGCCAGGGGTGACACACTGCTCAGAGGGGGGCCAGGGGTGACACACTGCTCAGAGGGGAGCCAGGGGTGACACACTGCTCAGAGGGGAGACAGGGGTGACACACTGCTCAGAGCGGAGACAGGGGTGACACACTGCTCAGAAGGGCGCCAGGGGTGAAACACTGAGACACTGCTCAAAGGAGAGCCAGGGGTGACACACTGCTCAAAGGGGAGCCAGGGGTGACACACTACTCAGAGGAGACCCAGGGGTGACACACTGCTCAGAGAGGAACCATGGGTGACACACTGCTCAGAGGGGATCCACGGGTGACACACTGCTCATAGGGAAACCAGGACTGAGACACTGCTCAGAGGGGAGCTAGGACTGACACACTGCTCAGAGGGGAACCAGGACTGAGACACATCTCAGAGGGAAGCCATGACTGAGACACTGCTCAGAGAGGAGCCAGGACTGAGACACTGCTCAAAGGGGAGCCAGGGATGACACACTGCTCAGAGGGGAGACAGGGGTGACACACTGCTCAGAGGGGAGACAGGGGTGACACACTGCTCAGAGGGGAGACGGGTGACACACTGCTCAGAGGGGAGCCAGGGGTATCACACTGCTCAGAGGGGAGCCAGGGTTGACACACTGCTCAGAGGGGAGCCAGGGGTGACACACTGCTCAGAGGGGATCCAGGACTGAGACACATCTCATAGGGAAGCCATGACTGAGACACTGCTCAGAGAGGAGCCAGGACTGAGACATTGCTCAAAGGGGAGCCAGGGATGACACACTGCTCAGAGGGGAGACAGGGGTGACACCCTGCTCAGAGGGGAGACCGGGGTGACACACTGCTCAGAGGGGAGCCAGGTGTATCACACTGCTCAGAGGGGAGCCAGGGGTGACACACTGCTCAGAGGGGAGCCAGGGGTGACACACTACTCAGAGGGGAGCCAGGGGTGACACACTGCGCAGAGGGGAGCCAGGGGTGACACACTGAGACACTGCTCAGAGGGGAACCAGGGGTATCACACTGCTCAGAGGGGAGCCAGGGTTGACACACTGCTCAGAGGGGAGCCAGGGATGACACACTGCTCAGAGGGGAGCCAGGGGTGACACACTGCTTAGAGGGGAGCCAGGGGTGAAACACTGAGACACTGCTCAAAGGGGAGCCAGGGGTGACACACTGCTCAGAGGAGACCCAGGGGTGACATACTGCTCAGAGAGGAACCATGGGTGACACACTGCTCAGAGGGGAGCCACGGGTAACACACTGCTCAGAGGATAGCCAGGGGTGACACACTGCTCAGAGGGGAGACAGGGGTGAAACACTGCTCATAGGGGAGCCAGGGGTATCTCACTGCTCAGAGGGGAGCCAGGGGTGACACACTGCTCAGAGGGGGCCCAGGGGTATCACACTGCTCAGAGGGGAACCATGGGTGACACACTGCTCAGAGGGGAGCCACGGGTAACACACTGCTCAGAGGATAGCCAGGGGTGACACACTGCTCAGAGGGGAGACAGGGGTGACACACTGCTCAGAGGGGAGCCAGGGGTGACACACTACTCAGAGGGGAGCCAGGGGTGACACACTACTCAGAGGGGAGCCAGGGGTGACACACTGCGCAGAGGGGAGCCAGGGGTGACACACTGAGACACTGCTCAGAGGGGAACCAGGGGTATCACACTGCTCAGAGGGGAGCCAGGGTTGACACACTGCTCAGAGGGGAGCCAGGGATGACACACTGCTCAGAGGGGAGCCAGGGGTGACACACTGCTTAGAGGGGAGCCAGGGGTGAAACACTGAGACACTGCTCAAAGGGGAGCCAGGGGTGACACACTGCTCAGAGGAGACCCAGGGGTGACATACTGCTCAGAGAGGAACCATGGGTGACACACTGCTCAGAGGGGAGCCACGGGTAACACACTGCTCAGAGGATAGCCAGGGGTGACACACTGCTCAGAGGGGAGACAGGGGTGAAACACTGCTCAGAGGGGAGCCAGGGGTATCACACTGCTCAGAGGGGAGCCAGGGGTGACACACTGCTTAGAGGGGAGCCAGGGGTGAAACACTGAGACACTGCTCAAAGGGGAGCCAGGGGTGACACACTGCTCAGAGGAGACCCAGGGGTGACATACTGCTCAGAGAGGAACCATGGATGACACACTGCTCAGAGGGGAGCCAGGGATAACACACTGCTCAGAGGGGAGCCACGGGTAACACACTGCTCAGAGGGGAGCCAGGGGTGACACACTGCTCAGAGGGGAGACAGGGGTGAAACACTGCTCATAGGGGAGCCAGGGGTATCACACTGCTCAGAGGGGAGCCAGGGTTGACACACTACTCAGAGGGGAGCCAGGGTTGACACACTGCTCAGAGGGGAGCCAGGGTTGACACACTGCTCAGAGGGGAGCCAGGGGTGACACACTGCTCAGAGGGGAACCAGGACTGAGACACTGCTCAGAGGGAAGCCAGGACTGAGACACTGCTCAGAGAGGAGCCAGGACTGAGACACTGCTCAGAGGGGAGCCTGGGGTGACACACTGCTCAGAGGGGAGACAGGGGTGACACACTGCTCAGAGGGGAGCCAGGGGTATCACACTGCTCAGAGGGGAGCCAGGGGTGACACACTGCTCAGAGGGGAGCCAGGGGTGACACACTGCTCAGAGGGGAGCCAGGGGTGTCACACTGAGACACTGCTCAAAGGGGAGCCAGGGGTATCACACTGCTCAGAGGGGAGCCAGGGGTGACACACTGCTCAGAGGGGAGCCAGGGTTGACACACTGCTCAGAGGGGAGCCAGGGTTGACACACTGCTCAGAGGGGAGCCAGGGATGACACACTGCTCAGAGGGGAGCCAGGGGTGAAACACTGAGACACTGCTCAAAGGGGAGCCAGGGGTGACACACTGCTCAGAGGAGACCCAGGGGTGACATACTGCTCAGAGAGGAACCATGGGTGACACACTGCTCAGAGGGGAGCCACGGGTGACACACTGCTTAGAGGAAAACCAGGACTGAGACACTGCTCAGAGGGGATCCAGGGGTGACACACGGCTCAGAGGGGAGCCAGGACTGAGACACTGCTCCGAGGGAAGCCAGGACTGAGACACTGCTCAGAGAGGAGCCAGGACTGAGACACTGCTCAAATGGGAGCCAGGGATGACACACTGCTCAGAGGGGAGCCAGGGGTATCACACTGCTCAGAGGGGAGCCAGGGGTGACACACTGCTCAGAGGGGAGCCAGGGGTGACACACTGCTCAGAGGGGAGCCAGGGATAACACACTGCTCAGAGGGGAGCCAGGGACTACACACTGCTCAGAGGGAAACCAGGACTGAGACACTGCTCAGAGGGAAGCCAGGACTGAGACACTGCTCAGAGAGGAGCCAGGACTGAGACACTGCTCAGAGGGGAGCCAGGGGTGACACACTGCTCAGAGGGGAGACAGGGGTGACACACTGCTCAGAGGGGAGCCAGGGGTATCACACTGCTCAGAGGGGAGCCAGGGGTGACACACTGCTCAGAGGGGAGCCAGGGGTGACACACTGCTCAGAGGGGAGCCAGGGGTGTCACACTGAGACACTGCTCAAAGGGGAGCCAGGGGTATCACACTGCTCAGAGGGGAGCCAGGGGTGACACACTGCTCAGAGGGGAGCCAGGGTTGACACACTGCTCAGAGGGGAGCCAGGGTTGACACACTGCTCAGAGGGGAGCCAGGGATGACACACTGCTCAGAGGGGAGCCAGGGGTGAAACACTGAGACACTGCTCAAAGGGGAGCCAGGGGTGACACACTGCTCAGAGGAGACCCAGGGGTGACATACTGCTCAGAGAGGAACCATGGGTGACACACTGCTCAGAGGGGAGCTACGGGTGACACACTGCTTAGAGGAAAACCAGGACTGAGACACTGCTCAGAGGGGATCCAGGGGTGACACACGGCTCAGAGGGGAGCCAGGACTGAGACACTGCTCCGAGGGAAGCCAGGACTGAGACACTGCTCAGAGAGGAGCCAGGACTGAGACACTGCTCAAATGGGAGCCAGGGATGACACACTGCTCAGAGGGGAGCCAGGGGTATCACACTGCTCAGAGGGGAGCCAGGGGTGACACACTGCTCAGAGGGGAGCCAGGGGTGACACAGTGCTCAGAGGGGAGCCAGGGATAACACACTGCTCAGAGGGGAGCCAGGGACTACACACTGCTCAGAGGGAAACCAGGACTGAGACACTGCTCAGAGGGGAGCTAGGACTGACACACTGCTCAGAGGGGAGCCAGGGGTGACACACTGCTCAGAGGGGAACCAGGACTGAGACACTGCTTAGAGGGAAGCCAGGGATTAGAAACTGATCAGCGGGAAGCCAAGGATGAGAAACTGATCAGAGGGAAGCCAGGGATGACAAACTGCTCAGAAGGGAGCTAGAGAACACACACTGCTCAGAGGGAAACCAGGACTGAGACACTGCTCAGAGGGGAGCCAGGGGTGACACACTGCTCAGAGGGGAGCCAGGGGTGACACACTGCTCAGAGGGGAGACAGGGGTGACACACTGCTCAGAGCGGAGACAGGGGTGACACACTGCTCAGAAGGGAGCCAGGGGTGAAACACTGAGACACTGCTCAAAGGAGAGCCAGGGGTGACACACTGCTCAAAGGGGAGCCAGGGGTGACACACTACTCAGAGGAGACCCAGGGGTGACACACTGCTCAGAGAGGAACCATGGGTGACACACTGCTCAGAGGGGAGCCATGGGTGACACACTGCTCATAGGAAAACCAGGACTGAGACACTGCTCAGAGGGGAGCTAGGACTGACACACTGCTCAGAGGGGAACCAGGACTGAGACACATCTCAGAGGGAAGCCATGACTGAGACACTGCTCAGAGAGGAGCCAGGACTGAGACACTGCTCATAGGGGAGCCAGGGATAACACACTGCTCAGAGGGGAGACAGGGGTGACACACTGCTCAGAGGGAAGCCAGGGATGAGAAACTGATCAGAGGGAAGCCAGGGATGAGAAACTGATCAGAGGGAAGCCAAGGATGAGAAACTGATCAGAGGGAAGCCAGGGATGAGAAACTGATCAGAGGGAAGCCAAGGATGAGAAACTGATCAGAGGGAAGCAAGGGATGACAAACTGCTCAGAAGGGAGAGGGACCTAGAGAACACACACTGCTCAGAGGGAAACCAGGACTGAGACACTGCTCAGAAGGGTGCTAGAGAACACACAATGGTCAGTGGAGAGCCAGGGATGTCACACTACACAGATGGGGGCTACGGACTACACACTGCTCAAATGGGAGATTGGGATGACGCACTGTTCAAAGGGGAGCTAGAGAATACACATTGGTCAGAGCGGAGGCAGAAATGTCACACTGTATAGAGGAGCTAGGGACCACACAGTGCTAAGAGGAAGACAATGGATAACATTCTGCTCAGAGGGCAGCCAGGGACTGCTTAGAGGGGAGCTATGGAATACAATACAATACAATACGACTTTATTGATCCCTGGCGGGAAATTATTTTGTACAATTGTTACGGCAATTGTTACACAGTTAGATGCAGGTACATACTGCTCGGAGGAAAGGCCAAGGGATGGACTTAAGAGGAAGGCTAGGGATGACACACTGCTAAGCTAAGCCCTACACACTGTTCAGAGAGGAGTAAGAGACAACACACTGCTCAGAGGGATCCAGGGAATACACACTGCTCAGACGTTACACTGTACAGAGGGGAGCTAGGGATGTCACACTGTTCAGAGGGGAGCTAGAGACTACATACTGCTATGAGAGGATTTAGGGATGACACAGTGCGTAGGGGGGAGCCAACGATGAGACACTGTTCAGAGGGGAGCCAGAAATGTCACACTGTACGTAGGGAATACACACTGCAATAGAGCTAGGGTTGACTTACTGCAGAGGGAAGCTAGGGATATGCATCGTTCAAAGACTAGTAAAGGACTACAGTCCAATTTCGTATAAAAACACACATATGAGGTCGGCACTCTTTAATCAATAAAAATTGAAGACAAGCATCTCGATTTTTGTCATACATGTAAGCATGGTCCAATAAAGGATTCACGTTTTGTACGAACAAGTGAGTGGCGACCTCATCCATTTCCAAGACTTAGTAAAGGACAACACACTGCTCAGAGGGGATCCAGGGACTACACACTGTTCAGAGGGGAACTAGGGACTATACACTGCTCAGAGGGGAGCCAGGGAAGACACACTGCTCAAAGGAGAGCCAGGGATGACACACTATTCAAAGGAGAGCCAGGGACTACACACTGCTCAGAGGGGAGCCAGGAACTACACGCAACTCAGAGGGGAGCCATGGACTACACACTGCTCAGAGGGGAGCCAGGAACTACACACTGCTCAGAGGGGAGCCATGGACTACACACTGCTCAGAGGGGAGCCAGGAACTACATGCAACTCAGAGGGGAGCCATGGACTACACACTGCTCAGAGGGAAGCCAGGAACTACACACTGCTCAGAGGGGAGCCATGGACTACACACTGTTCAGTGGGGAGCCAGGGACTACACACTGATCAGAGGGGAGCCAGGGACTACACACTGATCAGAGGGGAGCCAGGGACTACACACTACTCAGAGGGGAGCCAGGGACTACACACTACTCAGAGGGGAGCCAGGGACTACACACTACTCAGAGGGGAGCCAGGGACTACACACTACTCAGAGGGGAGCCAGGGACTACACACTACTCAGAGGGGAGCCAGGGACTACACACTACTCAGAGGGGAGCCAGGGACTACACACTGCTCAGAGGGGAGCCAGGGACTACACACTGCTCAGAAGGGAGCCATTGACTACACACTGCTCAGAGGGGGGCCAGGGATGACACACTGCTCATAGGGGAGCCAGGGACTACACACTGCTCAGAGGGAAGCAGGGACTACACACTACTCAGCGGGGAGCCAGGGACTACACAGTGCTCAGAGGGGAGCCAGGGGTTACACAGTGCTCAGAGGGGAGCCAGGGACTACACACTGCTCAGAGGGGAGCCAGGGACTACACACTGCTCAGAGGGGAGCCAGGGACTACACACTGATCAGAGGGGAGCCAGGGACTACACAGTGCTCAGAGGGGAGCCATGGACTACACACTACTCAGAGGGGAGCCAGGGACTGCACACTGCTCAGAAGGGAGCCATTGACTACACACTGCTCAGAGGGGGGCCAGGGATGACACACTGCTCAGAGGGGAGCCAGGGACTACACACTACTCAACGGGGAGCCAGGGACTACACACTGCTCAGAGGGGAGCCAGGGACTACACAGTGCTCAGAGGGGAGCCAGGGACTACACACTGCTCAGAGGGGAGTCAGGGACTACACACTGCTCAGAGGGGAGACATGGACTACACACTACTCAGAGGGGAGCCAGGAACTACACGCAACTCAGAGGGGAGCCATGGACTACACACTGCTCAACGGGGAGCCAGGGACTACACACTGCTCAGAAGGGAGCCAGGGACTACACACTGCTCAGAGGGGAGCTAGGGACTACACACTGCTCAGAGGGGAGCAAGGGACTACACACTACTCAGAGGGGAGCCAGGGACTACACACTGCTCAGAGGGGAGCCAGGGACTACACACTGCTCAGAGGGGAGCCAGGGACTACACACTGCTCAGAGGGGTGCCAGGGACTACACACTGCTCAGAGGGGAGCCAGGGACTACACACTGCTCAGAGGGGAGCCAGGGACTACACACTACTCAGAGGGGAGCCAGCGACTACACACTTCTCAGAAGGTTAGCCAGGGACTACACACTGCTCAGAGGGGAGCCAGGGATGACACATTGCTAAGAGGGGAGCTAGGGATGTCACACTGTTCAGAGGGGAGCTAAGGATGTCACAATTTCAGAGGAGAGCTAGGGACTACACACTCTTCAGATGGGAGCTAGAGATGACACACTGCTCTGAGGGGAGCCAGGGATGACACACTGCTCTGAGGGGAGCCAGGAATGACACACTGCTCTGAGGGGAGCAAGGGATGACACACTGTTCAAAGGATAGCTAGGGGTGACACACTGCTCAGAGGGGAGCCAGGGATGTTACACTGTTGTGAGGGAATCTGTGGATGATATTATTGCTTCTCAAAGAAAATGAAAAAAAATGTATATCCTAAATGAAGTTTAATAACTCAGGCTTAATTATACGACTCATCGCCTCAGATTTTTTCAATATCAAAATACATTTTTGTGTTGTTTTGCAGCTATCAATAAAATTCACAGAGAGTCTTTATTGTGTTGTGATCCTCACCTATGCAGCGCTCCTTTAAAAACCCAGTTTTTTCAAACTATATATATATCATTAGTATATTATTATATTCTGGAATAAACGGAAAGGTGATGGCAGAGAGAACAACCATTGGATGACTTATTGTTAGAGGGTCTTCTTGTACAGCTCTGTGTATGGACACAAACAATAAAGATCCTGGGAATCTGGACCCTCATACTGGGCTTTGGACTGAACCACAGCCAAACATTCATACTCATTTTGTAGGATGGACATTGGGAATTTTAGGAAAGCACCACACCTGACAATGGGTGGTCCATGGTATTGCAACTAAGCTGTCATTTTTTCCTACCCTGGACAAGTTTTTTTAATAGTGGTGGCAGTGGTCAATTGATCAGATAATGGTAGAAGTGACACCCAAAAGGCAGTCTATATGGGAATATGCCCATTAGTGCCAGTTACCAGACCAGGGTTTCACAGCACAGAGGATCACCGGTAAGGACTCTTGTCTGAAAACACTAATTCAGAATTTGCAAGAATTTTGTATGATTTTCAGCTCCAGTGCTGACTCACATACAGAACACCCCTTTACTTGTAAATGTTCGTTATATCCTTATTTTTATTCCAGAAGAATGTCTGGACCATTCTACAAGCTCTTATACCTCTTGTACCCCCACCCCTTCACCCTCATAGACTATAAGCTCTTGTGTCCCCCCCTTCACCCTCATAGACTGTAAGCTCTTGTGTCACCCCCTCATCCTCATAGACTATAAGCTCTTGTGTCCCCCCGCCCCCTTCACCCTCATAGACTATAAGCTCTTGTGTCACCCCCTCATCCTCATAGACTGTAAGCTCTTGTGTCACCCCCTCGTCCTCATAGACTGTAAGCTCTTGTGTCACCCCCTCATCCTCATAGACTATAAGCTCTTGTGTCACCCCCTCATCCTCATAGACTGTAAGCTCTTGTGTCAACCCCTCATCCTCATAGACTGTAAGCTCTTGTGTCACCCCTTCACCCTCATAGACTATAAGCTCTTGTGTCCCCCCCCCTTCACCCTCATAGACTGTAAGCTCTTGTGTCACCCCCTCATCCTCATAGACTATAAGCTCTTGTGTCCCCCCCCCCTTCACCCTCATAGACTGTAAGCTCTTGTCAGCAGGACCCTCACTCCTATTGTTCCATATGACAATGTTATTTATTACTCTGTAATATCTTATTTGTCTATGTTCCCCATAATCTGTAAAGCGCTGCGGAATTTGATGGCGCTATATAAAGATTATTATATTTGGGTAATTTCAGGTTTGTTACCTGCTTCCTGTCATTCTACAAACCATCCAGTAGGGGCAGCAGAGCATCAGGTGTGATGTCATGGCAGAAGCATGTAGGAATGTAGTAGCTCTATGGAGCAGCTGTCAGAGGACAGAAAAGCAGCCAATGGCTGCAGCTTCCTCCATGTGTCACCAGGCCTCAAAGCACATGTCACAGTGTGAAGCCATGCTTGTACAATCGCTGTGTGTGCTGGCTACAAGGACTTTGTCAGTGTCACAGTAGCAATGGAAAGAGGGATGAAATGTGTGCCCTCTTGTGGCCCGGCCCAATATATCTCTCCAGCCTCATCACTGGAGGATAATGACCTTTCCTCATTCCCCCACTGACCCCTATTACAGCTGTGACTGGCATGCCTACATTGTATCTCCCTATGGCACAGTGTTCAACTTGGGACCTGAAGGTCATTCTGGGCCTTGTACAGGGGCGTAACCATGCCCAAGAGGCCTAGAAGGATTAGTTCACACTGATGTTCTAACCTTAAGGGCGCTGTCCCACGTTGCGTTCGCAAACGCAGACGCATTCAAAACCGCGCCCACCAGGGCGGTCCGCGGTCCGATCGCATCGGCGTTTCTATGGAAACGCCTGCGATCGGGTACGAGCCGCCGGTGTTTTGCGTTCCCGATCGCAGGCGTTTCCATAGAAACGCCGATGCGATCGGACCGCGGACCGCCCCGGTGGGCGCGGTTTTGAATGCGTCTGCGTTTGCGAACGCAACGTGGGACAGCGCCCTAAGGGTGCAGTCACACGTTGCGTCTAACGGATGCGTTTCAAAATGCTTTCCACCAGCTGGAGAGAGATTTGCCTAATTAAACAGCTGTTAAAATGTGTGTTTATACGATGTTAACATATATGTTAACACTACATGAATGCATGTGTTTGTTAACAGTGTTAACATATGTGTTAACGCAACAGATGCATTCCGTTCAGGCCGCGGATCGCCCCCTGTGCGCTAGCGTCGCATTATGAACTATGTTACCTGGATCCCCACTTTAGAGGTTTCTGTCATACCCCATGATGCTGAATGGTCCCTGTAGGGGGGTGCCCTCATATATTTCGGTCTGATGTGTACAGCAGCTCAACAGACCCTAAAATCTGCTTGATGAAGATGTGAATGGCGCTGGTAGGTCACTCTGGGGCAGCGCATGGCTGTACGGTTGTAGCCACTTATCCCTTTCCCTGGATATCAGAGGAAACCGTCCACTGTGTATGTCCAGCAGCAATCCTTACACTGAAGGGCCAGCTGTTGTGGGACTACAACTCCCGGCATGATATGACAGCTGCAGGTGGTCCTGGGGATTGTAGTTATACATCAGCTGTCAGGACATGCTGGGAATTGCAGTTACCTTGTGCCTGTCAGGACATGTTGGGAGTTGTAGTTAAATCGTGGTTTGTCACTACACGCTGGGAATTGTAGTATAACTGTGGCATGATTCAGACATGCTGGGAGTTGTGGTTGTAAGGTATTTGTAAGGGCATGCTGGGATTTGTGGTTGTAATGTATTTGTAAGGGCATGCTGGGAGTTGTAGTTGTAATGTATTTGTAAGGGCATGCTGGGAGTTGTGGTTGTAAAGGCATGCTGGGAGTAGTGGTTGTAATGTAGTTGTAAGGGCATGCTGGGAGTTGTAGTTGTAATGTATTTGTAAGGGTATGCTGGGAGTTGTAGTTGTAATGTATTTGTAAGGGCATGCTGGGAGTTGTAGTTGTAATGTATTTGTAAGGGCATGCTGGGAGTTGTGGGTGCATTCCGTCGACGAATCCCCCCTCTCTGTAGCCGGGAACTCCCCCAGCTCTCACACGTTACGTGCAGTCTCTGCCCCCTCCGCCCGAGGCCCCGGAGCAGCGCTGCCGGAAGTGTCGTAAAAGCGAGGCGGAAACGCTGCGTCCTGACTGCCGGCGGCGGCGGCTTCCCTTTACGGCCGCGGGTGAGCATTGCAGCGGCTAGAGCTCGGGTCAGTGTCCGGCCGGGCCGGGGGTGGGCAGTGATGAGGGGCCGGGCTGGGAGTCGTCTATAACGCGGCGGTTTCTCTCTCCTCAGGATGGCTGACGCACCGTCTGGGCCTAGCGTGCTCTCCCACTACCCCGGGGCCGGCCTCGCCCTGCCGCCGGGAGACGAGCAAGAGGACGGCGAAGAGGAGGAGGAAGGTCGGTACGAGCACTGCCGCGGCCACCACCATCACCGCCACCACCAGCAGCTCAACGGCCTCATCAGCCCCGACCTGCGGCACATCAAGGCCCTGAAGAGCAAGCTGCCCCCTCCGCTCAGCGATGACCGGACTGGCGCCCCCAACGGACTGGAGCCGGCGGAGGCCGAGGCGCTGCCGTCCCGCATGGCCGCCTGTAGCCTGCACCCCGGGGACGGCAACATACGCTACGTGCGCTACGAGTCCGAGCTGCAAATGCCCGATATCATGAGACTGATCACCAAGGACCTGTCCGAGCCCTACTCCATATACACCTACCGATACTTCATCCACAACTGGCCGCAGCTCTGCTTCCTGGTGAGTGCTCCAGAGCTGCACTCACCATTCTGCTGACATCTCCCAGCATCCACCCATCTGTGCTCTGTGTGTACTGCCATGGCACCTCCTGTCATCACACCAGGGGCACTAAATGCTCCTACATGACAGGTGCCCCGGCCTGACAGCAGTGCCACTGACACTTACCTGCCGCATTACAGGGCGTCTGTCAGTGAGCTTGTTGATGGTTTCCAGTGACCAGCAGCAGAATTGTGTATGCAGCTCTGGCCTATACTATGTAGGGGGATTGGGGAGCAAAGACTGGTCCCTCATAAACTTGATAGAGGTCGCAGGCCCCTCTACACACAATGGTCCTTCTGCTTTAAGAGTTGTGTAATAGCTTGCTTTTTTAATGCAAATTATTTTAAAGTTGAGCCTTGTTCACACTGCTGTGAGGATCTCAAGTGGTTGCCCAGCCGCATCCAGTGTATAGGGGGGGGGGGGGGTGACTTGCTGATTGGATGTGACCCAATCTCAGTATGTGCCAAAAAGATGCACATGCTCTATTTGGGGTACAATAGACCCCTGTTCTTTTGATGCACCACTAAGACCCCACTAATCAACATGTTATTAATGTGCTAGGGACAACCCCTTTGTCTATTGGGAACCCTCACGCTACAAATCCAGCACAGCCTGTGGTTCTGGTGTGAGCAGAGACCACAGTGTTTATATGTTCGGAGCCTCACTGAATATCTCTACGTGAACCAGTGGGATACAGGGGGAGGCAGACTGTAAATTGGTGTTCTGGATTGGGTACTACAATGTGGATTGCCTGATTGTAAAGGGTCATGTGACTGTGTTGTCCTGTGGTTCTGTGTACATTGACACTAAAGTCACCGATTGGTCATTACTGTAGGGGAAGGTGTGGTTGAGATAAAGATTGCTAGGATCTGTGATCTAGTGGATCATGGTAGATCCCAGTGATGTGTTCTGTTGGATCATGTTGCAGAAGGCAGGAATACCACTTTTATTCCTGTACTGTTAGACCCAGTTCATGCCATAGCTCTTTCTCAGCACAGAAGTTATAATCTACTGCTATAAAAGAAAATGCCTTCCAATACATTGTATTTCAGTTCCTCGTTCGATTCAAGAGCTCTGCTGGCTGTCAATTTCATCCAATCCACAGTGAACTGGTCAGACCAGACTACAGTCTGATATGCCCAATAAGTAACATGTTGGGTTATGTTCACACTGTCGGGTTTTGCAGATGTGCTAGGAATGAGGAAACAAATCTATAACTAAATCTTGATACAATCCTGAATCTTCGGGGCCAAATCCTTCTGCTCATTTGAGGTCCAATTCTAGGGATTGTCCAGACTAAAGCTGAATCAGAAAAATATTGGAAATTTGTAGAACTTATTTTGGGCATCATGTTACTGATGTGTCTGGTTAACCCTGTCAGTACATTAGTAGGTGGCTGCATTGTGTCTATGAAAACCAAGTTGCTGCTAAATCTGCAGCATTTGGGAAAGACATTAGGACATTGCTACCTGAGAATTTAGCCTATTTGTGAAGGTTTCTGTGGCATTTATAAGTAAATGTATACCTTGCCTTTGTCTGCCCAGCACATACTAAATACCCTCCTACTGCATGGAGGGGATGGCAACTTTAGGAAAATCCACCAGCTGCCAAATACTTCCCTGATACGTGAGCTCCTCATTCCTGTCATCGGCTGTGCTATGTGACAACACCCAGATGCCACACTGCCCCTGGCACCCCCAGGGGGGCTCAGCCTGTCGCACTATCCCCTCTGTGCCTGAAGGAAAACAAGAAAGCCATCATAAATCCTCAGCAAGCATAGATGGTGACAATGGTGGCTGATCAGTCGCAGGTTGCTTAACTATTTACTGTCAGGCTACAATGTATTTACACAGCTCTCCTATCTATAATGTAATTATAATTGGTCTAAAAGTTTACTATTGTTTATAACGAGTTTAGTTACTTTTAATTTTATCCTTACTTTGACTTTCGTCTAGGTTAGCAGGGGTAAATCAATTTCCTATTTTTTTTTCTGCAGATATAAAAAGCTGTGGCTTATTTGAGAGGCTGTCACCCATCCCCCTTGCAGGTTATCCACTTTTAGCAACAAGTAATTGTTAGTTTGTCTGTTAAGTTATACAATTTTCCAATATACTTCCTGTACCAATCCCTCATGGTTTACTAGATCACTGCTTGCTGTCAGTCTATAGCAAGCTTCTATGTTTATATCCTGTAGATAGAAATCGGTCCCTGGTCATGTGATGTCACATGGTGCAAGGCTTGTTAGTATTAGAGAATAGTTGGAGATCTAGAAAACCAGGATGAATTGATACAGAAAGGATATTGGGAAATTGTATAACTTTACATTACTCAAACAATATAATTTACTTGAGAAAAGTGGACAACCCCTTTAAGTGGGGATAGTGATGGTGTTTGAATGCTATAGGAACTGCTGTGGGCACTGCCTACATGCCTCCTCCATAAGGGTCCATCTACCACTTTCAGTAAAACGGTGATCGCCCGAGCCCGCACGTTGTGTTGGTTATACTAAGAGGCTCTGCCCGGATCTGTGTTTGTGTGGGATGCCCAGTAGACCTCCACTGGCAGATCCGGGGTTGTACTGTAGTGTATAAGCTCCTGAGGACCTCTGCTTCCCATACCTAGTTTTGTGGTGATACTGCAGGGGTGATACACCGACATTTGAGTGGAAGGAGAGCGGGATTGTGATCCATACAAGACCTTGTTTGATAACTAGGACCCCAAGTTTCACCAGAAGTGTCAGGATCCCACAACCAGCCGACCTCTGCCCATGGGGCACATATTTAGGATTTCTCTTGAATGTTAATAAAGTGAGGACTCTCTACATGCTCTTTCCGGCCCTATATAATAACGCGGGGACTAGAGATTATATGTGAGATATAGGTGGTAGACTCTGGATTATTGGGACTTGTGCCGGCAGCGTATGATATAATGCCACCCTGAGGGCAACAGTGTCAAAACCTGTGCTCTGCATGTATACCAGCGCTGTGTAGTGATGTGTGGCCAGGGAGGGGTAAACACGCCGCTATCATTTTTCACTTTTGTACATTGTGCCAGACAGCTGGAAAGCGGTGCACAGTATCACAATGACAGAGAGGAGGGCTCAGTACAAGAAAAACATCTTGTTTTCAGCTGCTACAATATTGAGGACTTTACCCCTTGCACCCTGAAGAGGCTTCCTCTCCTTACAAAGCCAAGCGCCACACATTGTGTGATGGATCTATTTGGTATTACAGCTCAGCCCCATTTTACTTATTATGTAGATTTTTCAGCACAAGCCTTTCTCCTGACCTTGGTTTACCACTTTGTATCAGTCAAATCTGAGGATTACCTGGACAGGATAATAGCTGTGCAAATTAACCCCCTTCACAGCTTGTGAAAGTAGTCGCAAATTGAATCCCATAAGAACACTGGACGTTTATCAGGGCTTGTAGAGCAGATTTCTGGTGTACAAGCCCTGAAATAACAGGAATTGTGATTGTTTCTCTCTTTGTCACCTCCATACAGATTGGGCCAACTGGTCAGGTCCGAATGGTGACAGGTAATGGTGCAATTCTATGCCCGACAGTGTTGTATGCCAGCTGGTGCCTCCTGATGTATCCGGTGGGGCCTACATCATACGTCGGCGCACAATAAATATCCCCCACTGTCTAAAATGAAACCGTATGGTCTTAAATCTCCACTTGGTTGTATACATAGATTCAAGTACCTTTCCAGTCCTGAGTACATATTCACATTGTGCTTTGTCTTCCAGGCTATGGTAGAAGAGGAGTGTGTAGGTGCCATTGTCTGCAAGCTGGATATGCACAAAAAGATGTTCCGAAGAGGTTATATAGCCATGTTGGCCGTGGACTCTAAGTATAGAAGAAAGGGCATTGGTAAGACTTGCTAATTACAGGGTTTTTAGGAACATATTTAAAAAAAATAAATGGTCAGATCATTTTGGGGGCTTCTGGCACCTCCGCTGGTTGGCTGATTATTGGAGCTACAGCACTATCAAGCTGTGGACATACTGTGGTGGCCATGGACAATACTTCAATATCCTAGGCTGGAAAACCCATGCACAGCACCTTGTCCTGACTATGAATGGTAATAAGACCTGCCTATACAAGTAAAGTTTAATATTTGGTGCACAACAAGGCATCTGTCATCCTAGTCCTGTGCCCGCTTCTCTGCTCTGTTCTGCATTAGATTGCATTTTATTTACGTTGGATCACATCCCAAGCTGCGCTCTTTCCAGATGTTATCATGCTATAATGTTAAACTGGGAAAGAGTACCCTCTGAATTTTTGTGAGCTTTTATTAGTCTTGTACACTTGATTCAAAGTTTCCGTCTACGTTTTCAGTTAGAATCTGTTGACCTCAGCCGTAGGCGCATGTCAGTATGATCTCCCAAAGTATCTCACTGTATAAACAAACTGGGGTCTATCACAGGGTGCGATAAAAACCACATTACAGTACAAATGCCCCCTAGAAAGCACTACTGGATAATACTACATGGGGACAAAAATGGAGCCCACAGCAGACTACAAAGACAGAGCACACACCAGACAATTATAATATGGGAGACCCCCCCCCCCAGAGTAGACCTGGAGTATTTCCCAAAGCGGTCGTATAATACCGGAAACTCAGAACAACACACACACACAAACACACACACCAACCAACCAACCAGGCTTATAATACAAAATGCAGACCCTGATGGGGAAAAATAAATATATGGCAGACTTTACACCATTTGCATGAGGATCAAGGCTAAACCTCTAACTTATAGAAAAATGAGATGTGAACACATTCTTGCAATCTAAACGCTATATATTCACATATTTTCCATTCTTTTACTGAACTACTTATAACATTGGAACTACAGGCAGTCCCTGACTTACAGACGACCCCTAGGTATAATACGACCTTTGGTTGGGGTTACAATGTACATAACCCGGGGACTGACTGTACTCTTAAATGCTGGGATATTCACTAATCACAAGAATTGGGACCCCCAGCAATTTGGAGTTTGAGCGTCCTTACAAGGATATGTCTTGCAGCTCCATTCAATAGTATAGCAGCTCTCGCTATCTCCAGCACCCTTATAATTATGCATGTCCTAGTTTGCCACCCATAAGTGAGAAAGGGTCCCGTTCTTGTGATCAGTGGGTGTACCAGCAGTCGGGACCCTCGCTGATAAGCTTGTTATCCCGCTTTCTGTGTATAGGAGATAACTTGGTGTGTACAACCTCCTGCATGCAGAAGATGAATAGTACAGAAAGGTATTTGCAAAGATGTTTGTTTGTACGATCATGGCTGTGGTCAGTGGGTGTAAGGAGGGACTGGGAGGCAGGGACTTGATCTCATCCATCTCTTAATTTTAGGATTTTATCACTTTTGTGTATTCTTTCAGCATCCACATAGAATACAACCCATGTTTGACATTGAAAATATTTACTAGAAATCTCTCTCTCTCATTTGCAGGTACAAATTTGGTTAAGAAAGCTATTTATGCCATGGTTGAAGGGGATTGTGATGAGGTAAATACTTTCTCATTTTCAATCTTCTCTAAAGGATCACACTGTTTTATGTGCATGATGGGCCCATTTACTCTACAATTGCTATACAGTCAAGTTATCTGTGAGCAATGATGTATGGCGGTACACAGTCCTCACTACTGTGTGGTGTGCCCCCCGTACTTGGGTGTGCAGCTCTGAGGTTATATAAAGCTGTAATCTGGCCATGGGATTTATCATGGCGTGCTTCATGTGTACCTAGTTTATGAAATGGTCTCTAACCCATGTTAACACCACAAAATAAAAGCCACCCTCTGGTAGGTTAGCAAATATTCACTGTAGCGTTCTTTTATGTTTAATCGCCACTAAAGTCCTATTCAGAGAGAAGAGTCACTTTTTACCTGACTCGCTTTAGACACCCACAGGTCCACACCTGATGATGGGTAGTATATGGTATTGCTTGTAAGAGTTATTGAGTTCTATACAACTTGTATGCCATGTATAAACCATGGTCAGGTGTGGTGCTGTTTGTATTAGTAAGGGACCATGTTATTTAACTCCTGGGCAACCCCTTGAAGGGTTGTGCACCTGACATATGCACTTGCGTGTCCATTTTAAAGTGTTTTTACTGGCTAAGGTGGTCTATCTATATGGTGGAGTGTGATTTCCGCCACACCTGTCAGTCAGCTTCCTGCCAAGCCGTTAGTGTCAGATCCGTGGCCCTAGTGTAATCTGTTGCTGAGCTGCATGTCCGCATGCATGCCTGTGACATCTGCCATCAGTCTTAGTGACATTTGCAAGTCCTTTTTTTTTTGCGTATGCACAATCTTTCCCCCACCCCTTAGAGGATCACATGATTGTTCTACCTAACATCTGATCCACGAATACAGACATTGTACGATGCCACAAGGGGAAATTACAATTGCCGCGGTAAAATAAACACAAATGATCGATACATACACGACAACGAGAATAAACAACTGTCTGTCATCCTTGTGGTGTCCGTGTTATTGATGAAGGCATGTGTGCATGTAGCATAATATGGAAAACCGCTTTTATGGCTGTCTAATATACAGAAATGTTTGTGCAATTAAAGTTCTGACTCTTGGCATTGTCTATTTAGAGAATTGGCAATCTGTTATGTACACGGAAAGCCTAGATGTGGCCTCAGTACAGTGGGTATTGCGAAGTAGGAAAACTTTCTTCTCCACCCATAGGTAGAAACCCCAACTCTGTGCTAGTGGTATCGTGTCACCGTATGGTGATGTATAATATCAAATTATCATAGTGTTCAGTATGCTGATAAGAAACCTGTCAGTAAAACGAACCCACACTAACTAAACATATATTTTAAAAATTGCTATTATACAGCAGTACAGCTATCCATATATTGTTCCTCCCCATGCCTATACAGTTCCAAAGTTCCATTTGTAAAGTTGACCTTCCATCTATGCATATTCATGTTCTTCCAGCTCAGCCACGCCTTCAACTTCCTAAATGACAAGGGGCCTGCTTGATCTCAAGTGGCTCATTTCCTCCTCCTTCGGGAATTAGGCTTTGGCGGTGTGTGATTCGCTGAAGAGAATTCTTGAGGGAAGGGTGAATGTGAGATCTGATTTGTCTTCAGCTTGTCACACACGGCCAAAGGCTTTTATGCATGAAGGAGCTGAAGCATGAAGAGAAACCATGCCCATTATAAATTAGGAAACTGAAGGAGCGGCTGAGCTGGGTGAACTTGATTATGCCAGACTTGGCTCAAAAGCAAGAAGACCTGACTCGCATGGGAACAGTTGTGTAGATAGTGAGTCAACTTTACAAACTGTGGAACCTTACAGGCATGGAGAGGAACAATATAGGGATAGTTGTAATGTTGTATAATAGCAGTTGTCAAATATATCTAATAACTGTGGATGGATGTTTAGTCTGTTAGGCTAGTTCTTCAGAAATGGTCTTGTTTTATAACTTTATCATATTTAGTGATATTACTAATAATGCCTTTTTGTCTTTTTTTTTCCTTGCGCTATAAAGGTTGTCTTGGAAACAGAAATCACAAACAAATCCGCTTTGAAACTTTATGAAAATCTTGGTTTTGTGCGAGATAAACGTCTGTTCAGATACTATTTAAACGGAGTCGATGCGCTGCGTCTTAAACTCTGGTTGCGTTGAGGCGGGACAGTGACATCTCGGAACAAATCCCTGTCGGAGGCTTGTTCAGGACCTCACCACCATGCGGCTCTCCTATCTGTTGCACTAAGGCATGGCGCGTTACGTCCTGAATTCAACCAGATTCTTTCTTTCAACATCAAGAAGACTTTTAATTTGGTACCAGCAAGATGTGCCACTTGTTAGCCAAGACATATTCATGCATTCATTTTGCAAATTCTACTGACTTGTGTTATAATAAATATAAAAAAAAAGCAGAAAAAAAAACAAAAAGGAAGTGAGAAAATATTACAAAAAATGAACATTTTATCACAAAACCTATGTGAGAACTGTAATCATTGGTTCTCCGGGGGGGGGGGATGGGGGGAGGGTTGCAGCAGCCAATGTATACTGTCAAATTCTCTAATTGTGCTAACATTGCTACCAATCTTGCCATAATTTTCTGAGGAAGGCAAAAAAATGTTTGTTTGTTTTTTTCTTTTGTTTCTCAGTATTTACTTTTTTTTTCCCGCATTCTTGGAACCTCATTAGTAAATTCAAAACTATAAATCCCAATGTTGTGGGGTGTGATATTAAAGGAAAAGTCATTGCATCTGCCAGTGCCTGTACAGTACAGAAGACCACACTGCATGTTTCCCCATTAACCCCCACCCCTTCTTCTTTTCTCAAACTTTTTGAAAGGAAATCAAGTGTTTTTTTGGTTTTATTTAAAGTTCTGAAAGTAAATTATTTCAAACTTTTATAAATTTTCTTTCTATTGCATTTGAAGGGAACCTGTCAGCAGAAAATGGCTTCGCTTCTACCAGTATGTTGTCAAGCATCACAGGACCTTCCAGATCAGGTTTTTCATGGCCTAGTGTGGTGGCCTCATCCAGAAAACAAACATTGAAGTGAGATGTGAATTGGTTGTCTAAAGTCACAGAGGAACTGAAGTCATGCTCTCCCTACTTAAGATTATCACCTTTGCTGTTATTGACAACATTGCGTCCAGGGACAGCACCAAGAAGACGTGTTCATGATGTCAATCACAGCGGGGAGAGCTTGACTTCAGTGCTAAACACTCCGCCCCCATGACTTTATATAGCCAATTTACCTGTCACTTCATAGTTGATTTTCTGGCTGATGCCACCACACTGGGTCGTAAAAGAAACATGACCTTGAAGGGTTTAAGCTGCTTGACAAGGTACTGGTTTATTAGGTCCATTTCTGCTGACGGGTTCCTCTTAAAAAGTGTAAGCTATGTAGGGAATGAAACTAATCACTTAGCTGCTAAGAAAACAAAACTATTAAAATCTATGCTGGTTCTGGATGCACTTTTCTGTAGGCGCTTGGGATTTTAAAGAAATTATTGTAAATTGGTATGATTTTATTTAAAACAGATGTAGCTCTAAAGAACCGCTCTGCTATATTAATTTTTTTTTTTTTTTAATAAATTTCTTGTCCTGATTTGACTTTGGCGTTTTCTCAGCTTTTGCTTCACGTTCTAAATTTTTATTTCAATCCTTTTGCTGTACTTGAGATCTAGGAAAGAAGAAATTTATCTTTTAAAAGTTTGTCCTTTTGGCACTAAGCCAGTTTTTGTAGAATTTTTTTTTTTTCTCCCCCCATTAAAATAAATTTTTGTGGTTTTTACTCCCTCCAGTCTTTTTAGATCTTGAAATGTTACATTGGCCTTACTGCTGTATAACACTTTCTATATCAATATTTTTGTTTTTTTGTTTATATACAATGTGAAGATCATTTCCCAATACAGCCATGTTGTTGTTTTTTTGGTTTTTTTTTTTGTGTGTGTTCAAAGATTTATCACAAAAATGTTCTGTATATTCTTTTTCCTGCTGCACTTACTGAAAACAATGTTGGATTTGCTTTTAAGAAAAAAAAAAATCACAAGTCAATATAAATTGATTTCTTTGTCCAGCTCTGTTATGGCGGCAAGACTCATAAACTCAGTTCCATGGAATCATTACAAAAAAATCTACCATCAAAGTCCAGATAATCCAGATCCAGCTACAGTGACTGTGGTAATCTTGTTCCTTCTAAAATCAACGTTTTAAGATTCTGCTAATCTGCCAGAAGGGCTCTGGGTGGTGTCATCAGAGCCCCAGGCTGTTTAGGAGCAAGTTTCTCTCCTTCCTCTATTGAGCAGGGGGAAAAAGGGCTGAGATTGGGCCCCTCCCAAAGGTAATATTGTTTGGTTAATCTAAACCCTCTAGACTGCCCTCTGTAGATTGAGGCTTACCTGGGATACTCTTGGCATGAACTTAGTTGATTTTATAAGTAAGGCAGCCGTGGATAACAAATATAAGATTACCACAGTCACACTGCCCGGATCTAGAAGTAAGTGTCCCTGTTTATCATTCTGGATTTTGATGGTAGATTTCCTGTAAAGGGAATCCGTCAAAAGTGTTGACCATACAAAGCTGCAGACATTGTTGGATATTGGCCTCGGAGCGCCGTGTACCTATGTGTGTGATGTTAGTAGCAGCAGGAATGTGAAAAATGTAATGTATGTTCCAGTATTGTAGCTGGACTTTGAGCACTCTTGTGCATCGTTGTTCTGTTTGAATGCTACAAGTCTAATTTAGTGGAGGGGCTGAGCAGCAAATCAATGAAGAGATCTTAATTTTCACCAGTGCTACAATCCTGGAACATGCATTTGTTTCTCCACAGTCCTGCTGCTAACAACACACACAGTCTGATTACTAATCTTTCCAGGGCTACTACCTAACAACTTGGCTCTGTACAAATGAGAAGCGTTTATATGGCCAAATCCATGAAAATCAAGTCTCTTAAGTATTTGGAATAACTGGATAAAACCCCAATGTGCCTGCCCCGACAGCTCCCTACTCTATACTCCTGAATAGCTAATTGGTCTGGTTATGTAGAGATGGGAGAGTAATGTATGGTAGTCAATGACTTGTAGGAGGTTTTTTTTTTTTTGCTTCTATTTACCTGTGATTTTATTATTTCTTTGATTTGGGGGTGGGGGTTCTATTTGGCAAAATTAAAAAAAAAAACAATGTTTTATAGCGAAATTTCTCAATCTCCTCCTCCTCTTCTTGTCCGGCCGTGCTGATATTCCTTTTTAATGGCAGGGTCCTCCAGGGTTATAATATTTGGCACCTATCATTAGAATAATGATTTTCAGTTCTGCTTCTCCTATGTCCGGCTTTGGTTAACCTGTCTCTGAGTTTGTACTGTACGTGTCCTAAAAACAAATCACTTTGCTGAGCGCGTACAACACCCCAAATGCGTCTCCTCCGCCCAGAACTGTAACGTCTTGTGAAAGTCACCGCATTACAGCTGTACTTGGGCAATCTCTAAATCCTTAAATTTGTTAGATTTCATACGATGTGGGACTGATGATTATATGTTGTTGTGTTCTTTTTCATCTGCCTTAATCCTTCTCAGTGCTGAACGATCACGATGCATTGGCTGGGCTCGTCCTGCAGCTCCTTTCCAGCACGGACAAGGCGGATACGTCCCCATCCTGGAGATTTGCTGCACAATGCCGCCTTGCAATGTTTTCCATGCCATGTTCTGCACTGAAGCTTTAGATACAATTTTAAGTGGGATTGTTCAATGTGTGAGCTGTAAAAATAAAAGAATTCTGTTGTTTATGTATTGTGCGCTACATCCGCTTTATCTTCTGTTCTTTTATTCTGTATTGCACTAAAACCTTTGTTCTAGGCGTCCAAGTTCCAGTCCCACAGATGTAAAGGTATAACTCTTGGTCTCATAGTAGTCTCACACAAGGTGTGGAGACTAGTGATCTAGAACTAGAATCTAGATTGGTCCCCCTACACCCCAAAAATCAAATGACATCCCACTTCAGCAAAAGGAATTACTTTGACTTTTGTTATTTATAGCCTCTACTAAAGAGGTGGAAGTCTACCAGTTCCCCAGTCACCACACTATTAAAAAACCACATATGTTGAACACATAAGCAAATCTGTTCTAGAGAATTAGTTTTACCTTCTATGGCAGTGGTGGCGAACCTATGGCACGGGTGCCAGAGGTGGCACTCAGGGCCCTTTCTGTGGGCACTCAGACCATCACTCCAGGACAGAGTTCACCAAATAAGGGAAAAGGTGTTGACAGAACTGCAATATCTTTAGAGGTCCTCATTCTAGACCCTTCATTCTTCCTCTACAGAGAGACCCTGGATAGAAGCTACAATGATAGTCTGCATTTGTCCTCCTTCTTTCGACTGTATTGGTGGCCTCAGGGGCTGGTACGATTGAAAGATGTGGAAGAACAACTAGCAATAAGTTACTGCTTAAAATGCCATGTTGGCACTTCACGGTAAATAAGTGGATTTTGGTTGCAGTTTGGGTACTCGGCCTCCAAAAGGTTCACCATCACTGTTCTATGGGGTTTGTGCTGAGAGTCCTTGGCAGCAGTGAAAGAAGAAAAATAATGTATGGGCAGGTCTGGCCACAGCTAGGCATTGTACAGCTTATTAAAGGGGCTGTACCAAGTAAGCAAGCTGTCCCCAATCCAAAGAAAAGGGACAAAAGGTGATTAGTGAGGGACTACTGCCACCACCATTCAGGGGAGTGGGAGTCACCTTCTTGTGGATGGGAGTAGCAACAGGACATATATTATTCCTGCTGCTCCATTCAATAGAATACAATTTCAGATATTGCTGAGCATAGCACTCCAGTTATACTCCATAGTTATCTCCAGCACTCACTTGGCCAGATTACGGCCAAAATAGACACCAGGTCACTGCGGTGAGCACACAGTATCTCACCGCACCATGGCTGAGCTGGGCAAAGTATAGGACATGTCTTATATTTTGCGTTATTTGATTTCAATGGAGAGGGGAGGGGTGAGGAGCTCTGCGGGAATGTGAATGAGGCCAAAGTTAGTGGATGACAGTGTCGGAGCTGGATGAATGCTATTACATGGAGCAGTAGGACAAATGTTCTACCTGCTACTCCACCCTTTAGTAAGAACAGCTCCCCTGTGCTCCGGATTGCTGAGGGTCCTAGCAGTCTGACCCTCACTGATTAACTTGTTATCCTCTATGCTTTGGGACACCTGTCTCAAGGTCTCAGTCACTATTCCACCTTTTAGAGCAACTCACAAGGATCCATCCCAGTCTTTATCTAGTTAATACATACATTAATCATTCTAAAATCATATTTTTGTTATTATGTAAATGAGGCTGGGCTCATGGAGAGTGATGTCACCTCTAATGGACTGACTAGAAGGCCGGCTTCATCCCGTCACTCATGTATAGGGAGGCTACCCATGCCTATGTCTCAACATCACAGCCTCCAGGCACGAGAACTAAGCTGTATTCTTAAGCCTCATTCACATTTGTAACAACAGCAGAATGTTTCCTGTTTCCAGACAATCCCTTTGAACACCAGATAAGTTTTTGATTGTTTGCTTTAAACCAAGGTCAAATCTTGGGTTTTTACAGGATATAGGTCTGAACTGATTGACACATCCTGTGTATATGGCTACCGTCACACTACATTGTTAGCCCTCCATTGTAGTATGTCGGGAGGATTCCCACTTTACACTTTAAGGAAACCTACCACGTGAAATTCAACTTGTAAGCTTCAAATACTGAGCACCAGCTCAGGGTGAGCTGGCGCCGGAGCATGGTACACGCTCGGCGCACTATGTGCGCGTGACGTCACCGGCTCTCCGGTACTTCCTATTTAGGCACTCGGTTGCGCGCATGGTGCGCCAAGCGCTTACCACAGTGCTGCGAAGCGGCTTCACAGCTCAGCCGGTTGCCATATTCAGCTGAATCCCATTGATTCAATCGAAGCTCGAGGCCAGGCTGCCTGGACCGAAGCTAAAAATCTTTACAAGTGAGTTGACAAAATTAGGTCCCAGCTCCGCAGTAAAAATAAAAACTTCCTTTATTAAACCATAAAATATAGCAACATGACTAACCATACAAGCAGCTGACGTGTTTTGGGCTGATGACTAAGGGCATGCAATTTTTTTACTTTTGCCCGACTCTATTTTTCGGACTATAAGGCGCACAACCCTTCTCAGAAATCAAAGGTGCGCCTTATAGTCCAATGCGCCTTATATATAAAACCGTATTTACAGACAACAGCTGCCTTGAAATGTGCACAGGTCTGCCACCTGCTGGTCATTCGCCTTATAATCCAGTTCGCCTTACATATGAACCTAGACGTTTTAGCAGGCATTTATTGAAGGTGTGCCTTATAATCCGGTGCGCCTTATAGTCTGAAAAATACGATAGTATGGATAGTCATGTCATTTACTAAGGGCACCAGTTTTCTGCCAGACTTTGCACGTTCTTTTTAGGCGCAAATTGCTTGCATATGTATTTAAGAAGTGTCTGTGCCACATTTGTGTTGCATGCGTCCTTTTTTTGGTGCAGCTGCACTAGGCATCATGTGAAACAAATGCGGCAGATTTAAAATGCAAAGTCCAACAGAATTGTGTCTCATGCCGCATGTTAAAGGTGCACCAAAAAAATTTGGTGCACTCTGTTGGAGCTGTGCAGGGGGCACCAGATTCATGAAGAACGGGCGCCATAAATCCTGAAACTGGCGCCCCCTGCACACTAGACAGGCAAACAGCACATAGTACAGACTGTACTGTTCTTAGTGAACCAATATGTCCATAAGTATACTACATCATGCATAAGTGAAAAGGGAATGGACTCACACTCAATAAAGTAAGTATAAATATAGGCAGGGTATGAAAAAACTAAGAATCTACAGAGAAGAAAACAGTTCTTACATAGGCCCACAAAATAGGATACCAATCCGAGGATACAGTCTACCAATAGTATACGTACAGGCATTTACATACAAGATGGGTTCTTTGGGTTTGTTCTTTAGTTGAATTTGTATGTAAGTCGGACAAAAAATATATTTGTCCAAGCGAAAATTGAATTTTCAGAGTTTTTTGGGACCAAGGATTATTAATAAAAGTTCAATACAGACACCTTACAGCTGATCATTGCAGCTTGGGACTAAAGTAACATCCAGAGAGCTTCACCAGAGGTCACAGTGAGCAGAGGGGTCCGTCTTTAACTAGGGGTCATCTGTAAGTGTGGTGTTCTTAAGTACGGGATCGCCTGTATACAAAAAATGAGGTGTGGGTGTGTTATGTGCTGTTTTTTTTAAAAGTTTGTATGTGTTTGAAGTTACATATTATGTCGTCTAGGGGGCAGCACACACCAGTGTTTGGAAAATGCTTTATTAAGCAGCTGACACTGGACATACCTCAATGCATTGCAGGTATTAAGAGATATAATTCAAGATAGAGAAACAAATAATGGACATTTTTTTTTTTCCGGCTCCAGATTTTTATTCCAGCATCACATCAGTCTTTGGTGCTGACAGCTCAGCCAAACCATGGCCAACACAGGAGGTCACTGGTGACACACAAGAGCTAATGGGTATTGCACCAGAGCTTATATATCTCGGCCTTTCCATGCCTCTAGAGTGCACCCCCCCTTATTGTTCCCTATATCTTGGTCTCCTCACAGTGAAATCCTTTTGCTCACACTAAGGCTGCATTCACACTAACGCAAGGGGGACGTATATACGGGCGACGTCCCCCATAGAAGGCAATGGGCGCACGGCGCCCTATGGGAGCGGTACGGTGCAGCACCGTACCGCTCCGTACCCCGTGAAAAAATAGGACGTCCTATTTTTTCACAGCATACGGAGCCATGCGCCATGTATCCCTATGGAGAGAGGCGGGGGTGAGCAGCGCTCTCCCCCTCCTCCTCTCCCCGCGCGCTGCCGCGTGCCCGCCGTGCTACGGTACGGCGGGGAACGGTAGTGTGAATCCAGCCTAAAACTGTGCCCCCAAATACTGCGGTAGTGCTCCTCCCTCCCATTCTAGACCTACACAGTAAAAAGTCCCAACACTTTGTAATACCTGCAATTGTGGCATCCAATTTTTGTGCTGAAAAACTCTTTATACATGAGTATATATGATATGTTTTCTTTTCAATAAACTTTATTAAAAGTAATATGTAGCAATATACATAGAATTGTCAGTGAATCACAATAGAATTTCAAAATACAGGCTGTAAGGCATATACACACAAGTTTAGCGTATCCAGTAGTACAGCTGGGTTGTAAAAGACAGTCCACATTGCTCAAAGCGATAACTATGTCTAGATGAAGGCTAACTCCTTTAGTGCAACGAGTGAAGAAACTGGAGAAAAAGTCTAAATTGTTACTAAACAAATATTGACAACTCAAAAACACACTAAACATGTACAACATGGGGATCCGATGGAAAACACATACGGGTATACAGAGGGATAGGGGAGGTAGAGAGGGAGGGGGAAGCACACCGGGTGAGAGGGAATGGTAAGAGTAGAGAAAACTTCTAACTCAGACCAAGTCATCCATCACTTGTTTCTATCCAAGGGGCAAATTCTGTTGAACTGCGGAAGTCAATCCACGGGGACCAGACCTTGGTATACCTATCCATTTGAGAGTCCGCCGGTCCCTCCATGGCTCTCATCTCCTCCATTCTCATGATATGGTTCAAGGCCTCTGCCCACTGGGCCCTTGAGGAACTTACACTCGACTTCCAGAGTCTGGGGATAATCTGCTGAGTAGCGGCAATGCAGTGTCTCAGAAAACCTTTTTTTATCGCAGAGATGGAGCCATGGATCATAGATAGCAGCCCAATCTCTGGAAGCGGTACTACCGTGTCCGACCATAGTTTATTGTAGAGTGCAAAAACCGCTTCCCACAGACCTCTCACCCCAGGGCAAGACCACCAGATATGTAACATAGAACCATGTTCCCTGCCACATCTCCAACACATATCAGACACCTCCGGGAACATCTTATGCAGCTTCTCTGGGGTTCGATACCATCTGGTGATGATTTTAAAGTTTGTCTCCTGTATTTGTGACGAGACAGAGAGTTTATGGGTCAAGACAGACGCCTTATCCCATTCCTCTTCAGCAAATGTTTTGTTCAGTGCTCTTTCCCAAGCCTGTCTGTACGGGACAGGCGTATTTTTAGTCCTCTCTCTCAACAGCCACCCATAGACTGCAGATATTAGATGTCTAGGAGTCTCTTTACTCGTGAAAATTTGTTCTATAAATGTTAGTTCCAGTGTAAGGGATTGTATGGGCCCCAGGGATTGTAAGAAGCTGCTCAATTGATTAGCCATAAACCATCTGCTACCTCTCATGTCTGCGGGAAACCATCCTTCCAGAGAATGTATGACACGGCCTTTCAGGGTTCAGATCTCGTAGGGGGCACCTAGCATCTAGAAATATTGGAGACATGGGGCCCGGTATGGAGGTCAAGTTATGTCGTTTCCTCATTCTGTCCCAACTACCCAAAAGTGTCCTATATAGGGGCGTGCAGGGAGAGGATGTGTCGCGGTCTGCCGGGGAAAGCCAGAGGGATGCCATCAGAGGTGACGAGTTCAAAGAGGCTTCCAACGTCACCCAGAGCTTGGAGGACGAATTCAAGGCTGCATCTGCTAGACAAGCCAGCATAGAGGCCTCATGATATAGACCCATATCAGGTAAGCCCCCCCCCCCCCCCCCCAGCTCTTTAGGCCTAGTGAGTAAAGTGTGTGAGCCAACCGAGGTCTAGAGTAATCCCATATAAAGCCTGAGATCACCCTTTTAAGTCTACTAAAGAAGGAAGGGGCCACTTGTAAGGGTATTGTTTGGAAGAAATAGAGTATTTTCGGCAGAATATCCATTTTAATTACACTAATCCTTCCGAACCATGAGAGCGGTAGGCGCTTCCAGGCAAGGAGCTCCTTCTCCAGTGACGTCAAGAGGGGCTGATAGTTATCCTGAAAAAGGCTAGATAAATCCGTCGGGATTTTTATCCCCAGATATGTGCTGGCTTTTTCGGCCCAGCGAAAGGGGAACTCATTCTTAATATCTCCCACCACAGTGTCAGGCAGGTTAACGTTAAGCAGTTCGGACTTAGTGAGGTTTACTTTAAAGTTAGAAAGTTCGGAAAAGATTTTAAACTCTGCCATTACTGACGGAAGTGTTGTGCGTGGTTGTGTGATAAATAATAATAAATCATCCGCGAAGATGGCCATTTTGTGATGGAGCCCACCCAACTGGAGACCCTTGATGGATTTATTAGTTCTAATGGCATTTGCCAATGATTCCATCACTAAAATGTAGAGCAGTGGTGATAGGGGGCACCCCTGACGGGTTCCGTTACTTATGGCAAACGGGGCAGTAAGGTCCCCATTTACCCTGACCATCGCCGTCGGATACTGGTAGAGGGCCATTATACGGACTAGCATAAGGGGGCCAAGACCTATTTGTCTGAGCGTCTGCTCCATGAAATTCCAGCTTACTCTGTCAAATGCCTTTTCGGCATCAACAGAGAGCAGGCACATGGGGATCTTTTGCCTTTGGGCAGCATGCATCAAAGACACTGTTTTGATAGTATTGTCCCTGGCTTCCCTGCCCGGGACAAACCCCACCTGCTCTTTATGAATGAGACCTGGAATTAGTGTTTGCAGGCGCTGCGCCAGCAACTTAGAGTATATTTTTATATCTATGTTTATGAGGGAGATGGGTCTGAAGTTGGCACAATGGGTGGCGTCTTTCCCAGGTTTTGGAATCACAGATATATGTGCCATTAGGGATTGCTTTGGGAAAGTAGCCCCTCTAGCTATCGCATTGTAGGAGGATAGGAGGGGTTCAATTATATCCATTTTCAACGCTTTGTAGAAGCGCGGAGAAAAGCCACCCAGTCCCGGACTCTTGCCCACTTTCAGTTCCTTAATCACCTGGGCAAGTTCCTCAGGTGTAAACTCGTCCTCCAAGCCCTGGGCCAACTGCTGTGATATACGCTTTGGGGCATACTTAGACAGGTATGGAGCAGGACGCGGCCAGTCTGGCAGGGACACCAACGGAAGTTCAAAAGTTCCTAGGAAACCAGGCAGATCCCCCAGACGTCTGAAAGATGCACTCTTCCCATCTTTTTTAGCCAACAGTTGGAAGGGATATCCCCATCTATATAAGATGTCGTGATCTCTGAGCAATTGTAGTAAAGGCTTGAGAGCTTTTCTGAGGAATAACGTACGCCGAGCAAGATCTGGCAGGATCAGTAAAGGCGAGTCACCATGTTGCAATCCACCAGAATCTCTGGCACGCTGTAAGATTCGTTCTTTATCTTTATAAAAATGTATACGGCAGATGACATCTCGTACACGTTTAGGATCTGAGGAGCGCGGGCCAAGCATGTGGTGGATCCTATCTATTTCGATCTTTTTGTTAGGAGGCATTTGTAGCAAGCTACCAAAGAATTTCTGAGCCCAATTCTCTAACTGTGATGGCGGAACCTCTTCCGAGAGACCACGTATTCTCAAATTATTTAGTCTATGACGATTCTCTATATCATCAAGATGATCCATGATATCAGCAATTTGGGACGTGTGTTGTGCGATAACCTCTTTATGAGAATGAATAACATCACGCAGTCCTTCCTGTTGATCCTCCAACTCCAGGACCCTGTGCCCCACATGTTTATGGCTGCTGCAGCTGCGGGCTGTGTGTGTGTTCTGCTCCCCTGCATTGACAGAGCAGAAGCGCTGGGATTAGCTGTGCCGGCGGCCATCTTGGCTGGTGCGTGCTTGCTTGTAACGTTGAGCCGACCGGCTCAAAGAAGGTGGCCACGACCCCATTTTCCTTTCAAGACCGGGCTCTCCCGGTGCTCCTGCCTTCCTTGCCCACCATCATGTCCCCGGTCTGTGCCTCTGGATGCCTGCTGCGTCGGTATAACGGGTCTCGGAGCGGAGCACTGCAACTGTGCGTCCTATCCCGCCATTAGCTAGCCACGCCCCCTATATGATATGTTTTAGGTGATTTATTTTGCTTGTGTGTTCACACTTGTTTTCAATAAACAATGCATATATGAATCCCTAATGGCCGCTGAATCATTTTTTTGCATTGTTCATTAAGGGTACTTCTTCTTTCCATGATGGTGTGTCAGAAGAAGATTGGCGGACCTAGTGTCCTGCAAGTGCTGGTGTAAAGCCCAGACCTGGCACTAACATCTGGGATCAGAAAAGTTTTGATCTGGGTTTTAACCCCTCACTTGAAGTGGCAAGCATGACTGCAGCATGTAAGTGGATTCCCCCTGGATCAGACCACGATCCATACTGTGGCAGCCCCGGGTTCTGGTGTATGCCCTGAGGCTGGCGGCTTCCCTGCATGCTGGGTTCTGCCTCCTGGCAGGACCTGGCTGTAACTAATAGAGCATGCAGCAACATGCTCAGTTACTTACATCACACACTGCAATATATTTGTATTGCAGTGTGTAAGGGCTTGAACAAGTGATCAGACGAACACCAAGTCTGAAGAAATTTAAAAATTTAAAATAAAAGTAAAATAAATTTTTATAATAAATAAATAAAAAGTTCCAAATACACCACATCTACATATAAAAATCAAATAAAGTATAAAAACCTACATATTCGCAATCACCGTGTCCATAACAATCTGTACAATAAATCTAAAGCAATATTGAACTCGCACAGCGAGCGGCTTTAAACAAAACACAAAAAACTTCCCTTAGTATATAATTCATCAAATACCCCCACAAAAAACATTCAAAAAATTGATCAAAAAAAGTTATGTGCCTCAAACTGATACCACTGAAAACAACAACTCATTCACAAAAAATAGACCAAAATTAATAAAATGAATTACCGCATCCTGCAAATAATAAGCCTTCATATGTTCGCATTACCAAAAAAAAATTATTTTATTGTCTGTACAATGTGAAAGAGATAGACTGTGTATTAGGCTACATTCACACGATGTATGCCCACCGTACCATAGTACGGCGGGCATACATCAGCGCTGCGGAGAGGAGCAGGGGATGAGCGCTGCTCACCCCCGCCCCTCTCCATAGAGAGATACAGCGCACGGCGCCGTATCACAGGAAAAGATAGGACAGGTCCTATCTTTTCCCGTGCTACGGAGCGGTATGGTGCCGCACGTGTGCTGCACCGTAACGCTCCCGTACAGGGCCGTGAGCCCATAGGAGTGTATGGGGGACGTATATCGGACGTATATACGTCGGCCGTATATATGTCCCCCATACATGTGTGTGAATGTAGCCTTAGTTTGATCAAATATCAGAGAATATGTAGGCAAAAATATCTTTATTTTGTCACAACCACACTTGTAGCATACTTGGGGCTATCTGATTGTAGGTCCCATAGCATCCGTGTCAGTCCTAGTATTGTGGGTATCGAGACTAATAGAATTAAAAGCATCTCGAAAAAAAATCCCTTCAGGCCCACTTGAGGTGCACACTGAGGTAAGTTCCAATTTATTATTATAAAAAATGTTAAAACTTTAAAAGTGGGGGATGAGTTCATGGACTCAAACATTCCCTTGTTCAGAAAATAGTTTACAGAGACGCGTTTTGGGCCCTTACTGGGTACATCATAAGTCATACACATTGTGAATTCAAGTCAAAAAGGAAATTCATGTCCGTTAATAGCAAAATAAGGCTCAGAAGGCTGTTTCGGGGGTTCTTTACAGTGTAATTCAGTAGAATTTCCTCCGTCAAAGATCCGCAATCTGAGATCTCTCATATCATTTAAAACTACAATAAAAATCATTGATAGATTATTTAGCTTTTTGAGCCCTGGTTTTTACAAAACAAGTCTTTAAAAATTATGCAAATTAGCCTGAGGGCCTCCATGCTCCATTAACAGCTATGGAGTCTGGAGCCCCTCAGGCTCATCTTCATATTTATTTTAATACAAACAAGGGCACAAAAAGCTTAAAGAGCAGATCCTGGCAGAGGGAGCACATATCTGTTTGTGCTTGGTTTACAATCCTTCATCCTGATGGTAGACTTCCCTTAAGTTTCCACCTCAGGCAGCAAAAAGGCTTCGAATTGGCCCAGTGTATATAGTAGTGAAAACCAAAGCATAGCTTATTTAATGGATCTGTTATTTCTTCATCATACCTTCCAGTTTAGTGGCGGAAATACAAGAACATTTATTCTATAGTAAATGCAGCTCAGGGCTTTAGGTAGCTATAAAAGTAATTAGTTATCTGCTCCTTTTTTCTTTTTTTTCCCTAAGAAACACATTAATTTAGGAATGACATTGTCTTTTGTAGATTAGTCTTACTGTCTGATGAATGTCTTAAATTCCAGGTATCGGTGGTTATTAAAAGCAATTATACTTATATATATATATATACATATATATGGCGGAATATTACATCATTATTTACTCTGTAATTCCCAGATATTAAATATTCGTTCGGTACAGCGTAGTAAATCCTATATATCTGTGTATGAAATCATTTACTCCACCATTTCCATTTCAGGGGACGCTCATAGGTCCTGGGTAAATTATGCCCGCACTCATTAGTTATAATTATTTGCCGCTGTACAGTGAGATAATCAATTTTCTGTATGGTGCCCTTGGTAATTGCTCTGAGTAAAGAAGCAACTTAAATCCAAGGTCTATGGAAACAACTCCGAACACTAATTAGGTTTCTGTTTTTTTTTTTCTTTTCAAGGATTTATCTAGAGGACAAGTATTTACACAGCTAATAGATGGTCCTTAAGCTAATGAAATTTGACTGTCACTTTGACAGTGGCATTGAACATGGGGATATCATGCATAATACACAATCTTTTTAATTTGTATTATGTATATAATGGATACCAACTATAATAATGGACTGAAGAATTTGGACACCAAATGCCTTTTTTCTGCTCCTTCTTTCTCCTGTAGTGAGCAGTAGCAGTGCATAAATAGGGAAGAAAGGTAGAGGAAAATGAAGGACACCGGAACAGATATTACATAGTTAACTATTATAATCTGAACTATTCATTTAGTCACACTTCAAAAATGGAAGTAAGCAGAGCCAGGTCCAACCAGAACCAATAGAAAAAACACAGTACAAAATCGTAATAGCAGAGAATGGTTAGAACAGGAGCCAAAAAAATCACAAAGCCAGAGGATGACACTGGCACAGATGTTACAGAACATTTTGGGACGTTTTTATGGTAAATTTTTGAATTTTAACTGGCATTCTGGCCCAACCTATTACAATATGTTGCTATGGGAAGCAACATATTTCTTTCCTACTTTAAGCTAAGCTACATTTCATAGGTTAGAAAAAAGTCTAAGACCAATTAAACGGGATCACAATAATTGGTCTGTGCTGTCATATAGGCAACTGGAAATAAATGAATATCTCTACATCTGACCTGAAATCCAGAAAATCCAGACCGAAATCTGTGGTGAATCCACATGCTGTACATGTAGATTTACTGTGGACAACTTGTGTTTGCTTTGGTGATGTTTTCTCATGCTGCACAGCTCTTATAAGGAGCTTTTATCTGAAAGGGATTTCCAATGTATGACACTTACCTTAAATCCGCAGAAGAGGGTATTAGATTTAGAATCTAAACCCCAAAATTGAAAGTATAAGATGCACTTAAAATGGTCAGAAACTAATAATTAAATGCCCCTCCTCCTCCTCCAATATCCCCCTCCGATATCTGCTTTTAACTGTGTGCTGTCGCGATCCCCTAGGTGCGTTGTCCGATGAGGATGAAGTCCGGCACGATTCACTAAGATCGTGCGCCCGATATCCTGCATGTGCCGCTTCCCCGCTCAGGTCCGCCGGAGTTCACCTTCTTCTTCCCGGTGTATGTGAGTGCATGTCTTGCGACACAATTTGAATTTTAAATCCCGCACTTTGTCCGAATCAGTCGCGTTGTCCGGCGGTCACACCCCCGATTTGTGTCAAATGAAAGTCGTCGTGATTGCGCCAGAATCCGATCACGTGCGTCAAAAACCCCTACTAAATGTGGCGTAAATCGGAAATAGTGGGGAACCAACCACCAACTCAGAGAGGATTGAAAATCCACAGCAGACATCAGAGTGAAGAGCTGCTGGAAAATTACAGATCACATATTGTTACTCCTCATTTACATTCGCTGCCCGTGTTGTGCTGATCTGTAGTTATCTTCCTCATGCTTACTGTATGTGTGAATAAGACTGTCCCTGTTCTGTATGAATTTTAGAGCCCCTACAAGAATTTTAGAGCCCCTACTTATGGTACTAGAATAAGCTTCTTAGGGAATGGAGTATGTGTCCCTTCTGCCTGATTTCAATCTGTGGTTTCAGGACCTTTGGAGGACCTTCAAAGGCCCTAAAATAGCTCTTGTCTACATGTGTAATGAGAGCAGGAACATATGTACAAGTATTTAATGGGTGAAGGTCCTTCTCAGTATAGAATTTGGTGGGTGGTTTGGGTGACCATGGGCCTTCTAGAAGCCTTGTGTATTCCTGTGTGAGTCATAGGGCTCTGTTCAATCTCTCTCCAGTCATATGTAGGTGGATGGAGTAACAGAGCAGATGCCTTTTCGCCCCAGAGCAAGTGCACAGGCTATCCCAATTATAAAGTACTGGGAAGGTATTTAAATCTGAATTTTTATTCTTTTCAGATCACAGAATATAGCGTTAGAAAATCCTCCAATTTTTTTCTGTTGGGCAAATGTAATCAGTGGCAAATAGTCTTCCCAATAATTGAGAAGTGCTCCCTACAGTCGGATCATTTCTGCAGAATGGAAGGGATTCTGTGATTACATTATCTGAGCTCTAGGCATTTGTTCTAGTAATGTTCACACATTGATGGGACCAGTGGAGATGTATTAGACTTTACTTCCCTCAAATCCTAATGGGTATTATATTCAGTAGATGAGAACAAAATAAATGCATTTTTTCACATTTTGTGCAGCTCCAGGCAGTACTTAATATACTCCTGTACATATAAAGATTAATACTCAGGCAATGAGGATGTTAATGGATTTCTTGTTTGTGCTTCTGGTTCCTCTCTGAAGAGACGTATAATAGTGTCGTGCAGGCTGTGGTATAACACTGTAAGATATAAAGGCAAAAAATGCTGTTTATTGTATAATAATTTTAGTTCTACAGTGAATATAAAAGTTCGCTGGTCAGTCTTGCACCTCTTTGCCCATCACAAGGTATAGCGAAGTAGTAATATGTCAGGAAATTAATGGATATTTAAATTGGTAGCCCATAATAAGACAGAGAATAACACACTGGTTCGTAGGGGTCCAACTTATGGCCATCTTTTCTATGGGAAATTCCCAATCAATTATTCTCTAGCCTCTCTACAGCAAGGGCTAAACTATAGAAAGGTGCCCCAACGTACTGTAGAGTAATATATGAAGTATATCTAGCAGGTTGTGGCATCTCCAACCTATGTTGAAACCAGGTATGAAGGGACGTTCTGTTCAGCAACTATTGTTAATGGATATAGTGTATATCAGTGTCCACATAGGAAGGAGACACTGGACACCCCCTAAGGAATGGTTGAACCCAAACTAATTTATGTACCTTTATACACTCACCGGCCACTTTATTAGGTACACCTGTCCAACTGCTCGTTAACACTTAATTTCTAATCAGCCAATCACATGGCGGCAACTCAGTGCATTTAGGCATGTAGACATGGTCAAGACAATCTCCTGCAGTTCAAACCGAGCATCAGTATGGGGAAGAAAGGTGATTTGAGTGCCTTTGAACGTGGCATGGTTGTTGGTGCCAGAAGGGCTGGTCTGAGTATTTCAGAAACTGCTGATCTACTGGGATTTTCACGCACAACCATCTCTAGGGTTTACAGAGAATGGTCCGAAAAAGAAAAAACATCCAGTGAGCGGCAGTTCTGTGGGTGGAAATGCCTTGTTGATGCCAGAGGTCAGAGGAGAATGGGCAGACTGGTTCGAGCTAATAGAAAGGCAACAGTGACTCAAATCACCACCCGTTACAACTAAGGTAGGCAGAAGAGCATCTCTGAATGCACAGTACGTTGAACTTTGAGGCAGATGGGCTACAGCAGCAGAAGACCACACCAGGTGCCACTCCTTTCAGCTAAGAACAGGAAACTGAGGCTACAATTTGCACAAGCTCATCGAAATTGGACAGTAGAAGATTGGAAAAACGTTGCCTGGTCTGATGAGTCTCGATTTCTGCTGCGACATTCGGATGGTAGGGTCAGAATTTGGCGTCAACAACATGAAAGCATGGATCCATCCTGCCTTGTATCAACGGTTCAGGCTGGTGGTGGTGGTGTCATGGTGTGGGGAATATTTTCTTGGCACTCTTTGGGCCCCTTGGTACCAATTGAGCATCGTTGCAACGCCACAGCCTACCTGAGTATTGTTGCTGACCATGTCCATCCCTTTATGACCACAATGTACCCAACATCTGATGGCTACTTTCAGCAGGATAATGCGCCATGTCATAAAGCTGGAATCATCTCAGACTGGTTTCTTGAACATGACAATGAGGTCACTGTACTCAAATGGCCTCCACAGTCACCAGATCTCAATCCAATAGAGCATCTTTGGGATGTGGTGGAACGGGAGATTCACATCATGGATGTGCAGCCAACAAATCTGCGGCAACTGTGTGATGCCATCATGTCGATATGGACCAAAATCTCAGAGGAATGCTTCCAGCACCTTGTTGAATCTATGCCACAAAGTATTGAGGCAGTTCTGAAGGCAAAAGGGGGTCCAACCCGTTACTAGCATGGTGTACCTAATAAAGTGGCCGGTGAGTGTAGTATGTGGCAGGGGGCAAGGTAGCAAGTTCAAGGAATTCATTTTAGTTATTAAAGGGGTATTCCCAATGGGGCAGAAACATTTAAAGAAGTTATATTTACACAATAAAGATCAATAAAGAACTCCTTACTTTACAATTGTACTCAGTTGTATTGCTGTTTTAGCTCCTATCACTCAGTGATGGTCAGTGGAATATTCCAGAATGAGGGCAGGGACTTTATGATTAATCTAGTGCTGTGAGATACAGTGTGCTACAATGTGCTTATGCTTAGATTATCAGGGTACATAAACCTGTACCCTTACACTTTCATTTAGCTTCTGAACATTGAACTAGTATTTGATACATAGAAAGAGAGATGGGACAAATTAGAGATGAGATAATGAGATCAATGAGGTGCATATTACACACAATAACACAGTCAGCTCTGCTACATTACTGCTCTATCACACTATCCCCCTCCCCAGATAAAGAACTTATCTGCCTGTAGCTTGTAGCTCTCCTCTCGCTGCTGTTGTTTGCCGGCAGGAAGTCAGTGTGTATCAGTGTGAGCTCCTCCTGGAATGCAGAGGGCAGGGGCTGCTGCAGGGAGCGGAGGGAGAGAGAAACTCAGTTTTCCACAGCTTCCGGCAAGATTTCTGCTGACCCTAAAGTCAGATGTTACAGGATTGGAAACCAGGGACAACTGAAATTGTGTACACCAGGACTTATAGAGACAGGTAAGAATTTTATCTGTTAAATGCTGTATTTTTGTTAATAACAGTGAATTAAAGAATGTGTTACTTATGTGTTATCCTGAGTATATTTAAGAAACTTGTCTTTGTGCGAATACCCTTTTAATGTAATTTATGTGCCATATACAGGCAGTCCCCGGGTTACATACAAGATAGGGTCTGGAGGTTTGTTCTTAAGTTGAATTTGTATGTAAGTCGAAACTGTATATTTTATAATGGAAGTTCAAGACAATTTTTTTTTTTTGCCCCAGTGACAATTGGAGTTTCAAAATTTTTGGTGTAATTGGACCAAGAATTATCAATAAAGCTTCATTACAGGCATCTTACAGCTGATCATTGCAGTCTGGGACTATAGTAAAGCATCCAGAGAGCTTCACCAGAGGTCACAGTGGGCAGAGGGGTCCGTCTGTAACTATGGGTTGTCTGTAAGTCGGGTGTCCTTAAGTAGGGGACCGCCTGTATATATAAATACATTTCTTCAATTGGATGTTATTCTTAAAAAATGTACCTATGTGATGATAATTTCTCATAAATGTAAACCTCACCATTAAACAGCAAACATAGAACATTTTATTCTTATTTGAAATATTATTGCCATAGATGGAGCAACTATTAAAAAAAGGAGACGCAGGAAGATCCTTTCCTTAGTCAGAGTTGCAAATGTAACAATCGCATTCAGGATCCATATTCCCTTTGTGCCTTTATGGTTAAAAGGGGGTTATGATCCCTGAAGAACGAAGTTGAAAATCCAAATACATACAGTCAAAAACAGTGGTTACACGCCATGAACCATTATGGATAAGGGAAGTAAGTACCATATTTTTCAGACTATAAGACGCACAAAAAATCCTTTGATTTTCTCAGAAATCAAAAGTGCGCCTTTGAACCCTATATGAACCCTACTTACAGACAACAGCTGCCTTAAACTGTGCACAGGTCTGGCACCTGCTGGTCATTCATCCTAATAATCAGGTGCGCCTTATAATCCGGTGCGCCTTATATATGAACCTAAAGGTTTTAGCAGGCATTTATTCATGGTGCGCCTTATAATCCGGTGCGCCTTAGAGTCCAAAAAATAGGGTAGATATTTCTGTTTTCTACCAGGGTTTTAAAAATCACAATCATAGAACTCATCCAACGTGGGAATTTTTTCAGTCCGTGTGCGGAATAGAGTGGCCGGCCGTCTGTGACTCCGAGCATCATCTTTTATCCAGCTGTCTAGTGAATCCATGCTTGAACTGTCGGAATTCAGTTCACTTCCGTCATGGTGAGGCTGGAACCACAACTCTAATTTGCCTTTCCCCCGATAATCTATAGTAGGACTGGATTCTCGAATATTCCAGTGCCATGAGCTGCCTGAAATAATAAAAGACAGAGGAGAGATGAATAAATCTGTATCTTTCTCCTGTATCCGTAGCACTGGGCGGTGCATTACTATGCAGTATGTGGATTGTAAATCTTACCATGATCCACATTAAAAGTTTCATCGTGTTCCACAGGAAGAAGATCTTCATCTTTACGACACTTCATTGCATTTTCTCTCGCCTTCATTTCCTTCATTTTGTGTTTATTGATCTTGGCTTCCCTGTGGATATTCCTTTTCACTTCAGCCTGTGACTGCAAATGATTCATCTTTGCGCACAATACAAAACATAGGATTTGATCAGGAGAGGAGATCAACTACAGGATAGAGCACTGAAGGCATTATTCCAATGTGTCATTGGTATTGAGCAGTTTAATGCCACAGATGAGCGGACTCCAACTTTAAGTTTGGGGTTTGGATGAGTCCCAAGAGACCCGTACAAATTGAGATCCATGGCACTTGACAACCCTGGCCAATCACAGCCGGCTAGGAGCTAGGGGCATATGCCCAGGTTTCACGAGACTTGAACACTTGAACTCTAGACCCAAACTTAAAGTTTGAGTCCACTCATCTCAGCCACTGCCACTACTCTATGGTTGCAGTCGAAAGCAGGCAATAGTGTTTTTGCCATCTGGCCCACTACTGTGCAACTCTCATTAGTGGCCAGAGCACTAAGGTACCATGGATGCAACTGTATTTATTACTATATTCCAGCTCCAACCCCATCCCCAATGACTCACTATTAATGACCTAACATATAGAAAACTCAAATACTTCTTTAAAGGGAACCTGTTAACAGGGACCTAATTTTTACTAAAGACAGGCTACAGAACCCCCATTACAGCTGCATTGCAAATTCTGCTTTCTCTAAGCATTACAATATACACTCACCGGCCTCTTTATTAGGTACACCTGTCCAACTGCTCGTTAACACTTAATTTCTAATCAGCCAATCACATGGCGGCAACTCAGTGCATTTAGGCATGTAGACATGTTCAAGACAATCTCCTGCTGTTCAAACCGAGCATCAGTATGGGGAAGAAAGGTGATTTGAGTGCCTTTGAACGTGGCATGGTTGTTGGTGCCAGAAGGGCTGGTCTGAGTATTTCAGAAACTGCTGATCTACTGGGATTTTAACGCACAACCATCTCAAGGGTTTACAGAGAATGGTCCGAAGAAGAAAAAACATCCAGTGAGCAGCAGTTCTGTGGGCGGAAATGCCTTGTTGATGCCAGAGGTCAGAGGAGAATGGGCAGACTGGTTCAAGCTGATAGAAAGGCAACAGTGACTCAAATCGCCACCCGTTACAACCAAGGTAGGCAGAAGAGCATCTCTGAACGCACAGTACGTCGAACTTTGAGGCAGATGGGCTACAGCAGCAGAAGACCACACCGGGTGCCACTCCTTTCAGCTAAGAACAGGAAACTGAGGCTACAATTTGCACAAGCTCATCGAAATTGGACAGTAGAAGATTGGAAAAACGTTGCCTGGTCTGATGAGTCTCGATTTCTGCTGCGACATTCGGATGGTAGGGTCAGAATTTGGCGTCAACAACATGAAAGCATGGATCCATCCTGCCTTGTATCAACGGTTCAGGCTGGTGGTGGTGGTGTCATGGTGTGGGGAATATTTTCTTGGCACTCTTTGGGCCCCTTGGTACCAATTGAGCACCGTTGCAACGCCACAGCCTACCTGAGTATTGTTGCTGACCATGTCCACCCCTTTATGACCACAATGTACCCAACATCTGATGGCTACTTTCAGCAGGATAATGCGCCATGTCATAAAGCTGGAATCATCTCAGACTGGTTTCTTGAACATGACAATGAGTTCACTGTACTCAAATGGCCTCCACAGTCACCAGATCTCAATGCAATAGAGCATCTTTGGGATGTGGTGGAACGGGAGATTCGCATCATGGATGTGCAGCCGACAAATCTGCGGCAACTGTGTGATGCCATCATGTCAATATGGACCAAAATCTCTGAGGAATGCTTCCAGCACCTTGTTGAATCTATGCCATGAAGAATTGAGGCAGTTCTGAAGGTAAAAGGGGGTCCAACCCGTTACTAGCATGGTGTACCTAATAAAGTGGCCGGTGAGTGTAATTGTGTGTTATAACTTACCTTGCACACTGACAGAATCCTCTGTATATTCCCAGGGGTTGGGCTTTGGTATGGATGCATTTCAAAAAACAACATGTGATTTGTATGTGTTACTCACTCCTCAGCTCTTGGCCCCCACCTTTGTGCTCCTGTACAGCTCCTTCCTCCTGTTGCTTCACATAGCTCACAGCCTTGTGACAGGGAAGGGCTGTACGGGAGCACAAAGGTGGGGACTGAGAGCTATGCAGTTTGTAGCACAGACAAGTCACATGTTTATTGAAATTAATCCAAACCAAAGCCCAACCCCTTTGACTACACAGAGGATTCTGTTAGGGTGTAAGGTAAGTTATAACACATAATTATATTATAACACATAATTATATTGTAATGCAAATGCTTAGAGAAAGCAGAAAGATGTATTTGCCCTGCAGCTGTAATGGACTTCTGCAACCTGTCTTCAGTGAAAATTAGGTTCCTGGTGACAGATTCCCTTTAACTAAAGGAATTCTCATCAGCCATTGCAGTATTTTGTTACAATTTTGTTGGACTATGAGGCAAGAACATATGTACTATTGTTGCAAACAATTTTTCTGCTATAGGGCTCCCGATAAGAATAGAAAAATCACAGGATATAGCATCATTGGGTGCTGCAAAGTGGGCAAGCATCATCCCTTCATGATCGTCATCTCATTAGATGGGTGTACTTTGGCAAGATCTGAAGAATTCATAATTCTGGGGTCTAGGGTGGTCTTAATGGTGTGACTTAATAACATTCGGTTTGGGCCTGAATGACTAGACACATATAAGCAGACTTTACAAAACAAGCCAAGTAGCTCTACTCTATCAGGTGGCCAAGAGGACATTGGTGTCATCAGCTCCTGAAAGGGACCATTTGGCTTAAATGATGAATGTATGCAGCTGTTATTTTGGGTCCAACAAAAATCTTCTTCAGTTCTATCATGAAAATTCACTATTCTGGTGCCTGTCATGCCTCCCCTAAAACAATTCAAGTGTTAGCGGTCAACCAGACCTCGGACCACAATAAAAATAATAGACATAGGCAAGAGTTGTATCTAAACTTTTAGAATGGACCTTAGGCTCAAAGTTCTAAATATCCAATTAGGGAATCTTTACCAGGACTACCTTACCTGTTCTCTTTTGCGGTTTATCTCTTGCATCTGCATCTTGTGAATATGTTGCCGTCTTGCAAAAGAATTTTTGACCGTCACAATTTTTTTATCCAGTTCCTGTTTTCAAGGAAATAGAGAAAATTATATTTATTATGACATTTACTCCACAATCACAGAGATGGTGAACAATGATCCCTTACCTCCCACCTACACTGCCTCGTGTTGTTTTTTTGAAATGCATCCAAACCAAAGCCCAACCCCTGGGACTACACAGTGGATTCTGGCAGGGTGCAAGGTAAGTTATAACACACAATTAGATTGTAATGCAAATGCTTAGAAAAGGCAGAGAGGCATATATGCACTGCTGTAATGGGCTTCTGCAACCTGTTTTCAGTGAAAATGAACTCCCTGGTGACAGGTTCCCTGTAATGCTATACCTTAACTTACCTCTAATCTGAGGCCCATACCTGCATCTCTATTTTACGAGAGTGTAACAGAAACGAAAAAATGAAAGGAACAACTAAAAGTCTTTCTGTGCTGGTGGCTTTGTGGAACATGCACATGCATTTAATAGGTTGTTCGGATAACTCCAGGATGTCTATTATTCACAAAATAAAGAATACATTCCTTAGTGTGGGATTCCCAGTGTTACCAGTCTAAACATTTTGAGGACTCATAGAATGCAAAACCCCAGCAATAGGCAAGTTATAACCTAAAATAACCAGAATTAGGTTTGTTAGATGCATTTTTATTTTGTAATATATATGTAATATTTTGGTCGACTTCATCAAAGGAGGCACTGATTGGGGCAGATTTACTTACCCGTCCTGTCGTGATCCCCGCTGTGCGTTGTCCGACGAGGATTCGGAGCTGCCGCAATTCACTAACATTGTGCGTCCAGTTTCCTTCATGTGTCGCTTTCCCCGCTCAGGTCCACCAAAGTTCACCTTCTTCTTCCCGGTGCATGTAAGTGCTTGATCTTGCAACACAATTTTGTCTTTAAATTCCGTGGTTTGTCCGAATCAGTCGGGTTGTCCGATGCCCCCCCCCCCCCGATTTGTGTTGCATGCAAGCTCCACAATCCGATCCGATCGGAAAATTGTCCAACTGCCGGTTCTGGTGCCAGTCCAGTCCATCTCCTTAACCCCTTAACGCTCTGCGCCGTAGCTCTACGGCGCAGAGGTATAAGGAGTGTGTGAAGAGGGCTCACGGGCTGAGTCCTCTTCATACAAAGGTGGGGGTTTTTGCATTTTGCAGAAAACCCCCACCGCTAATAACCGCGGTCAGTGCTTGCACCTTTTTTACGATCGCCGCAACCCCAAACGTCATCGGGGGGCGGCGATCGGTTGCCATGGTAGCCTCGGGTCTTCTTTTGACACGAGGCTACATGGCTTCTGCAGATTCATTACAATGAGCCAGTGGCTCATTGTAATGAATGACCTGCAAAGATGCCATATATTGCAATACAGAAGTATTGCAGTATATGGTAGGAACGATCTGACCATCTAGGGTTAATGTACCCTAGATGGTCTAAGAAATAGTGGGAAAAAAAAAGAAAAAAAAAAAGTTTAAAAAATAAAAAAAATTAATAAAATATTAAAAATTCAAATCACCCCCCTTTCCCTAGAACTGATATAAAACATAATAAACAGTAAAAATCACAAACATATTAGGTATTGCCGCGTCCCAAAATGCCCGATCTATCAAAATATAAAAACTGTTACGGCCGGCGGCGACCTCCAAGGCAGGAAATGGCGCCCAAATGTCCGATTATTCTCTTCCTCAATGCAAGCCCCCCACTCGGCTCCACAACTTCTCCAGGGCTGCACCAATTCTCTGGAATGCCTTTCCCCGGACTATCAGGCTAATACCCAACCTCCAAAGCTTATAACCCATCTCTTTTGACAAACCTATCACATTCCCTAACTGCATGTACTTTCATCTCTCTTTTAAGTAAGTGACCCTGTACCCTCCTCCTGCTGTTATGCGGTAAAAACCAGGTACCAAGGTTTCTCTGCAGTCCCATTCATCTTGGACTTTGTATATAAGATGGCAGCTGATAAGTGGTTCAAGCGACAGCATTTTTATTTATTATATTATTTTTATAATATTTCTTTATAAAGAATAGCTAGACCATTATACAAGCTCTTATCCCTTTTGTGTCACCCCCTTCCCCCTCATAGACTGTAAGCTCTTCTGTCACCCCCTCATCCTCATATACTGTAAGCTCTTGTGTCACCCTTTCATCCTCATAGGCTGTAAGCTCTTGTGTCACCCCCTCATCCTCATAGACTGTAAGCTCTTGTGTCACCCCCCTCATCCTCAAAGACTGTAAGCTCTTGTGTCACCGCCTCATCCTCATAGACTGTAAGCTCTTGTGTCACCCCCTCATCCTCATAGACTGTAAGCTCTTGTGTCACCCCCCTCATCCTCAAAGACTGTAAGCTCTTGTGTCACCCCCGCATCTTCATAGACTGTAAGCTCTTGTGTCACCCCCTCATCCTCAAAGACTGTAAGCTCTTGTGTCACCCCCTTCATCCTCAAAGACTGTAAGCTCTTGTGTCACCCCCTCATCCTCAAAGACTGTAAGCTCTTGTGTCACCCCCTTCATCCTCATAAACTGTAAGCCCTTGTGTCACCCCTTCATCCTCATAGACTGTAAGCTCTTGTGTCACCCTCTCATCCTCATAGACTGTAAGCTCTTGTGTCTCCCCCTAATCCTCATAGACTGTAAGCTCTTGTATCACCCCCTCATCCTCATGGATTGTAAGCTCTTGTGTCACCCCCTCATCCTCATAGACTGTAAGCTCTTGTGATACCCCCTTCATCCTCATAGACTGCAAGGTCTTGTGATACCCCCTTCATCCTCATAGACTGTAAGCTCTTGTGTCACCCCTCATCCTCATAGACTGTAAGCTCTTGTGTCACCCCCCTCATCCTCATAGACTGTAAGCTCTTGTGTCACCCCTTCATCCTCATAGACTGTAAGCTCTTGTGTCCCCCCTCATCCTCATATAATGTAAGCTCTTGTGTCACCCTCTCATCCTCAAGCTCGTGTCACCCCTCATCCTCCTAGACGTAAGCTCTTGTGTCACCCCATCATCCTCATAGACTGTAAGATCTTGTGTCACCCCTTCATCCTCATAGACTGTAAGCTCTTGTGTCACCCCTCATCCTCATAGACTGTAAGCTCTTGTGTCACCCACTCATCCTCATAAACTGTAAGCTCTTGTGTCAACCCCTCATCCTCATAGACTGTAAGCTCTTGTGTCATCTCCCTCATCCTCATAGACTGTAAGCTCTTGTGTCATCCCCTCATCCTCATAGACTGTAAGCTCTTGTGTCATCCCCTCATCCTCATAGACTGTAAGCTCTTGTGTCACCCCTTCATCCTCATAAACTGTAAGCTATTGTGTCAACCCCTCATCCTCATAGACTGTAAGCTCTTGTGTCACCCACTCATCCTCATAAACTGTAAGCTCTTGTGTCAACCCCTCATCCTCATAGACTGTAAGCTCTTGTGTCATTTCCCTCATCCTCATAGACTGTAAGCTCTTGTGTCATCCCCTCATCCTCATAGACTGTAAGCTCTTGTGTCATCCCCTCATCCTCATAGACTGTAAGCTCTTGTGTCACCCACTCATCCTCATAAACTGTAAGCTCTTGTGTCAACCCCTCATCCTCATAGACTGTAAGCTCTTGTGTCACCCCCTCATCCTCATAGACTGTAAGCTCTTGTGTCACCCCCTCATCCTCATAGACTGTAAGCTCTTGTGTCCCCCCTCATCCTCATATAATGTAAGCTCTTGTGTCACCCTCTCATCCTCAAGCTCGTGTCACCCCTCATCCTCCTAGACATAAGCTCTTGTGTCACCCCATCATCCTCATAGACTGTAAGATCTTGTGTCACCCCTTCATCCTCATAGACTGTAAGCTCTTGTGTCACCCCTCATCCTCATAGACTGTAAGCTCTTGTGTCACCCCCTCATCCTCATAGACTGTAAGCGCTTGTGTCACCCCCTCATACTCATAGACTGTAAGCTCTTGTGTCATCTCCCTCATCCTCATAGACTGTAAGCTCTTGTGTCATCCCCTCATCCTCATAGACTGTAAGCTCTTGTGTCATCCCTTCATCCTCATAGACTGTAAGCTCTTGTGTCATCCCCTCATCCTCATAGACTGTAAGCTCTTGTGTCATCCCTTCATCCTCATAGACTGTAAGCTCTTGTGTCACCCCCTCATCCTCATAGACTGTAAGCTCTTGTGTCACCCCTCATCCTCATAGACTGTAAGCTCTTGTGTCACCCCCTCATCCTCATAGACTGTAAGCTCTTGTGTCATCCCCTCATCCTCATAGACTGTAAGCTCTTGTGTCACCCCCTCATCCTCATAGACTATAAGCTCTTGTGTCACCCTCTCATCCTCATAGACTGTAAGCTCTTGTGTCACCCCCTCATCCTCATAGACTGTAAGCTCTTGTGTCACCCCCTCATCCTCATAGACTATAAGCTCTTACAATCAGGGCCCTCACTCCTATTTTTCCATGTGTATGTTATTACTCTGTAATGTCTTATTTCATTTCTATATGTTCCCTTTGATTTGTAATATGCTATGGATTATGATGGCGCTATACAAATAAACATTATTATTATTATTTTATTATTTCGTAATGATCTGTCATTACAATGATAATGCTCTACTAGTGTACCTTCTCTCTTCTTTCTCTGCTACCCAGCCATATAGTCTCACTCCTTTACACAGTGGGGCACATTTACTAAGGGTCCGCGGACCACATTTCCGCCGGGTGTCCCGACTATTGTCGATTTGCGCCGCATTTAACAGGGGTGTTTGGTGCACGTGACCGGTTTTTCATGCGATGCAAAATAGGGGGCGTGGCCGTCGGACAACCCGACTGATTCGGACTAAGCGCAGGATTTAACATTGCAAATTGTGTCGCAAGACAATGCACTCACATAATCGGGAAGAAGATGGTGAACTCCGGCGGACCTCAGCAGGGAAGCGACACATGCAGGATATCGGGCGCAAGATCTTAGTGTATCGCGCCAGACTTCATCCTCATCGGACAACGCAACTTGGGAATCACGACAGGACCGGGTAAGTAAATGTGCCCCACTGATTGAAATTTATTGCAGAGAGAAGGTTTATGAAGAAGAAACCTGATTTCACCCTGAGTGCAACGAGAGACCAAGTGAGAGATGAGAATAACATGGAGATCACTCCAACTACAGGACAAACAAGGGGTTCTAACTAGAGATGAGCGAACACTAAAATGCTCGGGTACTCGTTATTCGAGACGAACTTTTCCCGATGCTCGAGTGCTCGTCTCGAATAACGAACCCCATTGAAGTCAATGGGAGACTCGAGCATTTTTCAAGGGGACCAAGGCTCTGCACAGGGAAGCTTGGCCAAACACCTGGGAACCTCAGAAAAGGATGGAAACACCACGGAAATGGACAGGAAACAGCAGGGGCAGCATGCATGGATGCCTCTGAGGCTGCCTAATCGCACCATTATGCCAAAATTATGGGCAACAGCATGGCCATGACAGAGTGACAGAATGAAGCTAGATAGCATCTAAAACATCCAATAATTGACCCTGACACTATAGGGGACGGCATGCAGAGGCAGCGGCAGCAGCGGCAGGCTAGAGAGTGGCATGGCGACATACCCTAAATGGACTCAGGCTTCAAACCAATGGGTGGCAGAGAGGAACCAAAGGAGGTGAGCAAGAAGCGCTCAAATAATATCGCTACATGATAAAAGTTTGCCAGTATATTTTGTGGATAACACAGCAGGGTGGCGACAAAGTTAACAACTTTGATGTGGAATCCATGAAAACAACCCAAATTTCTGCCTGACACACCTCGTTTGATAAAGGGACGATGTATGGAGGCAGCTATATGGACGACTTTTGGAGGTAGCAATGGAGACAACGTGTGGAGGCTGCTATGGAGACAATTTAATTTGGATAGTGCCTGTATGTGGCAGTCCCAAACATTTTTCAAACCAGAGGAGCAGGTAGGTGGCCCTCCAGTAAAATGGAATAGATTGAGTGCCTGTATGTGGCAGTCCCAAAAATGTTTCAAACCAGAGGAGCAGGTAGGTGGCCCTCCAGTAAAATGGAATAGATTGAGTGCCTGTATGTGGCAGTCCCAAAAATTCTTCAAACCAGAGGAGCAGGTAGGTGGCCCTGCAGTAAAATGGAATAGATTGAGTGCCTGTATGTGGCAGTCCCAAAAATGTTTCAAACCAGAGGAGCAGGTAGGTGGCCCTCCAGTAAAATGGAATAGATTGAGTGCCTGTATGTGGCAGTCCCAAAAATTGTTCAAACCAGAGGAGCAGGTAGGTGGCCCTCCAGTAAAATGGAATAGATTGAGTGCCTGTATGTGGCAGTCCCAAAAATGTTTCAAACCAGAGGAGCAGGTAGGTGGCCCTCCAGTAAAATGGAATAGATTGAGTGCCTGTATGTGGCAGTCCCAAAAATTGTTCAAACCAGAGGAGCAGGTAGGTGGCCCTGCAGTAAAATGGAATAGATTGAGTGCCTGTATGTGGCAGTCCCAAAAATGTTTCAAACCAGAGGAGCAGGTAGGTGGCCCTCCAGTAAAATGGAATAGATTGAGTGCCTGTATGTGGCAGTCCCAAAAATTGTTCAAACCAGAGGAGCAGGTAGGTGGCCCTGCAGTAAAATGGAATAGATTGAGTGCCTGTATGTGGCAGTCCCAAAAATGTTTCAAACCAGAGGAGCAGGTAGGTGGCCCTCCAGTAAAATGGAATAGATTGAGTGCCTGTATGTGGCAGTCCCAAAAATTGTTCAAACCAGAGGAGCAGGTAGGTGGCCCTGCAGTAAAATGGAATAGATTGAGTGCCTGTATGTGGCAGTCCCAAAAATGTTTCAAACCAGAGGAGCAGGTAGGTGGCCCTCCAGTAAAATGGAATAGATTGAGTGCCTGTATGTGGCAGTCCCAAAAATGTTTCAAACCAGAGGAGCAGGTAGGTGGCCCTCCAGTAAAATGGAATAGATTGAGTGCCTGTATGTGGCAGTCCCAAAAATTGTTCAAACCAGAGGAGCAGGTAGATGGCCCTGCAGTAAAATGGAATAGATTGAGTGCCTGTATGTGGCAGTCCCAAAAATGTTTCAAACCAGAGGAGCAGGTAGGTGGCCCTCCAGTAAAATGGAATAGATTGAGTGCCTGTATGTGGCAGTCCCAAAAATGTTTCAAACCAGAGGAGCAGGTAGGTGGCCCTCCAGTAAAATGGAATAGATTGAGTGCCTGTATGTGGCAGTCCCAAAAATTCTTCAAACCAGAGGAGCAGGTAGGTGGCCCTCCAGTAAAATGGAATAGATTGAGTGCCTGTATGTGGCAGTCCCAAAAATTTTTTAAAACAGAGGACCGGGTAGGTGGCCCTCCAGAAAAATGGAATAGATTGAGTGCCTGTATGTGGCACTCACAAAAATTGTTTCAAACAGAGGACCGGGTAGGTGGCCCTCCAGAAAAATTAAATGCATGAAGTACTATAGCAAGAGCCAGTGGGCCCTGTCAAAAAATAGCCATTTTCCTCTGCTTTACTGTACAAAGAGGAGGAGAAGGAGGAAAATGAGGAGGAGGAGGAGGAGTGGATCAATTATTCAGGTTGAGCTTCCTTCACCTGGTGGAGATTGGAAATTATGAGAAATCCAGGCTTTATTCATTTTAATAAGCGTCAGCCTGTCAGCGCTGTCAGTCGACAGGCGTGTACGCTTATCGGTGATGATGCCACCAGCTGCACTGAAAACCCGCTCGGACAAGACGCTAGCGGCAGGGCAGGCAAGAACCTCCAAGGCGTACAGCGCCAGTTCGTGCCACATGTCCAGCTTTGAAACCCAGTAGTTGTAGGGAGCTGTGTGATCATTTAGGACGATGGTATGGTCAGCTACGTACTCCCTCACCATCTTTCTGTAAAGATCAGCCCTACTCTGCCGAGACTGGGGACAGGTGACAGTGTCTTGCTGGGGTGACATAAAGCTGGCAAAAGCCTTGTAAAGCGTACCCTTGCCAGTGCTGGACAAGCTGCCTGCTCGCCTACTCTCCCTCGCTACTTGTCCCGCAGAACTACGCACTCTGCCGCTAGCGCTGTCAGAAGGGAAATACTGTTTCAGCTTGTGCACCAGGGCCTGCTGGTATTCATGCATTCTCACACTCCTTTCCTCTGCAGGGATGAGAGTGGGAAGATTTTGCTTGTACCGTGGGTCCAGGAGAGTGAACACCCAGTAATCGGTGCTGGAATAAATTCTTTGAATGCGAGGGTCACGGGATAGGCAGCCTAGCATGAAATCTGCCATATGCGCCAGAGTACCAACGCGTAAGAATTCACTCCCCTCACTGGCCTGACTGTCCATTTCCTCCTCCTCCAACTCCTCCAACTCCTCTTCTTCTGCCCATACACGCTGAACAGTGAAGGACTCAACAATGGTCCCCTCTTGTGTCTCGCCAACATTCTCCTCCTCTTCCTCCTCATCCTCCTCCACCTCCACCTCCTCCGATATGCGCTGAGAAACAGACCTCAGGGTGCTTTGGCTATCAACAAGGGAATATTCTTCCCCCGTCTCTTGTGACGAGCGCAAAGCTTCCGACTTCATGCTGACCAGAGAGTTTTTCAACAGGCCAAGCAGCGGGATGGTGAGGCTGATGATGGCGGCATCGCCACTGACCATCTGTGTTGACTCCTCAAAGTTACTCAGCACCTGACAGATATCAGACATCCACGTCCACTCCTCATTGTAGACTTGAGGAAGCTGACTGACCTGACTACCAGTTCTGGTGGAAGTTGACATCTGGCAGTCTACAATCGCTCTGCGCTGCTGGTAAACTCTGGATAACATGGTCAGTGTTGAATTCCACCTCGTGGGCACGTCGCACAACAGTCGGTGAGCGGGCAGTTGGAGGCGGCGCTGCGCTGCCCTGAGAGTGGCAGCATCTGGGCTGGACTTCCTGAAATGCGCACAGATGCGGCGCACCTTCGTGAGCAAATCAGACAGATTGGGGTATGTCTTGAGGAAACGCTGCACTATCAGATTTAACACATGGGCCAGGCATGGCACATGTGTCAGTCTGCCGAGTTGCAGAGCCGCCACCAGGTTACGGCCGTTGTCACACACAACCATTCCCGGCTTGAGGTTCAGCGGTGCCAGCCACAGATCAGTCTGCGCCGTGATGCCCTGTAATAGCTCTTGGGCGGTGTGCCTTTTGTCGCCTAGGCTCAGCAGTTTGAGCACCGCCTGCTGTCGCTTAGCGACGGCACTGCTGCTGTGCCTAGAGCTACCGACTGATGGCGCCGTGCCCACGGATGGTAGTTCGGAGGAGGAGGTGGAGGAGGGGTGGGAGGAGGAGGAGGCATAGTAGGCCTGAAACACCTGGACCGAGGTAGGCCCCGCAATCCTCGGCGTCGGCAGTATATGAGCAGCCCCAGGGTCAGACTCGGTCCCAGCCTCCACCAAGTTAACCCAATGTGCCGTCAGCGATATATAGTGGCCCTGCCCGGCAGCACTCGTCCACGTGTCCGTGGTCAGGTGGACCTTGTCAGAAACGGCGTTGGTCAGGGCACGGATGATGTTGTCTGACACGTGCTGGTGCAGGGCTGGGACGGCACATCGGGAAAAGTAGTGGCGGCTGGGGACCGAATACCGAGGGGCGGCCGCCGCCATGAGGTTGCGAAAGGCCTCGGTCTCTACTAGCCTATAGGGCAGCATCTCCAGGCTAAGCAATCTGGAGATGTGCACATTAAGGGCTTGGGCGTGCGGGTGGCTTGCACTATATTTGCGTTTCCGCTCCAGCGTCTGGGGTATGGAGAGCTGAACGCTGGTGGATGCTGTGGAGGATCGTGGAGGCGACGATGGGGTTTTTGTGGCAGGGTCCTGGGCAGGGGGCTGACTAGCAGCTGACACAGGGGAAGGAGCAGTGGTGTGCACGGCCGGAGGTGAACGGGCTTGTTGCCACTGAGTGGGGTGCTTAGCATTCATATGCCTGCGCATACTGGTGGTAGTTAAGCTAGTAGTGGTGGAACCCCTGCTGAGCCTGGTTTGGCAAATGTTGCACACCACAGTCCGTCGGTCATCCGGTGTTTCCTTAAAGAACCTCCACACTTCTGAAGATCTAGCCCTCGCCGCAAGAGCCCTCACCACGGGAGCTTCACTAGTTGACAGTGGCGCTGATGCACCAGCTCTGGCCCTGCCTCTCCGTCTGGCCCCACCACTGCCTCTTCCAACCTGTTCAGGTCGAGGACTCTCCTCCGTCTCAGAAGCACTGTGTTCACCCGGCCTCTCAACCCAGCTTGGGTCTGTCACCTCATCATCCTCCGATCCCTCAGTCTGCTCCCCCCTCGGACTTCCTGCCCTGACAACAACTTCCCCACTGTCTGACAACCGTGTCTCCTCATCGTCGGACACCTCTTTACACACTTCCACTACGTCAAGAAGGTCATCATCACCCACAGACTGTGACTGGTGGAAAACCTGGGCATCGGAAAATTGCTCAGCAGCAACCGGACAAGTGGTTTGTGACTGTGGGAAGGGTCCAGAAAACAGTTCCTCAGAGTATGCCGGTTCAAATGGCAAATTTTCCTGGGAGGGGGCAGACTGGGGGGGAGGAGGCTGAGGTGCAGGAGCTGGAGGAGTGGGGATTTCGGTGACATGGGTGGACTGCGTGGAAGACTGACTGGTGGTGGACAAATTGCTCGAAGCATTGTCAGCAATCCACGACATCACCTGTTCGCACTGTTCTGGCCTCAACAGTGCTCTACCACGAGTCCCAGTAACTTCAGACATGAACCTAGGGAGTGTAGCTCTGCGGCGTTCCCCTGCTCCCTCATCAGCAGGTGGTGTCTCACCCCGCCCAGGACCACGGCCTCTGACCCCTGCAGTAGTTGGACGCCCACGTCCCCGCCCTCGTCCTCTACCCCTAGCCCTGGGGTTAAACATTTTTAAAATGAGAGTTATAACTTTTTTTTTTTTTTTACTTTTTTTTGTTTTTTTTTGTGTTTTTTTGTGTTTTTTGTTTTTTTTTGTGTTTTTTGTTTTTTTTTGAGTTTTTAGAACCAAACAATCCTATCCTATTGCTATGGCTATTTTCTAGCCAAGTATCAAAGGAAGCACACTACTATGCCAGATGAGATGACACTGAGTTAGTGCCTAATAGAAATCCAACCCCTACTGAATTTTCCCACTTCAGCCTTTGCTATGGATATGTGCGCCACTAAGCGCAGAACACAGCGGTCGCAAGTCTCACTACAAATTGCTCAGAATTGGCAAGTACATGCACTGCAGAAACTACAGCCACCAGCAGATCAACCAGAAATCAAATATATAGAACGCTACTGTAGGCTTCAAGAAGCTGTTTGTATTCTCCTATGGCTATTTTCTAGCCAAGTATCAAAGGAAGCACACTACTATGCCAGATGAGATGACACTGAGTTAGTGCCTAATAGAAATCCAACCCCTACTGAATTTTCCCACTTCGGCCTTTGCTATGGATATGTGCGCCACTAAGCGCAGAACACAGCGGTCGCAAGTCTCACTACAAATTGCTCAGAATTGGCAAGTACATGCACTGCAGAAACTACAGCCACCAGCAGATCAACCAGAAATCAAATATATAGAACGCTACTGTAGGCTTCAAGAAGCTATTTGTATTCTCCTATGGCTATTTTCTAGCCAAGTATCAAAGGAAGCACACTACTATGCCAGATGAGATGACACTGAGTTAGTGCCTAATAGAAATCCAACCCCTACTGAATTTTCCCACTTCGGCCTTTGCTATGGATATGTGCGCCACTAAGCGCAGAACACAGCGGTCGCAAGTCTCACTACAAATTGCTCAGAATTGGCAAGTACATGCACTGCAGAAACTACAGCCACCAGCAGATCAACCAGAAATCAAATATATAGAACGCTACTGTAGGCTTCAAGAAGCTATTTGTATTCTCCTATGGCTATTTTCTAGCCAAGTATCAAAGGAAGCACACTACTATGCCAGATGAGATGACACTGAGTTAGTGCCTAATAGAAATCCAACCCCTACTGAATTTTCCCACTTCAGCCTTTGCTATGGATATGTGCGCCACTAAGCGCAGAACACAGCGGTCGCAAGTCTCACTACAAATTGCTCAGAATTGGCAAGTACATGCACTGCAGAAACTACAGCCACCAGCAGATCAACCAGAAATCAAATATATAGAACGCTACTGTAGGCTTCAAGAAGCTATTTGTATTCTCCTATGGCTATTTTCTAGCCAAGTATCAAAGGAAGCACACTACTATGCCAGATGAGATGACACTGAGTTAGTGCCTAATAGAAATCCAACCCCTACTGAATTTTCCCACTTCAGCCTTTGCTATGGATATGTGCGCCACTAAGCGCAGAACACAGCGGTCGCAAGTCTCACTACAAATTGCTCAGAATTGGCAAGTACATGCACTGCAGAAACTACAGCCACCAGCAGATCAACCAGAAATCAAATATATAGAACGCTACTGTAGGCTTCAAGAAGCTATTTGTATTCTCCTATGGCTATTTTCTAGCCAAGTATCAAAGGAAGCACACTACTATGCCAGATGAGATGACACTGAGTTAGTGCCTAATAGAAATCCAACCCCTACTGAATTTTCCCACTTCAGCCTTTGCTATGGATATGTGCGCCACTAAGCGCAGAACACAGCGGTCGCAAGTCTCACTACAAATTGCTCAGAATTGGCAAGTACATGCACTGCAGAAACTACAGCCACCAGCAGATCAACCAGAAATCAAATATATAGAACGCTACTGTAGGCTTCAAGAAGCTATTTGTATTCTCCTATGGCTATTTTCTAGCCAAGTATCAATCACTCCTGCCTAACAGTAATCTACTAGCACCCTAACGCTGTCCCTGACCAGCAGCAGCTCTCTCCCTAGCGGCATCCAGAGACAGAATGATCCGAGCAGCGCGGCCAGCGGCTAGTCTATCCCAGGGTCACCTGATCTGGCCAGCCAACCACTGCTATCGACGTGTAAGGGTACCACGTCATGCTGGGTGGAGTGCAGAGTCTCCTGGCTTGTGATTGGCTCTGTTTCTGGCCGCCAAAAAGCAAAACGGCGGGAGCTGCCATTTTCTCGAGCGGGCGAAGTATTCGTCCGAGTAACGAGCAGTTTCGAGTACCCTAATGCTCGACCGAGCATCAAGCTCGGACGAGCATGTTCGCTCATCTCTAGTTCTAACCTAAACATTTCAGGCTTTATTATCTTGCAATTTCAAATTTATTGAGTAAATTAGAGGGTCAATGATTTTAATTATTATTTATCACATTTTTTAAATATTTTTAATTGGAGTTATATATAACTATTATATATTGGATTTATTGGAATCTTACACTACTGAAGTGATGTGTAAAAAAGAATGTTACATTTATTAAATAATTGCTAAGGAATGTATTTTGGAGAAGTAAGCCAGAGGTTGTCGACTATGCAAACATAGACCAGCAGGGAGGTACATATGAAAAAAAAACCTACATCAAAATTTCTGAAAAAAATTGAATAGAGAAAACACCCTAAATGTAGAAAAAAACAAAGCAAATTTGATATCTGATTTTTAGATTAAAATGGTATTGACAAAATGTGCTGGACTGTGCAAAAATGGAGAGGCCTGTCTTAGGGCTAGCAGAGTTTGTAGATAAAGGAGTGCAGGCTAAAATGTAACTTTACATTTTATTGTGTGTCCTAATATTACATTGTAAGTGGACGGATCTCTATATATACAGCCGAGGTTCAACAATGGAAAATAGTGGTTAAAAATCTGGTATCTTTTTAAAAATGGAGAGCTAAGAAAAAGTTGATGCTAAGGAAGAATTTTTTTTTTTTTTTTTTGCTTTTTTTTGTTTTCTAAAATTTTCATGATTAATATGAAATAAATATCTTTGATAGTATATTGGAATGTTTAGTGGTGATAGCTTGGTGTATATAATATATTTATATGTGTATGTATATCCTTACGTACAGGACACGTTCTGTGGGTTTGATTGTAAGGTGAAATTGTATGTAAGTTGGAACAAGTATATTTTGTAAGTGGATCTCCAGAGAATTTTTTTTTGTTGCTGTGATAATTGGATTTTCAAAAATTTGGGATTAAAGGAAATCTACCATCAGTATCAAGGACTGTAAACCAAGTATACTTGGTTTACCCTCTGGCATGATCTGCTCTTCTTTTAACTTCTTATGCCCTAGTTTTTACAAAAAAAGGCTTTAAAAATTATGCAAATGATGCTGAACGGCATGATTTTTAAAGCCTTTTTTTTGTAAAATCTAGGGCATAGGAAGATACAGGAAGAGCAGATCCTGTCAGAGCCGGCACACACCAGTATGTCATTGTGCTTGGTGTACAGTCCTTCATCCTTGTAGTAGATTTCCTTTAACAATAAAGTTTCATTGCAGACAGTTTTGATTACTCTTACAGTTGATTATTGTAGCTTGGGGATAAAGTACAGTAAATTACATTGGAGAAGTCAATAATGTTTAGCCAACTATGGAAGAATTATTTGGTCAACATATGGCAATATTATTTGGGGGCCATCCCTTTTGACACCTTCATAACAATGTTTTGTGTGATTATTAAGTAAATCATATTATAGTAGGGAATGTCAAAATAGAGGAGGAAACCATCCAACATAAGGGCTACAATTCTATGCAGAAACTTTTCTATTGGACATACAGACTGCCATAGATTTTCCAGAAGCAGATATAACAAGGCGCACCTGATTATAAGGAATGACCAGCAGGTGGCAGTCCTGTGCCAGTTCAAGGCAGCTGTTGTCTGTCAGTACGGTTCATATATAAGGCGCACTGGATTATAAGGCACACCTGATTATAAAGATGAATGACCAGCAGGTGGCAGACCTGTGCACAGTTCAAGGCAGCTGTTGTCTGTCAGTACGGTTCATATATAAGGCGCACTGGACTATAAGGTGCACCTTTGATTTCTGAGAAAATCAAAGGATTTTTTTTTGCGCCTTATAGTCCGAAAAATATTATGTAGCTTGGACTGTAGTATGTACTTCAAGTGTCGTTGCACAGGGCCCAGGCACAAAGTAAAGCCACATTAAAATTAATGGACAATACCCACCTGCTCTTTCCTTGCAGCAGCAGCTTCTTGCTTAGTCATAATCCTGTCAGCAGTCAGCAGTGATGGCAGGACAGCTGGTTCCAGTTTCTGCAGGTTAGTCATTGAGAAAATGTAAAATAACTACAGTGAAATCTTTTTAATCAGATTTTGCACAGAACATGGTTTTAAAGGGGTGGTCTGCTCATAGGGGGGCACCTTCCATAGAATATAATAGTCTTTAAGGGAGGGGGTCATCTCAAAGTAATGGTCTTCAGAAGAGGTTTCGCTGTGTATACATGTATATGTCCCTGCTGAGCCTACTAGCAAACATCTCTGTTCAGCCGATCCACTGCGTTTTGGAATGCATGCGTTTAACATCACTTGAATGCACCCTTTAAGCAAACACATCACCAGACTTTAATCCACCCTCCGGTAGGGTATAAAAGATTTCCCATTTTGTGAAAAAACTCACCTAGTCTCCAAAGTCATAGGCAAATGAAACAAAAAGAGTCACCCTTTGACTGAAATTAGTCACTTATAGATGCTGGTGGGGGAATATCTCTTCATATTCTTGGGATCGTTAGTACCAAAAAACATCCTTTTGTATCATATAGAATCTTGTCTTTGAAATTATATCAAGATTCTGGTCGCATGTGCTATAGGACCTGAAAAACATGCTATTAATTAAAAGTGAGTCTGTCACTAGAGGGGTATTTTTGGGTAAAAGGTTTCTATAGACAATGTACAGTAGAAAACAATGATGTTTTTTTATCAAATTTCGGTGTGTCTTTGCTAGAGAAATATGCAATATTAAACTTTACCTGGCTCCCTTCCAGGACCCGCACCCAAGTCCTGAGGGTTGTGCATCTCAAATAGTAACATCTGCCTGATCATCCGCCCGATCATCCTGATCAGCTGCCTGCATTTTAAATAGTAAAATTTGCCTGATCATTTGCATAATTGATCCTGCAGTCAATCTTGTCAATATGCAGCCAAACCCCCTCCCTAATCATCCCTGTCTTCCCCCTGCTCCTAATGACATCTGCTCACCGCACAAGGCACAAGCAGTGAGTCTTGTATCCCTGGCAGCGAGGAGAAGTTTGTGTATCTCTGTTACCTCACTGTGTACTAACAATGCACAAGGAAGTGATGTATGCGCAATGAGCAGCAAGGCGCGATGAGTCAACGTCATTAGGAGGAGGGAGAAGACAGAGATGATGCGGGAGGGGGTTTAGCTGCATAATGCCGAGCGCAGAGCACAGGGCATCACTCATTCAAATGATCAGGTGGACGTTACTATTTGAAATGCACAACCCTCGGGACTTAGCTGCGGGTGCTGGCAGGGAGCCAGGTTAAGTTTAATATTGCATATTTCTCTAACAAAGTCACCAAGTGTCTATAGGAACCTGTCATGAGTGAGAAATGCCCCTCGGTGACAGGTTCCCTTTAAAGACATAGCAAGCTTGTATTACTAACTGTGTCCTTACCTGCCTGTATCTCCAGTTCCATGCAGCCTCTCAGGCTCAGCTCATTCACAAAGTGACTGTTCTTAGCTCATTTACATATGGCTTTGGAGAATAATTGTTACAGGTAAATAAAGAAGCTTAAGGGATACTTACCATTTGATTTGGTGCAGTATGACACAAACATACCTTGAGAATGCTGTAGCTACACTGATGCAGGATCATATCTTGGTTAATCCCTGTTTTGAGTGGTTTTGCTGATAAAACAGATATAACATTATGATAATGAAGCTCTGTCCCTTCTATGGCTCCTTCAGCGCTTGCTTCCGCACTTCTCCTAGCAGGAGAGTTTTTCTATGCAGGAGAAGATGATGCAATCACTGTTCTTGATGCCAGACAGAATAATCAATTGCTGCACCATCCTCCAGCTGCTTTGTACGAATAATCCAGGTAGGTTGATTAGTCATGCTTAGTCATGCTTGACCTACTTCCATTTGCATTTAAAGCTCAGTGTTCATCGAGGTCATGTTGACCCAGCTTTCCCAAGGTCCTGAATGTTATAATTGTTTTTTTCAGCAAAACCACTCAGCACAGGGATTAACCAAGATATGATCCTGCATCAGTGTAGCTACAGCATTCTCAAGGTATGTTTGCTTCATAATGCATCAAATCAAATGGTAGATTTCATTTAACATAAAAGAGGGAATTCTACAAAAAACCTACATGAGGGGGCTAGTAGCTTAGGGGACTTTCCATGTTTGGGTAGTTTTTGAATGGTCTGCAGTGAACCTTGTAGAGTACATTGTCCACTGGCTGAAGGGATAGATCAGAAAAAGGAAAGTTTTGCAGCTAATCCCCATTAATGAAAATTCAGCTGAGGTGTAATATCAAACACAGCCTATGGACCAGAGTGGCGCTGTGGAGTTTTTATTGAATCCTAGGCATATACAATAGAAACTAATAAAGCTCTTTGAAGTTTTATGTGAATGTAACAACCAATTTACATTTATTTCTCATACAATCAGCAATGTCAAAACCCTGCACAGGACTCAGTAACATAAATGATGCCTCTTACTTTGAAGTGGAAAGATGCCATCTGTTTGTAAATGATTTTCTCTCGGAAGAGACCTCTGTAGTCTGGATTTCTATTATGCAATTCCCTATACTATATATTAGACAGAATTGAGTTCGATTAGGGAGTCTTTGTGCAGTTGTTCTGGTGCCAAATAGAATCTTTCATTTAATTGACTCAAATAATTTGAGCCTTAGTCTTTATTACAACCAGCGCCAAGCATGGATCTTCAATGATCTGTAACCCTATCTAGTCGTCACAGATAATGACACATTTAATGTTCCAGGTCTGTGTGGGTGACATAAACACAACCACTTTGCTTATCATGAGAATAAAAAACCCAGGACACTACACTGCAGGTATCTTATAGATCCTGATAGGTCCCGATGGGCCATTAAAGGGGTTGGCCACTATTCTTTTGTAATGTGTATGTAAGTGTAGGGGGCAGGATATTAGGTAATTTACCAATATACATGTATTAATAGTCCTTCTTTGCTTTCTTGATGTGTAAAGAGAAGCCTCCTGTCTTATATCTCATCAGCCAGACATTCCTGACCATAAAATGGCTGCAGATGGAGGGTCATGTGATCTCTATCTGCCCATGAGCCTGCCAGGATCTTATCATAGTATTCATGAATTAATAAGATCAATGTCTTGACAGGGCGATTGCTCATGGACAGTAAGAGATCACATGAACCTCCATCTGCAGCCATTTTATGGACAGGAATCTTTGGCTGATGAGGGAAAAGACAGGAGGCTTCACTTTACATATCAATAAAGCGGAGAAGAACTATTATTATATGTATATTGGTAAATTACCTAATACCCTGCCCCCACACTTACACACATTGCAAACAACATGAGGTAAAGTGGCCAACCCCTTTAAATCAGTGATGGTAAATCTGACAGCACAGCAACTAACCAGGTTGTTTTAGGTAAGGAATATATTTTGGAATATGTTTTTATGCTACCTTAAAGGGTTTGTCCACTTTCAGTGATTAATGTAAAGTTATAATGAAAAGTTTTCAAATATACTTTATATATCAATTTCACATGGTTTTCTAGATCTCTGCTTGCTGACACTCAACAGGAAGCTTTATTGTTTACTTCCTGTGGATAGACGCCTGGTTCCTGTGGTTCCTGGTTATATCTATATTTATCTGATTTGGAGCAGAAGAATCAATACATTCTGTGTGGCACACAGGTTTAAGTGTGCAATCCAAAGCAATGTCACGCAGGTTCAAGGCTCATTATATCACGGAAAGTACTAAGAACTATGTAATCAGGCCCGGCGTCAGCACCCGGCTGACCTGGGCAAGTGCCGGGGCCCCACAGCTCCAAAGGGGCCCACCACGACGATGTGGCACCGTATTACAGGGCCCAGGTTCGCCGCTGATTGCAGGCCGCATAGGAGGTGGGCGGAGAGGTAGTGGGATCGGCTACTGAAGAACCGTAGCAGCCCCGCCCTGCCCTACCCACCACACATGTTGCTGCCCAGCCCTCCGCTCCCCGGCACACCCATCGCTCCTGGCCCGCCCTGCGCTCCCTGGCCCGCCCTCTTCACCTGCGTCTCGGCCCGCGCGCCTTCCGGCCGAGCGGCTCGCGTCCGGCGTGCGCGCCGGATGTCCAGCCCGGCCTGCGGGCCGGATGTCCAGCCCGGCCTGCTCGCCGGATGTCCAGCCCGGCCTGCGCGCCAAATGTCCAGCCCGGCCTGCGCGCCGAATGTCCAGCCCGGCCTGCGCGCCGAATGTCCAGCCCGGCCTGCGCGCCGAATGTCCAGCTCGACCTGCGCGCCGAATGTCCAGCCCGGCCTGCGCGCCGAATGTCCAGCCCGGCCTGCGCGTCGAATGTCCAGCCCGGCCTGCGCGCCGAATGTCCAGCCCGGCCTGCGCGCCGAATGTCCAGCCCGGCCTGCGCGCCGAATGTCCAGCCCGGCCTGCGCGCCGAATGTCCAGCCCGGCCTGCGCGCCGAATGTCCTGCGCGCCGAATGTCCAGCCCGGCCGCCCTCTCCTATGCGGTCCACTTCACCTGTCACCCTGTCCTGACCGAGTGACATCCAGCTGGGGTGAGTATGATTGTACATATGTAAATGCATGTATATGTGTGTGTGTGTATGTATGCTGTATATACTGGTTGTGTGTATGTATGCTGTGTATAGTGTATATATGCTGTATATCTGTGAGTATGTGTTGTATACAGGGCCGATTCTAGCATTTTTGCTGCCTGAGGCGAATATTAAATTGCTGCCCCCCCCCCCCCCCGCTCCCTGTTAAGTAAATGCGGAAAACTTTACTAACAATTAACAACCCTACAGACAGCTCCCTGACACTGTGTGACTGACTACATGATCTGAGAGGCATTAGTGACATCTAGTACCTTATAGATGACAATCTCTTCCATCAGGAGGACTTTATTCCGGGTTCTCCAATCCATGACGTATCAAAGGTGAATTCACAGCCAGATATCTTCAGCTCCGTGCAGCATCTCCACCCGGCATCCCTAAAAATACCACAGTCACTTACAGTATGAAGTATATACCCCTCACAACACAACTGACCGCACTCTCCACACATATAAAACATCCCTTCATTATCCCTGCTCTCATATATTTAAAGGCCTCGTTATTCACCACCCAATTAAATTATATACAGCTCCCATATACAGATCCCCTACAGCTTAAATAAAATCTTGCCCCACATATACAGCCCCCCAGCTTAGTAATATACTGTATCCCATATACATCTCCCAGCTTAGTAATATACTGTACCCCATATACATCTCCCAGCTTGGTAATATACTGTACCCCATATACATCCCCCAGCTTAGTAATATACTGTATCCCATATACATCCCCCCCCAGCTTAGTAATATACTGTATCCCATATACAGCCCCCCAGCTTAGTAATATACTGTATCCCATATACAGCCTCCCAGCTTAGTAATATACTGTATCCCATATACAGCCCCAGCTTAGTAATATACTGTACCCCATATACAGCCCCCCCAGCTTAGTAATATACTGTATCCCATATACATCTCCCAGCTTAGTAATATACTGTACCCCATATACATCTCCCAGCTTGGTAATATACTGTACCCCATATACATCCCCCAGCTTAGTAATATACTGTATCCCATATACATCCCCCCCCCAGCTTAGTAATATACTGTATCCCATATACAGCCCCCCAGCTTAGTAATATACTGTATCCCATATACAGCCTCCCAGCTTAGTAATATACTGTATCCCATATACAGCCCCAGCTTAGTAATATACTGTACCCCATATACAGCCCCCCAGCTTAGTAATATACTGTACCCCATATACATCCCCCCAGCTTAGTAATATACTGTATCCCATATACATCCCCCCAGCTTAGTAATATACTGTACCCCATATACATCCCCCAGCTTAGTAATATACTGTATCCCATATACAGGCCCCCAGCTTAGTAATATACTGTATCCCATATACAGCCCCCCAGCTTAGTAATATACTGTATCCCATATACAGCTCCCCAGCTTAGTAATATACTGTATCCCATATACATCCCCCAGCTTAGTAATATACTGTACCCCATATACAGCCCCCCATATACAGTAATATACTGTATCCCATATACCCATATATCCCATATACAGCCCCCAGCTTAGTGATATATAATATATAGCATCCCCCCCCAGTATAAAATAATTATGGCCCCATATAATACATATAGCATCCCCCCAGTATAAAATAATTATAACCCCAAATCCCCAAATAAAATATAGCATCCCCTCCCCCTAGTATAAAATAATTATGGCCCCAAATAATACATATAGCACCCCCCCCCCCTAGTATAAAATAATTATGGCCCCATATGATATCTATAGCGTCCCCCCCTCCCCCAGTATTAAACGTTTTCTAGCCCTATATAGCGCCCCCCCCCCCCCAGTATTAATTATTAGCTACATTTAATTAAAGTACTTGAAAAATAATAAAATCATACTCACCTGCAGGCAGCTGCTCCCTCGGCGCGGCTCCGGTCTTCAAGCGGCCTTCACTCCGGTCTTCCTGTGAGCCGCGGCTCCGCAGTGACACAGGCGCATGACGTCATGACGCCTGTGTCACTGCTTAGGACGGAGCGCGCAGCTGCCGGAAAGGCGCTGCGTCGCTCCGCATATAAATCGCGCCTGTGTCTTAAAGAGACAGGCGCGATTTATTTAGCTGGTGGGCGATTCGGGCGTTAATGGACGCCCGAATCGCCCACTTTAGAGCGGCAAATTTCGCCGCCCTTTACAGGGACCCGCATTCTGCCGCCTGAGGCGAGATTTTCATCTCGCCTCATGGCAGATGCGGCCCTGGTTGTATATATGTTGTATATCTGTGCGTACGTGTTGTATATACTGGATGTGTGTGTATATATGCTGTATGTCTGTGCGTATGTGTTGTATATACTGTATGCGTGTGTATATATGCTGTATATCTGTGTGTATGATGTATATACTGGATGGGTGTGTATATATGCTGTGTAGCTGTGTGTATGTGTTGTATATACTGGATGCGTGTGTATATATGCTGTATATCTGTGTGTATGATGTATATACTGGATGGGTGTGTATATATGCTGTGTAGCTGTGTGTATGTGTTGTATATACTGGATGCGTGTGTATATATGGTGTGTATGGTGTATATATGCTGTATATCTGTGTGTATGTGTTTTGGTATTTTTAATGTCTGTTTTTTAATGTCGCTACATAAGTTCACTGTTAAGGGGCCCACTGAGGCTCTATCGGCCAGGGGCCCACTGAAACCTGGAGCCGGCCCTGTATGTAATATATAGTGTTATGCGCCTATGTGAGATCACATGGCCAGGGACTGTTATAATCCATAAGAAGTGATCAATTAAGCTTTCTATAGAATTACAGCAAGCAGAGATCTAGAAAACTAATAGGAAGTGATACAGAAAGTATATTATAAAACTGTAGAACTTTTCTTTACATAAGCAATATCAACTATATGCTGAACAACCCTTTGAAATAAGGCATCTCTAGATAAATAACAATACCCGACTTTTAAATTATTTTAGATACCAAGAACAGGACAGATGCATAATGTGGATATGGCCACCAGATGGCAGTAGGTATCATCACAGAAACATGGTAAAAAATGTTAAAGGAAATCTACCATGTGGAATCTACTTTCTGAAAGATTGCATGGTAAATTCCACCTCCCTGCAGCAGCTGCATCCCATTTCTTTCCTACTTCTGGGATAAACTGGAATTAACTTTAACCAGTGTATATGCAAATTTATTTCACACTCCACTGGGTAGTGGAGAAGCCTCAGACAGCTCCGGTGGCGAAGGCTATTCCACAACCCCAGTCGCTCGTCACATCCGTTTTGCCGGCACCACAAGAGCGCTGCAGGAGGCATTCCTGCTGCCGGCACTTTCAGACAGATGATTAGGAGCTATAGGCTGACACCCGACTTTCTAGTTAAAGATGGACCCCTATGCCCACTGTGACCTCTGGTGAAGCTCTCTGGATGCTATTACTATAGTCCCAGACTGTAATGTTCAGCTGTAAGGTGTCTGTAATGAAGTTTTTTATATAATCCTTGGTCCCATTGCAGCTAAAATATGAAAAATCTAATTGTAACTGGGGAAAAATTTTTTTTGTCTGGAGCTAGTATTATAAAATATACAGTTCTGACTTACATACAAATTCAACTTAAGAACAAACCGATGGACCCTATCTTGTACATAACCCGGGGAGCGCCTGTACAGCACTTGTGCAGAACTCGCATGGTTCTGGAGAGGCAACCAGCCACTAGGCGGGTATGCAGGGGCAACAGGGGGCATGGAGTAGCCTATGCCCCCAAAGCTGTCTGAGATCTGAGATAAATTTGCACATATACAGAGAATTAGGGAAAAATTGGATGTAGTTGCTGCAGGGATGGGGAATCCCGATGGAAGATTTCCTTTAAGAATGATATTCAAATAACTACAAATAAAACATAGAAGTAAAAATATGAGCAAAATGAGTTTTCTACCAGACAAAAATAATATATTTAAAAGTACATTTTATATTTTTATCTTACCACAGCCCCTACCTACAATATAGAAAACCGCAGATATTGGGACCTTCTGTATATTTGTAAATTGATCTCAGAACTTCCAGGGACCACTAGAGCATCAGCTCTGGAAGAGGTTATTTTATCATATTCCGCACCGCCAGCTTTGGATTTTTAATTTCTGGAAAAGTGGTTTTAACCCAAGACGGTAAAATGTATTTCTCTTATTATGACATAATTCCACATTACCCAGGGATTAACATATGTGTACATTATCAACTATGCTGTTACCATGAAATCCCAGAAAATCCATAGAATGTCTGGTAAATTCATCTTACTTGCAGTCTTCGTGGAGGGTGCTTCTTAATAATGCTAGAAGTGTCTCCATTCTGCAGAGGCACATCAAAAGTAATTGGTCTGTGTACTTTAAAAGAAGAAAAAAGAAGAAAAAAGATAGGAAGTTATTTATAAAAATCAATGTAAAGGTGATAATCCTGTTCAATCCTACCCTCTCCATCTTTGTTATTTATTTCAGAATTTGTGTAGAATAAGTATTAAGTTTGTCATATCAGTTGTGCATGGCCTACATCTATTTCATTTGGAGGCACTGTATGTACAGTGTCTTGCAAAAGTATTTGTCCCCCATGAAGTTTTCTTCCTATTGTCACATTTCAGGCTTCAAACATAAAGATATAAAATTGTATATATTTTTTTTTGTGAAGAATCAACAGGTGGGACACAATTGTGAGGTGGAATAAAATTTATTGGGTATTTTAAACTTTTGTAAAAATAATAAAACTGAAAAGTTATGCAGCCAGCCCCCTTTACTTTCAGTGCAGCAAACTCCCTCCATAAGTTCAGTCTCTGAATGATCCAATGTCGTCCTGAATGACTGATAATGATAAATATAATCCACCTGAGTGTAATATCCATATTAATGCACCTGCTCTGTGATAGTCTCAGGGTTCTGCATCATGAAGACCCAGGAACACACCAGGCTTGTCCGTGATACTGTGGTGGAGAAGTTTAAAGCCGGATTTGGAAACAAAAAGATTTCACAAACTTTAAAGGACATTTGCCACCGGATCACTGGTGGTAGGCTGTCCACATAATCATTCTCGTTACCTTAGGGGGTTGCCGACATTCTTTTTCACTTAGGAGATGTTGGGGAAAAAAAAGAAAGTTTATAAAAATATGTAAATTTTCCTGAGGCGCCCAGGCGTACGTCACCTAAGTGCCTCATGGCTCCGCCATCCAGTAATTATTCACTCCCCCACCACTTATTATTCAGCCTCTCCCACACCCTCTCTTTGCAGACACTGGTGATGTCAGCCGGCTGCCTGCAAGTCCCGCTCATGCATGAGAACTCTGTTCCTTGGGCAGGCCGCTTGTTACTACTATTTAATATATAATATAATACTCAATAAATTTCGTTCCACTTCACAAATTTATGTCCAACTTGATGTTGATTCTTCACCAAAAAATACAATACAAGGGGGACAAATACTTTTGCAAGGCACTGTAAGTACTGAGGTGGATTTTAGTATTTGAGATAAATTCCTCCAATCCTTGACCCCATAAAAAGCTCCAAGCTGTTATATCATTGTCACCATCATCTGATCATTCCCTCAGTAATTTAGATAGGACTGCTCCCTCTCCCTCTATAGATAACAGGCAGTCCTGTGTAAAGAGTCATGTGTAAGTGAGATTGATTTGTCTACTTGACATGGTGGGAGCATCAGCAGTCCTGTGTAAGCAAAGAACATGTACATATGGGGGCTTATTTACTAAGGGTCGCGGATCACACTGCCCTAAAATCTCAGCAGAACAGTACTAGAAACCTTTAACACTTATGGTAATATAAAAGTGCAGCCCAATAGATTACGTAATAGATCATGATTGAAATAAAGTGTATGCAGCTACATCCCCTTGAGTTAAAATATATAATCTTTCTGTGTACAGTGTCTGCCCTACTATTTAAAATATATACAGTGCCCTAAAAGATTTCAAATGATCACTCTTAGAGATGAGCGAACATGCTCGTCCGAGCTTGATGCTCGGTCGAGCATTAGGGTACTCGAAACTGCTCGTTACTCGGACGAATACTTCGCCCGCTCGAGAAAATGGCAGCTCCCGCCGTTTTGCTTTTTGGCGGCCAGAAACAGAGCCAATCACAAGCCAGGAGACTCTGCACTCCACCCAGCATGACGTGGTACCCTTACACGTCGATAGCAGTGGTTGGCTGGCCAGATCAGGTGACCCTGGGATAGACTAGCCGCTGGCCGCGCTGCTCGGATCATTCTGTCTCTGGATGCCGCTAGGGAGAGAGCTGCTGCTGGTCAGGGAAAGCGTTAGGGTGTTCTATTAGCTTACTGTTAGGCAGGAGTGATTCTCAAAGAACCCAACAGCCCTTCTTAGGGCTACAATAACGTTCTACTTTTTTTATTTTAATTTGCATCTATTACCATTTTGTGAGGAATTAGCAGGGGGACTTGCTACCGTTGTGTTTAGCTCTTAGTGGCACACATATCCATAGCAAAGACCGAAGTGGGAAAATTCAGTAGGGGTTGGATTTCTATTAGGCAATAACTCAGTGTCATCTCATCTGGCATAGTAGTGTGCTTCCTTTGATACTTGGCTAGAAAATAGCCATAGGAGAATACAAACAGCTTCTTGAAGCCTACAGTAGCGTTCTATATATTTGATTTCTGGTTGATCTGCTGGTGGCTGTAGTTTCTGCAGTGCATGTACTTGCCAATTCTGAGCAATTTGTAGTGAGACTTGCGACCGCTGTGTTCTGCGCTTAGTGGCGCACATATCCATAGCAAAGGCCGAAGTGGGAAAATTCAGTAGGGGTTGGATTTCTATTAGGCAATAACTCAGTGTCATCTCATCTGGCATAGTAGTGTGCTTCCTTTGATACTTGGCTAGAAAATAGCCATAGGAGAATACAAACAGCTTCTTGAAGCCTACAGTAGCGTTCTATATATTTGATTTCTGGTTGATCTGCTGGTGGCTGTAGTTTCTGCAGTGCATGTACTTGCCAATTCTGAGCAATTTGTAGTGAGACTTGCGACCGCTGTGTTCTGCGCTTAGTGGCGCACATATCCATAGCAAAGGCCGAAGTGGCAAAATTCAGTAGGGGTTGGATTTCTATTAGGCAATAACTCAGTGTCATCTCATCTGGCATAGTAGTGTGCTTCCTTTGATACTTGGCTAGAAAATAGCCATAGGAGAATACAAACAGCTTCTTGAAGCCTACAGTAGCGTTCTATATATTTGATTTCTGGTTGATCTGCTGGTGGCTGTAGTTTCTGCAGTGCATGTACTTGCCAATTCTGAGCAATTTGTAGTGAGACTTGCGACCGCTGTGTTCTGCGCTTAGTGGCGCACATATCCATAGCAAAGGCCGAAGTGGCAAAATTCAGTAGGGGTTGGATTTCTATTAGGCAATAACTCAGTGTCATCTCATCTGGCATAGTAGTGTGCTTCCTTTGATACTTGGCTAGAAAATAGCCATAGCAATAGGATAGGATTGTTTGGTTTTAAAAACTCAAAAAAAAAAAAAAACACAAAAAAACACAAAAAAAAACAAAAAGAAGTAAAAAAAAAAAAAAGTTATAACTCTCATTTTAAAAATGTTTAACCCGAGGGCTAGGGGTAGAGGACGAGGGCGGGGACGTGGGCGTCCAACTACTGCAGGGGTCAGAGGCCGTGGTCCTGGGCGGGGTGAGACACCACCTGCTGATGAGGGAGCAGGGGAACGCCGCAGAGCTACACTCCCTAGGTTCATGTCTGAAGTTACTGGGACTCGTGGTAGAGCACTGTTGAGGCCAGAACAGTGCGAACAGGTGATGTCGTGGATTGCTGACAATGCTTCGAGCAATTTGTCCACCACCAGTCAGTCTTCCACGCAGTCCACCCATGTCACCGAAATCCCCACTCCTCCAGCTCCTGCACCTCAGCCTCCTCCCCCCCAGTCTGCCCCCTCCCAGGAAAATTTGCCATTTGAACCGGCATACTCTGAGGAACTGTTTTCTGGACCCTTCCCACAGTCACAAACCACTTGTCCGGTTGCTGCTGAGCAATTTTCCGATGCCCAGGTTTTCCACCAGTCACAGTCTGTGGGTGATGATGACCTTCTTGACGTAGTGGAAGTGTGTAAAGAGGTGTCCGACGATGAGGAGACACGGTTGTCAGACAGTGGGGAAGTTGTTGTCAGGGCAGGAAGTCCGAGGGGGGAGCAGACTGAGGGATCGGAGGATGATGAGGTGACAGACCCAAGCTGGGTTGAGAGGCCGGGTGAACACAGTGCTTCTGAGACGGAGGAGAGTCCTCGACCTGAACAGGTTGGAAGAGGCAGTGGTGGGGCCAGACGGAGAGGCAGGGCCAGAGCTGGTGCATCAGCGCCACTGTCAACTAGTGAAGCTCCCGTGGTGAGGGCTCTTGCGGCGAGGGCTAGATCTTCAGAAGTGTGGAGGTTCTTTAAGGAAACACCGGATGACCGACGGACTGTGGTGTGCAACATTTGCCAAACCAGGCTCAGCAGGGGTTCCACCACTACTAGCTTAACTACCACCAGTATGCGCAGGCATATGAATGCTAAGCACCCCACTCAGTGGCAACAAGCCCGTTCACCTCCGGCCGTGCACACCACTGCTCCTTCCCCTGTGTCAGCTGCTAGTCAGCCCCCTGCCCAGGACCCTGGCACAAAAACCCCATCGTCGCCTCCACGATCCTCCACAGCATCCACCAGCGTTCAGCTCTCCATACCCCAGACGCTGGAGCGGAAACGCAAATATAGTGCAAGCCACCCGCACGCCCAAGCCCTTAATGTGCACATCTCCAGATTGCTTAGCCTGGAGATGCTGCCCTATAGGCTAGTAGAGACCGAGGCCTTTCGCAACCTCATGGCGGCGGCCGCCCCTCGGTATTCGGTCCCCAGCCGCCACTACTTTTCCCGATGTGCCGTCCCAGCCCTGCACCAGCACGTGTCAGACAACATCATCCGTGCCCTGACCAACGCCGTTTCTGACAAGGTCCACCTGACCACGGACACGTGGACGAGTGCTGCTGGGCAGGGCCACTATATATCGCTGACGGCACATTGGGTTAACTTGGTGGAGGCTGGGAGCGAGTCTGACCCTGGGGCTGCTCATATACTGCCGACGCCGAGGATTGCGGGGCCTACCTCGGTCCAGGTGTTTCAGGCCTACTATGCCTCCTCCTCCTCCCACCCCTCCTCCACCTCCTCCTCCGAACTACCATCCGTGGGCACGGCGCCATCAGTCGGTAGCTCTAGGCACAGCAGCAGTGCCGTCGCTAAGCGACAGCAGGCGGTGCTCAAACTGCTGAGCCTAGGCGACAAAAGGCACACCGCCCAAGAGCTATTACAGGGCATCACGGCGCAGACTGATCTGTGGCTGGCACCGCTGAACCTCAACCCGGGAATGGTTGTGTGTGACAACGGCCGTAACCTGGTGGCGGCTCTGCAACTCGGCAGACTGACACATGTGCCATGCCTGGCCCATGTGTTAAATCTGATAGTGCAGCGTTTCCTCAAGACATACCCCAATCTGTCTGATTTGCTCACGAAGGTGCGCCGCATCTGTGCGCATTTCAGGAAGTCCAGCCCAGATGCTGCCACTCTCAGGGCAGCGCAGCGCCGCCTCCAACTGCCCGCTCACCGACTGTTGTGCGACGTGCCCACGAGGTGGAATTCAACACTGACCATGTTATCCAGAGTTTACCAGCAGCGCAGAGCGATTGTAGACTGCCAGATGTCAACTTCCACCAGAACTGGTAGTCAGGTCAGTCAGCTTCCTCAAGTCTACAATGAGGAGTGGACGTGGATGTCTGATATCTGTCATGTGCTGAGTAACTTTGAGGAGTCAACACAGATGGTCAGTGGCGATGCCGCCATCATCAGCCTCACCATCCCGCTGCTTGGCCTGTTGAAAAACTCTCTGGTCAGCATGAAGTCGGAAGCTTTGCGCTCGTCACAAGAGACGGGGGAAGAATATTCCCTTGTTGATAGCCAAAGCACCCTGAGGTCTGTTTCTCAGCGCATATCGGAGGAGGTGGAGGTGGAGGAGGATGAGGAGGAAGAGGAGGAGAATGTTGGCGAGACACAAGAGGGGACCATTGTTGAGTCCTTCACTGTTCAGCGTGTATGGGCAGAAGAAGAGGAGTTGGAGGAGTTGGAGGAGGAGGAAATGGACAGTCAGGCCAGTGAGGGGAGTGAATTCTTACGCGTTGGTACTCTGGCGCATATGGCAGATTTCATGCTAGGCTGCCTATCCCGTGACCCTCGCGTTCAAAGAATTTATTCCAGCACCGATTACTGGGTGTTCACTCTCCTGGACCCACGGTACAAGCAAAATCTTCCCACTCTCATCCCTGCAGAGGAAAGGAGTGTGAGAATGCATGAATACCAGCAGGCCCTGGTGCACAAGCTGAAACAGTATTTCCCTTCTGACAGCGCTAGCGGCAGAGTGCGTAGTTCTGCGGGACAAGTAGCGAGGGAGAGTAGGCGAGCAGGCAGCTTGTCCAGCACTGGCAAGGGTACGCTTTACAAGGCTTTTGCCAGCTTTATGTCACCCCAGCAAGACACTGTCACCTGTCCCCAGTCTCGGCAGAGTAGGGCTGATCTTTACAGAAAGATGGTGAGGGAGTACGTAGCTGACCATACCATCGTCCTAAATGATCACACAGCTCCCTACAACTACTGGGTTTCAAAGCTGGACATGTGGCACGAACTGGCGCTGTACGCCTTGGAGGTTCTTGCCTGCCCTGCCGCTAGCGTCTTGTCCGAGCAGGTTTTCAGTGCAGCTGGTGGCATCATCACCGATAAGCGTACACGCCTGTCGACTGACAGCGCTGACAGGCTGACGCTTATTAAAATGAATAAAGGCTGGATTTCTCAGAATTTCCAATCTCCACCAGGTGAAGGAAGCTCAACCTGAATAATTGATCCACTCCTCCTCCTCCTCCTCATTTTCCTCCTTCTCCTCCTCTTTGTACAGTAAAGCAGAGGAAAATGGCTATTTTTTGACAGGGCCCACTGGCTCTTGCTATAGTACTTCATGCATTTAATTTTTCTGGAGGGCCACCTACCCGGTCCTCTGTTTGAAACAATTTTTGTGAGTGCCACATACAGGCACTCAATCTATTCCATTTTTCTGGAGGGCCACCTACCCGGTCCTCTGTTTTAAAAAATTTTTGGGACTGCCACATACAGGCACTCAATCTATTCCATTTTACTGGAGGGCCACCTACCTGCTCCTCTGGTTTGAAACATTTTTGGGACTGCCACATACAGGCACTCAATCTATTCCATTTTACTGCAGGGCCACCTACCTGCTGCTCTGGTTTGAACAATTTTTGGGACTGCCACATACAGGCACTCAATCTATTCCATTTTACTGGAGGGCCACCTACCTGCTCCTCTGGTTTGAAACATTTTTGGGACTGCCACATACAGGCACTCAATCTATTCCATTTTACTGCAGGGCCACCTACCTGCTCCTCTGGTTTGAAGAATTTTTGGGACTGCCACATACAGGCACTCAATCTATTCCATTTTACTGGAGGGCCACCTACCTGCTCCTCTGGTTTGAAACATTTTTGGGACTGCCACATACAGGCACTCAATCTATTCCATTTTACTGCAGGGCCACCTACCTGCTGCTCTGGTTTGAACAATTTTTGGGACTGCCACATACAGGCACTCAATCTATTCCATTTTACTGGAGGGCCACCTACCTGCTCCTCTGGTTTGAAACATTTTTGGGACTGCCACATACAGGCACTCAATCTATTCCATTTTACTGCAGGGCCACCTACCTGCTCCTCTGGTTTGAACAATTTTTGGGACTGCCACATACAGGCACTCAATCTATTCCATTTTACTGGAGGGCCACCTACCTGCTCCTCTGGTTTGAAACATTTTTGGGACTGCCACATACAGGCACTCAATCTATTCCATTTTACTGCAGGGCCACCTACTTGCTCCTCTGGTTTGAAGAATTTTTGGGACTGCCACATACAGGCACTCAATCTATTCCATTTTACTGGAGGGCCACCTACCTGCTCCTCTGGTTTGAAGAATTTTTGGGACTGCCACATACAGGCACTCAATCTATTCCATTTTACTGGAGGGCCACCTACCTGCTCCTCTGGTTTGAAACATTTTTGGGACTGCCACATACAGGCACTCAATCTATTCCATTTTACTGGAGGGCCACCTACCTGCTCCTCTGGTTTGAAAAATGTTTGGGACTGCCACATACAGGCACTATCCAAATTAAATTGTCTCCATAGCAGCCTCCACACGTTGTCTCCATTGCTACCTCCAAAAGTCGTCCATATAGCTGCCTCCATACATCGTCCCTTTATCAAACGAGGTGTGTCAGGCAGAAATTTGGGTTGTTTTCATGGATTCCACATCAAAGTTGTTAACTTTGTCGCCACCCTGCTGTGTTATCCACAAAATATACTGGCAAACTTTTACCATTTAGGGATATTATTTCAGCGCTTCTTGCGCATCTGTTTACATTCCCCTCACCCGGCATATCCTAAACTTATAAGAACGCTACTACACTTGATCTTATACAAAAGGTTCTTAGAAGTGCTGTTTGGGGAGTAGCCTAGAAACAGGGGCTTGGATTGGCGAAAGCTCGCCTGGCTGCAGAGCGCCAGCTCCATCACAAGATCCAACTAACATAGTTGCAGCACCTTTAATCTACTACTAGTTCACTGCCTCCATAATAATAATAATCTTTATTTATATAGCGTCATCATATTCTGCAGCGCTTTACAAATCATAGGAAACAAATACAAATGTAATGTAACAGAGCACAACATTTGTATGGAACAACAGGAGTGAGGTCCCTGCTCGCCAGAGCTTACGGTTTATGAAGATGATGGGGTAACACGAGGTAAAAGAATATTTAATGGTCAAGCCATTCTTCTTAGGGAATAGAAAAAAATATAATAAATGGAATTGCTGTCGCTTGAAACACTCAGCCGTCATCTTATATACCAGGTCCAGGGTGAATGGGACTGCAGAGAAGTCTGGTGCCTGTTGGTTGCTGGATAACAGATGGGAGGACGACACAGGACGGGTTAGTAGAAGAGTTAAAACTTCATGCAGTTAATGAGTGTTATAGGCTTGCCTAAAGAAATGGGTTTTAAGAGCACGTTTGAAACTTTGGAGGTTAGGTATTAGTCTGATAGTCCGGGGCAGAGCATTCCATAGAATTGGTGCAGCTCTAGAGAAGTCTTGGAGACGCGAGTGGGAGGTCCGCACTAGGGTAGAGGTTAATCTAAGATCACTGGCGGATCTAAGAGCACGGGTTGGGCGATAGACTGAGATAAGAGAGGAGAGGTAGGGGGGTGCAGCATTATACAGAGCTTTATGGATGAGGGTTATTATTATTTTAAACTATTCGAAAGGAGACTGGCAGCAAGTGCAGCGACTGGCATGAACTGTAAGCATACATGGTCCCCTTATCAAACGAGCTGTGTCAGGCAGAATTTGGGGTTGTTTTCATGGCTTCCATGTTAACTTTGTCGCCACCCTGCTGTGTAATCCACAAAATATACTGGCAAACTTTTATCATGTAGCGATATTATTTGAGCGCTTCTTGCTCACCTCCTTTGGTTCCTCTCTGCCACCCATTGGTTTGAAGCCTGAGTCCATTTAGGGTATGTCGCCATGCCACTCTCTAGCCTGCCGCTGCTGCCGCTGCCTCTGCATGCCGTCCCCTATAGTGTCAGGGTCAATTATTGGATGTTTTAGATGCTATCTAGCTTCATTCTGTCACTCTGTCATGGCCATGCTGTTGCCCATAATTTTGGCATAATGGTGCGATTAGGCAGCCTCAGAGGCATCCATGCATGCTGCCCCTGCTGTTTCCTGTCCATTTCCGTGGTGTTTCCATCCTTTTCTGAGGTTCCCAGGTGTTTGGCCAAGCTTCCCTGTGCAGAGCCTTGGTCCCCTTGAAAAATGCTCGAGTCTCCCATTGACTTCAATGGGGTTCGTTATTCGAGACGAGCACTCGAGCATCGGGAAAAGTTCGTCTCGAATAACGAGTACCCGAGCATTTTAGTGTTCGCTCATCTCTAATCACTCTGACTGCAGTAAGATATAGTGCAACCCCCATTTTAAATTCATTAAAAAATATTAAGATATTTTGTACCCTAACTTAACTCATTATCAGTTTCCCAACACCCTGCTTACTTTATTACAAAATCCAGATAAGAATCAGCATCAGTGCCATGAAATACACAGATATAGTATCCCAAATGTATTTACATATAAACAGTGCCCCTATTATTTTTTTATACATATGCCCCCCTAGATACATAAAGTGCCCCTTAAAACCGATCTCTCCTGCATTCCCAGAGTCCTACTCCGGCTGCTGCTCCGGCTCTTCACATGGAGAGACCTGGAGGCTCAGAAATTGTTATTTGGTACCCATGGCAAAAACTTGGTCATTGGGAGGGTGCAGTGGCACCAGGGTCTAGGAGCCTCAGAGACCCTATAATGTGTCTCTTCTCCATACAAGTAAGTGGCATAACCCATCCATTAATGGCTCTATGGTAAGGAAAGTAACTATATGGAGTGTATGGTTGCATTCACACTCTAGCCAATACCTAGTTGTTGTTGTTGTGGGGGCCCCTGTCTGATATGCCCCCATGTAGTTTTACCTAACTGCTTTACATTTGCATCCCCCTAATTATTATGACTGTAAGACAGTATTAACTTTAGCACCATTTTATATCCTGGCTGGCACCTCATGTGTTTTTCTAATATATTTTATTCTCAATTATGTTCAATCCCTGCCAGCATGGCTGGTTTGGCTCTCCTCCAGATAACCCGTCATGTTCACACATTTTTTCGCTTGGCGCATCGTCCTAATATCGTCTGATAGTTGCCAATTTTCCTGTCTATGATACTCATCTGGCATGCCCCATCATTTTTTTTCTGCTTTGGCAGAGGGGAACAATAAATAAATATTTTATTTGGATATTTTTGTACAAAGTCAAATATGATGAAATGTGCAATTGTTCCAAGACGTAATTATTAACCTCTCAATGTTAAATATTAACCATGCCCCTGTGTTCATAGACCGCCGCATCATATGACCGGACCACATCTCTCTCCATGTCTTACTAGGAAACATTGTGATTAATTGTAGTAAATGATTTAACTAGGACTGGAATGGTATGTGAGAAATACCCAGGTGGTAATTTGTCTTTTGTTTCTATATTTTATATCTGATGATATAAGATCTTATTATTAATAAAACTTAAAGGGGATATCTGCTCTGGACAATCCCAATTTATCTCTCTACCTCCACTGCAGGAGAAATGAAGCTTTACACCCGGCTGAAGTTAGAAGGGCTGTCCATGTATTGAAGAGATATGTCCAGATGCTCCTAAATTTTGTAGAATTAGTAAACAGCCCCCATGCACATGAATTGGTTACCATAAAATAACTGTTTATTGTTAGTGACAGAGAATTCTGCTTCTAGCCATAGAAGGAGGGTCCGAATCAGGGATTCTCCCCTATAATGTCCATATGCCCTGAATTGGAATATGAATAGAGGTTGACCGGAAGTGAACTCCCCTTTAAATCATATGGTCGTGTTTGCATATAGATGTAGTTGAGTTGAGTTACATAACTTGTAGTGGGTATGAGCTCAAACTCCTGATCCAGAACTGTATTATTGATGTAGTCAAATACCACTATGCAAAGCCAAGTAATTGGCTTCTGACAAAAAAAAATTACTGACAGTTTCCACTGATTACAGAGAACCTGCCATTTAAATTAACCCACCCAAAATAAATAAATAAATACTTCATGAAAAACTGATTAACCTCTTAACGCTCAGCGTCCGATATATCGGACGCTGAGCGCAGTGACTTAGCGCTCAGCGTCCGATATATCGGACGCTGAGCTGATGCCGGTTCAGCTCAAGATCTGAGCCGAACCGGCATCGGGAAAGACGGGGTGCCGGCTGTGACTGATAGCCGACACCCCAGTGTAACACCCGCGATCGGAGTTGTCTCCGATCGCGGGTGCTTAACCCGTTAAATGCCGCGGTCAGCGCGACCGCGGCATCTAACATGCAGCTGGGGGTTCTTTCCCCCACGATCGGCCCCCCCGAACCGTTTTCGGGGTTCGCCGATCGTTGCTATAGTAACTCTGGGGTCCGATCTGGACCCCAGAGTTACCTGCAAGAATTGCCAGTAAGATGGCGTCTGTGACGTCATCTTACTGGCACAGTGCCAGCCTATGCAAGTGTATAGGCTGACACTGATAATACTCTGCAATACATCAGTATTGCAGAATATTAGCATGAAGAAGCAATCAGATGATTGCTTCTTCATGTCCCATGGTATAAAAGTGAAAAAGTAAAAAAAAAAGTTATTCAATAAAAAAATAAAGTCATAAATCACTAAAAATGCCCCAAACCCCCAAAACATATAAAGAGACATATAACTCAAAAAAAAAGTCTAAATCATAAGACAAACCCCACATATATAGTATCACCGCGTCCGTAACAACCCGTAGAATAAAAGTAAATCATTATTGAACCCGCACGATAAACGCCGTAAAAAAAAACTGTTATAAACCCTCCAAAAATTATGATTTTTACCTTTTCAATCCCACAAAAAATGCTATAAAATGTGATCAAAAAACCATATGTACTGCGACATGATACTGGTGCAAAGTACAACATGTCCCGCAAAAAACAAGCCATCAACCAGCTCCGTAGCCAAAAAAGTAACAAAGTTATGCCACTTGGAAGACGGCAATACATAAATGATAGATTTTTCCCCACATTAGGGTTTTGTTTGACAAATTTAGTAAAACGTAAGAAAATATATTCATGTCTGGTATCCCCGTAATCGTATCAACCCATAGAATAAAGATAACATGATTATTAGTCTATACGGTGAACACCAAAAAAAAAAGAAGTAAAAAATCCAGTACAGAATTGATGCTTTTCTACTCCTGTCCTCAAAAAAAGTTCCTAAATTTTCAACAATAGGTGATACAAACCCCAAAATGGTAACATTGGAAAAAGCATCTCATCCCGCAAAAAAAATGGCATCACATGGCCCCAATAACGAAAAAGCAAAAATTCTATAGCCTTCAAAAGGGGCCAATGAGGAAACTAAAATCCTGGCAGCTGCAGCGCCCTCCTTCCCTTCTGCGCCTCGCTGTGCCCCCATAAAACAAGTCACAGCCACATGTGGGGGGTCTTTGTACTCAGGAGAAATTGCAGAACAAATTGTATGGTGGGTTTTCTCTTTTTATCTTTTGGAAATGTGTAAATTTTAGGGCTAAATGAACGTATAAGGGAACAATATGACCATTCTAAATTTCACCTCCATTTTGATTCAATTACTATGAAGATCTCAAGGGGTTAACAATCTTCGTAAAAGCTGTTTCTGATAGCTTGAGGGGTGCAGATTTGAAAATGGGTTGGTTATATAGGGGGGTTTTGATGCTAAATATGTAAAATTTCATTCCAAACTGTATTTATCCCCAAAATAGTCAATTCTGAAAATCCGGAAAAGCGATATTCTTTTTGTAAGCCGCGTGACATCAAAATAAATTATCCAAACATTTCAGAAATTATGAAAATGTAAAGTAGACAAGTGGGAAATGTTATTCAGCAACTTATTTAGGTGGTAAATCGATCTGCCTGAAAACGCAATGATTTTGAATTTCGAAAATGGCAAATTTTTCCAAAAATGTATCATATTTTCTTTTTTTTTGTAAATAAACGCAAAACTTATCAGCCAAAATTTACCACTAAAATGAAGTACAACATGTGGGGAAAAAACAATCTCAGAATCGCTTTGATAAGTAACAGTGTTCAAAAGTTATAACCGTATAAAGCGACGCAGGTCAGAATCCAAAAAATCGGGCTGAGCCTTAAGCTACAAAATGGCTGCGTCCTTAAGGGGTTAACAAGCATTGCCCTTACCCCTAAATGGTTAATTTCCATGGCTGCAATATTAAAAAAAATCAGTTTGTAAACTTAGTGTCCAATGACACTAAGTCAGTCCTGCATTGTAAATTTTACTTTACTTGTTCCTGACTGACAGATCTCATTGCTAGGACATGCTGCTGTGTGGAACATTGAGAGAGATCTCTGTTATATGATTGGCTACTTCATGTCATGTGACAAGGGTGATGCCTCCACGGACTTCTACTCTTCCCCATCCTCCATGGAGGCTGCTATGATTTCATGTGATCAGATACATTCATGGAGTAGACGTTGCAAATGTAACTGGGTAAAGGACCTCAGATGACATCACTCTGATCACATGACATTAAGTGTTGAATGCTGAGAAAAGACATGGGACATAGAGAGGAGATGGACGATGGAAGAGGCCGGTTGAGCAGGTCACGTACCCTCTGATACCAGGTAATATAATATGAAGTAAATTTATGGGGATGTGAGGGGTAAAATTCTTAGTAAAAAGAAGGGTGTCCACTAGTTAATAGCCCCCTATGGCAACCTGTCACTATCTGTATTTGTGAAAATGTGGTTCCCTTTGACTAAAAAGAAAAGGCTAAGGTGTAAAACTATAAAACAAGTTAAACTCATTTTATCATTCCCCTCTGCCTCTGCTCCCCTGCTTCTTCGACTCCCATAAGCCACTATTTCCTGGTCCATCATGGACCACACAAGTCCCTCATTGGCTGCAGTAGTGACCATCCTCAGCCGGTATCAAGAGGGATCCAGAGGTGGAGAGATAGCCAACAGATTTTAGGCGCTGTAGCTGGCACATATTGCTGATGTTGGGCACCAAAGAGAGGTGAGTATACCCTGGGGCACTCACTCAGAAAAATGTAAGAATTAAAGTAGGATTTCCTGAACTGAAACAATTATTCAGCGGTTCCCCACTAGTGACCATAATGTCCTGTGTAGCAGTTAGAAAATGGAACTCATTTCAACAGGTCACAAGCTTCAATGTACAAAAATGCCATAAAATCTCCATACTTTACCTACTGAGCCTTTTCCATAAAGGGTCTCTTTCAACGGAGGGAGCTCAGATGTTGTAGCTTTGTAACCAAAAGAGGACGCGCTGTTAAGTCCATGAACTCCCGAGGTGGTTGGTGATACATACACATCCCTGCTTTCCAGAGGAGCCACTTTTCTCACTTTGTGGTTCAGTTTTGATTGGTTCACCCCCATTTTAGAGAAAAATCCAGTCATGGGCAGTTATATTTCCATGGTAGAATAAGTTGTGTTTTTGACTCCTCTGATAAGATTTTCCCTGATGTCTGAATAACCAGGTTACTTCCTAGAGTTTTCTCTCTTGTAGAGTTAAACATTTACTTGACATAGTAACTCAGTGAGAGGAGACTGTACAAAACTTAATATTAAACTACATGCCGGCCTGGAAGGTGCTTCTAAAGCACAATCAGTTGGGTGTTTAGGATTGCATTGGGTCGGTCTACTTGTTACAAGATGCTGGGAGTAGTACTGTGCTTCCCCGAAAATAAGACAATAGGGCACATTTACTAAGAATGTAGGAAACTGCACTAAAAGTTCTCTGCCCGTATATAATGCTCGTGCGCCAGATTCATTAAGAACGTGTACCAGAAATCATGAATCTGGCATTTCCCTGCACTGGCCCCACAGAGTTCACCAAATTTTTTGTGTTGCACCTTTAACATATGGGGGCACATGTATTATCGCATCTGCGCCCAAAAAATGCCGGGATTTTAATGGGGTTTTTTGGCGCAGAACTGTTGCGGATCATTTATAATGAGTTTGCACCAGAAAGAACAGATGTTTCCGACTATCCCAACTCCTCCGTCTATTTTTGGTGCAAGTGGCCGTGGCCTAATTTTCCCACATTATCCTCCACATTTAAGTGTATTTTGTCTGCATTTTTAGGCGCAATTTTTGGCGCACGATGGACTAGGAAAAAAATGGTCAGATAGCAAAATTAAGGCGCAGTCCATGTAAGATTTTGGCGTATGTCTCATGGATGTCGGCATTTTTATGGCGCTCGACTGATAAGTTCCGTCTACCCATTAATTACTAACAGCCTTGCCCCATTTAAATACATCGGGCTGTGCTTTGCAGAGACTGAACTCCGATGCCGACAGGCGTGCTTGCGTCACAATTAATAAATCCCCCCCATGGTGTGCAACAGACTTTGCATGATAAATCTGGTGCACGGTCCGACTGAGCACCGGAACGCCCCCTAATTTGTGCCACATGATGCCTAGTGCAGCTGCTCCACAAAAGGGTCGCGTGCAACACAAAAGTGGTGCAGACACTTCTTATATATCTCTGCAAGCAGTTTTCTCTAGAAAGTCCAACAGAAAATGTGTCACTGAAGAGGCGCTAGGTCTTATTTTCAGGGGAATGTGTCACTGAAGAGGCGCTAGGTCTTATTTTCAGGGGAATGTGTCCCTGAAGAGGCGCTAGGTCTTATTTTCAGGGGAATGTGTCACTGAAGAGGCGCTAGGTCTTATTTTCAGGGGATGTCTTATTTTTTCATGAACCAGAATTCACAATAATTGTTGAACAAAAAAATCAACATGTATTAATATACTGTAGTCGTGTCATCACAGACATCAGCATAAACATCTGATTTCCATCAATAAATTATTATGACTTTATTTCCATGTATAACAGTGTTAGAGATTTTTATCTAGGGCTTAAGCGCCCTTCATGTTGTACAGTGACTTTCAAATTAACCCTTTCATGGTTATCCCAGTACCAGAACTTGAACATAAACCAAGACACACGTCAAGCTTCTTACTAACCAAAACAAGGGATAGGCAATGCTAGAGAACAAGATAAGAAGGAGAACAATTATCTATAACAGGTGTCAAGGAGAAACCCTCTAACGACCTGGATAACAAAAAAAATGAAGTTTGAATCATGAAATTAACTGGACAGTGCTTGACCCCTGGCGTGACCCCCGGCTAATACTTAAAATGGTGGACAGTAGTCAAGATGGCATCCAAAACCAGTGGGATCTCCTTAACAAACAGTAAAAAAAAGATTTTTTATTTAAAGACCATCAAGTCAACAATTTATAACTCTCCAAATTCTGAATTTCTTGTGACTCCATTTCTATTACAATAATTGGCCCCAACATGAGCCCTTCTCAACTGGGTATCTGCTTGGCGCATTTGCAGCGCAACAATCAGTGATTTTATCCCATGAATTCTTCACATGTCCCTCTTGCAGTAAATAATACTACTAATGTATGGCGTGGGGGGAGCTGTAGCAATGACTGCCGATAGGTCTGGTTTTCAGTAGAGACCTTATATTTTTAAGCTTGAAAAAAATTTCCTACATCTTAATGTCAGGGGGTGTCTTATTTTTGTGGAAACAGGGTAACACATAGTACACCTCCTCTATGAAGTCCATAGGCCGTAAATGGAATTCTATCATGGGGTTCCTCAACAGCTCTTTAACAAAATAGGGCTGCATTGTTAATGGAATAGACATCGAGATGTATAGACTCAATATGGAGCAGTATGACTTTATCTACAACTACAGGCGGTCCCCTACTTAAGAACACCCGACTTACAGACAACCCATAGTTACAGACGGACCCCTCTGCCTACTGTGACCTCTGGTGAAGCTCTCTGGCTACATTATTATAGTCCCAATCTGCAATGATCAGCTGTAAGGTGTCTGTACTGAAGCTTTATTGATAATCTTTGGTCCAATTACAGCAAAAATTTTGAAACTCCAATTGTCGCTGGGACAAAAGAAATAAATTTGTCTAGAACTTCAATTATAAAATATACAGTTTCGACTTACATACAAATTCAACTTAAGAACAAATCTCCGGACCCTATCTTGTACGTAACCCGGGGACTGCCTGTATATGAATTATCTGTACTGAAACTGGTGCATCACATGGACTGGAGTAACTAGACCGGAGCAATAATGGGGGTCATTTACTAAGGGCCGGATTCACGTTTTCCTGACGTGTTACCCGAATATTTCCGATTTGCCCTGAATTGCCCAGGGATTTTGGCACACGCGATCGGATTGTGCCGCATCGACGCTGGCATGCACACGATGGAAATCGGGGGGCACGGCCGAACGAAAACCCGACGGATTCGGAAAAACCGACGCATTTAAAAAAAAAAAATGTGTTGCGGAGCTTGCACTTACCTTCACTCAGCCCGGCTCGGTGTATTCCAGTGCATTCCGGGGAACTTCAGCGTCAGAGGAACTACCTTAATGAATCCCGGCCGGACCCGAATCCACCGCAGAGAACGCGCTGCTGGATCGCGAATGGGCCGGGTAAGGAAATCTGCCCCAATATTTTACAATGTAGGACATGATAATTTCAGGAGCTCCTTGGTTCACATATGGCTATCATATACTGGGTTTTAATTCTGATTGTTGATATCCATCCAGATATCCATTATTTGAGCACATCCATGTACAAGCTTTTATGCACACTGCTAGCTCTTCTATGGGGCACAGCCCTGGTTGGCACCATGACTCCCCTTGCTATAGGGGCAGCAGGTAGTAAATTCTGTATGACCTCTGCTATTTCACCCCTTCTGTTAAATTTATGCAAGTGTCCATTCTATAATTTGTGTCTTTAAAGAATTAGATAAACGTTTCCAATCTGCAGATACTTTGTATCATCAGTGATAATCTCAAGGACTCATTTAACCTTAGGTTCATTTCTTGACCTATTGATTTCTTCAGTGACCTCTGATACTAGATTCTATATTTTAAAAGATTCAAAGCTTATGTGATTGTTGCCATTCCTAACCTTATAACGGAAGGTCAGAATTTTATGTGACCTTTGACCTTCCACTAGATGTACCTCTAGTTTATTGAATGATCAAAAAGGGTCAGCAAAACGCTAAATGGACATTTTGAATTTGTGTGAATGCACCATTTCAAGACATAATCTTCAGTGGTTTTGTTCCCATTTTTTCACTTCCTGCATTAAAAAGCCATTTTCCCCATGTAATATTCCATGCAATGTATTGGGAAGCTTTAAAAACAATACAAAAAGTATAGTAAAAAATGTTTGTGCATTACTAGATTCTAACAGCTGTAACTTTTTCTATATTTCAGTATACAGAGTAAGGTGTGATTTATAGAAAGAAGAGCTGATGTTTTCATCGATACATATTTGATTACCTTCTATTAACATTTTATAGGTGGCAAAATGGTGAAAAGGCAGTGAACATTTTTCCATTATGGCTTTTACGGCATAGGATGATCATTTTTATGTTTCATATATAGGAATTTTTGGACATGGAGATATCTGAAATGATTATGATTATAATTGTAGGTGTTAAATATTCTGAAAATCTGGATACTCTATCTTTATATAATTAACTAGTTGAAGGTATAATGTGGTTATGATGAAAGGGGGGGGGGGGGTGCTGATAGTAATGATGCCAGAAGGCAGCATGGGATGTCACAGGAAGTTCTGAGTCCTGTAGCCCGCAGGGATCACGTAACTCACTGCTCCCCACGGCAAATGGAAAACATGATAAGTATAATATTGGTGACCCTATTAGGGTCTTATACATACCCTATTAAAGTTTCCATAAGTGGAAAACCTCTTAACCTACGAAGCGACAACCTTGTAGTATAATTCTTCACAGTGTCAAACACTTGTGGGATATGGCATATTAGACAGTTTGTAATTTTACACAAATTAACCAAAATTGTGGCATATTTTGCTTAGTAAATCTCCCCCAATATTACAAATGCAGAATATACTCACACCGGCTCTCTTCCAGGTATGTTTTGAGCCTCATTGTCTGTGTTGTTTTCCCTTTAAATACCATGAGGGCCCAAATCACGTTTTTATGGCAGGTTACCCGAATATTTCAGATTTGCGACGATTTTCCCTGAATTGCCCCGGGTTTTTGGTGCACACGATCAGAAATCGGGGTGCGTGGCCGAATGGAAACCCGACAGATTCGGATAATCTGCCGCATTTTAAAAAAAAAAGTGTCGCTGAACACCCAGCAACGGATCGTGAACTACGGTGGACCTCGGTGAACTTCAGCGCAGCAGTGACACCTAGTGGACATCGGAGGAACTGCCTTAGTGAATCACCGAAGACCCAAATCCACCACAGAGAATGCGCCGCTGGATCGCGAATGGACCGGGTAAGTAAATCTGCCCCCATATGTGTGGTTTTGTGCTATCACTGGTCTTTTACTTTGGGTCTAGTCTCAAGTCTACCAGTGCAGTGATGTAAGCCGAATTATTAAATAGTTCTTGGAGCTCACAAGCAGCATTCAATTCAACACAGACTCAAAGTTAGTCTGAGCAAAAAGCACACTTTATTTGAACAGATAGCTGTCTTTTATACACATTAGATTAGGCTTATACCACACGTAGTCTTAACAATGGTATGCACTGAACTAATCTTCCCTGAAAGATGTTAGTTTACTTTTCAGTGTGTTGTTACACATTGCATCAGGAATATTTAGTCATTCTAAAATATCCCCCCTTATGTTGACACAGGTAGGTTGCTAGATACTTTTTAAGATTAAGATTGCAAACTAGTGTTTGTGCTGTTTCATAATACACTTTATGCAAAGACACCTTTGATTCCTTTGTAAGTTTGAAGGTCTGTTACCTAATGATGTCTTAAATGCTGACTAAGAATATCTTACTTGAACTATAATTTATAGGGTATCCCTATCAACTTGTTGGTCATCCCAATACGGTTTTGTGCCAGTCCCCAGCAGTTTTTCTTTTAGGGATGAAAAGAGTGAGGGCGCAGTGGCCAGACGCGCAGCAAGGGAACGTAGGTCCCAGGTCAGAAAGGGGCAGGTCATTAACAATACTATAAATGCTACCATCAACACAGGTTAACTCTACTTTGTGTGTAGGAGAGGAAGAATACTGCAGGCCAATGTGAAAATGGTGATTGAGGACAGGAGAGACTTAAAGGGGTTGCTCAGTATTTTCAAAAAAGCTGTGATGAAAAACAAAACATCTTATACTCACCTACTCCAGTGCTCCCTTTCACCCATGGTGCCATATGTCACTGCCAGACCTGTTTGTTTACAGTGACATACAGATGACTAGTAGCATAGGAGGACTTGCAATATTACTATATAAAGGGGACAGAGAACCGGGCGGTAGCCGGTGCAGTGCATTACACACTGCAGTCTATGCGAAAGCTAGGGAGTAATACACTTCCTGCTCTGCCATAGATTGGAACACCCCGAGTCGGTACAGTGACGTAAGAGTCTGTGTAACGTGAGCTAGACATCTAAATGATGGAAGAGCAGGAGGCTGCACAGCGGGCAGGAGAGCGTGGGAAGGTAAGTACAGTTTTATTTTTTTTATTATTGGCGCACTGAAGATATATATTAAGGGCATGGAGCTATATACTGGGAGCAGGAGCTATAAACTAGGGGCTTGGAGCTATATAATGGGGGCTGTCATTATACTGAAGGATTGGAGCTATATACTAGGTGGCTTGAGCTTTATACAGGGGGGGCTGGAGCTACTGTATATTCTAGGGAGCTGGAGCTATATATTGTGGGTCTGGAGCTATATACTGGGAGGCTAGAGATGTATACTGGGGGCTGTAGATATATACTGGGGGTTTGGAGCTATATATTGGGGGGCCCAAGCTATATACTGGAGGGCTGGATATAGTATATACTGGGGGGCTGGAGATATATACTTGTGGTGGATATATATACAGGGGGCCTGGAGCTATATACTGGGGACTGGAGATATATACTAGGGGCTTGGAGCTATATAATGGGGGGTGGCACTATACTGGGGGATTGGAGCTATATACTAGGTGGCTTGAGCTTTATACTGGGGGGCTGGAGCTACTGTATATTCTAGGGAGCTGGTGCTATATACTGTGGGACTGGAACTATATACTGGGGGGCTAGAGCTATATACTGGGGGCTGTAGATATATACTGGGGGTGGAGCTTTATACTGGAGGTGGATATAGCATATACTTGGGGGCTGGAGCTATATACTGGAGGGCTGGAGCTATATACTGGGGTCTGGAGCTATATACTAGGGGCTTGGAGCTATATAATGGAGGCTGGCATTATATTGGGGGATTGGAGCTGTATAGGGGGCAGCAGGGTAGCTTAGTGGTTAGCATTACAGCTTTGCAGGCTGAGGGTGCTGTGTTTATTATTAATCAAGAGGGTTATATATTTTTGTCAGTGTTGTGTCAGTGAAAGTCTTCCTTCCAAATACGACCTGTGGGCGATTTGTGAGGGTGGTGTTAGTTAGTATTTTTTGGTTAGGGCGTCGGTCCTTTTTAGGTTTTGCCTGGTAAAATTGGCGGGTATGATGTAGGGTTAGAGGTAGCAGGCTGCATCTGTGTATTTAAAAACTGCAGACTGCTAGGGGGTCCGGAATCTCTCTGCAGCCCGGGGCCCATGGTAGTCTTAGGGTACATTCATACAGTCACATGCCCGGCCGCAGCCATTGTGCGTGGAGAGGAGGAGGAGGTGACCCCTCCATAGAGAAAAGTGCGGACACAGCCGCACACTCCGGGAAAGAAAGAGCATGCCTGACCGCCAATGCCGTCTATGGGGGCATATATGCGGCCACATATACATCCCCCGATACCGCCATGTGAATGTACCCTTAATCCGCAACTGGACCTAAGCTTGGGCCCTTGACCTGGAGGTTAGTTTGGCAGAGTTCAGCCAGAATGGCTTAGTGGTGTCACACCTACTGTTAATGATACAGAATTGTAGTTTGGTGTATTACTCCCTTCTATCTGACGTCTCATTGTGTCTCAAGTGCCATCCACTGGCTGCTGGATAGATGAGTCTTCACAGACCCAGAAAAGATAGGGGTTAGAAGAGAACATCTGACATTAATATTGGTTCTTGTCATCTCATTCGGAGCAGAACATTGTTACATGTTCACATTCAATGAACTTTGAAAGATGACAATATGGCGAGATGTTTTATATAACTTTCTTTGGAAAATATTTCGCTTATTTATCTAAAAAGATAACATAAATTTACAGTTTTTTAAAATAAATCTTCAATCTACAGGAACTGATGTTCTGGATGACCAGACCATCATTAATTAATTTTTTTTTTTTTAATTTTTATTGAGGTTTTAAAGAAATAACATTATACGGTATCAAACTATATGTATCTTGTATCTCATACAAAATTTGCATTATATGCCTCATATACATCTTTGGAAACAAAAGTATGTCTGTTCCCTGTGTATGTATATGTTCCTTTTTCAAAAAAGAAAAGGAAAACAAGAAACAACAAAAGAAAGAAAAACACAAAACAAATGGGCATTAACTCACTTGGCTGTGATAAGGGTAAATCGGTATTTTTTTAGTATATTACCCAATTTTTCCATTTCTCTTCAAAGCTAATTGTTTTTAAAGTGGCATTATCAGTCAAAATGTTCTCATATTGATATATCTGCCTGAGTTCTTCATCATTAAATATTAGTTACATAAAATTGAATTACTATATGGTTTGTCATGTAAATTCTTGTATCCACCCCTTTTAACAATTGGCCTTTTGTAAGGGGGAAGGTTATGCAAGATGCTTACAACTTCCCCTACAAAGTTGGTAAACACATCATAGTATCATAGTATATAAGGCTGGAAGGAGACGCAAGTCCATCAAGTCCAACCTTTAAGAATTAAATAAATGTTTTATCCCCATAACCCGTGATATTTTTTCTCTCCAGAAAGTTATCCAGGCCTCTCTGGAACATGTACATAGAGTCTGCCATAACAACCTCCTGCGGCAGAGAGTTCCACAGTCTCACTGCTCGTACAGTAAAGAACCTTTGTCTATGTTGATGGTAGAATCGCCTCTCCTCTAGGCGCAGAGGATGCCCCCTTGTCCTGGTCACAGGTCGAGGTATAAAAAGATCTTTGGAGAGATCCTTGTACTGTCCGTTCAGGTATTTGTACATTGTAATGAGGTCTCCCCTCAGTCGTCTTTTTTCTAAACTGAATAATCCCAAATTTTTTAATCTGTCAGTGTATTCTAATCCCCCCATTCCCCTAATAATCCTGGTTGCCACATAACATACATTCCTAATACAGGTGGTCCCCAACTTAAGGACACCCGAAATACAGATGACCCCTAGTTACAGATGGACCTCTCTGCCCACTGTGACCTCTGGTGAAGCTCTCTGGATGTTACTTTACTCTCAGGCTGCAATAATCAGCTGTAAGCTGCCTGTAATGACGTTTTATTGCTAATCATTGTTCCTATGACAGCACAAAATTCTGAAAATTAAATTGTCATAGGGACAAAAAAAACATTTTGTCTGGAGTTACAATTATAAAAATACCTTCTCCGACTTATACAAATTCAACTTAAGTACCAACCTCAAGCACCTATCTTGTATGTAACCCTGGGACTGCCTGTACTCTGTTCAGTTGTTTTGGTGCTAAAAAATAATAATGTTTTGCAATGTACATACATTAGGCTCTATAGGTCCCCATCAGCTTATAAAAACACAACTTTTCAGCTATTTCCAATCCAGCCTCAAATTACTGTTAAAAATGTCAAAAATCTACTCTTAACTGGTGCTAACATAAAGTAAAGGAGGTGGGTAGCTGAATCATGGCTCCACTGGGTGTCTCCAGTGTAAAACCGGTCCCTCTTCCCTCACCCAAATTTCATTTTCCCACAGCTGTTTAGAAAATTAAAGCTGAGCTCTGATTGGTTGCCATGAGCAACTAGAACAACTTTACCTTGTACACTTGTGATAAATCTCCCCCTGTCTCTTTCTAAAACATACATACACATGCGGGGGAGAATTGTAATAAGTGTTTAGTAGCCCATGGGAACCAATCAGAGCTCACTTTAAATTTATAAACAGCTGTGGGGAAATGAAAGCTGAGCTCAGATTGGTTGCCATAGGGAACTAGAAGCGTTTTGCTCTAAGAGACTTCTGATAATGTATCAACTGAAGTGTAGCTTCTAACATGTACTATGCATGCGCCTCCTCCCAGCACATGGTAATGATAATGATATGCCGTCTGTGCAAGAGAGGGAAGAAGGATGGATTCTGAGACTTTGAGATTGAGATCAGCATCTGAATGTTTAGACAAAACATGGCTGTACTCTGTGTTGCCAACAACAGTCACTGTAATACCATTATAGGTGACAATGGGCTGCCATGACAGTTACATTACCATCAATGGCCCCCAGTTCTGAATTTTATATAACAATGACAGAAGTACTAAATTAAATTCTCAGGATTAACAGAGGACACAGACCTATTACTGGGGAAAAATGAAAAAGTAAAAGTTCAAAAAGGCTACTTTATAACAAAATCTTATATTTTTTTATTAAACAGTTTGTTGTATTTGAAAAATAAAACTAAAAATTAAAATACAAAATTAGTATTATGAAATATCCAACCTTATTCTATCATTATGCCTGTGCGGCCTCCCTATGATGTGAGCCTATTGTTACTTGGCCAAGCTATTCTCACCCAACACAATTAATACTGAAGTGAAAGCGTCTTGTATTTATAGGAATCAGTGCGCGTAGCATTTATACAAGCGTGTAGTATTTCTACTTAATCACAGAGGCTGGCAGCGTCGGCTGAGAACACCAAAGGCATTTTATGTTGAAACAAGAAACCAGCTGGGATTTCATCCTCCCGGCTACAAAACTTCTACAATCAAAGGGATTGGACTGAGCATCCAATGGCTGATACAGCACACACACACCAACCTCCAGGGCTTGTTGGATGCCATGAAAACAAATTACTTATCTGTGTAAAATGTATTAATAGAATTGTTTTTCTGTTGGTTTATTAAGTGTGACACAATTGTGTCCTACTAGAGCCTGGAGCAGGTTGTTGGGTGTCAATCTGCCATGACTTCTAGTTATGTAGTTTCCGTGCAGCCCTATATATCCATCTCTCTTCCTATAAATATATATATTTGGCTTGTCTCACTGTACCACTGGTTCAATAAAATAAGGGTTTTGTGAGTTGTCAAATTAAGTTTGTCTACATTTTGTAGACAGGGGTGGTTTAAGACTGCCAGGGGCCCTGGGCTGTATGAGTATTATAGCACCTACCAGTCTGGAATCACTTCCTACAAATGATACTAGAATCAAGATTCTTAAGGAATGGAGGATGCATCCCATCTGCCTTCTTTCAATCTGCAGTTTCAGGACTTTTGGTGGACCTTTAAAGGATGTAAAGGTAGATGTACAAGGATTTCATGGATGAAGGTCCAGTATAAAATTGGTGGGTAGTTTGGGTGGCCATGGACCTTTTAAAAGGCTTCAGCCTCGGGGTACTCCCCAAACCACCTGTATTTTAATCCACTACTGTTTGAAGACAATATTTCAGCTTCTACAAACACCAATGTCACATCAATACCTATATGGGATCAGGTGGATCACACATTTCTATCTATCTGCATTGGGCTGTCCATGTACTTGCAGCCTAAGAAACCTCAATTTGAACAGGACATTTCACTGCCTCCACCAACCCCATTTCTTTGTCTCCTTTATATGGTTCTCCACTGCACCCCACCCCTTCTCCTGAGCAATCAACGCAACCAATTTTAGCACTAAATATGCTAATTATACTGTCAGATGGGTGGTGCTTTGTTGGAGTAGACTGCATGGCACCACCTACCTGACAGCGTAGAGATAAATTAGCTCATGACTACTTTGTAAAGGTGAGGACTAGAGAGAAGAATCAAAGCGTATCAAGATTGGTTAAGGAACAGTTATAGCCGGTAATAAATTGGATCTTCAGTAATAGTAGAGGTCCCCTTCCTGAGACGTCCAGAGATCGGCCCATCATCCTTTATCCTGACAGTTCTGATTTTAAAAAAAAAACTTAGGAATAAAACATAGGAATAGATAGATGGAAATTGTTTATTTCTCTGCAGCTGCCATTTCAGTGACTGTATAAGTTTAGAAGTTACTGCACACATTTATTTTTTTGGTTCAGGGGGGAGATTCATTAGGTCTTCTGATGGATAAGGTACATAAATCTCCTCCTCCGCGCTAGTTTCCTTGCTTCTACAAAGTGAATGCCACTTTGGGCATGTCGGGAGCAGTGATGGGCATGAATGCCCAACCCGCTAGATTTACTATAGTCTATGCAGAGACTATAGCAGAAACCTCCACCAGATCAGACTTTGGGGGACATTAATCATAGGGGGTCTCAGGTTCGCCTGTTTTTGCGCCTGTTTTGCTCTTCTTTTTGGCTCCTGATCTTTGATGGATCTAGTTCTGCCTTAGTAAATGCACTTTGGAATTGTCGCATGTCCGATTCATTTGCGCCTAAATTTGCGCCTAATTTGATCTCATTTGTGAGCAATAATGAAAAGAGACTGAGAAAATGTGACAGAACGTTCAGGGCTTCATCTCTGCACAAAAAAACTATCATTATGATGTAACTGCAAGGACTAAAAGTTACAGAGATGTAAAAAAAAAATAAAAATTCTTGCTGAAATGAGTCTTTTCCTTTTTTATTGTAATTTACATAAAATGGCGTCTGATAATATTCTCAGATCTGTACAATAAGACAATAATCACTAAAATGTATGTTTTTAGTAATGAAAAGGGAAGTTTTTTGGAAGTGCACCTGCTCAGAGGAGGTGCATTTTTGCGCCTTTTTTTGCGCCTTTTTAGGTGCAATTTTGTGATAGATCCCGTGCAAACATCTGTATAGGACGCACTCACTGGGGGTCATTTACTAAGGGCCCGATTTGCGTTTTCCCGACGTGTTACCCGAATATTTCCGATTTGCGCCGATTGTACCTGAATTGCCCCGGGATTGTGGTGCACGCGATCGGATTGTGGTGCATCGGCGCTGGCATGTGCGCGACGGAAATCGGGGGGCGTGGCCAAACGAAAACCCGACGTATTCGGAAAAACCGCCGCATTTAAAAACCGAAAAAGTGTCGCTTGGGGAGCGCTTACCTTCACCTGGTCCGAGGTGGTGCATTCCGGCGCGTTGAGATGATTTTCAGCGCAGCAGCGCCACCTGGTGGACGGCGGAGGAACTGCCTTCATGAATCCCGGCCGAACCCGAATCCAGAGCAGAGAACGCGCCGCTGGATCGCGAATGGGCCGGGTAAGTAAATCTGCCCCACTATGTCAGATAAGGCGCAGGGACTCAAAGCCACTAAGTGCCGAACTTTGCAGTGCGCCAGAAAATGGCGCATAAATGCGCCTAATTAACGAGATGCGCCAGATTTTAGCGCTAAAAGACGCTCCAAACAGTCTAACAGACTTTGATTAATGTCCCCCAGGTCCAAACCGGTGCCCAATCTACTAAGTTTGCGCCCAATCTACTAAGAGGCCACAATCTTATTAAATTCTCCCAATTTATTTAAATATACAATAAGCTCAAGTGGTGACTGCAAGTGAATAGAATCATTTTCAACTCAATTTTCAACATAAATGCAAAGGGATTTAGAAACTGAACGTTAAAAATGTTCAGTTTTTAAATCCCTTTATTTTTTTTTACATTATATTTTGGATTTTGGACCCATTGCTTTGGTACTTTATTGGACCAGTGTAACTCATCTGCATTTCCAATGATTTGTCATTAGATTTTAACGTTTGAAAACACAGCAGAAGACCTTGCATAAAAAACTTTATTGTGTTATTTACACGTAGGTGTATAAATGTAAACATTATGCCTTAAAACTTAGAATCATTTGCAGATAAATACTATGATATTACATTACAGTTAGCGAAATCATTAAATTATATTCACAGAATATACATTCACGTGCATTCAAATGATGGTGGTTTTAAGACAGTGGTATAGACACTGTGCCGTTAGCCCTGCTCCTGCTCCTCGTGTGGACTCCAGCGTCTGCCACGTCCTCTGCATGCTCCTCTGTCTTCTTCTCTTTTAGGCTGTTGATGAATCGCAGGGTAATCTCATCCCATTCTTCAGGGAGCAGCATAAGCAGAAACCCAATGCAGATGATAATAGTAGCCCCTAGTCTGACAACGCTGAAAATGACTTCATGCTTGAGGAGGTCAATTACTGAATGGACAAAAAACGAAAAAAAAAGTATATTTCTTAGTTAATGAAGTTTATATCCAGTAAAATAGTTATACAATTCCAGCAGTAGGTAATATACAACATAATTAGTATACAAAGAGTATAGATGGGCAGTTTACCCAGTTAGTGTATTTGATCCTATGGATGTACAATACCTCTACATAAGTGAGTGTCTTGTTATATTACTTATTGCTGATCAATATCATCAATGTCAAATCAGTGTGTGTTTCTTGATCAACCTCTTCAACTCTTTAAAAAGCTAGCCAGCAGGGTTACCACCCACTAATCTGGAATTGGAATTTCTAATCTGACATGGGTCACTTTATATGGTTATAACTTTTGAGCACTTTAAGTTACCAAACCAAATTGGAGACAGTTTTTTCAAGATATAGTGGGGGTCATTTACTAAGGGCCCGATTCGCGTTTTCCTGACGTGTTACCCGAATAATTCCGATTTGCGCCGATTTTCCCTGTATTGCCCCGGGATTTTGGCGCACGCGATCGGATTTGTGGCGCATCGGCGGTTGGCATGCACGCGACGGAAATCGGGCAGCGTGGCCGAACGAAAACCCGAAGGATTCGGAAAAACCGCAGCATTTAAAAAAAAAAAAAATTGGTCGCACGGGCCATACTCACATGCACCATGATGAAGACGATGAACTCCGGGGCACCTCGGCGGACTTCGGCGCAGCAGCGCCACCTGGTGGACATCGGGCGCAGGACCTTCATGAATCGCCGGAAGACCCGACCGCTCGTCGGAGAAGCCGCCGCTGGAACGCGAATGGCCCGGGTAAGTAAATGTGCCCCGTTGTCTTCATTTTAGTCGTAAATTTTGGCCGATAAGTTTTGTGCTGATTTAGAAAAAATATATAAAAAATTAATTTTTTGGAAAAAAAAAGTGAAATGATCTTGTTTTCAGACAGATTGATTACATTTTAGGGCTAAATGAAAACTTTCATAAAAAATAAAAAAAAGATTACTCATCTTCAAAATTGTTATGCAATTTCTCCCGAGTACAGAGACCCCCCCACATGTGGATGTTTCTTATTGTATGGGCGTACAGGGAGGCACACAAGGGAAGGACGGCCATGCATTAGCCAGGCATTTACTATGGCCAGCTCTGGGGTCTTAGCTCAGACCCCAGGACTGCTATAATCTAAATCATGCGGTCGTGTTAACCGGAGCATTTACACCACTGACAACCCGTGTTACTGATGCTGGTTCAGCGCCGATACAGACATTGGCTCCACAGAGTATTACAGCATAGAGCGATTTAAGCAGGATTCTACGGTGTAATAGTACGGTGGGGGTTGGAATTAAATGATTATACAAATATAACCAGGCTTATATTTTACATTTACTTGGTTCTAATGCACTTACCGGCGTTACCTGGGACACTGAGGACAGTACCAATTGAAATTAGAATGGGATAAGTAAGGACAACACCAACATTCACTAAGATATTAAAAGCTGCAAGAAAGTGAAATGAAAATATAAAAATAAATTGACAAATGATATGCAAAGAATTATCAATATGCATACATTTTAAATAATCTGGTAATACTTTTCTACTACTATGCCCATATTTAGTCAGAATCGCAGCCTGTTTTTAGAGAGATCAGACTACATGTCTGTCTGCATACAAAATAGTAAAAATATTTTAATCAAGACAATATTTGGTTTTACTTTATTTTTCAATGTAGACACCCGAAAGAAGGAAACATTATTCTTCATGGCCTTCAAAATACAATACAATAATTGTTTGGCTTTGCAGAATTCTGGGTTTGCATCAGAAAAAGAATTTGACTACAGACAAAATTACATGATTTATCAGTGGGGGGGGGGGGGTCATTTATTAACACCTTTTTGACTTAAAAAAGGAGTAAACCATTTTTTGCTTCTATTTCTACTCCATTTGAGCAAAATGTTTGAGCAAATTGAGTCTTTTGCCCACTGTTGCCATTTCCCGAAAAGGGGGAGTGACTGGGGTGTGAAAAGTGGAGCCACTGTCCTATATATTAGGCACACACTGCACAGGGAAAACGGCTATCAAGACCAATGTGACAAATGCCGGTCTTGATAATTTTCTGTCAGTATGTACAGACAAATGGAAAATATCTGGAGCATTTTTAGACTGTGTAATTGAATTGATACTACTAGCATATTTTGGGACATTTTTACCATAAACATGCCCCAGTGAAACTATGGCAATATTGTGACTTAAAGGGGTATTCCCGTCTGGGAATTTAAATTTAATTGAATTCATTTGCCATATGTAAACATTTCTTCAATTGGATGTTATTAAAAAAATGTTCCTGTGTGAAGATAATTTCTCATAAATGTAGCAGTTTTGTCCCTTAGAAACGAGATAGCTTCCTCGGATACGACCTCCTCACATTTTGGCAGCGGTGGCCAGACATGCGCTATGGAGTCCTGTCTGACCACCTGGGTTCAGTAATCATTACCACAGGACGGCTTTGCGACCTGCAGTAACTCCCGGACATTTCATATACAAAAACCTTTTGCTTCTTTGTGCAATCACTCCAGCAGAGGTGGCCGTATCCTGGCACATAGCCTTGTTTCTAAGAGACCATATGACTACATTTATGAGAAATTATCTTTACCCACGTCAATTTTTTTTTTAATGACATCTAATTGAAGAAATATTTATATATGAAAGATTAATGAATCTGAATGCCCAGACGAGAATACCCCTTTAAACTAGTTTTGCTAAAATGTGCCAAAATTGTGTTGCCTTTTTGTGCATTTTACACTCAGGTCAAGTTGCACAATAGTAAATCTGACACAGTTTTAAAATGATAATCAAAAATAGATAATCTAAGGGACATGTATATGAGATGTAATTATATGTCCACTTTGGCTACCATTTTTTTCTAATCTTACTTAATAAAATTGGCACACATATACACATATAACACACAACAACTCTATGATCCTGCAGTAATATTTATTGGGGCTCAGTTGTACAAAAATGGGTTTAGTTAGCCTAAGGCTACATTTACAGGAACGTATGCTGGCCGGGCCATATTAGGGCCATAAGAGGAGGAGGGATGACACCTACCCTCTCCATAGAGGTGCATTGCGAATGGCCGTGCACACGGGGAAAGACAGGACATGGCCTATCTTTTTCCCGTGAACAGAGCGGTACGGTGGCCATTTCCGGCTATGGGGGACGTATGTACTGCCGCAAGCTTGCAGCCTTACACACTTCCCACATACGGTCACGTGAATGCGGCCTAAGCCAGATTTATCAAATGAGACATTTTAAGTAGCAAAATTTGTTGTAATCTCACTCCAGTTTGGGACGTGTTGTAGAAAATAATGTAAGATCTTAATACTGCAAAATTTATCAAACAGTTTATACCTTTGATGCATCTTTAGGTTAACACTGACTTGACAATGTCCCAAGACCACAAATGCCCCCAAACTGGATGTTACTTTTTGTGCTTTACCCTAAGCCTATTGGGTGATCTAAAACTATTGGGTGTTAGATAGCGGGAATTCCAGTCTATCATTATTCAGTCAACGAGAAGTAATCTTTACATTGAAGTTATACAGTGCAATGTAAAAAAAAAAAACAATAAAAATGATCTTAAATAAGTACTGCATTTTTAGGAAGACATGTTTCTACTCACCTAGCCAGAGACCGGCAACTCCACACAGGTACCCCCATGGTAAGGCTGAGAAGGATGACCAGTGCTCTACTTTGGTAAAATAAAGGATGATGGGTGTACATGAGATAAAGATTAAATTGAAAAATCCTAAAGTAGAAAAAAAATGTGCAGCCTCGCCAAAGTTAGCCGTTCCAAGAAACATCTTAAATAAAACCTGTAACAATAAGAATATCACTTGTTATAAATATCACTTAGTTAGCCTAAACTTTTGAAGGGGTTGTCTCAAATTTAGAAACATTTTATTTTTATATTAGAAACTTCGGCACTTTTTCTCATAGACTGGGTCTAATATTGAAGCTAAGCCTCATACATTTGATAATGAGTTTTCAATTGCTATAAGCAAGAATTTCGGCATATGTATGCCAACATTATAAGATCTGTTTGACACCACTGTGAACCATCAGAGACATATGCTCTGTCTAGACCAGATGTTCTCAACCTTTGAGTTGCGATCCCTCGTGGTTCCCACAACCTAACACCATGGAAAATATGAGTTTTTTCAGTCTTAGGAACCGAGACTCCGCAGGGGAGAGTGCCCGCGCCCAACTCCCACATGTGGCAGTGGAGCATGGGAGCACTTGAGGTGTGTGTGATAGAAGGAGAGCAGCGGAGCATGGTCCATGCGGCACAGGCGTAGATGCATCACAGCCAATGTGTGATGTCGTGTCTGCCTGTGGCAGGTGAAAATCTGCAGAGTCCTATGGAAGAGAAGACCCAATGCAGGCTGACTTATGATGTCATCAAGTGCCATGTTGCAGCTCTGGCATGGGAGTGAAAAAGACAGCAAGAGCAAAGAGAATGAGCAGACAAACAGTTAAAAGACAAGAGAAGGGGCAGAAAGGAACCAGGTAAATATGCTTTATTTATTTTTTTCCATATGGAAAAAAATAAATAAAACATATTTACCTGGTTCCTCTCTGCCCCTTCTCTTTTCTTTTGTTTAACTGTTATCACTGTGACTGCTGGCTTCTGGGGGCACCGCTGTGATTGCTGGCTACTGGGGGTATTACTGTGACTGCTGGCTTTTGGGGGGCAGCACTGTGAATACTGGCTACTAAGGGAAGCACTGTGAATACTGGCTACTAGGGGCAGGCATGGTGAATACTGGGGGCATCACTCACTATTTTCTACTGTGGGCATCAATATGACCACTGGGGTCATCACTGTAGCTACTGGGGTAGGCACTGAGACTACTGGTGGGATCACTGTGACAATGATTTCATTTCATAATTACAATTATGAAGTAGCATCAAAAATAATTTTATGGTTGGGAGCCACAACAACATGAGGAAATTTATTAAAGGGTTGCAGCATTAGGAAGGTTGAGAAGCATAGCTCTAGACCTAAACTTAAAGGGGAGCTGTGATTGGTTGCCATGGGCAACTAGAAATATTCTGACTTCAGACAGCTTGATAAATCTGCCCCAATATCACTTATTGCATTGTGATTTTAGTACCCATTCCTTCCAAATGAATGTAGCTTATGGATAATTACATATCAGGAGCATTGGAGGAACCTCTACAGCAGTTGGGGATCCTGTCAGTAAGAGGGACAACAGCAACACTAGCATACTTCCCAACTCTCCTACATTCAGAAGGATAATCCCAAATTTTGGGGTCTGTCCCGATGTCCCAGTTGGCTGAAGGCAGGGTCGGCTCCAGTTTTCATTAGGCCCTCGGCGACAGAGCCACAGTGGGCCCCTTTACAGTGAACTTACTTGGGGGCATTACAAATTCAGAAGCTGAAACAGTCTCATATTCCCTAGTTTATCATCCCAAACAACCCCCTCATCATTAATTTATATAAAGCACCCTTTGGATTCATTATGTACAGCCTTATGTGGGCCCCCAGCTGCTCTTGGCCCCGGCACTTGCCCAGGTATGTCCATTGCTGACACTGACCCTGGCTGAAGGTATAACCCGGGCTTCAACTATACTTCCATCTTATGGACATTGTTGAAGCCTCATTGTTGAAGAGTTGAAGACGATTGTGCTTCTGTCACTCCACACTGCAGCGGCAGATACTGATGTGGAGGATCCAGGAGAGGAAGGTATTTGATAGCAAAAAGGAAAAGATGGGGCTACACTATGGGTCGGATTATTGTATGTCAAAGGACTACAAAAAAGGGAAAACCTTATAAGTCAATGGGAATGCTATAGAGCCAGGTGCATTTTGAGGAGGGGACTAAAGAAATTGGGGCATTATAAAGAGAGGGCATATTCTAATATATAATTTGTTGGTCCATCACATTACACCCTGTGTAGTGTCCTATGACGGAGGTATTTTACTATATGGAGGCAACTAAGGGGGCAAACACAGTGTGGGGGCCACTTTGTGGATATGCTAGTGGTGGGTTGGGGGTAGGGCTTTGGTCCTGAAAACTGTCTACAGGCTTCTATGAAAGACATATCTTCTTTTGTTATGGGACATTTTAATCTAGCTTCTTACTGACTAGTAAACTGTATGTAAATGAGTTTATAAATTGTTTAAAATTTGCTAATACATAAGGATGGTTCTCTATGCTAACATATAGAACATACAGAATAATCCTTTGCACTCAGTAACAGCCATATATGACAACGTCTAGATGATGCAATGGCTCTTTACCTTATATAGTGCAGATGCCGAAGCAGATCCAACAGCGAGAGCCACTCCAATAATCGAGTCGCCATGGAAACCATCTGCATACGCCATCATGACAATCCCTGTTATTGCCATTATTGTAGCAACTATCTGTGCCAAAAAAAAAGGAGTAAACACATCTTTATTTCCTCTCATGAGAAGAATGTTCACATCACTGAGCAAGCTGGAGTATAAGCCCTGGAAAGTATGGCACATATTAGCTAATTACCAATACTGGAGGTGGCACAGCACCATCTGTGAATCAGAAATAAAGCTACATTGCAAGAGGTCCTCAAGAGAAACGTCGTATTGGTTTTCATCCTACAGCTTATGAAAACCTAATATGACGCCATGGTAATAACAATAAAGATCCCATTGACTATAATGGGGTCAACCAATTTATGTCAAAAGACTTTTCACCGGGGAGCGTGTCTGACATGAGGTACGTTGAACCTCTGGCCACAGGGGTACTCCCTGTTACATCATGGGGCACAATAGCGATGTAACCCATATGGTTAGTCTTGTACTGACCTATCTTTTTCATTCTGCCCTCTAATGGAATAATCAAATGAGCACGTGTGTTTAAGATGCATATACATTTAACAAGTTTAGCACTCTCTAATGCCTGGTAGGCTGTTCCAGACTATCTGCTCCAGTATAGGACCGACAATGTGACAGTAGACAGCCCATATAGTATACTGGCTACTGAAAATGTGGGTGCCATATGCACAGGAAGAGTGTGGTATGGAAAAAAATATATAAACTGGTTTGTAATTGTAATGAACAAAACCCATTAAAGGGAACCTGTCAGGAGAAATTGACCTAATAAACCACTACCAGGATGTTTTCAAGCAGCTAAACACATTCCAGACCTTGTTTCTTTCACAGTCCAGGTTGGCGGTAACATCCATAAAATCATCTTTGAAGTGACATGTAAATTGGTTGTATAAAGTCACGGAGACAGAGACTTGAACACAGAAGTCAAGCTCTCCTTGCCTCAAAATGCCCCCAAAAAATGCGGCGGTTTCTCCGAATCCGTCGGGTTTTCGTTCGGCCACGCCCCCTGATTTCCGTCGCGTGCATGCCGGCGCCGATGCGCCACAATCTGATCCCGTGCGCCAAAATCCCGGGGCAATACAGGGAAAAAACGGCGCAAATCGGAAATATTCGGGTAACACATTGGGAAACTGCGAATCGGGCCCTTAGTAAATGACCCCCACTGTGTACAGCCGTGCAACAGAGGAGGGAATAACCCTCAGAGGGGTGGTAACACTATTCCACTAAGACCTCATAAATTTAAACTATCAAAAGACCAAGAGAACACTCCCCTACTTCACCCTTACATTCTTATATCTGTTACAATACATATTTTGGCCATTGTTTTGGACAGATAATAGTAATTTATTTGAAAAAAGGCGTGAAGAGGTTAAAAAAATTCCAATGTTAAGGAAGGAGTTTAATGCATTGCCTAAAATATTAATAATTTAACATAACAGTAATGAACGAAGAGCAGTATACATTTATACCCCCACATGCACTATTCATAACCGCACTACAGAGTTTTTAATGAAATGTTATTCATAATTTATATAAATATAAACCGCTGGTCCCATGCTCTATGTAATAGTTGTTTTTTTTAATTTAAAATATTAATCATACTTGTATACAAATATGTGGAGAATATAAAGACACATATTTTGGTACCCTAAAAGTAGTCCTGAAGAAACCATGGCTTCTTTCCAAAAGACACACATGAGTACAGACTGTATCTAGTATAGTAGTTCAGCTCCAGCCAATTCTTACAATGCAATTCCAGACACAACCTATACACAGATGTGGCGCTGTTTTTGAAAGAATGCAGATTTGTAATTTTTTTTGGATTGTAGAATTCCATTGTAAATTATCTTAAATCTTATAAAATGCACAGTTTTTTTTTTTACAAACATCAGCGGTCCAAACCCCTGGGGCAAGGCCCAAGACCATGGAGGACCTGGTCTTAGTTTGCGGTCAAAGAACACAATAATCATATACTTACCTTTCCCCACTCCCACAAAGCAGCAGCAGTCTTATCTCTTCTCCTTGTTCAGGCCGATGTAAACTGGATTGAAGTCGTCAGCTGAGATGATGTGATCAAAACACGTCTGCTGGATTCAGAGCTGCGTACAGCCGCCACAAAGAGAAAAGCATTGCTGGAGCTTCGTGGGAGCGGGGAAAGGTAAGTATATGGTAGTTCTTTATTCACATCAAGTGTGGTTGGAGGGGGTAAACACCTCTTTATCTGTAGCCCCCTCCTAATAATGGCTCCTTCTGTGGCTTGCAGAAGGTAAGTGCAGTAAAAACAGCATTATAGGGAGGGGGCTACAGATAAAGAGGTACTTTAAGGAGGGGGCTACACAAAAGGGGAAGTATGAGGAGGGGGCTACAGAAAAGAGGGCACTATAAAAGGGTAGCAAGAAAGTGGGCAAAACTAGGGGGTCAGCTGCATGATAGGGGGTCAGTTGCTGGGAACAGGACATTATAAGAGGTGGAGCTGTGGAAAGGGGGCATAATAAAGGTTGGAGTTAGGAAAGCTTTTTTTCAGGTGCCATAGGGGGAATGAACGCAACCACATCGGTCCATGGAAAAAAATGTGCCGTGGAGCTGGTCCCTGGTCATAAAAAGTAAATTTCAGAATTTTAGAAACGAATATATAGCAGGTGATTGTAGAAAACTGTTAAAAACCAATTTTTCTACTAAATTCGTTCTAAGATAAACTGAAGGAAGATTACAGCAAAGGCGGACGGGACAGGGAATTGAGTAGTAATCATCTGCCATCAGGGAATCTGAGGGTAAATGAGGCAATCAGACAGGGACAGCTGGGAAGGGTGTTAAAGGGAACCTGTCACCAGAAATTGGCATAATAAACCACTACCGGTATGTTGTCAAGCAGCTGAGCACCTTCTGGATGATGTTTCTTTCATGGCCCTGAGTGGTGGCATCATCCAGAAAATCAGCTTTCAAGTGAGATGTAAACTGGTTGTATGTAGTCAAGGAGGCGGAGAATTTAACACTGAAGTCAAACTTTCCCTGCCGTAAAATGCCCCCTTCACTGTAATTGATGGTCCTGCGTCCAGGGATATTATTGATCAGATCTCCTGAAGTCCATCGCATAATGTCAATCACATGGGAAGAGGTGTTCAGAGGCAGAGAGAGCTTGACTTCAGTGTAAAATTCTCAGCCTCCTTGACTTTATACATCTAACTTCAAAGTTGATTTTCTGGATAATGCCGCCAATCTGAAAGAAACATGATCTAGAAACTGTTCAACTACTTGACAACATATTGGTAGTGGTTTATAAGGCCAATTTCTGATGACAGGTTCTCTTTAAGTCTCTTTAAGTCCACTGTCTCCGTGTGTCTCCGTCCGTTCCCCTCTACAGCACCAACAAAATATGCACACTTCAAGCAGCGCCATGTACAGTCCTAATATATAAATTCATTTGTGACTGGATATATTTCAGAAGGCAGATACAGCGACTTTTACGTGTATTTACTGTCTTGATATTTAAGTCTTCTCCCTATGTCACAGCACAAGAAGATATGCTGATGTGGCTAGAAAAATGCTGAGCATCCTAAAAGGCTTTTCATCTGCGGTAGAATCCTAAACTCTACGTTTTACGCTTTGACAGTAATCCAAGTTGTGTTTTCCAGATTTTCTTTAGTTATGTCAGTATAAGTGAATTATCTCCTACCATTAAGCAGATAAGGTAAATGAAATTTACATTAGCTTATTAATGTAACTCACAATATGGAAACTGAGCTTCAGCTAAGCCCTTTCCCACCAAACTGAACCACTCATATTAATATAATGGGGCAGATTTACTTACCTGGTCGCGTTCTCTGCGGAGGATTCGTGTCTTCCGGCGATTCACTAAGGTAGTTCCCCCGATGTCCACTAGGTGTCGCTGCTGCGCTGAATTCCGTCAGAGTTCACTGAAGTTCACCAAGCCAGGCCGGGTGCAGGTAAGCGCTTGTCAAGCGACACATTTATTTTTTTTAAATACGGCCGTTTCTCCGAATCTGACGGGTTTTCCAACGTCCAAGCCTCCGATTTCTGTCCCGTGCATGCCGTCGCAGATGCGCCACAATCCGATCGTTTGCGCCAAAATCCCGGGGCAATTCAGGGAAAATCGGCGCAAAACGGGAACATTCGTGTATCCAGCCGTAAAAACGCGATTCGTGCCCTTAGTAAATGACCCCCATTGTGTACAGTATTGCAGGTTATACTTAGCTACAATATCGAGCAAATCCAATGCATTTTTTATTTAATAAGAAAGTCGCCTTTTCCTGCCCAATTTAGTGCTGATGTTTATGTAAGACGAAATATATCTTATATGTTGTACAATATGGGTTATACTTTTTACTCCTCCTTGACCACCTTGTATACTTATCACTAGCTGTATGTAGCTTCTTGTCGTATAACTTTTGCAAATTGTTACACAGGCATTGTTTTTGCGATTTTTTTAGGGGAAAAAAGCACAACTCTAAAGTCACACAAGGTCTGAAAAAATACACCACCGTGGCATATATCCGTGCAACACTGGATACATCATATGCATATTGCAGCAAAGGCTTGCCGGTAACACCCGCAGTCGGTGCTAGCACCGGCAAAGCTTGCAGAGGATCATCATGATTGGGTCGCCATGACAGCCTCGGGTCTTTTAACCCTTTCATTACAATGTGCCATCAGCACATTGTAAGAAAAATCCCCATATACTGCCATATTGTGGTATGGAAGTATATGATAGGATCAATCAGACAACCGAGGGTTAAAGTACCCTATGGAGTCTGAAAAATAGTAAAAATTAAAAAAAAGTTTTAAAAAAATTATAATAAAAAAACTTAAAAATCACCTTCTTTCCATAGATATAAATATAAATAAACAGTAAAAATCATAAACCCATGTCCAACAATCAAAATATAATAACTTTTTCCTGTGTTTAACCCAGTAAGTGTAAAATGGCATTTATTTGCCATTTTAAAAAAATATAAAAAATTCTATAAAAAGTGCCCAAAAGGTTGCACAGTCCTAAAATTAATAGCATTAAAAACGTCATCAAAAGTCTCAAAAAATGACACCACCCACAGCTCCGTACACCAAAGTATTAAAAAGTTATTAGCGCAAGAAGATAGCAAAAAAAAAATATTTTATACAGGTTTTAATTTTTGTAAATGTATGAAAACATTATAAAACCTATACAAATTTGTTATCCCTGTAGTCGTACCGACCCGAAGAATAAAGTAGACATGTCATTTGGGGCATGCAGTGATATCCGTAAAATCCAAGCCCACAAGAAAACGGTGCAAATGTGTTTTTTCACCAATTTCTCTGCATTTGGAATTTTTTCCCCGCTTCCCAGTACACGGCATGGAATATAAAATACCAACATTTTGAAGTGCAATTTGTTAAGCAGAAAAAAAGCCGTCACAGAGCTCTGTACATGGAAAAATAAAAAGGATAGATTATAGATTTTTGAAGGTGGGGAGTGCAAAATGAAAACGCAAAAATGAAAAAGGGCTGCGGCGGGAAGGGGTTAATACTGCCAATTGCACTCTGTCAGCAGCCTGCATGTTGCTGGTTTACAAATCACAGTCTGGTCTGCGTAGGATTCATACCTCAGGGTTTAATTTTTTTTTCAATTGCTTTTATCCCACATTTCGGGAGAGTAGAATAGAAGCAGAATCCAAAACTCACCTTTCCTCATTCCCCCGAACGTGTACCGCGGGCACATGCCGCAGAAAGAAGGTGGCTGCAGGCGCTGTTCCGGGGGGAACGAGGAAAGGTGATTTATTTTCCTTTCCCGGAGGGGGGAGCAGTGTGTCTACAGGGGAGGGAGCAGTGTGTGTACAGGGGGAGGGGGGGGGGCAGTGTGTGTACAGGGGGGGGGGGCAGTGTGTCTACAAGGGGAGGGAGGGGCAGTGTGTCTACAAGGGGAGGGAGGGGCAGTGTGGCTACAGCAGTCTCAAGGTATGTTTGGTTCATAACGCATGAAATCAAATGGTAGATTTTCTTTAACATCTTCTAGATCTTATTTATTTTATGGCCCAGGTTGGTAGCATCATCCAAAAAACAACTTTGAAGTGAGATATTAATTGGTTGTATAAAGGTAGAGAGGCGGAGAGTTTAATACCAAAATCAAGCTCTCCTTGCCTCTATACGCCTCCTCTTATGTGATTGACATCATACGCCCGACTTCAGGAGATCTGGTCAATGATGTCCCTTGATTCAGGACCATCACTTACAGGAACATCACTTACAGGACCATCACTTACAGTAAATGGAGCTTTCTGAGGCAGGGAAAGCTTGACTTCAGTGTTAAATTCTCCGCCTCATTGACTTCATTAAACCAATTTTTACATATCATTTCGAAGTTAATTTTCTGGATGATGCCACCACATTGGACCAGGAAAGAAACATGATCTAGAAGCTGTTCTGCTGCTTAACAACATACTGGTAGTGGTTTATAAGGCCAATTTCTGATGACGGGTTCCCTTTAATAAATTTCCCCCCCATTGTGAATGTGAGAAGATTAACCCCATTCTACCTGTTCATCCTGGGCACAGCAGTGTGCACCAGTCCCGTTCATCTTTCCCTCCAGTACCCAAGTTTCTTAGACACAGATCAGATACTTTAAATATTGGTCAAATTTAGGTCTAGGATATCACAAATGTTGGGGAAAATAGTGGAGCTCAATGGTTTATTAGCATAGCTTTATATCCTGCTGAGCTTTATATCCTGTTTTGAGTTAAAAATTACATTTTGCTTTTGTAACTTATTGCAGTAATAAAAATATTTTGAACGTTTATTCTGTCCGTAAATTCACTAGAATGCAGACTTCATTGTTGAGTTGAGAATCTGTCTACATGGCGGGTAAGGAGCTGTGATGCATTTCCATTTGTTGCGGCATTATAAAGGGAGAGCGCTTATCTGCTGTGAACCCACAGAATAAGCTGGCAGGGAAATGAGAAGCGCCGGCTACGTAGGATGGATCAGTAAACCACTGACATGCTGTAACTCTCTCTATTCAGAGGCTCTCGCTTTTCTGCAATCAATCTACTTGAGCCCTGGTTAAATTATAAGATATATTTGGTTTGCATATAGAATGGCAGACAGTCAATAGGGAAACAAAACACGTCTAGGACTGTCAGTTCTTGGTCAGATTAATGAAAAGTCACCAAGACAATGGGGCACATTTACTAAGGGCCGTGCGCCTGTTTTCTGGAGAACTTTGCACATTGTTTCTAGTGCAAACTGATTACACAGGTATTTAAGAAATGTCCGCGCCACATTTGTGTTGCATGGGACCCTTCTGTGGCTTGGCTGTACTAGGCATCATGCAACATAAATTAGGGTGGGGGTGTTGGTGCTCAGTCGGATCGTGCTCCAGATTTGACATGCAAAGTCCGACAGAATTGTGTAGCACTCCCCATGTTAAAGGTGCACCAAAAACAAAAGTGGTGCACTCTGTTGGGGCAGTGCAGGGAACGCCAGATTCATGAAGAACGTGCGCCAGAAATCCTGAATCTGGCGCCCCCTGTACACTACACAGGGAAACTGCATATAGTGCAGACTGCACTATTGTTAGAAAACGTGCCCCATTTTCTCTCAAACTGCCTGACTTGTCTATGGAAGCTTCTTAAAGGAAATCTACCACTTAGAAAAGCTCAATGTAAACTAAGCACACTCAAATTTAGCTGCTGTCACCATTAACAGGTGCTTCTTTTCATTATCCATAAAATTTTAACATTTCTTTTTATCATTTTTATTTTTGCAAATTAGCAGCGGTCATTTTTGTGCACACCACACAGGGTACTTGGTGCTCTACTGTTAACTGCTAATTCACGCTTTCAGCTCTGCTTCTTTCCTACCCCCTCTCTCGGATCCAGCAGTTCCTGTTAGGCAGTGATGTTTCCTGGCTCTCGGGAACGCTTGTGCATGCGCGGACGCAGTTCCTTGCTTCTCAATACAAACTCTGCGTGGCTGTTCGTTGAGGGGGCCTACTGTGGGCAGGTGTGAGAGGCGAGTGACGTCACTGCCTGAGTCTGCGATAGGGAACAGAGTAGAAGTGGAGCAGGAGCTGCACATAAATTATTAGCAGAGAAACGCTGAACACCGTGTGTGATGTGCACAGGAGCAACTGGTGCTAATTTGCATAAGTTTGCATGAATTTACAAGGTTTTTTTTATAATGAAGACAAGTGCCTACATTACGGTGCACATGTGATTGTGCATGGTTTAAATTGCGCTTTTCTAAGTGGTAGATTTCCTTTAACTTCCCATGTGGTCAGGGTCAGCTCCAGGTTTCAGTGGGCCCCTGGGCGACAGAGCCTCAGCGGGTCCCTTTGCAGTGAACTCAGGTGGCACCATTAAAAATTAAGAAACTAAACAATCCCCTGTTCCCCAGTTTTTCATACCAAACAGCCCCCTCATGGTTATATTATATAAAGCATCCTCTTGGTTATTTTATATAAAGCCCCCCTCACTTCCTAAGGATTCATTAGATACAGCCCCTCTCACCCCCATGGATTTCTTGTGTACAGCCTTATGTGGGCCCCCCCTGCAGCTCTGGGCCCGGGCACATGCCCAGGTATGTCCAGTGCTGGCGCCGGCCCTGCATGTGGTTGCACTGTAGGGCAATTGCTATTAATACACTGTATGTTTGACGTTTTCCATCAGTCTCATAGAAAGCAATTGAATGGGTGTTCATTAGCGGCCACTCAGTTTATCTGAAGGTAAAAGGGGAACCCCAGTAATGGAGGTCAATAGGTATCCAGCTGATCAGCAAATAATCCCCTATCCTGCTTCGCATATGCTATTTCCCAAATTTAATATGTAAATATTTCTTAAGAAAAGCCTGAATGTGAATGTAAATTATGATTGAGAATAGAGATCTACAGTTCAGTGTCAAATTCCAACTTAATTAGCTTAGGTTACCTTGGCATATGGTCCATGTCATCAGCATCAACATGGAGCAAGGTTAAAGGGAACCTATCACCAGGGACCTCGTTTTCACTAAAGACAGGTTACAGAAGCCCATTACAGCTGCAGTGCACATCTGCCTTATGCTTCCTCTAAGCATTTGCATTAAAATATAATTGTGTACTATAACTTACCTTGCACCCTAACAGAATCCTCTGTGTAGTCCCAGTGGTTGGGCTTTGGTTTGGATGCATTTCAAAAAACAACATGTGAATTGTTTATGCTGCAAACTCCTCAGCTCTCAGCTCCCCCACTGATGTCAGCTCATCAGGCTGTGAGCTCTGTGAAGAGGCAGGAGGGAGGAGCTGTACAGGAGCACAAATATGGGGTCCAAGAGCTGAGGAGTCTGCAGCACAGAAAAGACACGTGTTTTTTACTTTATTAAAGCTCAGAACTAAGGCAAGATGAGATAGATTTACAGAATATCTAGAAATAGAATCTGGTTAGTGAAATTTCATAACCATAGAGTAAACAAGAATAACAGGTGCGTTGGCCATCTTACCCGTACACCCATGAACTTGTCCTTCAAGACAATCCATGAGAGCAGGAACATGAAGGCTTTGTTGCAGCAGAATAGTGCAGACACGTCAGTGGCTGTGAGTTTTTTAAGAGCAAGTAAGTAGAGGTAATTTGTCAAAGTCCATAAAATGGAAAAAGGGGCAGTCCTTTTAAGGAAGAGCTTCAGTGTCAAGCCATCTTCTCCAAAAATTCGACTGCATTCCCTGCCGACAGAAAGAAAATATTTCATAATTATATTTTGCATATAGTGATTTGTATAATCAGACATATTGTGGCTCATTTACTAAGGGTCCGAACGTCGCACTTTCGTTGGGTTCCCGAATATTTCTGATTTGCGCCGAATCCTCCCGGGATTGTGTCACATCGGCGCCGGCTTTCATGCGACAGACCTGGGGGGCGTGGCCGTCGGACAACCCGCCGGATTCGTAAAAACAGCGGAATTTAAAAAAGAATTTGTGTCGCAAGATCAGTACTTACATGCACCGGGTCAAAGAAGATGAACTCTGGCAGACCTCGGCGCAGCAGCGACACCTGCAGGATATCGGGCGCAAGACCTTAGTGAATCCCGGAAGACCCGAATCAGCTTCGGACAACGCACCACGGTATCGTGGCTGGACCGGGTAAGTAAATGTGCCCCAGTAACCTCCTGTAAGGGTCAGGTATAAAAGCAGCCACCAACGCCACCCAACATCTATGTGATATAGCAGATAAGACCGCGGTTTAACTCTTACAATCATAATTCACCTGGCATTGGGTGTCCAAAACTTTCTAAATTTGAAAAAAAAAGGGAAACTTAATTTTAAATATCATGGTAATGGTAATGGTAATGGTATTGTAATGTAAACTGGGACATAACTAGATGGCAATGGATGCACCTCTTACATTATTTATTTCAAAGACATTCTAGGAAATGTTCCAGCTCTTCAGTTTTCCTGTTTATAATGTAAATCAAAGTCTTACTAAAGTGCATAATCCATACATAATATTAGATTTCTCGGTGTGATGACATCATTAAGACACAGTCAAGCCTGACCTTCCCGCTACATGGAGACACTTCAGCCCCAGGTGTAAGTTCCTTAGAGCAATCAAGTCATTATTAATAACCCAGACACAGCAAACAAATGTAGCAGATTCATCTCCGTACAGCTCAGCGCTTTGTCACTGTTATCTTACATTTACAGCTTGGAAACAGACGCTGACAGGAAGATCCCTACAGGACGCGGTGCTGACTCGGTATCAACATTGTGTAAAACGGAGAGGAATTCTTTACCATCCGCTAACACACAACAATCTCTCTGCTGTATGGAAATTTACTCTGTCATCCTGGCATAGGTGTCATAGAAATATTACCTTTGTTAGATGTTGTTGCTTTTAGATAACAGCCTAAGCCTTGCCTTGTAAGAACAAGTTGAGCTGGAGTGGTGCTGCATTCACCCAAAATACATAAAATACTTGATCTCAGATACACTACCGTCACCTAAAGGTTATATTTGTTCAGAATTTGGTGCAAAAATATTTTTAAAAATCAGAATTTAGTGCAAATGTTGCTGGTTGTTTGATAAACTGATGTGTTAGGGCAGCAAGTGGCTTAGTGACTAGCACTACAGCCTTGCAGCACTGAGGTCCTGGATTCAAGTCCCACACAGGACAACATCTGCTAAGAGTTTGTATGCTTTCTCCGTGTTTGTGTGGGTTTCTTCAGGGTCCTACGGTTTCTTCCCACAATCTGAAACAAACTTGTAGGTTGAACATATTGTGAGCCCCACTGGGGACAGGGACTGGTCTGGCAAGCTCTGTGCAGCGCTGCGTAAACTCTGAGCACTGTATAAGTAAAGGAATAATTATTATTGTGTAATCTATGGCCACAACTGAATAGAAGATATGCAACATCCCCACCGAGGCCTGGCCTTTTCTTGGGGGCCTGGAGGCAGCCGGGCCCAGAGTACCGGAGTGGCTGGCTAGTGTGGCCTTGGTCACGCTGTGGTCAGGGTGCTTGGAATTGGGACCGGAGGACTGACCTACAGCCTGGCAGGTCTCCAGCAGGTGGTGGTGCAAGAAATATGAAGGGAGAGGCTGATGTACTGGTTTCTTCCTGGGGCACCCCCTGAATGTCTGTAGGATGAATCCATGGGTAGTGGATGGGGAAGCCCGTGGTGGTAAGAGCCGTATCCCGAGATCAGACGGAGGCAACATTGTGCAAATCAACTTACAGTTCTTTATTGAAGAGCAGGCAACACCCAAACACAATAACACAGCAGATGCTGGAGTGGTCATGGAGAGTTGGTCCGCAGGAAAGGTGCACACAGCATGATAGTAGATGCAGGCTGGGCTGGTTCAGCGAGAACTGTGTCCTAGTAGTAGAAGCTGCAGTTCTTGGCTTCAGTCTCCAGACCCTGGTGTCAGGCAGTAGGCCTGAGGCACTAGAAGTTCCTGGTATTAGTATCTGCAGCAGCACTGGCATGTGCTGCACACTCTCCTCTGCAGTCTGACTCCAAGATGGAGTCTCTCACCCTAACTGAACCATGTGCTCTCACCCAGTAGGGGTTTTTATACTCCCCCTGGTCAGGTGGTAGCACCTCTCCAATCACACTCCAGCTTTAATAAAAGACAGACCATTGGCTAATCACATACACCAGTTAACTGTTGCCTTGCCAGGCAGTATCTTCAAGCTGAAATTACTAAGTTTCCCATGTTACAGCTTCTAGCATGGAGGGGGACACTTTCGCAACATCTACCTAACACCTAACCGTTTGCATCTGCAGATACTTAACTGCTTATTTTGTGTGACTCAACAATTGTGCCAGAGAAGATCAACTCTCTATCAATTTTCACATGGTGTTCTTGGCAACAGATTTAAAGTGGGGTTCAAACCACAACCTAACCTGTCTCCCAGAGTTTTTTGCTCATAGGGACAAGACGCATCATGCCCCGTTTTCCTGCAATAGTAGCGTAATCACTGTTTCAGGTAACCATATGTGGATATGCCCCATGGTATGAAGCTGATATACAGTGTACAGTATGTCCAAAAACATGACATGTCACTCCCTCATTTCATCTTTGATCTGATGAGCACCCCCATCTATCAGGGGGCATATGTTGTTGAAATGCTATCAATCTATAGATAGAACAGATAGATAAGTCTTGTAAAAAAAAAAAAGGAGCATAAATTCTTTCTTTCTTAATGGAAACGGAAACGACAATGAGAGCACTTAGATTTTTGCCTTAAAATTCTTTGATGTTGAAGACAATGGACAAGGTCGATGGAAATGGTGTTTCCTGGACTACATGGGACATGGTAAAGAATCCATTGTCACTGAGTCAATATTTTTACCCTTTTGCAGGATACATTTTACAAAAAATATGGATGTCATGCAGGGTGCATTGTACTCATTTCAAACATTAACTTGATCTATAAAGAGTGGCTCTACAAATACTGGATGCGGATGGCCTACATTTGTAAAATGATATCGGCAGCTCTTGGTCAACCATTGTGAATAAAAAGATATGTCCAAATACAAAGTAACCTCAATGATAGTTTCACTTGTAAACTACTGTAAGGCCATGTTCACATAGTCCAATAGTTTGAAGGAGTTCCAGGCATCAAAGATCGATAATCCATCAGTAACAGATTAGTGACACCCCTACCATCCAGCTGCAGCTGATATTACCAGCTCTTTGGCAGGTGAGCGGGAGGGAGTAAAAATATGGAGGCGTGCATAATTACTAGATGAAGAAGCCCCGGCTGTCTGTATGCACAGGAGCCCCGGGGGGACTATTTAGCATATTTTTGCCACTACTTAAAGCTTAACGAAAAGATGTTCCATTAAATAGAACTAAAGTCCGTCCAGTATGTATAAACAGCATAAATCATAACCACCCAAGTGGTAATTTTCCTGTAAAGCACTTTAATGTTGAGCTTCTGAGATGGCTCCAGATATCAGCCGATTGCTGGCGATCTTTGACTTTCACTGATCCGATATTGATGAACTATCCTAAGGAATGGTTATAAGTGCCTAAAGCCTGGAAACCCTATTTAACAAGTATGAAAGGTACTTTCGATGGTATTGTTATTTATATTATGTACTATCAATGGCCATATTGTATAGCTTCTATAACAAATAGTCTACTATAATTAATGTCAGGTCTGATTTGTTTTGACTGATTAATGAATCTTACTCATTGCATTCATTATCATTCATGATTTGAGTATTTATATTTATATATATATATTGCTGTATATGGAATTAAACCTTAGGATCAATGATTCAACATGTATGAACAGTGTGTTAGCTAGACCAATGTCCAACGATAGAATCCTGGGGGAAAATCCATGTGACTTGTTTTTTTTAATGAAAATACACTCACCGGCCACTTTATTAGGTACACCATGCTAGTAACGGGTTGGACCCCCTTTTGACTTCAGAACCACCTCAATTCATCATGGCATAAATTCAACAAGGTGCTGGAAGCATTCCTCAGAGATTTTGGTCCATATTGACATGATGGCATCACACAGTTGCCGCAGATTTGTCGGCTGCACATCCATGATGCAAATCTCCCGTTCCACCACATCCCAAAGATGCTCTATTGGATTGAGATCTGGTGACTGTGGAGGCCATTTGAGTACAGTGAACTCATTGTCATGTTCAAGAAACCAGTCTGAGATGATTCCAGCTTTATGACATGGCGCATTATCCTGCTGAAAGTAGCCATCAGATGTTGGGTATATTGTGGTCATAAAGGGATGGACATGGTCAGCAACAATACTCAGGTAGGCTGTGGCGTTGCAACGATGCTCAATTGGTACCAAGGGGCCCAAAGAGTGCCAAGAAAATATTCCCCACACCATGACACCACCACCACCAGCCTGAACCGTTGATACAAGGCAGGATGGATCCATGCTTTCATGTTGTTGACACCAAATTCTGACTCTACCATCCGAATGTCGCAGCAGAAATCGAGACTCATCAGACCAGGCAACGTTTTTCCAATCTTCTACTGTCCAATTTCGATGAGCTTGTGCAAATTGTAGCCTCAGTTTCCTGTTCTTAGCTGAAAGGAGTGGCACCCGGTGTGGTCTTCTGCTGCTGTAGCCCATCTGCCTCAAAGTTCGACGTACTGTGCGTTCAGAGATGCTCTTCTGCCTACCTTGGTTGTAACGGGTGGTGATTTGAGTCACTGTTGCCTTTCTATCAGCTCGAACCAGTCTGCCCATTCTCCTCTGACCTCTGGCATCAACAAGGCATTTCCGCCCACAGAACTGCCGCTCACTGGATGTTTTTTCTTTTTCGGACCATTCTCTGTAAACCCTAGAGATGGTTGTGCGTGAAAATTTCAGTAGATCAGCAGTTTCTGAAATACTCAGACCAGCCCTTCTGGCACTAACAACCATGCCACGTTCAAAGGCACCCAAATCACCTTTCTTCCCCATACTGATGCTCGGTTTGAACTGCAGGAGATTGTCTTGACCATGTCTACATGCCTAAATGCACTGAGTTGCCGACATGTGATTGGCTGATTAGAAATTAAGTGTTAACGAGCAGTTGGACAGGTGTACCTAATAAAGTGGCCGGTGAGTGTATATGTAGTAATAATAATAGCGTAACAATAATTACACTAATTTATACTTTGGAAGACACAAACGTTCCTACCTCCAACATGTTGCGCTGAATGCTGCAATAGAATGTAAATCACTATATGCTACATAACATGCACTATACTACAGGGACCTACCTGATTTTTTGGAGCAGTGACTGCTTCTCTTGTGCTGTTGCAAGGTGCCCAGAATAATACACGGGGAAAAACATAATGTTCCAGTTGGTTGAGAACCATGTCATAAAGAACGGACAATAGAAGTTCTTGTATGTGATTTTTACTATCTGAGTGGTTCCAACCCAAGAAGATGACACAGAGAGGATAATCAGAAATCCCCAGACAATTTTTAGGAATGTGGAGGTACATGACTGACATCGGGATTTTTCATGGTTTTCAGATGTATTCTCTGTATTTGCTTGTGCTCCTTCTCCACCTGAAATATAGAATAAAAAAACACTTTCAGATTTTTATGTTACTTTATCTTCTAGTTTAGATCTACATATAATATACACTGTAATAGATTGTATAGATCTACATTGTAATATACAAACTTACTATTCTCCTCACACACCTTACATATACAGGCGGTCCCCTACTTAAGGACACCCGACTTACAGACGACCCCTAGTTACAGACAGACCCCTCTGCCCACTGTGACCTCTGGTGAAGCTCTCTGGATGTAGTCCCAGACTGCAATGATCAGCTGTAAGGTGTCTGTAATGAAGCTTTATTGATAATCCTTGGTCCCATTACAGCAAAAAAATTTGTAACTCCAATTGTCACTGGGGCAAAAAAATGTTTTTGCTTGGATCTACAATTATAAAATATACAGTTTCAACTTACATACAAACTCAACTTAAGAACAAACCTATGGAACCTCTCTTGTACGTAACCCGGGGACTGCCTGTATCAGTGTGGATGAACATTACTGTACACTACAATGGGGCACATTTACTTACCCGGCCCATTCGCGATCCAGCGGCGCGTTCTCTGCACAGGATTCGGGTCCGGCTGGGATTTAAGAAGGTAGTTCCTCCGCCGTCCACCAGGTGGCGCTGCTGCGCCGAAAATAATCTTAACGCCCCGGAATGCACCATCCCATAGCAGGTGAAGGTGAGCGCTTCCCAAGCGACACATTTCGGATTTTAAATGCAGCGGTTTTTCCGAATACGTCGGGTTTTCGTTCGGCCACGCCCCCCGATTTCTGTCGCGCGCATGCCGGCCCCGATGCGCCACAATCCGATCGCGTGCGCCAAAAACCCGGGGCAATTCATGTACAAGCGGCGCAAATCGGAAATATTCGGGTAACACGTCGGGAAAACGCGAATCGGGCCGTTAGTAAATGACCCCCAATGTCTCCATTCAAGGCCATTTCCATTGTGGCCAGTATTTATGAGTCCACATTGTGGTTGGTATTTTTGATTTGCAAAAGTGGCAACCCAACACATGACATGTTGTGAGTGTCACATGCCTAATGCCATGTTAAGTCCTACCTGTTCTCCTACTACACAGGACCGAATCAGGGGGTACCATTTCTTTTCATCTTTAAAAACAATAGCAAACTTGTAGAATCAAACTTTAAATACATGTACGGTATATTAGAATAGTAAATAATAGCTCATTCGCTATACAAATAAATTAAAGGAAACCTACCACTTTAAAATGGTATTTATAAGCCTCCACTATCTTGCACCAGCTCAGGGTGAGCTGGTGCTGGAGCATATCTTCATAATTTTCAGAAACCGCTGTATTGCTTGAAAAACTCTTTTATTCATTAGATTTCAACCCCCCTTCAGCGCACCATAATACGTTCTCAGAGCACCATGCGCGCGACCGTGCGCGCACCTGAATAGGAAGTTCCGGAGAGCTGGTGCAAGGTATTTGAGGCTTATAACTACCATTTTAAAGTGGTAGGTTTCCTTTAAATCATGATAATGGAATACTTCTTTAACTCTGGGAATTTTACATTCCACTCAATTGGTCAACTAAATTTTTTGAACAGAGCGGCTCCTGTTCATGAGGCATAATTGCAGAAGATTTTTTTTTTTTTACATGGGATCGTTTCCAGAAAATTGGTTGTCGAATACCATCCTGCAGAAATCCTCAGTAGAATCCACAGCAAAATCTCAACAAAATTCCATGTCAGATCTCCATGTACTACATCTGTTGAGGTTTAACTACAGATTGGATACTAAATTTTCTTTATAAATGTTCGCCACACAAAGCTGTTTATTACAGCGGAAGTGACAGGCCATCTCATGTGTACAGACTCAGTCCTAGGTCCTCTTCTCTTTTCCCTCTTTACTGCCTCCAATGGACAAACCATCAGCAGATTTGGCTTTTGCATAACATCCCCCCTGCCTTACTGCAGAACACTAGTGATTGTCTCTCTGCTGTCTCTAACATCTTGTCCTCTCTTTTCTTGAAACTCAATCTTTACAAAACTGAATTTCTTATCTTTCCACCATCTACTAACTGCCCCAACCCTGACCTCTCCTTCTCAGTCTGTGGGATCACTATAGCACTGACGCAGCAGACCCATTGTCTTGGGGTTGTGCTGGACCCTGACCTCTTCTTTGCATTGTATATTCAATCACTTACACGCTCCTGCCACATGCACCTCAAATATTCAGAATGTGCCCTTTTCACACAATTTGAGCCTCTACAATGCTTATTGTCTCTCTTATTCACTCTCGTCTAGCCTACTGTAACTCCCTAAGAATCTCCTCTCTCCTCTACAATCTACAATTTTAATGCAGCAGCATCTTTCAGTACAGACACTACAAGTATTCCTGCAGTTTGTTCCAGTCACTTCACTGGTTGTCGTCTCCTTCCAAATACAATTTAAACTAATCACCTTTAATAATCCACAAAGCTCTACAGTGTCTACACCATGCTGTTCCTCCTACCTCAATTCCCTCATTCCAATCTATTGCCCAACCCCTGCTCTACAATCTGCTGGTGATCTTAGATTATTATTATTAAATAATGATTTTATTTGTACCTCCCACTCACGTCTCCTGGACATCTCCTTAGTTGCACCCTTGACTATCAGACTAATACACAACTTCCCAAGCTTCAAACCTGCACGTAAAACCCATCTCTTCGGGCAGCCATATTTCCTAACTTTATTTCACTTTTCACTAACCAACCCTGTGTACTCCTCCCATCTGTTATCTGACAAGCACTAAGTACTTATCTACCGGCTCCTTTGCAGTCATATTCACCTAGGACTATGTATATAAGATGGTTCAAGCAGAAGAATTATTGATTTACTAAATTATTTTTAATCTGATCCCTTATAAAGGATGGCGGGACCATTATACAAGCTCTTATACCTCTTGTGTCACCCCCTCGTCCTCATAGACTGTAAGCTCTTGTGTCACCCCCTCGTCCTCATAGACTGTAAGCTCTTGTGTCACCCCCTCGGCCTCATAGACTGTAAGCTCTTGTGTCACCCCCTCGTCCTCATAGACTGTAAGCTCTTGTGTCACCCCCTCATCCTCATAGACTGTAAGCTCTTGTGTCCCCCCCCTCGTCCTTATAGACTGTAAGCTCTTGTGTCATCCCTCATCCTCATAGACTGTAAGCTCTTATGTCATCCCCTTCATTCTCATAGACTGAACGCTCTTGCAAGCAGGGCCCTCACTCCTATTGTTCCATATGACAATGTTTTATTCTACAATGTCTTATTGCAGTGGAGGCAAACCTATGGAACGGGTGTCAGAGGCAGCACTCAGAGCCCTTTTTGTGGGCACCCGGGCCATCACCCCAGCGCACCAGACAATACTCTAAGAATCTTCCTGCAGTTCCAAGCAACTTAAAAGATGCTGCTTTCAGTCATATTTTGATACTGACTTCGCTACTTGGGAATGTAGGAAGAGGGAGAATTAGACAGGGCAGAATACTCTGTGCACAGAGGGAAACTGGAAAGAAGCTAAAATGATGAAAATTTTCCTACTGTGTTGCTGTCCTCAGGAGGCCAGTATGATTGAAAGTTGTTGAACAGGGAGTAATAAGTTACTGCTTTAATTTTTGGTTGGCACCAAGCGATAAATAAGCAGAGTTTTGGGTTGCAGTTTGGGGACTCGGCCTCTAAAAATTTTCGCCATCACTGTCTTATTGTACATGTACCCCATGATCTGTTAAGTGCTCGAGAATATGAGCTATATAAGTGTAGAATTATTATTATTATTATTATTATTATTATGTGGCCTTTCTCCCATGAAGTTGTGAAAAGCATCAACATGTCCCATAAGTGGTGTATACCTCACCGCTCTTGGCCAGGCTGAGCGGCTGGCCACCAAGTATTTGATGTGTATGGGGACCCAGGAAAGTGAAAGTAAAGCAGCCAATTCATGGTGTGCAATCTTTAGCATTCCTAATATGAATTATTTTGATTAGATACAAAAGAATCAGAAAATAAATCTAAGATGGAAGAGTTGGAAGACATCTTTACACAAGTGTTTGATGCTGTCAATGAATCCCTTAACGGATCTGGTCACTTTACCTCATGTTTTATGAAATGTGTGGGTAAGTGTGGGGGCAGGGTATTAGGTAATTTACCCATATACAGTACATCTATTATTAGCTCTGCTTTGCTTTCATGATTTGTAAAGTGAAGCCTCCTGTCTTTTACCTCATCAGCCAGAGATTCCTGACCATAAAATGGCCGCAGATGGAGGGTCATGTGATCTATAACTGCCCATGAGCAATCACCCTGCCAGGACCTTATGATAGTATTCATGAATATACAATAGAGGTCCTGGCAGTGAGGTGAAGTGAGGTTCACTTTAGAAGAAAGTGGAGCAGAACTAATAATAGATGTATATTGATCAATTACCTAATTTCCTGCCCCCCACATTTACACACATATTACAAAATACATGAGGTAATGTGGCCAACCCCTTTGTGTGGCCTACTCCTTGAGTAGGAAGATGAATGCATGTTTCTGACCATATTTTCCCAAAAATAAAAAGATCACTATTGGTCCAGTGTTTCCTTTTTATAGCTGTACCATTGTATTTCCATATTTCCTTTTACGTTCAGCTCTTTGCTGTAAATTCTATGACCTATTAGTGTATCTTGAATACAACAAAAATCAACGTCTCAAAGACACAGTAACTGCAAGGTCATGTAACAAAATCAGCACTCAAGTCACACGCTAAAGATGTCAATTTGTCATATGAAAGCTCCATCTATTATTCATCTATTATATCAGATTATTTTTTCCTTAACCACAGCTGTTGTAGTCTTGTAAAGATGGGCTAATTCTCATGCACAGTTCATCTCGTGTGCATTGTAACATCTTCAGCGGAGCCAATATCATGCATTTTATCATGGACCATCCTTTCATTAGAAATCCCTGTGCCAGGGGCAACATATTGTCATTAAAGACTATTCCAACATGACATAGTCAACAAAAAGTAGACATATCTATAAGGACATACAGCACAATGTTTTGGGACTGATGTGACAACTCTTTACTTTATTGTTGGATTTCATTTTTTTGGCTACTCTCCAGTAATAAAATCGGATACAAAAACCTTCAAAGTGCAGTGGTCATTCAATGCAGTCTCTTTAACCCTTTATTTACCAGGCCCTTTTCCATTTTTGCATATCTATGTTTTACTTCCAACCCATATCTTTTTTATTTTCCCATTTACAAAGCGATATGAGGTCTTATTATCTGTGGAAAAAATTGCACTTCCTATTGGCACAATTTTATGTTTTGTTCATCTTACAGGGAAGCTGAAAAATACATTTTGCCATAATCTGATGCCAATATGTTTTACATAGTTCAATGTACAGAGTTGTGTGAGAAGGACACAAATATTTCAATCAATATTTGCAGTGCTGACCCTTCTTCTTCAGGACCTCTGCAATTCTCCCTGGCAGCTCTCAATCACCTTCTGGACCAAATCCTGACTGATAGCTGTCCATTCTTGCACACTTCTTGCATTTTGTCACAATTTGTTGGTTTTTGTTTGTCCACCCGTCTCTTGATGATTGACCACAAGTTCTCAATGGGATTAAGATCTGGGGAGTTTCCAGGCCATGGACCCAAAATCTCTATGTTTTGTTCCCTGAGCCATTTAGTTATCACCTTTGCTTTATGGCAAGGTGCTCCATCATGCGGGAAAAGGCATTGTTAATCACTAAACTGCTCTTGGATGGTGGGAGAAGTTGCTCTTGGAGGACATTCTGGTCCCATTCTTTATTCATGGATGTGTTTTTAGGCAAGACTGTGAGAGAGCCGATTCCCTTGGCTGAGAAGCCGCCCCACACATGAATGGTTGCAGGATGCTTTACAGTTGTCATGAGACAAGACTGGTGGTATCGCTCACCTTGTCTTCTCCCAACAAGCTGTTTTCCAGATGTTTCAAACAATCGGAAAGGGGATTCATCAGAGAAAATGACTTTCCCCCAGTCCTCAGCAGTCCACTCCCTGTACCTTTTGTAGAATATCAGGCTGTCCCTGATGTTTTTTCTGGAGAGAAGTGGCTTCTTTGCTGCCCTCCTTGACACCAGGCCTTGCTCCAAGAGTCCCTGGCTCACAGTGCGTGCAGATGCACTCACACCTGCCTGCTGCCATCCTGAGCAAGTTCTGCACTGCTGGTAGCCCCATCCCGAAGCTGAAATACTTTTAAGAGATGGTCCTGGCGCTAGCTGCTACTTCTTGAGCGCCCTGGAGTCTTTTTGGCAACAATGGAACCTCTCTCCTTGAATTCCTTGATGATGCGATAGATTGTTGACTGAAGTGCAATCTTTCTAGCTGCGATACTCTTCCCTGTTAGGCCAGTTTTGTGTAGTGCAATGATGACTGCGCATGTTTCTTTAGAGATAACCATGGTTAACAGAAGAGAAACAATGATGCCAAGCACCAGCCTGCTTTTAAAGTGTCCAGTGGTGTGATTCTTACTTAATCATGACAGATTGATCTCTAGCTCTGTCCTCATGAGCACCCACACCTGTGTTACTGGAGCAATCACTGAAAAGATGTTAGCTGCTCCTTTTAAGGCAGACCTGCAATGAAGTTGAAATGTGTTTTGGGGAAAAAGTTCATTTTCTAGGCAAATATTGACTTTGCAATGAATTTCTGTTAAGCTGATCACTCTTTATAACATTCTGGAGTATATGCAAATTTCCATTATAAAACCTGATGCAGTAGACTTTGTAAAAATTAACATTTATATCATTCTCAAAACTTTTGGCCATGACTGTAGGCCATTTCAGCCCAGAATTATGGGATTTTTAGTAGCCCATTATTTCTAGTTTTATCTTCAATAAAAAATACTTGCCAGACTTATGGCTTCTGTTGAAGGTCAGTATATCAGAAGGCAAGAGATATATACACATGTTATATTCTCTATACATGTATTAATCAACCGGCGTTAACTATTATTTTTATTACTGCTTTCAATTATCCACAGGAACAAATCTATACTATTGACTTTTGTAACCTCCACTCCTAGATTCCGTCACTGAGGCCCTTAGCCATCTTACCCACACTCCCCATAGCTTTTTAATTCTACACTGTTTTATGGGTAGACACTTATAAAATAAAAATCCCCAGACAATTCTAACAAACAGTATTGAAGCCAGTGATTTACAAATTCCCAAACCTGATTTTTCTGCACAGTTCAATGGAATGGTCTTTCTGATTACAGTGTTCCAAGCATCAATGGGGGACTGATTACTAATCAGGAATTCCCAGGAGTGGCCATTATTTCTATAATATATGGAGGAGGTTAGAAATAAATGCTCCGGGGGTCATTTATCTATAGTCTGTATATTCTTGCCTATCTTTTTTTTTTTTGGGGGGGGGGGGCTTGTTTGATAAAAAGGTGTGACTTTTTAGAACATCAAATACTTGGTCACAGCCAATTTTGCTGGGTGAAAAAGACGCAAAAAAACCCCACCAATGCGCCCAGATCCAACGAATGCACTGTATATACTAGAGTATAAGCCGCGGCCCCTAATTTTAGCACAATAACCTAGGAAAACCTATTGACTCGAGTATAAGCCGAGGGTGGGAAATGCATTGGTCACAGCCTCCCCATTTATATAGCCTGCCAGACCCTGCCCCAAAGTATATAGCCAGCACCTGCCACCCAGTATACAGCTTGCCAGCCGATATCCCCCAGTATATAGCCAGCCCCCTGCCCCAGTATATAGCCAGCTCCCTGCCCCAGTATATAGCCAGCAGCGGGGGAAGCCGGAAAGGTGAGTTTTTTTACTCGAGTTTAAGCCGAGTCTGGGTTTTCAGCACATTTTTTGTGCTGAAAAACTAGGCTTATACTGGAGTATATTTGGTAATTATTCCCCCCATGAGGTACTAAATGTGGAAACAACAAAAACATTCTATTTTCCTTTTTGTTTCTCATTTGTGGCATATAAAACAAGCTAGTCAGGAATGTAACTTTACAACAGATAGGAGGTGCAATGATCGCAGATTCCATTGGCCTCTCTGTTAATACAACACCAAACACGGGGTATGCAGAAGGCCAAGTTAAGAAAAAATTGCAATGATTTCCCTTTACTGCTGTAAAATCATTCATTAAAGATACAAATTCTAATAATGTTGGATTTTCTTTCATGAAATTCAGCACCTGCTCCGTTTATCAACACTGTAACTAATATTATTGGCTCAGTTGTTACACAAAATAGTCAAATAGTAGGCTTAAAATATATTTGTATATATTTTGTGATAAAGAAAGGAAATAAACATATATGTACAGTATTTTATGGACTATAAGGCGCACCGGAGTATAAGGCGCACCTGATTATTAGGATTTATAACCAGTAGGTGGCAGACCTGTGCACAGTTCAAGGCAGCTGTTGTCTGTAAGTACGGTTCATATATGAGGCGCACTGGACTATAAGGCGCACCTTTGATATCTGAGAAAATTAAAGGATTTTTTGTGCGCCTTATGGTCCGAAAAATACGGTATACTGTAATGGCAAATTGAAGTCTGTATTTTTCCCATATTTCACCCACTTGGCACCAAAAATTTCTTATAAAATAAAATGGTTATTGAGCTCATTGTTGAACATAATCCTCACACATAAACTGAATATGTCAGGGTGAAAATTACAGGAGAACTATAAAAAGGACTTGCTCACATACTCATGGAAAAATTATGTTTCCCTTTAATATTTTCTTCTCTGTGAGGTAGGACAACAAGTTGATAAGATTCTGAGAGTATATTGTAGCCACTGCTAAGTTATAGTAAGAGTTACTAGTGGGGATCGAGATAGTAGCTGCCTGCCTAGACCTGGTCGAGTCATAACCATTGGAAAAACAAAGGCAAAGATAAATCGAGACTTACTACTTCTGCGTAAAACACTAAAACTGATGCGAAGAATACAGACATTTACCGGTGTTGAAGTTGCAAAAGTATTGACTCTCAATTGACACATTATAGTTTGGGCACAGAGGGTACAGAATCCAGGTGGAGTAGGGGCATGAGAAAGCATGGAATCTCTCAATACTGTTATATCCCTGGCCATGTTGTGAGGACCACTCAAAAATTGTTGTGCCATTGTTCACAGTTAATTGTTCAAATGCAATGGTCTGCGGAAAAATAGTCATAGTTTAAATCTAAGTTTGTTGGTCCATTCATGACAGGTGGTAACCAACTGGTTGCATGTTACAGGGTTATACGGGTAAAATTTTGCCAACTTTTCTATGATCACTTCCTGGTTTGCATCTGTTGGGCAAATCTTTACCACATCAACATTCTGCTCTGCAGCTAATTGCTGAATCTTCACCACACCAACTTCCTGCTCTGCAGCATTCGTCCCAAACCCCACCGTCTCGACTTCCTGTTCAACAGCAATTGCCTGAATCTTCATGACATTGACTTCCTTCTTTGCCTGCCCTCCTTATTCACTCTATATGCATTATTGGTAGTCCTGAGAGAACATTGCCCATTTCAGGTAATGTTGTCTGTTACCTGGCCCAAATGTAAATGGAAACTGATTAGATAAACACAGAAAGCTATTGAGCTGCAGAGTAATATCCTAGAAGGAAGACATCTTTTTAGCTGTAATATCCAATTTTGGATGTACAGCTGCATTGATAGGAATTTTTTCACATGCTAATAAACTTAGTTTCTAAGTGATGAACTATGAGAAAGTTTATTTCAAGAACCAAGGCCAAGTAAATAAATGGGGAGATATTTGTTGTGTATTTGTTGTTTAAAAGGAGGAGCGGCTTGTGGGTGTTTATTTTTTTCCTCCCTCTCTTCTGGCAACATATTAAGAAGGGATATGGGGATGAGGTTGGTGGGAAGGGTAGGGATCTCTTAGCAAGATATTAAAAAGAACTGTGGGGATGAGAGTGGTGGGAAGGTTGTAGCTACCTTGGCCAGATATTAAGAAGGGATGTGGGGATGAGGGTGATGGGAATGGTGGAGCTACCTTGGCCAGATATTAAGAAGGTGGGATGAGGGTGGTGGGAAGGGTAGGGCTAGTAGGTCGAAAATTTTGTAACACTATTTCAAGTTCCAGTTTGTATACTGAAATGAAAAAAGTAAAATCTTTTAAAAATGTACCAGCCGTAGAAATACGGGCCGCCAGCAACTTTTCACGTTTGAGAATTCCACCGGTTTAAGCACAGGAACACCCCACACTGACCCGCTCACCCGCCGACCGTGCCTCCCTTCAAGCCAGGGGAGCGTGGAGGTGGCAGAAAGGGTAAAATAATTGCAAGGGCTTGCAATATGCTAGCATTTGTGATTATTTCAGGGCTTCTACACCACTTTTGTGGTGAAGAAATATTGATAAATGAGCCCCAGTATATTAAAGAATAACTTTCAAGACAAGGGCAAGATAGGTGTCCAATGGTCATGAAATCTGCATTTGATCCAGGCCATGGTGAAACTACAACTTTTCTGGACATATTTTAAAATAAAGAAATATCTAAAATTGTAAAATAAATATAATGATAAATTAAATATCATATACATCTCTTTTATCCATTCAGCGACTTATGATCTTTGTGATGCATCTAGAAATAAGAAACATTATAATTTAGCTAATAAACCACAACCTCTAGCAACCTCATAACTTGATCTTTAAAACCTGCCTGGCGGATTATGTAAATCAACAGCAAAAAGGTCTGCTACTAAGGCAAACAAACATCACAACATTGTGTTTCTTCCTCTGATACTTGCCAAATCAAACAGCTAAAAGGTCATTGAAAAAGAAGCATTATGAATCATTATTTAGTCAATACAAATGGGATAGGATTTTTAAAAATAAATATTGGAAGATATAGGCTAAAAAAAAGATTATGCTAAATGTGGCTCAAGTGGATTGGGTTTCTTCGGCCCACCATAGGAGATGACACTGAGACCCCACAATGCAATTGAAATAGCAAGAGTGAGATATAGAGGGTTACTGGTTAATAAACGTATAAGATGTAGTGGCCAATGGTTGACTCCAAAGTGAACTGCAATGGGGTGCTCTCTTACCAAAATTTTAGGGTTTATTATTTTGTCAGAGCCAACTGGAGAATCTCCTGGTACCCTAGTAGGCCACTCCAAGTCTTGAGTCAGTTTTATTTAGGTTTGTTAAGATGCACAGACACGCTCTTGTATTGAGTTGATAAAAGTGGTCGACAATTATAGAAAGTCCAGCTTCTACTCATCAGCAGAGACATCTTGGTCATTGGTGGCTGCTTGGCTTATTTGCTTCTGGGCTGTGTTAGACTACTTGTTTCTGGCAACCTATCATATTCTGTCATCATTTTTATAAGGAGAAGTGAGATTTATAAATGGGAAATCTAACCCACTTGAAGCCTACAAAGTTCTATTTAAAGCCTTCACCGTGCTCGATACTCATCTCTTTACTGATAATTAAATATATTCAGAATTCCTAGATTCCTTTCCAGTGTTTTTATCTCGGCAGAACATAAAACTGAATAGGAAAGTACCCTAGAGAAACCTGCTTGCAGAGCGGTTTTTTCTTTCTCTGTAGCTCAAGAATTTCGTAGATGTAATTTTCGAAAGTCCCTGAGCAGGCTTAGCCTTCACCCTGCTGATGTTCATGAGAAGTGGATAAGAACAAGACCCTCAAAAATGAATCATCTGATGTGTTCTACAAACCAAACTTTTTTGTATTAAACCCCTTCGTGTTGCAGTGTTTTTTTCGGTCATTTTTTGCTCCATGTACAGAGCTGTGTGAGGGCTTATTTTCTGCAAAACAAATTTTACTTCTCATTGACACTATTTATTATTCCATGCTGTGTACTGGGATGCTGCAATATGCAGCATACCCCACCTCTGTATGACAAGGACTCACCCCATGAGCCCTCTTCATACAGTGTTAGCAGCTCTAATAACAGGTTAAAGGAGGTTTGCTCATAGAAGAAAGTTCTCAAATTTTAATTCTCTAATGATGTTTACAGAATAAAGATAATTTTTAACCCCCTTACTGTACAATTTCACAGTTTTATTGTTGTTTTCCTATAACTCAGTGATGGTCAGTGTAAGATACCAGGGTGTGGGGGGACTCTCTAAGCAGATACTTTATGATTTCCTGTGCTATAAAAATGCTGTACGCTAGCAATGTGCTTAGATAATCAGGGGACAGGGTTTATGTATACTTTTATTTAGCTTGTAAACATTGCACTAGTATCGGACACATAATGAAAGTGAGATGAGACTGATCAGAGATCAGAGAGCTGATGAGATCCATGGGAAGGATAAAAAACACAAAGACACTCTCAGCTCTGCTTACTCACCTATAACACACACAGAGTCAGCTCTGCTATTTGCCTCCCTCACATAAAGACCTTATCTATATGTAGCTTGTAGAGTTAGTCTCTGCACACTGCTGCAGAGAGCACTGCAGCCGTGCAGACAGGAGAAGCTATTCATGAGAAGAATCCAACTATAGTCAGAAGATTTACGGTCGTATTTTGGGGCAGCCAGAATTGTATAAACCAGGACTGATAGAGACAGGTTGGAATTATATCTGTGAAATCCTGTGTTATCCTGAGTATATTAAAGAATCTAGTCTTTGTGGGAATATCCCTTTAAAGTACAAAAAAATAGTAATCTGCATTAAAGCAAAAATTTGTTACCATAATTTTCTTAGACAGTCCATCCTTAAATATTTTTTTTAAGAACAATTTGCTCCTTAAAAAAAGTGCAAGTGCTGCTTTTCATAGTCCCACAACTATTTCTTTTGAAGACTTAAATAAAATCTTCATCTTCTGATTCCATAAAAGTATTGAAGAATACTGAAAACGGGGTATACTAGAAGGCACGAGAGCATCAATTCCTTCTGTAATAACACAAAAATCAAAAAGTCAAAATCCTGTATTGTTAGGAGGAGTCATACCTGAACCACTCTGGACCAAGTTGGATCTGCTGCATTCAAACCTTTGAAGGGGACTTCTACTTTCCAATTCAAACATGGGAGAGGAAGATTCTTCTGTTGAAGACATATGACACATCTTCTTTCTTGTGCTACTACATGAATTCGAGTATGTGATTCCGGAGAGACATCGTGAAACAGATGAGTGCGAAGTATCTGAGAAGAAAGAGTTGGAATGAATTTTTTCCAGCAGATTAACATCCTGTTTTTTCAATGTGACAACTCTTAAGTCTCTCTTAAACACTGTCTTCAAAACATCAAACCCCAACAAGAAGAATACTGCATTTCTATGAAATTTTGTTTTATTCACTATACTGAAAAAATCTAATATAATGTGTAGGGTTTTTTTTTTCTCAAATCATCCTTTATTTCCAAGGTGAATACAGGACACTTGCAAAGACTTCATTTTACTCATGATGGTAGAGTTATTGGTCTTCTTAGTCTTGGCGGAATATTAGGTTGAAATCCAGATGCTATCTGTATCAAAGACCACTGTATTGTCCACACTTCAAGATGTTTCAGAAGAATCCATTGGTGGAGAGCATGACGATAGAAAAAAATTACAGCAGATACCAGTTCAGTGGCTCTTCACAGTCTTCTTTCTTCAAATATTATATAATGATGGGATATGTTTCATGTACAGGCGGTCCCCTACTTAAGGACACCGGACTTAAAGACAACCCATAGTTATAGACGGACCCCTCTGCCCACTGTGACCTCTGATGAAGCTATCTGGATGCTTTACTATAGTCCCAGACTGCATTGATCAGATGTAATGTGTCTGTATGAAGCTTTATTGATAATTAGTGGTTCAATTACAACAAAAATTTTGAAACTCCAATTTGTCTAGAACTTCAATTATAAAATATACAGTTCCGACTTACATACAAATTCAACTTAAGAACAAACCTCCGGACCCTATCTTGTATGTAACCCGGGGACTGCCTGTATATCCTCTGACTGCACTAGAGCCTGAGTGGCTTGAGGTTATATGTTGGGAACTATGGTGTATACATTTCAAAGTTTTCTTTAATATATCTTTTATATGCCTTCTGATTTACAAACTGGTGGACCCATGGTTGTTTTGATTTGTGACAAAGCACATTACAGGCGGTCCCCTACTTAAGAATACCCGACTTAAAGATGACCCCTAGTTACAAACGGACCTCTGGATTTTGGTAATTTACTGTACTTTAGCCCTAGGCTACAATAAACAGCTGTAACAGATATTAAAGGTGTTTCCAATTAAGCTTTATGTTAATCCTGGTTCTTATGACAAGCCAACATTTTTACAATCCAGTTGTCACGAAGACCAAAAAAAATTTGCCTGTGGTTACAATTATAAAATATACAGTTCCGACTTGCATAGAAATTTAACTTAAGAACAAAGAACCTATCCTGTACAAAACTGTGCTTGTAATCATTATTAACTACTAATTACTAACCCCTTAACGCTGAGGCTCTTTTCCGTTTTTGCATTTCCATTTTTCACTCCCCACCTTCAAAACTTTATTATTTTTCTGTGTAAAGAGCTGTATGAGGGATTGTTTTCTCTGTAACAAATTGCACTTCAATGAATGCAATGAAAAATGGTGAAAAAAATGCATTTGCACCATTTTCTTGTGGGCTTGGTTTTTACGCCTTTCACTGTGCGCCACAAATGACATGTCTACTTTATTCTTTGGGTCGGTACAATCACGGGGATACCACATTTGTATAGGTTTTATAATGTTTTCATACATTTACAAAAATTAAAACCTCCTGTACAAAAAAAAATCTTTATTTTGCCATCTTCTGGAGCTAATAACTTTTCCCTATTTTGATGTATGGAGCTGTGGGTGGTGTAATTTTTCGCAACTTTTGATGATGTCATCAATGCTACCATTTTAAGGACTGTATGGCCTTTTGCTAACTTTTTACAGAATTTTTTTTTATTTTTCAAAATGGCAAAAAAGTGCCACTTTGGAATTTGGGCGCTATTTTCTGTCACTGGGTTAAACGCCAGGAATTTTTAAATACTAGACATTTTGGGACGTGGTGATACCTAACATGTTTATGATTTTTACTGTTCTAGGGAAAGGGGGAGATTAGAATTTTCATCATTTTTTAATACTTTCTAAAAAATTTTTTACTATTTTTCAGAACCCCTAGGGTACTTTAACCCTATGTTGTCTGATTGATCCTACCATAGAGTGCCATACTACAGTATGGCAGTATATGGGGATTTTCCTCCTCATTCATTACAATGTACAAATCGCACATTGTAATGAATGGGTTAAAACCAGACAGCCTCGGGTCTTCAAAAATGCATAGATAACGGATCCCTGTCTAAACGGAACATGGCAAGCTCACAGGAGGCTGCGATCGAATCCAAGCTGGCGGTGCCAACGCGCCGACAGAAATTAAAATGCCTCTGGCAGCTGTGCAAGGTTAAGCAACACCGACCTTGTCTGGAAGGCTCAGCCCATGAGCCTTTCTCATACACCTGCAGCCGACATGTGACGTAATAGTACGTCACATGTCTGTAAGGGGTTAAACATGATACATCATGTTAATTTGATCAAGAGAAATTTGACTGCTATATGGGGCCAAGGAGGAACTTGGATCCTTACCAACTGAAATGAAATACACATGACCAATATGTTGTGTTTTGCTTTCCTCTATATTACATGCTACAGTATCTCACAAAACTGACTATACCTCCCATGTTTTTAGAAGTATTTTATCATATCTTTTCATAACAACACTAAACACAGGCACTTTTATACAATTATACAAACATTGTATAACAACACACAGCCATTACAGTCTAAACCATTGGTAACAAAATTGAATACATCCTAAGCCTAAATTCGCACTGCCTTTCCTTCCCTACGTTCCTTCCACCGGTTAAAAAAGTGAAGAATGGAGGTTTAAAGGAGGTTGAATGTATTAGTTCAAAATCCCATTGACATCAATGTAAATTTTATGTCATTCTTTATGGTCAGTTGGTATGGATCCGTTATCCATGGGTTTTTTTCCAAATGGAAGAAAAGTACTGTAGCCTCCATCATTTTTTCTGTCCAAAAATTCATAGATAATGGATCCCTGCCTAAACGGAACACAACGGATGACATAAAATTTATATTTATGTCAATGGGATTTTTAAGCGATACGTTAAAACTCTGTTAGCTCTTCATTAAACCTTTATTCCTTACTTTTTCAATGGAGGGAAGAAGCATCAGTGTGAAATGTGCGTTAAAATGACCAAACAGTGCCCAAATTATCTATACTTTGGATGCCCACAAGAATTTTCCAGAACTGCCTTAACTCTCTTGGGCATAGAGGTCACTACAGTTTGCCACAATAGAGTTTAAAAAAAATACCCTCATATGAGCGATCTAATGACTGTTAACAATAATATGGACAATACAGAGATCTATTGTGCCTACAACCTTGTCAAATGAGGATCCAGTCTAGACAAAAGAATGTCTTATCATGGTAGATAAGAATTTTTAAGGAGAGGGAAATAAGATGGAAGTCTCTGACTCAAGATGTTGTGTTTCTTGGAAAGGTTGAATGATTATAAATAATTGTTTTTTAAAAAGGTAATTAAATCCAACATTTTTACAATGTATACATTTCACATACCAACCCCCACTCCTTAACCCACACCTTGTCTACTGGGATTCTCTTACTTTCTGTTGAATCCGTATTATGTTTTTATGATACTATTACCAGTATTTTATTTTTCAATTTAAAAAAAAATTATTACAGTTAAATCATATTTTCAGCCCAGCAGCTAAAAGATATATTTTTCTGATCAATCCTTGTCCTAGGTGTCTATGTTTCACTTTACAAATTAATCTGTGTTTTCAACCAGAGGACGTAACCTTCCATTATTTCTCTGCGAGTCTCAGAATATAATGTATCCAATAAAGAAAGCGAACTTAATTGCGTGACATAAATTATGAAGGAATTCATAAAAACAATAAAAGCGATTAGGAAACAACAATATAGAATGATGAGTGAAGGAAGTGGAGTTATGCAATCAGTGTTTATGGCTTAAAATGAAATAACTTTATGTTTCGTCTCCTTCAGGGTTTTTTGCATAAAAATTAGATTTTATTGCTTTGTGGAATATCTTTGTTCATTAACTTGAGTGTATTAAAGCAGCAAAAGCATGAATGGTATCATGTAGTTTACAGTAAAGGTTAGGCACTGCGCCCCAAAAATTATATTATTTCTGCACTTTGCACATATCGATGACCTACCCTAAGAAGCCTCCTTTATAGTTTGATGACATCTCCCGCAAAATGTAAAACATATTAAGGAATAGTTTATCTAAATATTACAAAACCTAAGCATTCTTGTGTCTGTAGTTAACCTGCTTTAGTTTTATACCCTATTCTTAAAGTTGAAGTTGTGGACACAGGAAACAAACCAATGTAAAGATATGAATAATTATGGTCAAGGTCAAATTGTGTTGACTAGAAGACAAGATCAAGTCTTCAAAGGACTTTTCAGGTCTTCCAGGTATACAGAGGTTAGTACCTAGAATGCTCCAAGGGAGGAAAACTTCTATCCCTGTTTTCCTGTTTTAGCTCAAGATACAGGGGGGTATTTTTATTGGCTCTGAACGCATTTTTTTGGTGCTACGCGATGTATTATAATACCAACAAAAATCAAATCTACCAACTTCTAAACCTCTTCAAGAATGGGGAGTGTCATTTCTAACGCTCATTTTTTTCTGCTTATGGTGTTCCAAATACTATAAGGCCATGCGTCAAAATATATAACCACAGTGCATCACCCAGGGGCATAACTACATTGGTAGCAGCCATAGCAGCTGCTATGAGGCCTGTAGTGTCAGGGGGCCCCATCATCCGACTTGACTCACTAAAGACTGTAGGCTGTGTACCATTATATACATGTTATGCACATTGTACAGAATAATATGTATACAGTATAAAACATATATGGTGTATCTGTGATGTGTATGCTGTGTATGCTGTGTATGATGTGAATGCTGAATTGTATGTGTATATGGTATATGTTGTGTATGTATCTATATATGCTGTATGTTTGTATATGGCACATTATGTGTCTGTATATGCTCTATATATGTGTGCACATGAGTGCATTAATTGTAACACACATGTACTTTTTTTAAGTGGGAAAGGGAGCTCCATTCAGAATTCTGCTATTGGGCCCTGCATCTCCACCCAAAATAATAAATGCCTCCAACGGTGTCTAGTCCAAACATTGTCTTATAATGTGCCCATGTCTTGTTAAGAATCAGAATCCATAAATATAATAATGGAATCAATAGAAAGTGGATGTAATATATGCCCTTGTCTAGGTGTAGACTCCACCAGTGAATGAGTACCTAGCAGCTCTATAACAACCCTGGGTCATCCCTTGTCCACTACCTGGTTATTCAGGACTGGACCCTGAGCACCTACATACTAAATAAGCGATGCTCTGGGGAAGCAAAAATGGGGATTAAGAGAACAGCGGAAATGTGGAAATGATTTTCTTTCAGCTGGGATGGAGCATAACTAACAGCGGGAATTATTTGCCAGAAGCAGAAAGCAAATATATTTCAAAGCTTTATATTCCACTTGGCCCTTTGTAGTGAAATAGGTAGAACTAAACACAAACACCTACTCCCCCTTGGGACGACTGACTAATACGGTTAGTCACTCTCTCTGGCAAACCGGGCGGCTGAGCCGTCTCCAAACGTTTAATATATTCTTTTGTTACCGAGACCTAACAGAGAAGTGATGGAGTTATTCACACATTATCGTGCAACATGTCACCTTGTGGAAGAGAGGTTACATCTAGTCACACAATACAAGGTACAGAAAGAAGCAACAGGATAAAGTGTTGGTAAATTACAGCTCTGAAGTCCACAGAATTATAAATGCAGCACATGGTTAGAGGACAGTGCGTAATAAGACTGGCAGAGCAATATGCATCCTTTGACAACAAAAAAAGCACACAGAAATGTGTGAGCTGCTACGAAATTTGGCACACACCCATATCTCAGGCAGATAAATAAAGCATTGGTTTTATTAGATACTGGATCTTGCCACAGGAGGGCATGATGGCGCTTTCCCTACTGGTCTTTAAAAGGCTCTCAGAGGCTACTTTTGGGTAGTATACCTGTTAGTGAGAGATTATTGACTCATCACAATGCTAAACCAGTTCCCTACACTGTACTGAAGAGATGCAACCAGGTAGAACTAGTGTGGTCTACAGTTGGGAGTCTGTTACTACTGGAATAGATATAATGGTTTGGCTCAGTCCTACATCATGTTATTAGGCTTCTTGAAAGTCCTGCTTGGTGCTAATGGGGGCTTCCTTAAAAGGTAGCAAAAAAGGCATGGTTTTCCTTGTCCCATCCTGGATAATGTATTTTCTTATTTCTCAGACACACTCACAGACTTTTTTCGTAACTTGAAGACTTTGAGATCTTTGGAAAGGGAATTTGGAAAGGCGTTTAAATGAATTCCGTGTCATCTAGGTGATTTGAACCTTAGGTGTTTGGAGGTAAAGGGAGCAGGACCCACATTTGCCGCATACAACAGACTGTGGGTACATAAAGGGGAAGATAATCAATTGTATGCACGTAAGACACACATACAATTGAAAACAAGAGTGGCACAGGCAAAGATAAGTCTGTGCCCTCAGCCTGCATACACTTTGTGATGTCATTAGACAGTGCGACCTCAACCTCATACAGTGTGTGAGGGCTGAGTACATCTGTCAGAGCTTCTGCATGGGAAGGCATAGGAGCACGGACACAACTGGATAATTAGTGGGGGAGGCTGCTGGACATTTTATTAAAGATGGGACTGCTGCTAGACATTGAATTATTAAAGGGAAGCTGCTGTTGGACATTTTATTAATGAGGGGAGGCTGCTGATGGACATTTTATCAATGAAGGGCTACTGGTGGAAATGTTATTAATAAGTGGAGGTTGCTGCTGGACATTTATTAATAAGGGGAGGCTGCTGCCGAATATTGTATTAATAACGGGAGGCTTCTGCTGTACATTATACTAATAAGCAGAGGCTGCTGCTGGAAATGTATTAATAAGGTCAATAAGCCCAAGTTTAGGTACATGGCTACCCAACCCAAAGTTTGCATAAGGGCCCACTGGAATCTTATTGCACCACGGCTTCCATGGCCTGCATGGTCACAAGATTTGTTAACATTTTTGGGAGTTGTTGACACACCAACTACAGTTATGGCTGCCTGCAAATTTGTGCACAAGATACCACACAAAACTGTATGTTTAATGTCCTGTAGTCGATCCATTAGCATCTGGATGTTTTGGGCCTCAATAGCACTCAGGATCACTTTAATAGCATAGTTACACATCCCGGTTAAGCTGAGTAATACCCCAGTACCATCAGGTAGAAGGGAATACGGCATGACAGTGCATGTTTGACTTTATGTTTATATGTCTGTATTCTGAACGGGTTAATGTTTCATTACATTATGTTAACACGTCACTGTACCTTTCCTGAGGTTTCTCAGGCTGGCAACCCATGGTGTTTAGACAGACCAAACCTATAACTACTCCTAGCCCCCGCATAATGTCAGCCCCAGTGGCTAGAGGCCACCTGACAGGGCACCAGGGCCCCTTTGTTATTGTGTTACTGGTTTTCTGGTTTCCAGAGTTTTTATGTTTAATATTGCAAACACTGACATAATCCTTTCATTCACATATCTAAAGTTTTATTGGATTCCAACAACACATTCTAGGTGCATTTGTTTTCACTGCAATGAGAGTTCTTACAAAGTTATTCAACCTTTACTGTAGATTCATTGAATATGTAACTGAAATATGTATCCATGGACACTCTAGTTTTTGCATGTAGTTTGCTCCCAGCGAAACAACTTATGTATTTGGCTTTTTATGACACCTTTCTCCATGGGAAGATATTTGAGGATTCCTGTCTAGATTTACCCTGGTGTCAAAACATTAAATTAAATTACATTGTAGAAATTACTATACAGCCACAAAGTAAGTGTGCCAGAAGCAGGGAGCTAACCACAAACATTATTCTGGGTACACTGTTAGGATAAGGGTGGTGCCATCTCGTGTTTGGGTACTAAGCACATCGTTGTAATCACTACAGCGGGATGAGATTGTGCTGATCTTGCAGGAAGCAGTGACCTCTCCACTTGTAGGCTTATGTTGGTGAGCACAGAGTTGCTTATGAGAAGGATGGTTTATTGTTGTAAAATGAAGAATGTGTGATGTCACAAACTAACACTAGGAGAAGAGGAACAGAGAAGTGTTAAAATCTCATTCAACACATGGACAAAAGATGTGAATGTCCAAACTGTTTTGATCTGCAATGTCTGAATCAAGTAATATTTTTATGTATTATGCTTGTTTAATACCTTCAGTTATATTCTCATCAAATCTAATATAACGGGTTCACTCAGCCATCACTGTGATCAAACAGATAAATGAATTTATTTTCCCTTGTCAGCAAGATTGACCTTGAAGTCGCATGTTTAACCTTGAGACTAAGCGGACTATAAACGCTGTCAAATTTCAGTCATTTGTGTTCTAACAGAGTTTGGAAAATCACACAAAACGTGTGACAGTTGCTAAGTACGGGACGCATTTCGGCTTATGAAAAATGCATGATACCAGGCTTTATCATTTTACATGCAGCATTGCAAATTGTCACTTTTTTTTACGTGCCTTGCATCAGCAGTGATGCTTAATCACTCAATTGCATTGAACGTCTTCCTTAATTCAATATGAGTTACTATCCAATTTTATCCGCTTTACCAGCTACATAATGCGCAATTCTCCAGAGCTCGTCTGAAGTCCCCCATGGCACCAAAAAAAATTGAAGGGTCTGGAGGATGCATACGGTGCAGTAATCCATCTACGTACTTTGATACTCAGGAAGCTTGAAAGCCTTCGGGAATGTTATTCGCAGATCTTGAAACAGTAAATCTGAAGTCTGCATCTTGACGGGAAGGAGAATCGGATGTGTACTGTCTAATCTTTGAATACCAAATGCAGCTTGCGTAGACTTCGCATTGGCAAGTTGGGCAACAGTACTTTCTTGAGATAAGCTTTAAGATGCAATTTTCACATAATTAAACAACATCATATGAGTATGTCCATACAAAATGTGTAGCAAAAGAAGACGGCACTCACCGATTCCAAGACATGGAAAGTGTCCTTTATTGGTGGGGAGGCCATGCCCCCCGATTTCCGTCGCGCGCATGCCGGCGCCGATGCGCCACAATCCGATCGCGTGCGCCAAAATCCTGGGGCAATTCAGGTACAATCGGCGCAAATCGGAAATATTCGGGTAACACGTCGGGAAAACGCGAATCGGGCCTTTAGTAAATGACCCCCATTTTCTTTGATTAGACATGTTTAGGCCATCCTCTTAGAAGGCCATTTAATCATTTTCTATCAATTGTAGGTGGTAGGAATATGTTCACACAGGACATATACGCCTTTGGCTTTTCAGCACCATTTTAGGGTGGAAAACCCACAGTATTTAAAGGGCATCTACCACCAGGATGAAGGAGTGTATGCAGGTGAGCTTGATGGGCTCCAGGCTCCATCTATGTTAATGGAGCCTGGAGCCTCTGAGGCTCATTTGCATACAGTCCTTTATCCTGGTGGGAGATGTCCTTTAATTATTTTCACAAATATGTTCTACACGCAGGGAAAAAAATATTGCGGAAATTGAAATTGGATCTTTTTTACTATGAATAGAAGATGGTACATATAGCTATTGTAATCAGGCGTTATCTCATTCCAAATGTTTTATATAGTAACTGGTATTGCTATGAATCAATACACTCATTTATACATATCAACAGCCATTATATGCATGACTAGCTTATGAAATAACTTATGCAAATGATATTATTACAAAAATATACATTTTTGCCATGAAGATTATAAAAAAATCATACCCAGCCTTCAAAGCAGCAGAGCTGAGCATTAATTACACATGACACACATCAGGATAACATTGGGCATGTTCATAGCAGGACAGAGAGAGTTCTAAGGTTTCATTAGTTAATACTCATACAGCAAATCTACAATATCCCAGCATGTGTGGAACAAGAATTTTCCACAGTACAGAATTATAGTAAGTGATATCATATAGCTAAGATATGCTATCAGTAACTGATCAGTGGGGGTCCCAACGGAGGGGTTTCTATAAATCTTTACAATGAAGCTGCGGCAACCATAGTTAGACTGTGCCGCTTCTTTTTAATGTACAGGAGATAAAAGTCAGCAAAAAAGGAACATTTTTATTTTTTTTCCAAATGATGGTTCTTGCCTAACCTAAAGATCTGCCTTTGTTTAATGAAAAATACTAGTTTATTTCATGATCGGGCTAATCATTACAAATTAAAGGACATCTATAACCAGAGTACTGGTGGTAAAGTGTCCTAAATAGACGGCTAGTTCTGTTTAAGGGATGGGGCAACAGTGTATTACAAGTTTTGTGGCTTCTTTATTGCCGAAATGCTAACTTTGTAAAGGTGCCAGAGGTGCTCAGGCTGACGGCGCCCGAGTGCCACTCTGCTTCCACAGACTTTAATTTATACACGCCCCCTCTGCAAGCCTACTCCTGCTGCCGGTCGTGGAACTAGGAGAGAGCACACGCCCCGGCCTTCGTGGAAGTCGAGAGGCACTTGGGCACCGTCAGCCTGAGCACCTCTGGCACCTTTACAAAGTTATTATTTCAGCAATAAAGAAGCCACAAAACGTGTAATAGATGGTCTACCCATCCCCTAACTAGCAGTCTATTTAGGACACTCTACCACCAGTACTCTGGTTATAGATGTCCTTTAATTTGTCAGCCTGAGCGCCTCCAGCACTTATTTGTGGGGGACCCCTGAGAATAAAGCTAATGCTCCAGTCAATTCTATGGGATGGATGGAGACAGTTTAAATGCTGAAGCAAAAAATCATCTGTGTATTTGTTGGATTAAATTTACTTCTTCATTGGAACTCTATTGAGTCATTCTTAAGATCAACACAAATTTAAGATTCTCACATTGATTTCTAAGTATTTTATATCTAGTTGTAATTCAACCGTCGCCTTCGGCATTCAGTGACCTCTACTCTGTTCTACTTTGAAAGTTGCTGTTGGGCACCATCAGGGTCATAGTAAGTCTGGTAATACCACCTGCTGGTCATCATGTATACGGCTTACAGGCAAGATAATGCATTCATGTTCAGGAGATAACCTTCCCTGTCTACTGGAGGTAGGAATCAAAATGCTCTAAATACATTAAAAACAAGATTGCCTCGAGATACCTTATTTTGGCTGATGAGAAAGAGGACATATTTGTATTCTACAATGGGGTATCCTAAGGTAATGTGTAGACCACTAGAACAAGGATAATTGGACAGTTAATGGGAATTTCACAGTGAAAAAACAGCAGAAAGTGTTAAAGGGGTGGGTCACTGTACCTCATGTTTTTTGTAATGTGTGTAAGTGTGGGGTTGGGCAGGATATTAGGTAATTTACCAATATACATCTATTAATAGTTCTGCTCTGATTTCTTGATATGTAAAGCGAAGCCTCCTGTCTTTTACCTCATCAGCCAGACATTCCTGACCGTAAAATGGCTGCAGATGGAGGGTCATGTGATCTCTATCTGTCCATGTACAATCGTCCTGCCAGGACCATATGATAGTATTAATTAATAGAAGATTGAGGTCCTGGCAGGGTGATTGCTCATAGATAGATAAGATCACATGACCCTCCATCTGCAGCCCTTTTATGGACAGGAATGTCTGGCTGATGAGGTAAAAGACAGGAGGCTTCACTTTACACATCAATAAAGCGGAGCAGAACTATTAATAGATGTATATTGTTAAATTACCTAATATCCTTCCCCCAAAACATAGACATACATTACAAAAACGTGAGGCAAGGTGGCCAACCCCTTTAAATATTGGTCCTGGAGACACCAGGAGGGGCGAGGACATCATACTAGCACTCATATGATAAATGTCCCCTTTCCAGTCCACATTTTACAACTTATTTTATTTCATATATTTAAATGTGGCCAATATATCAAGTTATTTTAAGAATCTGGTCATATTTTTATTAAAGTAAGGCTTTGAAATTGAAATGAGCCAGTCACCGCTGTTAGTGGCACAGCAAGCCATGAACGTTACTCATGACATCCCGGAGGCAGGAGTGGGCTGTGGACTCCTGCAATTACAGAAATCTAATGGTTTTTACACCTTTCTTCAAAAACACCTGAAAACAGCATAATATTAACATTTGGCACTGTGCTTATTGTGATGCACACTGATGATTGGTTTCAATGAATATTATTATTATTATTATTATTATTACTGCAAAATGCAATCCTAGAAGGTAGCAAATCCCATCCTGGAAAATCTATTTGCATATTTTCCAGAATCCCCTAGTGGAGCATCATTGGCTATAAATCTCCACATGCCTGCAAGGTAGCCTTAATTGGTAAAGTCTCCGTAGTGAGAACTCTTTCTCCCTGACCTGTCCATACCTACGCTATTAAAATCAAAGGGGTTTTTCATTAAACATATTTGATCACGGAAGCGCCAACTGCTAAGATCCTCCCGCAGAAAAGGGATACCACAAGTCCCTCTTAGTTGCCCTGTGATGTTGTCTTTGTCCTGAAAAAAACATATCCTGTGCTTTATTGACTTAGTTAGGAGGTGATGCCAGCAGTAACGGGAACTTGTGCTCCTCAAGATAAGATATTTTTCCTCTTTCTTGAAAATAGGGGATTAAAGGGAACCTGTCACCACATTTGCAAATATACAGCCAGTGACAGGTTCCTACAGAATCCTATTCACTTACTATCACCCTTCTTTGAGCTAAAAATTGTTTTGCTTAAATCCACATAAATCACCTTTTATCTTATTTCACCTGGCATCAAAGAGGACGTGTCCTGCTCATCCGGACCCTCCCATCTAATACTACTCATACCTTATGCCTTCTTGCTGGTCACAGTTTGTCATGTGACCAGAGTGACATCATCTCATGTCCTTTATGCTCTTAATAATAGCAAACTGTACCCCATGCATGTATCTGACCACATGAAGTCACAGCAGCCTCCATGGACTTCTACTCCTCCTCATTGTTCATGGACATGCACGCGACGCAAATCGGGGGGGGGTGTGGCCGAACAAAAACCGGCGGATTCGGAAAAACCACCGCATTTTAAAAAAAAAAGTGTCGCGGAGCTTGCACTTACCTTCACTAGGAATAGGCCAGTGAACTTGAGTGCATTCAGGGGAACTTCAGCGCAGCAGCACCACCTGGTGGACGTCGGAGTAACTGCCTTAATGAATCCCGGCCGGACCCGAATCCACCGCAGAGAATGCGTCGCTGGATCGCGAATGGGCCGGGTAAGTAAATCTGCCCCAATATTTCCCATCTGTACAAAGAGCTGTAGTTGAATATTAGCAGACGGTCCCTAAGTACAGGGAGGGAGAGCAGTGATTTTAAGAGACATAGAGCTGTCACAATAATGGGTTGTGGCTCACTGCCAACCTGAGAGAGAGAAGAGTCACAGACACCAGAGATGTGTCTCAAAAGCTAATTTGCATATCAGAAAAACGTCTTTAATTAAGGTATAGTGCCCCACTGGCACCTAATTTTAGGTGATTTGGGATGGATATGTAACCCTTTTTTCAGCAGGAATTGCTATTCAGGGTGGTCAAAATCTGGTGACAGGTCCTCTTTAAGGTAATTTATGTGAATATCCCTTTTATATTCCCAATTGTATATTACTTTCCGACCATAGAGATTAAGCACCTTATAAAAATATCCTTCCAGGTAAAATATTCCCCCATTGTGTCCTTATATGGAAAGTCTCTATTCTAATAACATAATGACATGCTTGTTGTGAGCGTTAGCGTAGGATAATTCATGCTTCATAGTTCATCCACAATACGTCTGGACGTCCACCAACTTGTGCGGGATTTGCAATGCTTATTTTTAGCTGTATTGAATCTTTAGTTATGTTTTGTTTTGTGCTATGTTGTTATTCTCTTTATTTTTCTTTATTATTTTCTCTTATAGATAAGAAAAAAAGTAAAGTATAAAATCAATTAAATAAATATTTACAGATGCTATTGCCTATAATCATAAACGTCCTTGAGTCGTCCTTGAAAGAATTTTAAAGGTACATTGATTGAGATTGATCCTATATTACAGCTTTTTGGTTATATTTTTTCTGTAAAAGTTCTATGAACATTAACAGGTTCTTTATTACAACTCTATAGAAATAAGGGTTGAATTTACATAATGTTTTTATGTCTGGGACAACAGTTCTTTTTAAGGTGGCTTAAACGAATTGCGAAATTGAAATTCAACATTTTGTTCCAAAATTGTGGCAGAATAAATAGAACAATCAATAGTGGCTGAATTTATATCATATAGTCTATATATATACAACCTGAGCCATGTTATAGAGCATTTTCAGTCTGCCTAAATTTATTCTAAATACTGTATAAATTCTGACCCCCTCCTATTGGATACTCATGGAAGACCCCTGAGTTTAAATTGTGATGCCTGGGTGTGGCTTTAATATTATATAAGGGCAGCACAGTGGCTCAGTGGTTATCATTATAGCTTTGCAGCGCTGGGGACCTGGGCTCAAGTCCCAGGGTCAACATCTGCAAAGAGATTGTATGTTCTCTCCGTGTTTGTGTGGGTATACTCCGGGTCCTTCAGTTTCCTCCCACACTCCAAGACATACTGGTAGGTTAATTAGATTGTGAGCCCCATTGGGGACAGGGACTGATTTGGCAAGCTCTGTGCAGCGCTGCGTAATCTGTGTGCACATTATAAATAAAGGAATTATTATTATTATATATCATGACATGTTTCAGTACAAGGTGTCATTCAGTATATTCACTCTTTTACTTCTCAGCGACAAAAAACATGACTTGCCAGTATAGTGTGCCGCATTCACAATCATATTTCCTAGAGATACAGGTAGTCTTCTGAAGAACATATGACTTACAGATGACTCCTAGTTACATACGGACCTCTCTGCCCACTGTGACCTCTGGGGGGATCTCTCTGGATGCTGGTAATTTACTGAACTTTAGTCCCCGGCTGCAATGATCAGCTGTAATGGGTCTGCAATGAAGTTTTATTGCTAATCCTTGTTCCCATGAAGACCCAAAATTTTGAAAATCCAAATGTCAAATGGAAAAAAAAGGTCCCTTACAAGTATCCGACTCACCTTCAAATTCAACTTTAAAACAAACCTACAGACACTATCTTGTTTGTAACCAGGGACTACCTGTATACATTGGGGGTCAATTATCATTATTTCTATTCCTGTTTTTTGTCTTTTTTAATTTTTTTTTGGCGCATTGCAATTTTTGCGCCTTTTTGGGAACATTTGCTTTTCGTCAGTGAGACATATTTATCTTCTATTCCCGATGTGCTAAATGTCGCAAGTGACATTTATCATTTCAAATTGTCGCAAATTTGCAACATTATTTTGGCGCAAAAAAACTCCAGATGAAACCTTATTTAAGGAAAACTGGAAAGAAATGACTTGAGACATTTGGGCGACATTTGTAACAAATGTATCAAAAAGAGATCTGAAAAAAAACATTTAACACAAGGAAAAAGTGAGATTGGTAATTTATCAAAGTAGCAGACGGACAAGACCCAACAAACAGAGATAAGATAATGACCCCCAGAGCTTTTACACTATATCCAGACACATGTGCCATTCATGACGCTAGGATCCAGGCACAGATTACAGTTTTTAAAGAAGAGGACAACTCAAGGACTTACATTTACAAGTGAAATAGGGGATATTCTCCTTAAATAGAACTCAAAGGAATGTACAATTACAGATAGATTCATCTGTGCTAAATATACCAGCGCAAGCCACTTCTACCAATCCATAAATAACCGATGCCTAGTACACCGTGCCCTAAACTCCCATCTTAACCCCTTCTCCTCTGCTCTCCAATCCTATAGAACTCCATGATAAAAATAAACCAGTCTTAATGTAAAGTATTTGGCAGCACAGAAAATACCATGCGACAGATAGACTGAATTCCGCCTGCACATCCTTTCAGGCATGGCCAAGGTTATCTGGACAGCCATGGATTATCATTGCTACAGTTTAGCAGTCGCTTTCCCCCCCTCACTCTCGCTCTCTCTCTTTTGAGCATTAGAGCTGACGTCAGGTTGTTGTCACCACAGACAAGACTTGAATATTGTGAGAGTGGAGACTGCAGCAGGATAGCGCATCACAGAGCACATAGCGCAGACCCACCAAGGATCCAACTCTGCGCTACGGGCAGGAAGAGGTTAAAAGGACACTCTTATTAGGACTCCTCAATATGAGGATTTTACGCACTGGATAGTACGCAGAGGGAAAAGTGGGCATCAACATACCAAAAAAAACCCTATAAGAGACAACTCCAGGTCCCCTCCAGGTAATGGATCTACTGGTCATCATTGTGATTCCTGTAAACTCTTACTAGTTACTTGTGTTTTGTCTCCAGTCTCAAGGTGAAGAGGAGACTGCAGTATTGTAAGGATTAATAAAATACCTGCAATCTATTGTCTCCGGATGACATAGCGGTGACATAGTTTGTTCCCTTTTTTTTTGGTGTAACATTGTTGAAATATTATGTTTATTATATAAAATAACATGTTATAATATTACAAATGACAAACTCAACCCAACAAATTCCACCACTTTCACACCAGAACTTCTAAGCATAACCTCAGAGTTATTTCTACACAGCATCCAAAAATTTACAGAATAAAACAGCCTCAGTGACAATTCAACAAAGTCGGCTTTACATATCAAGTAGCAGTCTATTTCCATCCCATTATACAGAGTCAGGCAGAGTGTTTGTCAAGTTTGTCAATGTAGCAGAGCAGAGTTTGTCAAATGCACAACTCCTGCTGTGTCTCCATTAGGAGTAAAAACTACTGAGCTATATAACCTAACTTAGTATAGAATTATAAAGCATTGACAAAATCCAGATCCACAACTCTACAGCTCCATCTATGCAAATCTTTACACTATAGCTCCATCTCAATCTCTAGCAATAGACACTTTGTCTCCCAATCTAATAATAACATATAAAACATATATCAGCAACAAAATGTCATTCCAAGCATCAGACATGCAAGTGATCCACAAGCATCTCCTTCCAGCACTGAGGAGGATCTAGTGCAATGAACTTGAGGAGCAGAGAAGTTCCCTATGAGAGATGCCATGGAGTAAGGAGATCATTACCGTCTATGATAGCTGCATGTAGTTCTGAGACACTGAAGGATGACACAGGGGCCACCTTAGCTGAGTGCTTCTTCATGGTGGAGCTGGGGTGAAGTTTACAGGCAGCTGCTGGTCCCTGGTCCCTGCAGTCCAGACATTGCTCTCTGTCCTTGCAGTCATACACTGGCTGCTGTGGCTGCTGCCTCTGATGCTGATACCTGGCTGTCGTTTTGGAGATGCAGCTCTGAGCCTGGAGAACCTGATTTGCTGTTACCCAGGGAAACCATTTGCAACATTTCAAACAATTCTTGACCTATGCCAGCACTTAGCAGCCTTCAATTGTTAGGCTCAGCAGTTAATGTGCAACCCCACCTTCTGCAATCATAGGAGGCGGCCAGAGCTCGACCACTCAGCTTGTGCTTTCTTTTCTTTGCTCTTTTATACTTCTTCTTTTTTTTTTGCATTGATATGACATCTATTTACAAGCCTGAGATGCTAATGTTACATTAAAAAAACGATTTATTTATACATACGGTTGCTCAAGCATTATGGACTTTCTAAAAACTTCAATTTTTTAAAGTGGACCTGTCACAAAATTCAGGGGGGCATTTACTGTGTGTCGTACATGTCTTGTCTGACACCGGAATCCTCTCTTGTTCTTTCTATATCACATGCGCCAGATTTATTATGTGTCGGCAGCACAAATAACTATGAGCTAATCAAAAAAATCCAGGCACCTCAATTCCCCCTAATGTGGTCATTGGGGGCATTTACTATGTGTCGTACATGTCTTTTCATCCTTTATTCTTCTTTCTACATAACATGCACCAGATTTATTATGAGTCTGCACCAAAATTCTTCATTTTTCCAACACTCACTGCGTTTTTTTTTTTTGTTGTCGCTCAATTTGGGCGCAACTTTTGAATCCAGACACTTTTCCTGCGCTTCTAGTTTCCTGACACTTTTTTTGGCACATAATGAGACCAACAAAAACCAAGTCTATCAACTTCCAAACCCCTTAATGAATGTGGTTTGTCATTCCTGACACTCATTCGTTCTTCTTGTGCCAAATACATTAAAGGGGTCTTCTCGTCTGGGCAGTCACATTCAGTTTCATTAATCTGCCATATGTACACATTTCTTCAATTGGATGTTATTAAAAAAATATGTTCCTGTGTGAAGATAATTTCTCATAAATGTAGTCATTTTGTCCCTTAGAAACGAGATGGCTTCCTCGGATACGGCCACCTCTGCTGGAGGGATTGCACAAAGAAAGAAAAGGTTTTTGTATATGAAATGTCCGGGATTTACTACATGACCCACAGCCATCCTGTGGCAATGATTGCTGAATCCAGGAGGTCAGACAGGACTCAATAGCTCATGCCTGGCCCCCGCTGCCAGAGTGTGACGTGGTCGTAACCGAGGAAGCTATCTGGTTTCTAAGGGACAGAATGACTACATTTATGGGAAATTATCTTCACACAGCAACATTTTTTTTAATAACATCCAATTGAAGAAATGTTTATAAATGGAAGATTAGTGAAACTGAATGTGAACGCCCAGGCGAGAATACCCCTTTAAGGCTGTGTGTCACAATATAAAATCCCAGTACATAACACTGCTAAAATTGGGTGCCAAAAATCAGCACCTACCTCCAAAATGAATAATGTCCCCCATTGTGCACCCACCATACAGTTCTATTGAAACAGAAATACTGCATACTGCATCTCCCTCAAGAGAGGTTTACATAAAAGTGAAGGGACCCTTTACCAAATATGAAGATGGAAACCCCTTTTACTGTTTATGAAATAAAGTAAAGTAAACCTTTTAATCTATTTTTTATATTTATTTCAGAAATGAACAGAGCAGGTGATAACAGTAAACATTTCAATATATTTAATGAGGTGAGTTGATTCTGCTCTTGACCAGTTGATTGGAAAGACTTCTGAGGTCTATCCATGTCAGACAGATAAGGAGGCTACTGATTAACTCATTCTATACCTAGGGATAATATTTCATGTGATGATTCAGCTCTCTGATAAGATTAGAGTCTAATCTGAGTCTAATATGTTTAGAGTAAAAGTGGATGTCTTCTGCTCATTTTCACAAAACTGTGGTGAGATTTCACATAAAAGAGGGGATTCGAGAAAGGACGTTTCATACCCTACCTAAGGGGGCTAGCAGTTTAGTGAGGTAAAATCTGGTAACTAGTTTCCTTTAAGTCATTACACACTTTATCAGCTATCTCTCAGCAACAGATTTCTTTGGTAAAGTATATTACAAATGTAACTATTAGCATTTGCACTATTGAATTATACATTGTTGAGTTTATGCACACTTTAATTATCATATCCCTAATGACCTTGGACACAACCTTGATGATTGCTTGCTGCAAGCAAACTGACTTTTCATTACTTTAAGTACCACTACTTTAAGTACCACAGTTATGTTTTTTCCTATTAGGGTATTTTGGACATATTGAGGCTCATTTACTAAGGGTCCGAATCGCGCATTTTCATCGGGTTTCCCAAATATTTCCGATTTGCGGCGAATTCCCCCTGGGATTTTGGCACACGCGATCGGATTCGTAAAAAACAGCGGAATTTAAAAGAAAAATTGTGTCGCAAGAATAGCACTCACATACACCGGGACGAAGAAGGTGAACTCCGGCGGACTTCAGCGCAGCAGCGACACCTAGTCGATATCGGGCGCACAACTTTAGTGAATCCCAGCAGAACCCGAATCCACGTTGGACAACGCACCGCAGGATCGCGAATGGACCGGGTAAGTAAATGAGCCCCAATGCCTCTAGTTAATTATTTTGTAAATGTCTTTAACTTTTTGGCATCTCCTTCCCTTACTATGCACTACTACTACTACTACTATGCTGTAGGACTAGTGACAAGGATCAGAGGTTTCGTGGATTCTGGGTACTACACCAGGGGTTAAGCTGTTCCCAGGCTGTACATGACCACTAGCCAGGGGTAAGTCTATAAATAAGCACTTTTAAACTCTTTCTGGAGATGTTTAGTTGATTATTGGCTAAATAGCTCTAAATAATCTGCTGTGGCACAAAAACATTTTTTGTATTGCTTTGTTTAACTAGTTTTTCTGTATGGCAGATAGAGCTATTTACATTTTAAGAGGTTTTTTACCAGTTTTATTTGAAATAAATTTGGACAAAATTGGAAGGTCAAATTTTTGCTCTCTCTCCGGTGTCGTCTTTTCTAGGGATCTTCTGGCATCCAGGCCGTGTGGGCAGAGAAACAAGAAGTCCAGCAATGGCCAAGTCCATATAAGACATGCCTCTGCCTGCACCACCAGGAGCAAAAAACGTTGTTCAGATCACCCAATCCAGAAGCCTATGATGGCCTTGTGCACGAACAAGCTGTGTCAGAGTCAGGGATTCACAACAGAAAAGGAGAAGAAGTTCAGCAATGGCCAAGTCCATATAACTGAAAAAAGTTAAAAACACACTTTAATGAAAAAAGGTTAAAAATATAATCATGGTGCCATGATTATATGTTTAACCTTTTTTCATTAAAGTGTGTTTTTAACTTTTTTCAATTATATGGACTTGGCCATTGCTGGCCATAGGCTTCTGGATTGGGTGATCTGAACAACGTTTTTTGCTCCTGGCGGTGCAGGCAGAGGCATGTCTATGCTCTATGCACACACCTACACTGTGATGTGGCGTGAAGTCACAAGGTGGCAACACGCCGCGCCATGGTGTGTGTTCGTGTGGGCAAAGAGCATAGACCTGCCTCTGCCCGCTCTGCCTGGACACCAGAAGATGTGGGGAGAAGACAAGCCACGGGGAGAAGAGGACGCAGAAAAAAAAACCCTGGTTTATACTAGAGCATATACAGTAAGTTGAATTTGTATGCAAGTCGAAATAGGTATATTTTATAATTGTATCTTCAGACAAATATTTTGTTTTGCCCAGTGACAATTGGATTTTCTAAATTTTGTGCTGTAATGGAAACAAGAACTATCAATAAAGCTTCATTGCAGACACCTCACAGCTGATCATTGCAAATCAGCTGATTTGGTCACGTACATGTGGAGGTAACCTTAGACTAGATACAATGACTAATAATAATAATAATCTTTATTTATATAGCGCTATCATATTCTATGCAAATGATAGGGAACGTATACAAATACAATACTAGGTTACAGAGTACAAACAGTCATATGGAACAATAGGAGTGAGGGCCCTGCTCCCTAAAGCTTACAGACTATGAGGACCAATGCTGAATTATAAAATTTGATGCTTCTTTAGATTGTCTACACCAAACTTGATGCCAGGCAAATGATGATAAGTTCGGGTTATACCACCGATGGATTGCTTTTAGAAAGAATTGTAGCATAGTTATGTCAAACACTATTTCATCTTCTCCATCCCATTTTGGACAAGCCCCCCCTATTCTGCTACTAAGCCACTCCCCTTCTTAAATAAAACAAAGTTTCCCTATCAAAGCTATATAAACATGCATAACACCCAGTCCTTCCTAAAAAGGCTATTTTAGGTTTTTATGTTAACTATATTTATGAATCTTTGTAATGTTTTATGTATTAACCAAAATACAGAAATCTTGCAGTTTTCACACTGACTATTAAACCTATCATATCACCACAGGCAGGATCATTCCACTTACAATAGGTAATGAGGACAATTCAGCTTCTCCCTGTTAAGACTGGGAAGAAGTGTGAACTTAATTGCAATCTGAAGTACTCCACTCGATTTCAATGGGTGTTCCTCATTGTAGGGTACTTTTTGTACAGTGAAAGCTTATATTTGCAAACTATGTAAGTTCAATAAATAAACACAGAGAAAAAAACTCTTGGTGTGCGCCATATCTTTTGATTCCTGGTAAGAAGTGTGAGCCCTCAGCTTCTCACAACCTCTGTCCCTGCCTAATTGGCGGCTCTTTGTTAAATTGCAGATGACAACTGGGCATTGATCTCTACCATGAATAAGTGCACACTACAGAAAGACAAACAACAGACACAAGACAAACAACAAGGCAAAGTATAACAAATTGGGCAAAAACCAAGATACAAAATGATAAGGCAAAAGAGTAGTCAAGGTACAGCTAAAAAAGTCATAATCGCGGCAGTATCAAAAGAATTGCAGGTCAGGCGGTAAGAGCAAGTTAATAATAGGTACAAAATAGGTATAAAACTATCAGGTTTGTAAGGAGAGACTGTACACCTACCGAGGAAACAAATCGATTGGACATCTCTCACTCCAATTGGCACCTGAGACTTCCCCCAGCTCAGAAACCCAGCTGGCCTGACTTAAGCAGTCTCCCACAGAACATCACTCCTCTCTCTCTGTAGGTAATGACCTTAATACATGTCACAGAGCAACTCTACAACACTAATGTTTTCTATGTCCCTTCTGTAGAGAAAATCAATTTAAAATCCAGAAAATAAAACGATGTAAAAAAGTATATGCAACTTTATCACAAAGTATGCCAAAATATGAACTGAAACATTCATTTTAAAATGCAAAATAGCAATAAAAAAGATCTAAATATCCACCGTTCAACATTCTTTTCTATAATTCTGAAAATTTTCCACATTTCCATTCTGATAAATGCCTCACATCTCACACGTTTCATAACCTTGGGCCGTTTCCGTCTTCCTCCAGCATAGAACATATTAGTGCACAATACACTGCAGAACGTTCTGGTATTACCAGAGATACGTGGTGCGGCACTCTAAATAATAGAGTAAGCTCTATTGTCATGTCATATGCTCCAATATGCTAATGTCACAAATGTTGCTACCGAACAAATTAGAATTCAGCAGCTGCAAAATAACTCTATACACTCAGCGGTGTGTGAGATAGCGCCGGCTGTCTATTATTCCCCTTTACAGAACCAATTCATTTGTGCCATTCCCATCTAAGCCTAATGACTGATCAGTAAGCGCGAGCTTTATACGCAGCATTAGAGACTGACTCCAGAATCAGTTCCCAACCCCTACGCATGGATAAATTGTGCATCAAGGCAAAAACACAGGCGTTCTGTAAAACCAGCAGAGATTTTCCACTTTTACGTTTTTAATTTCACGTCTCCTAATTTGTTTGGCTACTGCAGTTATAGCAAATTGCTCTGCAATGAAAGGTGGGGGGGGGGGATTTCTATAGCCAGAGATTCAGATGGTACATCTGATCATATTGAATGTTCGGTCCCCCATGCAAACTCGGCCCCCTATATCCATGTACTATATATAATCTTTTTATTGCTAAGTGCGTCTTTAGGGCCCCTTTAGGCACTGGGGCCCAGGTGCAGCTGCCACCTCTGCATTCCCTATATCCAGTGCCTTTTACAGCCTTCACATATTAGTGTTGTAAATTTTTATCTTTACGAACACCGACTGAGAATGAGTTTGAGACTATATTGTGCATTGTTGTTCATCCATCTAGAAATGTTTTCATTTTCTTATTAAAATCCGGACTAGTTTATCATCACTTAAAAGATATGTGGGGGCCGCGCTCTGAAAATCAATCTTTAAACAGATATTAAACTAGGATTTTCTTGGGTAATATATTGCTATGAACACTGTGGCTTGCGGTTTTAATGGATATTTGTGGTTGGAAAGCGGAGAAATCTATTTCTTTCTGCTCACTCTCTTTTATAAGGAGCAAATCGATGTTATTGGAAAGATGTTTAATAAAAGACTTGTTTTAAAAGGAAGGTGGATGGAAAGTGTTGGGTTAATGATGTTAATGTAGAGGTCTGGTCCAAAACGAGACTTGAAAAGGAGTGATCTGGCACTTAACCACATCACCACATTTTTCACAAATCAGCTAGTGGCAGGTTCCTATAGAGCCCTAGTAACTGACGCCCTTCTTTTAGCCAAAATTTGCTTCCCTTATATTCCCATAAAATCAGTTATAAACTTGCCGGTATCTAGGGATCTATATAGTGAGTAGAGGGGTGTGGCCTAGTGTCATGTGACCAGAGTGACATCATCACAGGTCCTTTAGCCTCTTAATATTAGCAAACTGTACCCGATGCACATATCTTACCACATTAAAAAAATCACAGCATGCCTGCATGGACTTCTACTGCCTGCATGGATTTCATAAGATATATGCTTGGTGTACACAGTTTGATAGTGTTAGAAAGCTAAAGGACCTGCAATGATGTCACCATGGTCACATGACATTAATGTTGCATGTGGATGAGCTACTGGATTTAGCCTGAGGAGGCCACGCTCACCTCGACTCGCTTTAGACATCCTTGGTTACCAGGTAAAATTATAAAGTTCAATATATAGGAATCTGAGGGGAACCATTTTTAGCTAAAAGAAGGATGTTAGTTACTACGGCTCTATGGTAACCTGCCACTAGCTGTATTTGTGAAAAATGCGGTGACAGGTTCCCTTTAACAGATCTGGGGGAAAAGTGAACAGAACTAACAATGGAATGGATAAAGAAGAAATAAAGAAAATATCAGCTTGAAATAGTAGGAGACAAACAACTGGAAAATCAGTAGAAATACATAGGTGAGCTGTACAGGTAATCATCTGGTACACACTAAGTAACTATTCTAGTTAAAGGGGTTGTTCACTTTCAGCAAATTATTGATATGGTTTTTGTAAAGAAAAGTTACAATTTTCAAATACAATCAGTTCCTCACGATTTTCCAGATCTCTGCTTTCTGTCCTGCTATAGGAAGCTTCTATGTTTACTTCCAGTGGATAGAAATCTGTCCATGGTCATGTAATGTCACACAGGTGCACAAGCTGTTATATCACACAGCTCTGATCACTGTCTGTGATAAAACGAGCCGTGCACCTGTGTGAAACCACACGACCATGGACAGATTTCTATTCAAACATAGAAGCTTTCTATAAAATGACAGCAAGCAGAGATCTAAAAAACTGTGAGCAGTTGATACAGAAAGTATATTGGAGAATTGTGTAACTATTCCTTACACAATTCATATCAATTATTTGCTGAAAGTGGACAGCCACTTTAATGGAAAATACTTTCAATAACTAGTAACACAACCATTCAACTTACATTGTCTGTGGGTGTAGGTGTTTATCTACTTGTTGTATAGAGTTGTAGAATGTAGGAGGCCATTAATACATATAAGGATTGTCCCCTGCCCCAACCTAGGCCAGAGAGTTCAGGGTTCGTTCAGGAGAGAGCCACAGAACCTAAAAGGAGTTTTAACATTACAACCTTAACGGACCTTGTCAAATGATGTCACGGGGTCCTCTTGTGACCCTGTCCCACTGGAGCACGCCCGCAGCCTCCCTCACTCCAGCAGGGGTCCCTGTACTCCAGCATCCGCGCCCCGCCTCCTAGGGCGCTCACACCGGCTCTGTAAGATTTAAAGGGCCAGCACGCCAATGATTTGCCCTGGCAGGCCCTGATAATTTGCCAGACATTTTCTGTGTCCCCTGCCGGATCTTTGTGCCTCAGAGAAAGCTTCTCTGTGATTTTTCAGCGTTTTTGCGTTTTCCCATTGTGAACTTGATTCCTGTTCCTGACTACGATTCTCTACCGCCTGCCCTAACCTTTTGCCTTGTCCCTAACTCTTATCCTGTGCCACCTGTCCTGACCTCCTGCCTGACCACGACTCTGTCTCTGCCTTACGAGCGCCTGTGGAGCTAACTGGTGGTATCCCGCCGCAGCAAGTCCAATCCGCTTTGGCTCTGGCTTATCCGGCAGGCTCTGGCTTAAAACTGAATGCCACTTAGACTCAGCTCCCAGGTCTCGGCTTCATTGCTCGCGGTGGTTCAGTGGGTCCACTACCTCTGACCCTGACAGTAAGGCACAACTTGAGGGCAGGATTTTTAGCATAGGATCAATGTGAGCAAAAAGGAAGGCTTTGTGAGAATATTAAGGGCTACATCTCAGAGGGCAAAGGATGCATGGAGGTACTTTTTTGAGGTTAGCACAATTTGTTGAGGGCACTAAAGGTAAAGGTCAGGAGTGGCCAAGTAGCACTTCATGTGACTTAGGACTTTGTATTGTAAATTGTGTTCCTTCAATTGTGGAAGATTGTAAACGTAAAGCCTGATGCAAACTGACCATGACTGCCTGATTCCTGTTCAAATGTTATGCATGTATTCACCTTATCACTGTACCCTGGATTTCAGTCTTAGAGACTGACATTTAGACTACTAGCTACCATGACATGGACCAGCAGAAGACCAACCAACACCACTCAACATGCTGCAGACATTGCATTGCTAGTTGCATTTGGCCTGGATATCAAACATGCAGCTGGTTCACCACACGTGCACCTAATAAATGGGTCATAATCAGGGCCGTATTATAGGAAGGGCTCGGTGGTCATCCCCCACCACTTTTTTTGCAAGGGGGCCCCCATTGGTGGATTACAGTGTGGGCAATTCAGGCGATCGCATGGCCGCCCAAATGACCCACTAGATGAATCCGGCTCCCTGGCTCTTCTGAACTGACTGTTAAAACACCAGCAGGCTCAGAGAACTGAACCCGGAGCAACAACCAGATACCCCCCCCCCCCCCCCCCCCGCCATCTTTGTGTCTGTGGCAGAACAAGGGAATAATACATTCCCTTTTCTCCAACTGGTGAGGAGCACATGTGCAACACCCTCGCCGATGCAAGGCAGAGGAGTGGTTGCGAATACGTCCCACCATGTTGCTTGCAGCCCGTGTAGGGTCTAGTCAACCCCACAGCATGTCACTACATCACACTACATAGTCCTTATAGGACACAGGGGAACACTGCAGTAGTAGATCCTGCCTGGCAAGGCAGGAGTTAAGTGTTTTATGTGATGTAAGATGTGTCATCCAATCACATGTATTACACTCTATTCTCTGTAAGCTGAGATGTAATTGGAGGAGTAGCCACCACCTGACCAGGGGAGTTACAAAACCCCTGGCCAGGAATGTTCTAGAGTTCAGTTCCAGTCAGACCAGAGGGTCTGCAGGACACTAGAGAGCAGTCTCTCTCAGGAGAGAGAAGAGAGTAGTTCTAGCCAGACCTAGGAGTCTGCAGTAAGCAGACTGGAGTAACTCCAGTCTAAACTCTATACAGCTAGCATACCAGACCAGAGCAGGAAGAGCCTAGCCCCTGCCTGAAGAGTGGAACTAATAGCTAAGAGTTAGATAGAGAGGAAAGGGGTATCATCCTACCTTTAAGGGTGATACCTGAAGCACTCCAGGACAAGCTGAAGCATCCTATTAGGACACAGCTACCTCCCAGCCTGTCCTCTGCATCCAGGCTGGCGATCTACCTCCTGTGGCTCCCTCCAACTGCAACTCAGCAATCCACCATTCTGTTAAAGGCACGTTGCTGCAGTTCCTGTCGGTTCCAATAAAGAACTGTAAGTTGTTTCTGTTCAACCTCTGCCTCCGTCTGGTCCCTGCTACTACAGCTGCCATCATCACAGGCACCCTGTCCACCACACAGAGACTCATACTCTAGACACCAAAGGGTTGCCCCAGGGAGAACCGCTATAGCAGCCTCTCCCTCATCATTTCTTGCCAACACCACCCTACTGGAGACCTGCCAGGCTGTAGGACAGCCCTCCGGTTCCCCATACCAAGCACCGTGACACTAGCGTGCCTAGGCCGCAACCGTCAGCCACTCAGGTACTGCGGGCCCCGGCTGACTCCAGGCCCCGAGAAAAGGCTAGGCCCCGGTGGGGGATGTTGCACATGTGACATCAACATCCTGGCGCAGGTGGTGCAGTATTATTTCCTGGTAACAACATTTACTTTATTGAAAAAATTGTGGGAAGGGCCCCCACCAGCCCCTCCAACACCCTTAATCCAGCCCCGCTCATAATGAGGTTTTGCTCAATTTACCTTGTAAATAGTGATCACCCAGCAAACTTTCATGAGGCACAGAAAAAGAGAATTATGTCTTAGACCCCAGGATATATCAGAGAGTTCTGCCACACACCAGGAGGTCTCTCTTTTTGAAGGCCCCTTGAAAGCTTTGGGAGAGTCGGCAGCTATGCTCTACCTGTTTGTTAATGGAATGACATAATGCACTTACATCAACTGAGGCTGCTGCACTAATAGTCGTTACAAAAATTATTACTCTACTGTTAGTCCAGCGTAATTATCAAATGGATGGGTCCTCTGTGACCAGCACACATACGTCATGTTATCCTGACTGAATGCCAATAGTGGTCCCATGAATAATGCATGTCATGTCCTATTCAGTTAGCCAATAGACACACTTTACACGATGCATCCATGGGCTGTAGCCATCTACTGTGCAGATAGGAATCATCTGCACCTATATTGGGTTGCAAAAGTATTTAAAACACTTGAACTTATTATAATATTTAAATGATATAGGCACAAACATAAATGTATTTTATGGATTCTTTATGTGTCATTATTTAGTATCATGCATAACACAATGATATGTGCTTGAGAATTATTTTGTAAATGAACAAGATAAAATGTATGGTTTGCCATATTACCACACTTTTTCTGCCTTCCAGCCCTTACTGCCCCCATTTTATAGCCATTTTTGGATGTTGAAATTCAGGTCCCCATTGATTTCAACATGGTTCGTGATAGGGTTCAAGAATTGGCAACTTTTGTACATCTTTTTTTTTTAATAAAAAAAAGAGCAAAAGAAAAAAACCAGACACATATAAGGACACCCGACTTACAGATGACCCCTAGTTAATGACGGACCCCTTTGCCCACTGTGACCCCTGGTAAAGCTTCCTGGATGCAGCGATCAGCTGTAAGGTGTCGGTGATGAAGTTTTATTTATAGTCTTTGGTCCCATTACAGCAAAAAATTTTGCTGTAACACACAAATGACTAAAGATAAATGACCCTCTTAGTCTCCACTCCAGATCGGTTTCATCGTGGGCGTCACTATTACCAATAATCTCCAGTACATGGTGTGTACACAGCCTCCTCTGTCAGACTGTAATCACACTGGGGGTCATTTACTAAGGGCCCGATTCGCGTTTTCCAGACGTCTTACCCGAATATTTCCGATTTGCGCTGATTTTCCCTGAATTGCCCCGGAATTTTGGCGCACGCGATCGGATTGTGGCGCATTGGCACAGGCATGCACGCAATGGAAATCGGGGGGCGTGGCCGAACGAAAACCCGACGGATTCGGAAAAACCACTGCATTTAAAACAAAAAATGTGTTGCGAAAATTACACTTACCTTCACCAGGAATAGGCCGGTGAATTTCAGGGCATTCCAGCGCGCCTCCGGGGAACTTCAGCGCAGCAGCGCCACCTGGTGGACGGCGGAGGAACTACCTTAGTGAATCCCGGCCGGACCCGAATCCACCGCAGAGAATGCGCCGCTGGATCGCGAACGGACCGGGTAAGTAAATCTGCCCCACTGTGTCTGACATACATGCTTTTCTCTACTCTGAGTTCTGCAGAGGTGACAACAAGTGGCCTCCATTACAGCTCCCACAGGGATTTCCACGCTTTCCTGAATAGAAAATCCGGCTGTTTTTATAGCTGTATATTCTCTGCCCATGTCACTGCATAACTAGGCATGAACTGAATATTTGCAATTCAGGAAGTGGAGAAAGCCTGGTGACAAACCCATTGGGAGATGTACAGTAACAGAGTTTATTTCTAACTTTCTAAAAGTTGAACTCCTTAAAAAATGTACTTTTAAAAGTATGCTAATGAAGTGCTACAGCTTCACAGGCTGTTACACTGTGCAGGAGCACTTCCCCCTCCCACAGTGTGAGATTAAAGTAGATGTGGGGGATGGTGTTGCCGATCGAGCAAATAAGAGGGTTACAGCCTGTGAAGATACAGCATGGAGAGGCTCTGGAAACACCTCCCCAGAGCCCTTTTGGCTCATTAGGATAATATTAAAAGTTGATTTTAGAAGGAAGGAGGCCATGGATAACACATATAAGAAGATCCAGGCACTGTGACTGTGGTAATCTTTTTCTTCTTATATTTGTTATCAATGGACTCCTTAAGAATTAACTTTTAAAAATATGCTAATGAAGTGCTGCAGCTTCACAGGTTGTTACACTATGCATGAGCACTTCCCCCTCTCACAGTGTGAAATTAAAGCAGGCTCATTAGGATAATTTTAAAAGTTGATTTTAGAAGGAAGGAGGCCATGGATAACAAATGTAAGAAGAGCTCCTGGTTTGTAGATTTCCTTTAAGATTGTTTACACAGCTCTGCATTTACTCTGTGACAGGAAACTATAGACCAGCATTTATGGTGTGATACATGGTCCCAGCCATACGATTTATAAGAATTCACTGGCCTTGACCTAGTTACAGACGCGTCCCTTGTGCATCAAAACCAATTATCAAGTGAAAATGTGTGTGGTACATAAAATATATTATTCTCAACTCTGCACTGGGTCTTATAATTAGATTTACCTGTGGGATGTACAGTGTCTGGTCTAAAACCTGTTACCATGATGAGTTTCTTATCTCTCCATACTCCCGGAAAGTTGTATTCCTGGGATTTCCATCACAGATGGAGCCTAGTGTTATTGGCCATTAATGTATCAGTGAGGTGTCCTTCATCCATGTGAAGGCCGCTTGAGTCCACGGAATGGGACATTTAAGTGGATTATTTACTATATGGTCTTAATATGATACTATGTGGGTCAGATAATTATATTTACTAGTAGTAAATATGAATGGACCAAATTATAATTACTGGACTATAAGGCGCACTGGATTATAAGGCACACCATCAATAAATGCCTGCTAAAACGTCTAGGTTCATAAATAAGGTGCACCGGATTATAAGGCGCACCTGATTATAAGGATGAATGACCAGCACGCGGCAGACCTGTGCACAGTTCAAGGCAGCTGTTGTCTATAAGTACGGATCATGGATAACGCACACTGGACCACCTTTGATTTCAAAGGATTTTTTGTGCACCTTATAGTCCGAAAAATACTGTAACACTGCTCCAGGCTAACGCCTCTATTATGTCAGCTGTTTAACCCAGAAAGATATTGCATCGGCCACCTTAAAATTTGGTAATATGCCAAAATAAACAAATCACAGGGCCTGTTACTGGTGGAATTAAGTACTGTGATAGACAGACCTTTATTTGTGGGCACAAGTGGCACTACTGAATATATCACACGCATTGCTGAAAAGTCCATCAGAGGTAAAATATGGAGGCAGTATAAACCGTGGTGTACGGAATGTTGATAGGAGCGTGGTGGTGCTCTAGATTCCTAGCATAAGCACATCAAAACGTGGAGAATGAGAAATGGAATGGCACTCACCGCATCGGCTCCTTTGAATGACGTCTTTATTTAAGCATACTCACAAAAAACAGGAGTGTAGTGACACATGGAGGGAAGGGAGGACACAGGGACTCAACACATGGCAGAAAAGGACAGCTGTTTCGCGCTCTCGGCGCTTCGTCTAGCTTGTCTGCTAACACACATATAAAAACAAAGCAGGCCTTTTAAACCCGTTTAGCCAAGCCCCCTAAAATAAGAATGGATTTCATTGGTCGTTGTCCTGTGTCAGGACCTCCCAGCTGGTGTAAATTGCCTTAACATGAATACATGAATAAATAACATACCCACAAGTCAAGTGCATAAGCCGGCTGCTGGAATGTGCCATGGTCCGCTTACACCCCGCCAGCGTCGTTACGGACGGGGCGTGCTGTGAACCGCCTGCCCGGGTGCGTGTCGGCACGGGTGCTAGGCAACCGCGTCGTGCACGTCACGGGCCAGCTGTCACATGACCCGCCCCTCCTTCGGACGTCAGCCGGGGAGGCGGAACCAAGCGACAAACAGCGCCGGTTTTGGCGCACGGCTAGAGCGAGTGGATTGTGTCGCTGTGGTAACAGCTAATATTGCGGCAATACTGATAAACCAAGGGAGTATGGTATAGAATACGTTTATAATAAATATAATAAAGGCGGGCGTTGATAGCTGGCGGGGCGAAAAGGAGACATCCTGCATAACAAGCATTTGGATCTAAGCCTCATGTATAGATATACATGGGCGTGAGAGCTAAATTTTTGCCCTTATGACCTATACGAGGTGTGGCAACAGGGCCAGAAAAATTAGCTGTGTGTACATAAACGCAGTGAAAAAGATTAAGAAGTGGCCTATTATAATTTGCACTATTTCTTCGATTATGATTCCCTTTTTAAGGGTAGGGGCATTTGGTGTGCATGTTCTATTGCTTCTCATATAAACGCTTATTGTGGGTCACATCAAATGAAGACACTCATGTCTAATTTGTCATTAAGTCCCAGGGGACCTAAGGCTCCTGTACGTAGTATCCACCTGCCTTCTTTCTGCAAGAGGAGGCGTTGTCTGTCGCCCCCTCCTCTCAGGACGGGTATTCGTTCCAAGCCTGCAAAACGCAAAGTTTTGGGATCGGAGCTATGATGTGTTCTCATGTGTTCAATTAATCTGGGTGCTCCTATACCTGTCCTCAGGGATCTGGTATGTTCATAAAACCGTCTATTCAAACTTCTAATGGTTTTCCCTACGTAGAAATAGCCACAGTCACAAAAAATCACATAAACGACATAATCTGTCTTGCATGTTATAAGATGCTTCAATTTAGCTATTTGACCTCCACAGTTTATCTCTTTCGCTTTGATAAACTGCGTGCAGTAACTGCAGTTGCCACACGGGTAGTTACCTTTTGGGGTGCTTGTTTCTAGCCAGTTGTCGGTGGTGGGGTTAAATGCACTTCTAACTAGTTCCGACTTAATAGTTTTCCCCCTTCGGAATGTTATGAGGGGGCCCTCCGCTGCTACTTGTGCAAGCTCTCTATCAGACTCTATTATATGCCAGTTCGACCTAATGACCGATTTAATCAGTTCGGCTTGAGGTGTAAAGTTAAAGGAGAACACAAATCTTTCATTATCCCTTCTATCTCTCTGTTTCTTACGGGCTGTTTTGCCACTCCGTGAACTTTCCCTGTCCTTTTTTGCTCTTTCAAACGCTTCTTCTATAATTATCTCTGGGTAGTCCCTTGCTCGCAGCCTAGTTTTTAGCTCTTGAGATTGCACCAGGAAACCTTCTTCTGTGCTATTAATACGGGACACTCGGACAAACTGGCCATACGGGACTGCTTTCTTAACATATCTGGGGTGATAACTCTGAAAATGTAAGAGGGCATTTTTAGCTGTACTCTTTCTAAATACTTCTGTTTCAAGGGTTCCATTCTTTTCTATCACCAAGACATCCAGAAATTCCAGCCGGGTGCCTCCTATATTGTATGTAAAAAGCATGTTCATATCGTTATGTGTGTTTAGATGGTGGACCATATCTTTAAATTGTTGTTCTGTTCCTCTCCATACCATAAAGACGTCGTCCACATAACGTTTGTATGTACGTATACATCTCAAGAAGGGGTTGCTCACTGAAAATACATATTTGTCTTCGAATATGGCCAGAAAGAGGTTGGCATATGTGCAGGAGACAGGGGTCCCCATTGCCGTCCCCTCTCTCTGGCCATACCAGATGTTGTTATGTTGGAAAGCATTGTGTGTTAACACAAAGTGCAAGGCGTCACATATGAAGTCTATGTAGCTTTTATTTTTATCTGCCTGTGTTAAAATGTCTCTTATGGCTTTTATCCCCCTATCGTGGGGTATTCGGGTATACAAACTCTCCACGTCTATGGATACTAATAAATCCCCTGGTTGCCATGACAGGTCTTGTATTATATCCAAAAAATGGTTAGTATCTTTAATGTAGGAAGGTATATTACGTAGGGCTGGTCTCAACAGCCAGTCGATATACTGAGATAATGGTTCTGTTACTGAACCTATGGCTGCTACAATGGGGCGGCCGGGCGGGGCTTCTAGATTTTTATGTATTTTCGGGACAAAATACCAATTGGGTTTCTTGGGGTGTAGGGGTAGTAATCTATCTCCTGTTTTCTTTGATATGAGGCCTTTTTCTACACTCTCCCTCAAGAATGTCCTCAACTGGGATATGAATTTCTGAGTGGGATCTTTTTTGAGCCTCTCATAGGTCTGCTCATCCCCCAATAGCCTAGCGGCTTCTTGTATATAATAGTCTTTAGTCAAGAGCACTACCCCCCCCCCCCCTTTGTCAGCCTGCTTCACTATAAGACTATCGTCATTTTTTAATGATTTAAGAGCTTTCCACTCTTCTTTGGTGAGGTTTGGATTATCTTGTTTGTATACTAAGGCCTTAATTTCTTTGGTGACCTGTTTTTTGAAAATGTCTATGGCACTACCTGGGTTAACTTGGGGATTAAATATGGAGGGTACGCCTCCTCTAAAATATGTGTCTGGTGTGGATGTAGACGTGTTTTCTTCGTCAGCCAAAAACAAGAGGCATTCCTTCTCTACGTCGGATAATTTCTGTTCTACGAAAAAACCTAAAGGGCTAATCGTGACTGGTACTTCTGCTACCTTCTGCTCTGTCTTACATTCTGTGTGTGTTCCTTGTGTAAATGTTTTCTTTAGTGCCATCTTCCTAGTACCTTTAAATAGATCAATTTCAAAGTCAACAAAGTCAAAATCTTCAACTGGCATACCAAGAAGAAACCCAGATCGACCAGACCTTACCAACCCAGATACAGGAGAAATGGCCATAGAGAGAAGAAGGACTACTGGACAACTGACTCCGAATCAAGTTACTCAGACGAGGGACCAACAACCAATACACCAACGGACACTCCCCAGCAAGCGCTAGTCCCTTTAGGGAAACCCCCAAGAAACGGCATACCCGAAGAGGTCGACCCAAGAGACAAAAAAGAAGAAAAAAAGAGAAATCACAAACGCAAGCAAGTCTCCTGGAAGTGAACCAGGAAATGGACCTAGTTACCAATTTGTCACAGGTCGAACTTGGGACAGCATGTAATTCGGTCTTACAGAAAGGTCTCAATTTCTGTCTGACCGACACCTTTGACTTTGTTGACTTTGAAATTGATCTATTTAAAGGTACTAGGAAGATGGCACTAAAGAAAACATTTACACAAGGAACACACACAGAATGTAAGACAGAGCAGAAGGTAGCAGAAGTACCAGTCACGATTAGCCCTTTAGGTTTTTTCGTAGAACAGAAATTATCCGACGTAGAGAAGGAATGCCTCTTGTTTTTGGCTGACGAAGAAAACACATCTACATCCACACCAGACACATATTTTAGAGGAGGCGTACCCTCCATATTTAATCCCCAAGTTAACCCAGGTAGTGCCATAGACATTTTCAAAAAACAGGTCACCAAAGAAATTAAGGCCTTAGTATACAAACAAGATAATCCAAACCTCACCAAAGAAGAGTGGAAAGCTCTTAAATCATTAAAAAATGACGATAGTCTTATAGTGAAGCAGGCTGACAAAGGGGGGGGGGTAGTGCTCTTGACTAAAGACTATTATATACAAGAAGCCGCTAGGCTATTGGGGGATGAGCAGACCTATGAGAGGCTCAAAAAAGATCCCACTCAGAAATTCATATCCCAGTTGAGGACATTCTTGAGGGAGAGTGTAGAAAAAGGCCTCATATCAAAGAAAACAGGAGATAGATTACTACCCCTACACCCCAAGAAACCCAATTGGTATTTTGTCCCGAAAATACATAAAAATCTAGAAGCCCCGCCCGGCCGCCCCATTGTAGCAGCCATAGGTTCAGTAACAGAACCATTATCTCAGTATATCGACTGGCTGTTGAGACCAGCCCTACGTAATATACCTTCCTACATTAAAGATACTAACCATTTTTTGGATATAATACAAGACCTGTCATGGCAACCAGGGGATTTATTAGTATCCATAGACGTGGAGAGTTTGTATACCCGAATACCCCACGATAGGGGGATAAAAGCCATAAGAGACATTTTAACACAGGCAGATAAAAATAAAAGCTACATAGACTTCATATGTGACGCCTTGCACTTTGTGTTAACACACAATGCTTTCCAACATAACAACATCTGGTATGGCCAGAGAGAGGGGACGGCAATGGGGACCCCTGTCTCCTGCACATATGCCAACCTCTTTCTGGCCATATTCGAAGACAAATATGTATTTTCAGGGAGCAACCCCTTCTTGAGATGTATACGTACATACAAACGTTATGTGGACGACGTCTTTATGGTATGGAGAGGAACAGAACAACAATTTAAAGATATGGTCCACCATCTAAACACACATAACGATATGAACATGCTTTTTACATACAATATAGGAGGCACCCGGCTGGAATTTCTGGATGTCTTGGTGATAGAAAAGAATGGAACCCTTGAAACAGAAGTATTTAGAAAGAGTACAGCTAAAAATGCCCTCTTACATTTTCAGAGTTATCACCCCAGATATGTTAAGAAAGCAGTCCCGTATGGCCAGATTGTCCGAGTGTCCCGTATTAATAGCACAGAAGAAGGTTTCCTGGTGCAATCTCAAGAGCTAAAAACTAGGCTGCGAGCAAGGGACTACCCAGAGATAATTATAGAAGAAGCGTTTGAAAGAGCAAAAAAGGACAGGGAAAGTTCACGGAGTGGCAAAACAGCCCGTAAGAAACAGAGAGATAGAAGGGATAATGAAAGATTTGTGTTCTCCTTTAACTTTACACCTCAAGCCGAACTGATTAAATCGGTCATTAGGTCGAACTGGCATATAATAGAGTCTGATAGAGAGCTTGCACAAGTAGCAGCGGAGGGCCCCCTCATAACATTCCGAAGGGGGAAAACTATTAAGTCGGAACTAGTTAGAAGTGCATTTAACCCCACCACCGACAACTGGCTAGAAACAAGCACCCCAAAAGGTAACTACCCGTGTGGCAACTGCAGTTACTGCACGCAGTTTATCAAAGCGAAAGAGATAAACTGTGGAGGTCAAATAGCTAAATTGAAGCATCTTATAACATGCAAGACAGATTATGTCGTTTATGTGATTTTTTGTGACTGTGGCTATTTCTACGTAGGGAAAACCATTAGAAGTTTGAATAGACGGTTTTATGAACATACCAGATCCCTGAGGACAGGTATAGGAGCACCCAGATTAATTGAACACATGAGAACACATCATAGCTCCGATCCCAAAACTTTGCGTTTTGCAGGCTTGGAACGAATACCCGTCCTGAGAGGAGGGGGCGACAGACAACGCCTCCTCTTGCAGAAAGAAGGCAGGTGGATACTACGTACAGGAGCCTTAGGTCCCCTGGGACTTAATGACAAATTAGACATGAGTGTCTTCATTTGATGTGACCCACAATAAGCGTTTATATGAGAAGCAATAGAACATGCACACCAAATGCCCCTACCCTTAAAAAGGGAATCATAATCGAAGAAATAGTGCAAATTATAATAGGCCACTTCTTAATCTTTTTCACTGCGTTTATGTACACACAGCTAATTTTTCTGGCCCTGTTGCCACACCTCGTATAGGTCATAAGGGCAAAAATTTAGCTCTCACGCCCATGTATATCTATACATGAGGCTTAGATCCAAATGCTTGTTATGCAGGATGTCTCCTTTTCGCCCCGCCAGCTATCAACGCCCGCCTTTATTATATTTATTATAAACGTATTCTATACCATACTCCCTTGGTTTATCAGTATTGCCGCAATATTAGCTGTTACCACAGCGACACAATCCACTCGCTCTAGCCGTGCGCCAAAACCGGCGCTGTTTGTCGCTTGGTTCCGCCTCCCCGGCTGACGTCCGAAGGAGGGGCGGGTCATGTGACAGCTGGCCCGTGACGTGCACGACACGGTTGCCTAGCACCCGTGCCGACACGCACCCGGGCAGGCGGTTCACAGCACGCCCCGTCCGTAACGACGCTGGCGGGGTGTAAGCGGACCATGGCACATTCCAGCAGCCGGCTTATGCACTTGACTTGTGGGTATGTTATTTATTCATGTATTCATGTTAAGGCAATTTACACCAGCTGGGAGGTCCTGACACAGGACAACGACCAATGAAATCCATTCTTATTTTAGGGGGCGTGGCTAAACGGGTTTAAAAGGCCTGCTTTGTTTTTATATGTGTGTTAGCAGACAAGCTAGACGAAGCGCCGAGAGCGCGAAACAGCTGTCCTTTTCTGCCATGTGTTGAGTCCCTGTGTCCTCCCTTCCCTCCATGTGTCACTACACTCCTGTTGTGAGTATGCTTAAATAAAGACGTCATTCAAAGGAGCCGATGCGGTGAGTGCCATTCCATTTCTCATTCTCCACGTTTTGAGACCTTTATTTTTAATATCTGAAGATTCCTTAGGGTAGGTTCTGTTCCACGTAACTGGTGCATAGCAAATGTGGAGCCGATGTTTAAAAAGGGATCAGAACACGATCCTGGAAACTACAGACCTGTGAGTTTAACATCAGTTGTGCAGAAAATAATTAAGGGGCTAGAGATGCTATTCTGGGGTATGTCACTGATAATAATCTTATAACCAAGCATCAGCATGGGTTTATAAGGGATCGGTCCTGTCCGGCTAAGCTATTGGCTTCTATGAGGAGGTATGTTCTAGACTGGACCTGGGGGAGGCTGTGGATGTTGTGTATCTGGACTTTTTAAAGGCATTTGATACAGTATCCAATAAAAGGTTGGTACATAAAATTAGACTCTTGGGACTATGGAAAATCTGTGCATTTGGGTTAGCAAATGGCTTAGGGATAGAGGGTCGTCATTAATGGCACATCCTAAAATTGGGTTGAAGTTTCCAGTGGGATGCCAAAGAGGTAAGTATTGGGCCCCCTTATATTTAATTTAACAACCTCACGGTAGAATTTTAATGTTTGCAGATGATACTAAGCTCTGTATACAGAGGAGGATAGCAAAATGTTTAATATTATAGAGGGATTTGTGGAAGGTAATGATGTTTAATGTAGGTAAACGTTCTTCACTTTGGCCAAGGAAATAAAAAGTCCAGTGAAATAATTTGTAAACTGCAGCAGAAAAAGACTTGGAGGTATCAGTGGATGGTAAACTTAATTTTAGTGACCAATCCCAAGAAATAGATAATAAGGCAAACAAAATTATGAGACGTAGCAAGAGAGGAATAGATTCTCATGATAAGGACATACAAATCCCTGGTCAGACCACACATGGGATATTGTGTATAGTTTTGGGCACCAGTATATGAAAAGGACATAGTAGAATAGGAATGGGTTCAGAGGAGAGCAACCAAGATTATGAGGGGAATGTGGGGACTAGAATGCAATGACAGATTACAAAACTTTGTATTATTCAGCTTAGAAAAGATGACATAAGGGGAGACCTCATTACAATGTGCAAATATCTGAATGGGCAGCTAAAGAAATTTTTGATTTTAGTACTAACAATTAAAGTACATGATAAGGATGTGTATCAGACTACAAATGGTCAGGTCAGGTGTTTTTAAAATGTACCTTTATGAAAACATCTACATGTGGGACATGATGTAACTTCAGGGTATGTATAATGAACTGTATGTGTGTTAGTAAGTATATGGTATATGAATATATATTTATAATATTTTGTATTACTGTCACTTTTATATAAATTATGGGGATGATATTTTATGCCTTGCCAATAGAAAACTAGCAAGCATATTTTGCAAAAAGTTGCAATCTTTGGAACACACCATCAAACTTTTGACTTTCTGCAGTGTTATGATTTATTATAGATTATACCACAAAACAAAACTATTAGTGCATCTCAAGCCAGTGCCCCAGAGGATAAAAACTGAAGCACAAAGTGCAAAAATGTTTCATTTTTGGGGTCCTTAAAATAAAAAGAATGCCAATGTCTTCTGTTTCTTGAAGTATCTACATAGAAGGACTACTCTATGGTAACTAATAACTTTATGTCTGCTTTCTTTTATTTTTATCTAAGCCTTACTGTGTAGGTTGACATGGGAGCAGAAACCAATGGGTCAATATTCTCTAAGCAAAACCAAATCCTTCCAGGTATGATATCATTGTATATCATTGTTTGGGTTGTCTGACATGGTGCAGGTGTTGGGTTCTCGCCCTCTGTTTACCTGTATTATGTTCCCATGGCTCCCTCATGTAACTGGTGTCCCGAATTACTAATAATCCCTAAGACTAACAAATCCAGAAAAGTGCACTAGAGAATGCAAACATCACCTCTATAACTTCTTATAGTCAGGAAAATGGGTCTCCTGAATGGCGTTGTCCCTCATTGAATGATCAAACTAAAATGATAACATTAAGGCTACATGCACACTGCCATATATGGCCGCGTCGCCGTAATACGGGAAAAGATAGGACATGTCCTATCTTTTCCCGGGCTACGGAGCGGTACGGTGCCGCACGTGTGCTGCACCGTACCGCTCCCGTAGGGCACCGTGAGCCCATAGAAGTGTATGGGGGACATATATTGGCCGCATATACGTCCCCCATACATGTGTGTGAATGCAGCCTAAAGTATTAGAGATGACATGTATCAAACTAGGCCCTCTGTCAGGTCTGATGTGATGGAGTGGACACAACTGAAAGGATGGACACAACTCCAGTCACAGCCGATTCATTAAATTATACATTGCGCAGGGCTTAAAGGGAGGAGCATGATAATAATAATAATAATCTTTATTTATTTAGCGCCATCAAATTCTGTAGCACTTTACAATCATAGGTGACATATACAAATATAATAATATGTTACAGAGAACAAACAGTCATATGGTACAATAGAAGTGAGGGCCCTGCTCGCAAGAGCTCACAGTCTATGAGGATGAGGTGATGACACAAGACCTTACAGTCAATGAGGATGAGGGGATGACACAAGAGCTTACAGTCTACGAGGATGAGGGGGTGACACAAGAGCTTACAGTCTATGAGGATGAGGGGGTGACACAAGAGCTTACAGTCTATGAGGATGAGGGGGTGACACAAGAGCTTACAGTCTATGATGATGAGGGGGTGACACAAGAGCTTACAGTCTATGATGATGAGGGGGTGACACAAGAGCTTACAGACTATGAGGATGAGGGGTGACACAAGAGTTTACAGTCTATGAGGATGAGGGGTGACACAAGAGCTTACAGTCTATGAGGATGAGGGGGTGACACAAGAGCTTACAGTCTATGAGGATGAAGGGGGTGACACAAGAGCTTACAGTCTATGAGGATGAGGGGGTGACACAAGCGGTATAAGAGCTTGTAGAATGGTCCAGCCATTCTTTATAAGGTAATAAGGTAATGGAATATAAAAAATGTAATTAATCAAAATGCTGCTGCTTAAACCATCCATCAGTGCCATCTTATATCCAAAGTCTAAAGTCAATTGCACTGCAGAAAAGCCTGTAGATGGTACCTGGCATTTTCTGGGTAACAGAGGGGGGGAGGGGCGGGGGGGTGTATCCAGAATTGGTTAATCAAAGAGTTAAAGTTGCATGCAGTTAGGGAGTGTGATAGGCTGCCTAAATAAATAGTTTTAAGTGCATGTTTGAAGTATTGGGGGTTGAGTATTAGTCTCATAGTCCGGGTTAAGGCATTCCAGAGAAATGGTGCAGCTCGGGAGAAGTCCTGGAGATGTAAGTGGGAGATTTGAATTAAGGAAGAGATTAATCTAACATCACTGGTGGATCAAAGCACACGGGCAACACGCTGACAGCCTAACTCTGCCAGAAATCCAAAAATAATGACACAAAGTACTTGCAAACCATGCTAGAAAAAAAAAATTCAGTGGAAGGGAACCTATTTAAAGGGGTTGTCCACTAAGAGAAAACTTTACCACCTGTATATTTACTCTGGTAACATTTCTGTGTAGTGACGGAGATCAACGGGTCACATGACTCCTGGGCAGAAGGACTTCCTGTTACGTCCATTGTCCTTTAAGTGTCTGATGGATCGAGGGGACTGTGCAGTCTTTTCTGTATGCATGCCCCCTACATGAAAAAACACTTGCATATATGTGATTGAAAGGGTATGCAGATGGAGTCCCAACGACTACACAGAAACATAACTAGGGTAAGTATGATTTGGGTGACCCTATTATGGAATTATTTTACCCAGGTTATGTTTTGTACTAGTAGCAAACCCCTTGATGGTCAAGGAAAGGTGGAGTTGATGAAGTTGATGAAGGATCTTCTATAAGCAGGATAATTTATTTTCTATCTACTAGGAATTACTTGTAACCAATAATCCGGGACAATTGCTTGAAATGTTTAACTACTGCTCATCTGTAATAGGTGAGTTCACAATATTAGAACCTCTATTCTTTAATTTTATACCAAAGATTCTACACGTGAAGGACTGCTTTTATTCTTTGAACTGACCATATTATTGTTTTAACTATTCATTTTAACTACCATATATAACTGATGCTTTTAAAGCCTATGCTGGGGTATTGGCCTTCTGTGCAGGATGCTAAGGTTTTCTTTTTTACCTGGGAAAAGAATACTTTTGTTATCCCAGTCTTGCCCCTAAATTATCTAGTCAAGGCTGAATGAATCTTGACAGTCCCTGCTGGCACTTCCGATGGGGGCATATGTTACACCTGGATTCCTGTCTTATCTTTTGATGTACTGCTTATTTCTATAATTACTTTACTTTAGCTACTCAAGTGTTAAGTGGCTTGTGGGTGCCTGTAAATTTATCCCAATGGTCTTTTTTCAAATAGTTTTCTATTATTTTCTTGTGGCAGCAAATAAGCTAGAGTGAATTTAACGAAGTACCATGCTGGAGCTGAACAATACCTACACAACCATATTTCAGTCTAGAGAAACATTGGAGACAAAGAATGTAAGTTTGCATTTCCCAGTGGGTTCATTTGGCAGAAAACTTTCACAAGGGAAGTCCATTATGCTGTGATAAACTCAAGTCATTTTATCATTTTCCTGGTGTCTACATAAAAGTGGCCCCATTATAAATTTTTCACCTGGGCCCAGAAGACTCTACTTATGCCACTTTTTTAACCATTTTTAACCTAGGTGTGAACTAGGGTGGACAAGTTTACAGAATGTAATACAACATGTTACTATGTTGGTGGGTGTTCACATCCAAAATACTTTAGATCAGGTAAGAGAACAATTACCTCCGGCACTTCTCCACAATGTTCATTTAGATATTTTACCACGTTAACTAATAGCCCTTAGCACTAATGGATTCATTTATTTTATTACCAGACAGTTCTTAGGAGAGGATTCACATCTAATGTCTTCACCAGAGCCACAAAACGTTTCATTAATATAAATGCAAAATTAGAAAGTTATTTGGAAACCTAATCTAATTATCCTCACAGTTGCCCTTTTTGTTTGCAATATTCACTGGCGGAAGGTGTATATTTCATTAGAAATTAACAACATTTCCCAATTTTGTTGGGTAGTAAATTCATGAAGAGAAAATTGTGGATACAGATATGTTCAGCAGTCTCATAGTTCATAAATGTGACATCAGGATTGGAAGAAAGTCGTGCTGGGGACTTCTATGAGGGCCTTTTTTGTTTTCTTTTTGTGGCATTTTTCTAGTGTATTTTGTAGCAAAAAGCTAGTTCAGTCCAATGAGTTAATTCACTGAGTAGATATCATGCAAAGGTTTTTGTCTCCTAATCATTCAATTTATCAGTAATAGGGTACAGGACACGAAAAGCTCATGGGTAGAGTTGAATGGGTCGGGTTTGTACTTAACTTTATATTTTTGGGTCCCATGTACCCGATCTGAACTTCATTAGAAGTCTGAGGCCGGGTTTGGCTCTATCTCCCCGCTATTAATGCCTATGATCGGTGCTGGCAGGACCCTGCCATTTTGGGGTGGATTGTCCCCCCCCCCCCCCCCCCCCCGATAAGAGCAGATTAGTGCCGGCGCATGCTAAGCTGCAAGTGCTTTAAATGCAACTGGTGACTTTTCCAGCAGCATTTAAACAGTTAATGCTGGTGTTACTGGTTGGAGTATTGGTTTGGTAATACATTTATACATTTTAAATAATAAATGTAAACATTTTTTAAATTTGACTTGGTCAAACATGAATTTTAAGGGGTCTGCTTATCACTTCTTATGAGTCTTTTGTTTTACCCCACATATGTGCTGTAATCTTACACTTTTACTGGACCTTTTGGTACCATCACAGAGGTCTTCTATGTCTTATCAAAGTTCACAAGAGGTATGATTACCAGTGCATGCGCGGTAGTTGCTGAACTGATTGGTGTTCCAAGGTTTACTGTTTCTTTCATCACAGAAAGACCAGAAAAACATCTTTAGACAAAAATAGCTGTGGTCAAATATTCAAGCTCAATGTAAGGGACAGAAGAGTCAATGCTGAAATTGATTTAGACACAAAACTACTCCCCCTAAATTACTTTTAGCAGTGGCCTTAAACATGCAGTAATATGAGTGACATTAGTTTTGTGTTTTTTGTCTCCAATCTGATCAAGTCCTCTTCTGTCCCCCATGTTAGACAACCAGCATGCCTTCCTGGAGCTGAGGTTCATGTTTCCAATTTTTTTTTACTTACTGTTTATTACAGGAGAAAAGGTGGTGTAAATCTAGTGACTTGAGACCACTGGGATACCCACTGCATCAGCGCATGCGCAGTGGAGGGAAGTGTACTGACCTTGCTCCACAAAGCACCATGCGCATGCGCTGATCCTAAAGTCACTAGATCTCCACCACATTTACCACCTGAAATCTCAGGAACATGTCCGGAGAAACATGTTAGAAGAAAAAGTGTGAGGCACTAAACCTGCATGAAGACAACCTGACAGTTTAGGGGCCTAAACCAACTGAAAAGTTTCCTTTTAAGCCTTGATTTTTTACTATAGCTACATCTGTAAGCAAAGAGTGTCGATAACATGACTTGTCTGCAGATGAAGATGCTTTTTGTGCTTTATTAAGCATTGGTTGGGCATCCTCAGCTGACAGAGCATCCAAACATTACACACATATCTGTTTCAAGCTGAGTCTCGGGAGGAAGAAGAATTCATCTAGTTCAGACTCTCATGGTTTTGGTTCACTGGACATAGTAATAAATAGACAGTTGTTAAGTCATATCTTACAGGAAACTATGACAATATAAGGGGAAATTTTTGTTTAGAACACAGTAGTTCTACATTGTCATATTGTTAACGCCTGTTTGTTTTTTTTTTTAAATGGCTGGAAACTGTCATTTATCTGAAAGGAAATCAACCACCAGTCAAAAAATTTCTTTTATAATACACACACTTACGTGTCCGTGTGTGCCTTCATTATGGATCTGTTCTCTTTTTATAACTTCTGGTGGTGTCATTTTTGCAGAAATCCAGGTTTAAAAATATGCAAATCTACATTGTGCAATGTGTACACAACCGCGCATGCGCATGAATTGCCAAGAGACAGCTGACGTGACTGGCTCTCTAGGTGTACAGAGGAGGAGGGGATTGAGTGGGCTAGAGTAGTGAATAAATAAAAGACAGCGGAGCCCCTCAGGCTAATTTGCATATTTTTTAAATCCGTATTTCTGCTAAAATGACACCACTAGAAATTACTAGAAGAAGGAATCCATAATTTAAAGACACACATGGACATGTAAGCGTGTGTGAGGTAATAGGACTCTTTCAGGTGGAGCATAACCTTAAAATTGAAAAATGAAACAGAAACATTTAAAATATTGTACTTTTAAAAAACTGTCCGTTTTATTTATAAGTTTTATTAAACCTTCTTCTTGCTTCGTGACTGATGTGCTTCTCTTAGTAAACTAATCTTCATGAAATGAAGTAGATCTCGGAGTCATTCTGCACCAGAATATTTAAAAGGAAATTTGGAGAAAAAGTTCATTAGGGACGACTATTCTGCACTATTTTGAGCTGGAAATGTAACAACCGACTCGGACAAGCCGGAGAGAGCCGGCTGGATCCCACCCCTGATTGGAAGCCTTGCCATAAGAGATGCCACACTTGAGCTGTTACTGTCCCTCATTTCACTACGTGGGGTGGCTGACTGCCATTTGTGATGGACCCCTTAAGCTACTGGTTGGCGGAGATTTGGATCATTCACTACAAGGTCTCCATACACAAGGCCTCTTGAACATGATGTGGATTTGTTGCTTTTGACAATATGATTCCAGTGCAGGATTTTCATTTATGACACCACTGTGGTCAAAGATAGTGGAGGCTGGCGGGACACATAATGGTTGCATCTTAAGGCTACAGTCACACCTTGTTTTATATATACTCATTGTATATGCCAGAAAAGCTCCTGGTCTATACACTGATTGTATACATAGATATATTATAGAAGATGGAGGCATCCATTTTGCCTCTGTCTGCACAGTATACATTACATACTGGGGCACATTTACTTACCCGTCCCCGGAGTTCACAGAAAGTGCATTGTTCTGACGATAATGCACTAAGGTTGTGCGCCTGATATCCTGCATGTGTCGCTTCCCCACTCAGGTCCGAAGGAGTTCACCATCTTTTTAGTGATGCATGTAAGTGCTTGATCTTGTGACACAATTTGAATGTTAAATTCCGCGTTCAGTCCGAATCAGTTGGATCGATCGACCAACGGCACGGGATTCTTTACATATCTGCCTGAGACATAACAACAAGGCTTATGTGCAGCAATCGGACATTTCTATGGGGTGCATTATTTTTTTTGTTAATGATCTTATGTGACTTATACCCCAATTATAAAAGTCACATAGTCACAATCCCATTGGGGCAGATTTACTTACCCGGTCCATTCGCGATCCAGCGGCGCGTTCTCTGCGCTGGATTCTGGTCCGGCCCGGATTTATTAAGGTAGTTCCTCCGCCGTCCACCAGGTGGCGGTGCTGCGCTGAAAAGCATCGGAACGCGCTGGAGTTCACCGGCTCGGGCTGAGTGAAGGTAAGTGCAAGCTCCGCAACAGATTTTTTTTGTTTTAAATGCGGCGGTTTTTCCGAATCAGTCGGGTTTTCGTTCGGCCACGCCCCCTGATTTCCGTCGCGTGCATGCCAACGCCGATGCGCCACAATCCGATCGCGTGCGGCAAAATCCCGGGGCAATTGAGGGGAAATCGGCGCAAATCGGAAATATTCGGGTAACACGTCGGGAAAACGCGAATCGGGCCCTTAGTAAATGACCCCCATTGTGTTAGAAGTGATATACAGATCTCTTAAACAAATCCAGACCCTGGTATTAGAGTCAAAGTGCCAGCACTGTAAGAACTCAAAAGCAGAACAGGGAGACATAATTTGCATTTAGGTTCTTACTTCTACTTTAGTTTCATAGAAAGCTATACACATCTCAGCCATGTGAAGGAGGCCAAATATCTATATATTCCATCAAAGCACAGACTTGCTTAGAACTCATGAATGATGAGAGGAATTAGTGCAGAAGGCTCTTCTTCTAATTGCTGCCTTCTTAGCGCTCACTTGAGCCGTAATTAATCTCGTTAACTCACATACTTGTATGTTGTTGAGTAATATGAGTGTCATATGAATGTGCGCAGACCATATGATATCAGCTGTAACACCACACTGCACCTTATAAATTATCTCATTCAGAAGTGTTTATTTCGTAAAGAACAATTGCCTTGTATGACGCTTATTAATACGCTTGAGTTAACATTAAAGCACATCATATTACTCTGCATGCACAGATTTCAGGGATACAACATGTATTATAGTCTAGAGTCCATGGTGTGTCTAATAATAAGCTTCTTGGCTGTTTCTGATGATGACCAACAGAGTTATGGACACAGCTCTGGAGCATAATGCATCTCAGTGGGCAGGCAAAGAATATTATTTTCTGAAAATAGATCATTAATATCAGATCAGTGAGGTTACAACACCCAGCACCCCCAAAAATCATCCATTTTTAACGCAAGGTATGGAACAGCAACTAGACCGCTTTGTTCTTTATGTAGTGATGAAACTGGTTTACTGCTACTTAGCTCCTCTCCAAATAAACTGGAGCTAATCTGCAATAACCTGGTCTGGCCACTACACTGACAATGGAGCTAGTGGAATACTTATAAGTCACATAATAACTTTTTAAAAACCTCACCTAATGTAAAAACCCTATAGTGTCGATCCAGTTCTTTCAGTGGAGCCTTGTTCAACCATGAGGACAGAACAGGAGTGGTGGTTCTGGAGCGATCAGTAAATACACCTTCTTTAAAGAGAACCTTTCAGCAGAAACTGACCTAATTAACTACTTCCAGCTGATAAACACCTTCCAGATTGTGTTTCTTTCATGTGTTTTCTTTCATCCAGAAAATCAATGTTGAAGTCAGATGTAAATGATGTAAAGACATGAAAGTGGAGACGTCAGCACGGAAGTCAAGCTCTCCTCACCTCAGATCACCCACTCTGCTGTGATGGACATCATGCATCAGTTTCAGGAGGGCGGGTTGCCTTTGTCTATGAATGCAGGGTGTCAATTAATAAAGGGGACATTCTGAGGTGGGAGAGCTTGACATCAGTATTTTAAACAACCAGTTTAAATCTCACTTTCTGGATGATGCCACCACACTGGGCCATGAATGAAACATCATCTAGAAGGTGCTAAGCTGCATCACAACTAACTGATAGTAGTTTATTAGGTCACTTTCCACTGACAGGTTCCCTTTAATTTATTTATGCCATTTACTTATTTATGTCATTTACCATTCCCACATTTTTCTTAAAATATTATCTATTGGCCATAGTAGGTAGCAGCTTATCCATCTCTAGGATTATCCATGCTAGGTCCAAGTGTCATAGAGACAGGTCAAACATTGTGGTGGGCCTAATGTAATTCATACTTTTCTGTCTTGGTGGTGCTTTAGGGAAATTGACTTACTGCCAGATTAGTACATTTATAATTTAACATGATTCTTTTGCTATCTCATACTTATCTTATATGTTAAATAATTACAACAAAAGATTTCAAGGTGATCCAATGACCTTTAACATATGAAATAACCAAATGGTCTACCAGCGCCTGTATCGGTACATAATTCCTCCTGGGCATTCTATCTATTTCATTTTAGGAAGATAGTTAATTTACTAGGAAGGGGACAGCTGCCTGAGTGGCAGGTAATTCACATAGAAACAGACGCAAGAGGAAGCATATGGCAGCAGCAAGCTTAGCTGTGCAGACAAAGGCTGTATACTCGTTTCTTGTCAATAGAAACTGCCACATGTCACCCATCATCCATGTAATATCCCCCCCCCCAGACACAATGGGTAACAATGAAGCTTCCCCTATACTAGCAACACACACAAAAACACAAGGTCACATACGTGCACTCACATACACACATTCACATACTTACACACGCTCATTTGCACACACTCACATACACACATTCACATACACACACACTCATATACACACACTTACATGCATGCACTCACATACACACATTCACATACTTACACACACTCATATACACACACTTACATGCATGCACTCACATACACACTCATATACACACACTTACATGCATGCACTCACATACACACACTCATATGCACACACTTACATGCATGCACTAACATACACACATTCACATACAGGCGGTCCCCTACTTAAGAACACTCGACTTACATACAGCCCCTAGTTACAAACGGACATCTGGATGTTGGTAATTTATTGTACTTTAGTCCTGGGCTACAATAAACATCTATAACAGTTATCACAGGTGTCTGTAATGAAGCTTTAGTGTTACTCCTGGTTTTTATGACAATCCAACATTTTTGAAATCCAATTGTCACAGAGACCAAAAAAGTTCTGTCTGGGATTACAATGAGAAAGTATACAGTCCCGACTTACATACAAATTCAACTTAAGAACAAACCTACAGACCCTATCTTGTATGTAACCCGGGGACTGCCTGTACTTACACACACTCACATGCTCTCACTCACATACACACACTCACATGCAGATGCAGTTTGCTTAATTCTTCTTAATTATAAAGCTATAAGATTGGTAGATTCTTACCAAAACACATTTCCATAAGCTCTATTAATTGCACAGGAACACTAGCCAGAATAGAAGTGGGTGCCACCCTGGTAGATGTACTCTGTACTCAGAGGTGAACCTAAATGATGTGCCCCCTGAGGCCCATTATAGATGGCTCTCCCTCTGTCCCATCCAGTATAAATATATCAGGTAAGTTTTTTTTTAAATGGTAGGCTCTCCATGTAGTGTCTCACACCCATGCTAACATCAGCTTATAGAGATGCTATTTTTAGGTGTCAGGTCCTGCTAGGTAGCAGTTGACTGGGCCCCTCATGCTGTCCCCCATCTTGCTGCAGGGGCTGCTGTCTGAGGCAAGAGGTTCAATTTGCCTCATGGCTGGTGCACCCCTGTTTGAAAGTGCATTGCACAAAGCTTCCAGTGGTTAGTATGGAGCCTCGCTTGATGACAGATTGCCGTTGATTGGTTAAGGACCAAGGCTTCATGTTACAGGTACTCAGATAAATATGTAGAGATATTTACTTACTCTATATATGTATTATTAAAATTATTGATTAATGGCATTGGTAGACATGGGCATGACATGCCCCAAACTGCTTTCTAGGAATATGCAGTTATGTAGGACTTGACATAATTACTGTGTAGTCTGTGCTAGTCATCAGGGGCATAAAGTCAGAGGCCGCTACAGAACAGTCGGATATTTGCCATGAGGTTATAGAGAAATATTAGCTTCTAAAAACAAGTGTAACAATTATGCAAATGAGACAGAAAGACTATGGGCATATTAACTGAATGCCTCTGTGTTTAAAATTATGAGCCAGAACAGCTCTGGGAGACGTTACCAGAGCTCCACAATGCTGCAGAGTCACAGGTTGTTGCAATGAGCAGAACATGCCTCAGCCAACCCCCTAGCAACATCAGGAAGAAACAGGGGGAGGGGAGACCTGCTTTGCTCATTGTAATAGTCTGTGAAGCTACAGCACTGAGGGGCTCTGGAAACACACAGAGAGCCATTCAGGCTAATTAGCATAATGATACCAATTGATTTTAAAAGGAAGGAGGCCATGGATAACAAATATAAGAAGATTACCACAGTCACAGTACCTGTATATATGAGTAAATGTCCCTCGTTATTCATGCTTTATTTTTCATATTAGGTTTGTGGCGTGACGTGTCACTTGAAATTTACTCCTATCTTCTACTGAGGTCAATTGTAGTGAGACGTGTAGAAAGGTGCAGACCTCTTCATATATTAGGCACTGATACCCTCCACTAGCTTTTTCATGTAATATACATTCTTTGTTAGGCAACTGAGGAAAATAGTCTAAAATTAGATGCCAAAATTCTGCATGATAGTATTTTTCACCACATTTTAGTCCAATGGGGATACAATCCAGCATGTTCAAATACCATCCCACAAAACACAAACCCGCAGTAATGACTATATTGCACTATGGCACTATGCAGCTTCGCTACATACATATAATTATGGATACATAACATGTGACAACTCCTCATGTTGAAAAGAAGCACAAATAATTTAAGGAGACATGGAGAGGATCAGTCGCTGATCTGAGCAGCAGATGGTGCAGTCTGTCTGAAGTGAAGACTATTGAAATGCTCCGGGTTCATCACCAACCACCGAATCCACCGAGAGCCCGGCTGATAGACAAATGATAGTTTTCTCTTTCAGAGTGAAGGCAGGAAGCACACTGTGCTGTCATGCGGTGGTGCATTTACTGGAGTTACGCACCGATTCCCATCTGTCTTGTCTATTGCGCATAATTGTCTGGTAAAATGCGGTGTACACAATGTCCTACACTCTGTTATTTCCTTCCACTTCAATCTTTACTTGATATATGGCTGTATGATTTTTGGATGTATGATACAGGCAGTCCCCGGGTTACATACAAGATAGGGTCTGTAGTAGAGATGAGCGAGTATACTCGTCCGAGCTTGATGCTCGTTCGAGTATTAAGGTACTCGAAACGGCTCGTTGCTCGGACGAGTATTTCCCCTGCTCGAGATCGAGCATTTAATTAAAAAAACACAGTGAAGAACAATGAAGAATAGAATAAAAACAGTGAACACAGTGACCACAGGATCATTTAAGTGAAAAAGACAGTGAAGAACACAGTGAAGAATAGATTACAGATGTTCGGCACATCTGCTTACCTGTCGGAAGATACACGCGGAACGGCAGCAGGGAGACATCAAGCAGCAGGAGACATCAAGCAGCACGGGGGAGACATCGGGCAGCACGGGGGAGACATCGGGCAGCACGGGGGAGACATCGGGCAGCACGGGGGAGACATCGGGCAGCACGGGGGAGACATCGGGCAGCACGGGGCAGACATCGGGCAGCACGGGGGAGACATCGGGCAGCACGGGGGAGACATCGGGCAGCACGGGGGAGACATCGGCCAGCACGGGGATGGGGATACAATCCAGTATGTTCAAATACCATCCCACAAAACACAAACCCGCAGTAATGACTATATTGCACTATGGCACTATGCAGCTTCGCTACATACATATAATTATGGATACATAACATGTGACAACTCCTCATGTTGAAAAGAAGCACAAAGACATCGGGCAGCACGGGGGAGACATCGGGCAGCACGGGGGAGACATCGGGCAGCGCGGGGAGACATCGGGCAGCGCGGGGAGACATCGGGCAGCACGGGGGAGACATCGGGCAGCGCGGGGAGACATCGGGCAGCACGGGGGAGACATCGGGCAGCACGGGGGAGACATCAAGCAGCACGGGGAGACATCGGGCAGCACGGGGGAGACATCGGGCAGCACGGGGGAGACATCGGGCAGCACGGGGGAGACATCGGGCAGCACGGGGGAGACATCGGGCAGCACGGGGGAGACATCGGCCAGCACGGGGGAGACATCGGGCAGCACGGGGGAGACATCGGGCAGCACGGGGGAGACATCGGGCAGCACGGGGGAGACATCGGCCAGCACGGGGGAGACATCGGCCAGCACGGGGGAGACATCGGGCAGCACGGGGAGACATCGGGCAGCACGGGGGAGACATCGGGCAGCACGGGGAGACTTCAGTGGAAGAAGAGGAGCGGATCCCGGGACAGCGTATCACCCCGACAAGTAAGCAGATGTGCCGAACATCTGTAATCTATTCTTCACTGTGTTTTTCACTGCGTTTTTCACTTAAATGATCCTGTGTTCACTGTTTTTATTCTATTCTTCACTGTTCTTCACATCTGATAACTTGTCGGGAGATAATATACGCGCGGAACAGTGAAGAATAGATTGCAGATGTTTGCATACATCTGATCACTTATCAGAAGACATTCTTTTTCAATTAAATAACACATTTTATTCCTGAACCATGGTCCCTTTGAAAAATGCTCGGGTCTCCCATTGACTTCAATGGGGCTCGTTATTCGAGACGAGCACTCGAGCATCTGGAAAAGTTTGTCTCGAATAACGAGCACCCGAGCATTTTAGTGCTCGCTCATCTCTAGTCTGTAGGTTTGTTCTTAAGTTGAATTTGTATGTAAGTCGGAACTGTATATTTTATTATTGTAACCCCAGCCAGAACTTTTTTGGTTCTGTGACAATTGGATTTTAAAAATGTTGGGTTGTCATAAGAATCAGGATTAACAATAAAGCTTCATTACACATACCTGTGATAACTGTTATAACTGATCATTGTAGCCTGGGGCTAAAGTACAATAAATTACCAATATCCAGAGGTGTGTTTGTAACTAGGGATCGTATGTAAGTCGAGTGTTCTTAAGTAGGGGACTGCCTGTATATGGCTATATGATTTTTAGTTGTATGATATATGGCTGTATGATTTTTGGATGTATAATATATGGCTGTATGATTTTTGGATCTATGATATATGGATATATGATTTTTGGATGTATGATATATGGCTGTATGATATCTGGCTGTATGATTTTTTTCTCCCTTACTTTGAACTCTCTGGTTGTTGAAAAATTAGAGCACCTATGGGGGCTCATTTACTAAGGGTCACACGCACACTTTTGTCGGACTGTTCAGCTTTTTCGTGGCTAAAACAGCTTGCACAGGTATTTAAGAAGTGTGTGCGCTGAGATTGTGTCCCACCCGACCACAACACAAATAGGAGGGCGTGCCGTTGGACGGACCGACTGTTTCGGACTGAGCGCAGGTATTTAACTTTCAAATTGTGTCGCAAGCCCAAGCTCTTACATGCACCACAAAGAAGAAGGTGAACTCCGGCGGACCTGAGCAGGGAAGCAAACATTCATGATTTGCAATATAGTTGGACAATGTAATTTCTGTGAACTCCAGTGACTGGGTAAGTAAATGTGCCCCAATATGTCTTCATATCCTTATCTTGTATGAGAGTTTCAGGTTAACCTATTCATTGGCGCATGGACTGACAGGTTTAGAACTCTCTAGACCAGCTTTTAGCTGGGCTATTTTTGAGCCACATACAATGTCAAAAAATGTGTCGGAAAAACAGAACTGCCAGGTGGATTCACAAGTGGCGCCAAACAAAACCCATAATAAATGCACCTGTGTATCATTTTCCTTACACTGTACAGATACTTGATGCCAGGGGCTTAACTACAGTGGTAGCAGCCATAGCAGTGCCCACAGTGTCAGGGGGCCCCAGCATCTGACCTGACACACAATAGAGAATGGAGGATGTGCACGTTGTACAGCATAATATGTATATAACAGTACACAGTAACATCACCCACAGTACACAGTATGCATTGGCAACTGAAATGTCAGGGGAGAGGAAGGGGACGGAAGAACAATCTTATCTCTAATTCCTGCCGTGTTCTCCCCCATGTAGTCAGCAGCTACTGCGACAGACCTGTGTAAGTGTATAAATGTATATGTCAGTGCATACATGTGTGTGCGTGAGTGTATAAATGTGTGTAAGGGCTCTTTCACATTGACATTGGTGCTCACCTTCAGTCGGGCATGTGTCTCCGTTGTGTCTCAGTTTTTCTTACATTTTGTCTCCATCTCCGCACAAGAAACCACAGGTGTAACATTACTTTGAAAACATCCCACCTGGTTTTTCAGCGGACCCATAGACTTCTGTTGCCTTCTGTGATCCACATCCGTGAAAAAATTAGGACGTTTCATAATTCTCCACGGACATTGGATCAGCGAAAATACAAGCCATACAAATCAATGGCTTTGTGAGGCATAATAAAAATAATAATGCCTTTATTCATATAGCGCACACAGATTATGTAGATTTGTCCCCAATGGGGCTTGCAAACTAATGAACCTACCAGTATGTTTTGTCACTGAACTACGGACGTGAAACACAACTGAAATTTGAAAGAGCCCTAAAAACCTATAAATGTGTAAGAACACAGATATGAATATTTTCCGGAGGGGGACGGGGTTAGGGGGGGCCTCATTCAGAAGTCTGCTATGGAGCCCTACCTCTCCCACTTAAACCCCTGCTTGATGCTTTGATTGCTCGATCACATAAATTCTCAGCGTGAGTCTGTGACTGTGACATTTGAAATGAAAAGTTCAGGGGTTGTGAGTAGTTTTGCAACTCACTGTACATTCCCTTTACTCTGTTCTCTTCCATGGGACTGACAGAAGGCTTATTTGGACACCTCTTTTAATCCTTAAGAAGTGAAAAGTGTAGATCGTGCATGTGCATAGCTGCCATATTACCACAGGTGACCTGGGACCCCATTCTCATGATTGCTGGCGGTCTCAGCTGTCTGACACATGTACCCTATGCTGTTAATGTTAGTGTCAGCAGTGAGAAAACCTTTCCATATTATAGACCCCTAGCAATCAATGCGTCTTCCTTATATACAGCTCTGCATTCTTATCCTAAAGCAATTTTAAAGGTTATCCATCTACTTTATCTGGATCTACAAAGAACAAGCAAAAGCTGAGAACATGATTTGTTCGTTTTAGTGTTCGCTGACAAATATGCCCAAGGGAAAAGGTTACTAGTGGGAGCACTGACGCTTCGATGTCCAACTGCTGCAGCTAGCAGGTCTGTACGGGTGCTGACATTTGTGCTGCACTGGACAATATGCGTTAATAACATTTATAGATGTAGCAGTGCTGAGTTTGCTATTACAAAATTTTGAATTTTCCTTCAGTGCATTAAAGAGGTTTTCCCATGAAAGAATATTCTCAAATTTCAATCCCCTAGTGATTTTTACACAATAAATATTCTTTTTAACCCCTTACTTTACAATTGTACTCAGTGTTATTGCTGTTTTAACTCCTATCACTCAGTGAGGGTCCGTGTAAGATTCCAGAGTGTGGAAGCAGACACATTATGATCCATATAGTTCTGTGAGCTGGAAATGTGGTTAGATTATCAGGTTTATGCACACTTTTTTTCAGCTTCTGAGCATTGTACTAGTATCTGACACATAGAAAGAGATGAGACTGATCAGAGATGATGAGATCCATGAGATGCCTATTAGACACAATGTCAGGTCTCCTACTACATAACTGCTATTCCACAACACACTAAATCTGCTGTGCCTCCCCAGATAAAGAACATATCTGTTTGTAGCTTCTAGTTCTCCACTGGCTGCTGCTACTAGCAGGAAGTCATTGGGGCTCATTTACTTACCTGGTCCTGACGCGAACCCATGGTGTGTTGTCTGACGTGGATTTGGGTTCTGCCGGGATTCACTAAGGTCGTGCGCCCGATATCCAGTAGGTGTCGCTGCTGCGCCGAGTTCACCTGCTTCTTCCTGGTGCATGTAAGTGCTTGATCTTGCGACACATTTTGGTTTTTAAATTCCGTGGTTTTTCCGGGTGCATTTTTGTTAATAACAGTGAATTAGAGAATGTGTAACTTTGTTATCCTGAACACATATAAGAAGTTTTTGTGGGAACATCCCTACAATTTTATCAAGGTTATGCTCACTTGATACTTAACATGTATTTATACTAACTAGCAACTGCACAGGTTTGTGGTTCATATTGAATCATGTGTTCAGCAGAACAGTGTCATATGTTTTAATGGAATTTAGTGTTTGCCATTAATTATACAGCGCTCTAGAAGTGTGTTCCATACAGAAATAATAAAATAATACCACTGAGTACAATAAAACTATAGTATAATGGACTCTTATACCTCTTGTGTTACTCCCTTCATCCTGTAAGCTCATGTGAGCAGAGCCATCACTCTTATTGTTCCATGTGACTGTTCTTTGTAATGTAATATTATATTTGTATATGTCCCCTATGATCTGTAATGCACTATGGAATATCATGAAGTTATATAAATAAAGATTATTATTATTATTATAGGAACTACACATTTCCAAGTTCATGTATGTATAAGAGAGGAAAGTGTCCCTCATAGGAAAATGTTTCTGGCTAATCCGAAAGCTTTCTGTTCTGTAACACTGCAGAGCATTCTACACAATGGCCACTAGGTGGCTCTGCATCCTCTCAAACTGATAATAACACCGGGAGTATAAATGATCAGTACATACAGGAATTTTTGGTGCAAGGATGTGAAGAACATACAGAAGATTTGGGATTAACAGGACCAGCAGTGGTTTACCGTGATGTTCCTGTTTATTAGGTAACCAGTTCATCCACTATGTTTCGGAATAATCTATAACTGATACCACTAATAGTAGATGTGATAACACTCACAGCATAGGTCATTCTGCTGATCCAAACACATATATCCTGGACTGAGCATATGGGGTGGAGGGTGATAAGCTTCTGCCAGGTGGTGTTTAATGTCTTGTAGATGGAGGATTGAGCATGTTGAAATAGAACATGTCCAATCGTCTTTCCCCAGATATTTGTCATTGCGATCCTTGACCCCTTTGCACATTTGATTGTTAGGTGGTCTTCCTGAAAATGGATCATTTTACTTATAACAGTGAGCAAAAGTTGTACAGAATGGGACACATTTACTAAGGGCCGTGTGTTAGTTATCTGTCAGATTTTGTACATTCTTTTAGGTGCAAACTGCTTGCACTGGTATTTGAGAAGTGCCTGCACCACATTTGTGTCATAGACGACCCCTTTGTGATGCGGTTGCGCCAGACACGTTGTGACACAAATTAGGAGGTGTTCCGGTGCTCAGTCAGACCGTGAGCCAGATTTAACATGCAAAGCACGGTGGCTTAGTGGGTAGCACTTCTGCCTTGCAGCGCTGTAGTCCTGGGTTCAAGGTCAACATCTGCAAAGAGTTTGTATGTTTTCTCTGTGTTTGCGTGGGTTTCCTTCAGGTACTCTGGTATTCCTCCCACACTCCAAAACATACTGGTAGCTTGTTAAGATTGTGAGCCCCATGGAGACAGGGACCAATTTGACAAGCTTTGTGCAGCGCTGCGTAATCTGTGTGCGCTATATAAATAAAGAATTATTATTATTAAAGTCCGACAGAATTGTGACCACGCCCCATGTTAAAGGTGCAACAAAAAAAAAAAGTGGTGCACTCTGTCGGGGCAGTGCAGATACATTTTCACACAGAACGTGACCACAAATCCTGAATCTGGCGCCCCCTGCACACTACACAGGTAAACCGCATATAGTGCACTGTTGTTAGTAAGTGCCCCAATATTTTGGATTGTATAAACCAGGTAACATTTATAACACTAGTGATTTCATGTGGCTGTTTTCGCCATCACGTCTGAGGATAACTGCTTCCTACCTTTTTCTTTATTTCCACTATATTTTTAATCATTGTTTCAATCAATGTTTCTTGACAGCCACAGTTCTTTTTTTGTTCCTGCGCAATGTGCACCACATTTATTATATGTCTGCACCATAATGTGGCTTCTTTTCCGACGCTCACAACCATTTTTTTTTATATATCACTAAAATTTCTGGGCAGCTTTTAAATTCTGACACTTCTTGCACTTCTAGTTTTGCAACACCTTTTTCGGGTACAATTTGTGCTGCACACTTAGGCCCCTTCCACACTTGCGTTGCAGATCACGTCAGAGTTTGATCAGGGTGCGATCAGGGTTTGGTCAGTGAAAAACGCGCATTTTGCATCAAAGTGCAATCAGAGTTTGTTCAGTGTCTCAGTTTTTCCCGTGCGTTTTTGATGCAATTTCAATGTGTTTTTCACGCGCAAAAAATGCGCGTGAAATGGACTCAGGACTGAGCTCTATCTTTTCTATGGCAATTGATGCGTGAAAAACGCATTGCACTTGCATTGCACTTGCAAGTGTTTTAGAGTGCAATGCGTTTTTGATGCATCTCCATAGACTTGTATGGTGCGTTTTTCACGCGTGTGACTTGCAAAAGTAGAGCATGTCGAGATTTAAACGCGCGTTAAAAAAAACGCGCGTGTGTGCGTGAAAAGAAATGCAAGTCTGAAAAGATCCATTGATTACAATGGGTCAGAGTGCAATGCAAGTTCTGCGCGTCAAAAGCACGCGCGTGAAAAACGCAAGTGTGAAAGGGGCCTTAGACCCACAAAAAAACAGGTCTGTTTGACCTTCATGAATGTGGAGAGTCATTCAATCACTGACCCAGATTTATTATTCTCCCCAACACAATACCATGCACATAAAGGGGGTTCCGGTGCACACTTGCACCAGCCGCCACATTTATGTTGGAAATAATTTTGGGCATCTGCAGGGTGCGCCACATTAATGAAGACCAAGCTCCAGTCTACATGATCTGGTGCACTACGTGCAGTTTTCTTCACTATTAGTAGATCTTGACCATTGTTGGTCATTACTTATCTAAGTATAAATTAAGGTTTGGGTGTAAGTATTTCCATAGCCGTCATTGTAGCATCACTCACATGCCCAATCAATAATATTCCATAGGAATCATTTTACTATAGGTGGCTTCTCCTAATAAGATCGGCTGTGTGGCAATTTCTATTGTGTCCAGGGGTGTATCTACAGTGGTAGCAGCCATAGCAGTCATAGTTAATGGTGGCCCTACAAAGTATTGACCCTGCCATGGGGGGCTAAGTATTATGCACATTGCACTTTGTTTTTTAGATTTGTAAAAGCACATATCATTTTCCTTACACTGTAGACACACTTGAAGCCGGGGGGGTAACTACAGTGTTAGCAGCCATAGCAATTCCTGTGGGGCCTGCAGGGAGCCCCAAAATCTGTCCTGACACAAAAGAATATAAGAGGTGTTCCAGTATATACATATTGTGCTGCACATTGTACAGCATAATATGTACATAACAAATACACTCACCAGCCACTTTATTAGGTACACCTGTCCAACTGCTCGTTAACACTTAATTTCTAATCAGCCAATCACATGGCGGCAACTCAGTGCATTTAGGTATGTAGACATGGTCAAGACAATCTCCTGCAGTTCAAACTGAGCATCAGTATGGGGAAGAAAGGTGATTTGAGTGCCTTTGAACGTGGCATGGTTGTTGGTGCCAGAAGGGCTGGTCTGAGTATTTCAGAAACTGCTGATCTACTGGGATTTTCACGCACAACCATCTCTAGGGTTTACAGAGAATGGTCCGAAAAAGAAAAAACATCCAGTGAGCGGCAGTTCTGTGGGCGGAAATGCCTTGTTGATGCCAGAGGTCAGAGGAGAATGGGCAGACTGGTTTGAGCTGATAGAAAGGCAACAGTGACTCAAATCGCCACCCGTTACAACCAAGGTAGGCAGAAGAGCATCTCTGAACGCACAGTACGTCGAACTTTGAGGCAGATGGGCTACAGCAGCAGAAGACCACACCGGGTGCCACTCCTTTCAGCTAAGAACAGGAAACTGAGGCTACAATTTGCACAAGCTCATCGAAATTGGACAGTAGAAGATTGGAAAAACGTTGCCTGGTCTGATGAGTCTCGATTTCTGCTGCGACATTCGGATGGTAGGGTCAGAATTTGGCGTCAACAACATGAAAGCATGGATCCATCCTGCCTTGTATCAACGGTTCAGGCTGGTGGTGGTGTCATGGTGTGGGGAATATTTTCTTGGCACTCTTTGGGCCCCTTGGTACCAATTGAGCATCGTTGCAACGCCACAGCCTACCTGAGTATTGTTGCTGACCATGTCCATCCCTTTATGAGCACAATGTACCCAACATCTGATGGCTACTTTCAGCAGGATAATGCGCCATGTCATAAAGCTGGAATCATCTCAGACTGGTTTCTTGAACATGACAATAAGTTCACTGTACTCAAATGGCCTCCACAGTCACCAGATCTCAATCCAATAGAGCATCTTTGGGAAGTGGTGGAACGGGAGATTCGCATCATGGATGTGCAGCCGACAAATCTGCGGCAACTGTGTGATGCCATCATGTCAATATGGACCAAAATCTCTGAGGAGCTTCCAGCACCTTGTTGTATGTATGCCACGAAGAATTGAGGCAGTTCTGAAGGCAAAAGGGGGTCCAACCCGTTACTAGCATGGTGTACCTAATAAAGTGGCCGGTGAGTGTATGTGATGTATATAAGCTGTATATCTGTGATGTGTATATGCTATGTGTATATGGTGTATGTTGTATATATACTATATACGTGTATATATGGTGTATATCTGTGTATGGCACTATATGTGTGTATACGTGGTGTGTACGTGCTTTGTATGTGTGCGGATGTGTGTAAGAGTGTATACATGAGTGTGTATGAGGGAAGAACTGTATGTTTATGTATACAGGTGTATAAATCTATGTGTATATGTGAGTGTAATATGTCTATTTTTAAGCGGGAAGGGGGCCCCATTCAGTAGTCTGCTATGGGGCCCTGCATCTCCTAGTTACGCCCTTGATTGTGTCCCTACTATCCCGTATAATATATCAAAAACAATAACGGGAGGACTAACGTCATAAAGATGTTATTTTTTCAGAGCATTATTAAAAAGTCCCCTAACAGTCCAGGTCAGAGAGGATGGCCATTTGGTTTGCTATTACCGGACAATCCATATGTGTCCAGTTCCCAGTAACCAGATGGTTATTGTATTTCTTCTCCTATAGGGTCTCCAGGCTGTAGGATGACGCTGTTCTGCAGTCTGTCTGCATCTTTCCATTCTCATTTGTTTCTATTAATGATCTTTTGCACTTCCCAGATCCCTCTAATCATATTAGCACCACTACTACCAGCAACACTCAATTCATTTACATGATAACTTTCCCAGCCATTGCTCACAGTTCCTCTACATGGCGACGCTCAGGCTGGTTAACTCTTTGCACTCTGTGTATTTTTAAGGTGTAACCAGACTTCTTTTAGCATTTATCTCTATATATTGTTACTAGTAAGTATAGTTATAGTATAGCTATATTTCTTGTGCAGATTTATACTTTATTATAAATAGCTTTTATTAGTGAAGGATTAATAAAGGTAAGTTCATGCTGATAAATGTACAAATCAGCATAGATAATCTGCTCATATCTGCCTCTCAGTGAGGGACATGTGTTTTGGTATCATGCTCTGACTTGTGCCTTTAAATGGGGCAATACCTTTAATGAGGTTTCTGCAGCTAAAATACTCTAAATATTTTTGACAATAAAGAGTCTGCTTTATTTCCCACAACACTGCTATTCTTACCAATGCAATGTAATGTCTGGTAGTGCAAATCATCAATATTTAGGTGGATTGGGCCAAACTGCAATACCAAACACAGTCAATAGCTGGGAGTGGCGCTATTTCTGAAAACAAAAGTAATATTACATCTTTTGGTTGGTTTGGCTATTAATGGGTTTACAGAGGCTTTTTTGTAAGTTTGATAGGCTGCTACAAGGATGCACTTGTTACATAAGGTCATTTTGTGTATTACACTGACTCGCTTATTGATGTTTACGGGTTAAAAAAACAACTGGAAATTGCACTGGAATAATGCAAAACAACTAAAAAAGAAGACAATAGTGCAAATAATCCTCTTTCCCTGCAGCAGCCGGAGCCCCTGGCAGATCATCCATATTCCTGAATGACATCTCGGACTTCCTTCCCAGGTCCTCCCCTATGCAACATATCTATGTCCAATCAGTAAGCCGGGTAATTATTCACTCCAGGTTACCGGAACCTCCACTTTCTACACTTCACGGCTTCCAAAGCAACATTACACATCATCGGCTGCAGGATTATCAGATGTATTGGGTTTTACAATAAGTGGCTATAATATTCATCTGCAGTATTGTTTGTATACATATATATATATATATATATATATATATATATATATATATATCCTGTGATACATAATACATACACATGTATTTAGATTTAAGAATTTCTCATCTTTACCTTTTGAATCTGCTCCTGTGCTAAAAGTGATTGTAAATAGAGATATGGGAAATAAATATAAGCTTCACGATATAGAAAGCATAGCCAGAGGATTGGGGATCCCTACACAATACCAGGGCCAGGAAAAGGAATTTTGTAGGCAGATAAAGAAAACATTAGGCCCCTCTCAGAAGTCATAAAGACAATTCTAAATTTTATTGGTAGAGAAATGGTTAAAGGGAACATGTCCCCTAATTCATGGTGCTCAGCGACTCATTATAACTCTGTGTAACTCACCATGTTTCAGAGAAAACATGTGCAAACATGGAGAAAAAACTGCAGGGAATCTTTCCTCTATCGTCTCCCTACCCAGGCTAGAATGATTGATGGGTCTCTTGTTTTACACAAATAGTAAGGAACCTGTCAATCATTCCTTTTACACAAATAGGGGGAATCTGCTGAAAGGATCCCTTTAAGGAAACCTACCATCAGGAATCTACCAGTTCAAAAAAGTGAAAAACACCTACACATACTCACCTACACTCCTCTTCATCCCGATCCCGGGGGGTTTTGTCTTTGCTAATCTTGACATTCCGGAATCACCAGATGTATTAGATAGTTTAGGGTTTAGGGATTTAGTCGAATCCTGCCATTGAATCTTTAATGAGAACATCACTAGGGATCATCACTTTAAAAGGAATAGATTAATGGCCACACTTATAGTACCTGCCAGTTTCCTAAACACGGGTCCACTAGTAGCTGGCAGGTCCACTGTATTAATGGCAGGATCTGAGTTTGGGGATTTGTACATCCAAAGCTCAATGCAGGAATCCTCTACATTTACGGCACCTCCGTGCCTCCTGCCTTCTTGTCCCATAGTCTGTAGCTCCATCATGTCCCTTTCCTTTTCAAACAGTGGGTTCCCCTCCTCGTCATGCAGCTTGCACACCTATGGCCTCCTCCTCACATCCATGTCTTTCTCCTCTTTACACAGCCAGCTTCTCCAAACCTCTATTCTCTCTATATGGTCAGTAAGCACCCCCAGGTCCCTGGGCTCAGGAAACTTGCACCCCCAGGTCTTTTCCTTTGTACACTGCCTGCTCATAGTATACACACTGGGGCACATTTACTTACCCGGTCCATTCGCGATCCCGCGGCGCGTTCTCCGACGCTGATTCGGGTTCTGCCGGGATTCAATAAGGTCGTACGCCCGATGTCCACTAGGTGTCGCTGCTCCACTGAAGTCCGCTGGAGTTCACGTCCTCCGTCTCAGTGTATGTGAGTGCTATTTTTGCGACACAAATTTTTTTTTTTAATTCTGCGGCTTTTCCGAATCTATCGGGTAAGGCTTGTTGTATAGCTATGTCTTTTATGTCTGTTAGGGCATACGGACATCCTAGAGGGACATTTCAAATCTGGGCTCACACCTATATTCCTGTATGGGGAGATATTTGGTAAGAACGGGATCCTCTTTGGCGGACTGGCAGGTCCATACATCACATAGACGGCTATTTTACAAATGTTGCCTTATTATTTTATGTAACAGGTCTTGTTAGCTTGAGACCACTTTAATATTTAGAGATCAATTGTTTCCAAGTTGACAAGTCTAATATAAAGAAGGTTTAAGATACCCTTCCTTCTTTTAGGTTTACAAAATATCAGTCCCTTTTAACATGGTTAATTGTCCTGAGCAAATGTCATTGGATTTTTGGATGTATGACAAAAGAAATATTTACATTGGGAGGGGGATTGTTTCTTCAAGTATTGTGACCTAGATTATCTTTGAATAATGTAAAGGGAAACTTTCAGATAATTAACTAAACCTTTCTTTGTAATCCGCTGAAATACAGCAGTACAACTATCCCTATATTGTTCTTCTAGCTCAGCTGCACCCCCAGCTTCGAGATTGACAACGGGCCTGCTTTTTCTTGCCTTCTTGCCTTGGTGTGTAAATAAAATTAAATTTATATCATTGAGCTTGGTGTGCTGCTTGTGGGAGCCAAACACAGCCCCCTGTATGTTCTCTATTCAGAAAAGTTAACGCTCTGCTACATCATTCCCCCTACTAAGGAAGCAGAGAGACGCTGGCTGTATGTGTGACTGACTTGCTGAAGAGAAATCAACTCGCTCTTTCATCCCTCCCGTGGGAATTCTCTTCAGAAAGTCACACAGCAGGAAGCTGGAGGTGTGGATAAAGAACATAAATGTGCAGAGATGGTGAGTCAACATTGCAAACAGACTGGCATGGGGAATAACAATATAGGGATAGTTGTACTGCTGTATGATAGCAGTTTTCAAAGATGTGTTAGTTATTATGGGTTAGTTTAACTGACAGGTTCCCTTTAAGACAGACATAACATGTGTTTCCCGTTTATTTAGAGGGAACCTGTTAGCAGAAATTGACCTAACAAATCACCACCAGTATGTTGTAAAACAGGTTGACACTTTCAACTTTGTGTTCCTATATGACCTAGTTTGGCGGCATCTTCCAGAAAATCAATTTTAAAATGAAATTTAAATTAATTGTATAAAGTCAAGGAGCGCTGAAGTCAAGCTTTCTCATCCAAAAACTCTCCCTTTACTGTAACTAACACACTGTATCCAGGGACATCAGTATATGGCTCTCCTGAAGGAGAGAGGAGGAGAGCTTAACATCCACAATTTTGGTGGACAGATACCCTTTAAGTATTTTTTTAGTGTGTCATTGGTGTGCAAATAAAATGAAATTTATATCATTGAGCTTGGTGTGCTGATTTCATTATAAGTGGGAGCCAAACACAGCCCCCCTGTATGTTCTCTATAGCCCCATAGCTATTTAGATTTATGATGTTGTTACCATAATGCAGCATAAAAACAAGACGTCTCTGTATCAGATCTGTTTTGTTTTGGTTGGGAACAAAATGTTTTTTTCCAAGAATAACTTGGCAGGAACTGAGGGAAAGAATACAATATATACAATGAAATATCGTACTGGGTCCAAGGTGTAACGGCTGCCCTGTTTCCATCTCTTCTACACTGATCGATTTCAAACACTTGGCAGTCTGCAGGGCTGTAGTATTTGGATGGATGGATGGATAGATATATAGATAGATAGATAGAGACGTAGGGAGACTCTTAGTCCTAAATAAATGGCAAACTTTGTTCCTTTAAGAAACTCTGCAATCATTGGACGTTGTATGTTATTGTGCAATAATAGGAATTAGTCTAAAGTTCCTCTACAAGTGGGATAATTATGCTGTAGCAAGGTAAGTTATCTGTAATGCAGTGAGAGAATGGCTTGGATGGAATGGAAGAACAGACAGATAGTGAGACCTTAGGATAATTCCCCTTCCCTGTCCCTACCCAATTTTCCAGCCTTCCCAAAGCAGTAGGAGACAACTGGTCAACATTCTCTTCCTGCACCAAAGTGCAACACAGAGAGGGAGTTATTTATCATTAGGTAGGCTGCTTGTCTGTTATTGGAGCTCTCCTACCCATCAGATTAATTAAAGTGGCTTTGGCTCTTTAATAAATGTTTTCATGCTGTTTTTTTTCTTCAAAAAGTCCTAAAAAAGTCACAAAATGCAAAGTCTCAGCACATATACCCTAGCAGGGGACTGGAGTGACCACGTGACTTTTTATGGAACTTTTTGCAAAATTCCAAATTCATGAATCTGGCTTTGCATGATGATGCACTAGCAGGAATTGTATGTTTATGCCAGATTAATGAAGTAGAGGAAATAGTCCTATGTGACTTCTTAGCACCAGTCCCAAGTAACTTTGATGCAACTTTTTTAAGCCAAAAACACCAGCCAAAACCAATTTCAAATAACCCCCACTGGATAACACAAACATAGTAATAAGCAAATATGGGTCAGAAAAAAAGTGCACTATTAAGTACAGAATCAATAGGCAAAACGGCTTCAAGGGATCCAAAATACAAGTAAAGATAAATGCTAGCAAGGGCAAAATAAGAATGACAGCAAGCAGAGGTGAAATGGCAGGCAAACCCTTTATGACAGGTCAGACTCCCGGTCCACAGGTTGATCAAATCAGTTTCCTGACATCCATCAGAGGAGAAGTGTGAGTGAAAGAAGAATATGTCCATCTCAACTTACCACCAGGATGAAAGATTGTAAACCAAGCACACTGACATACTGGTGTTTGCCCCCTCTGACAAAATCTGTTCTTCTTTAAAGGAAACCTACCACTTGAAGTGGCAGGTTTAAGATGGAAATACCGAGCACCAGCTCAGGGTGAGCTGGTGCCGGAGCTTATTTTTGTTAGTGTTTTAAACCGCTGTATCGCGGTTTAAAACACTTTTTAAACTTTATAGCCGAAGCTGCTTCGACGCAGGGAGGTACGCGCTCGGCGCTTACCATGCGCGCGGCTCTCCTTCACTTCCTATGTAGCCGCGCGCATGGTAAGCGCCGAGCGCGTACCTCCCTGCGTCGAAGCAGCTTCGGCTATAAAGTTTAAAAAGTGTTTTAAACCGCGATACAGCGGTTTAAAACACTAACAAAAATAAGCTCCGGCACCAGCTCACCCTGAGCTGGTGCTCGGTATTTCCATCTTAAACCTGCCACTTCAAGTGGTAGGTTTCCTTTAAGCTTCTTTTGCTCTTGTTTTTAAGAAGAAAAGAATTTAAACATTATGCAAATGAGACTGGGGGGCTCCAGGTTCCATTAACACCTATGGAGCCTGAAGCAACTAACGCTCATTTGCATAATTGTAAAAGTTTTTTTCCTGTAAAAACCAGGACATAAGAAGCTAAACAAAGAGCAGATGCTGTCAGAGGATACACACACCAGTTTGTTGATGTGCTTGGTTTACAATCCTTCATCCTGGTAGTAGATGTCCTTTAACTGTTTACAATCAAGAGCAAATCCACAGAAGATAGACATGTGTGGTGGAAATATATTAGGAAAGCCAGGAAAGGAGTGAAACTGTAAAGGTTTGAGAGGACAAAACGTAACCTAAGAACGCAATCAGCACATACTCAGATGTACTTCACGGACAGAGCCTAACACTATCACCTATGAATAACAATACTAATAAGCAAGGTGATGAAGAATAATGCAACATAACTTTTAATACTACAATGAAAAAGTAAACGTAAGTTAAACATCACATAAACATCCCCGCTGGGCTGCGCAGTGAATGTTATGATCGCGCATGCGTTAGAATTGCACGTTCACCGGCTGTTCTAAGATATACTGAAGTTTCCAACCCAGTCCTCCACCTGATGTATATCACACTCTTTACTTCTTTCATACGTACTATACTTACTTTCTGTGATGCTATCTTTCCTCTGCTCAAAAAAGACTCCACCATGATTCCTCTGCTAGCTGAGGTTTTGATTAGTTCCCATATCTATATTCCCATACCACAAGTAGGCAGTCAGGGAGGCTGACCTGTGAGCATTTTTTTCATAACGGTGCAACAGGAACCTGTGTAATTATTATTAATAACTTTGAAGGAAACTTCTGCTCCCCTATAGAGAGTGTTTGTTGTAGGGTGATGCACATCTTTTCAACATATAGAAACTGCTGAAGCCTTAGATGGTTGACACAAAGGGGCATGTATATATATATACAGGCAGTCCCCAGGTTACATACAAGATAGGGTCTGTAGGTTTGTTCTTAAGTTGAATTTGTATGTAAGTCGGAACTGTATACTTTATCATTGTAACCCAAATTTTTCTTTGGTCCCTGTGACAATTGGATTTTAAAAATCTTGGATTGTCATTAGAACCAGGATTAATAACAAATCTTCATACAGATGCCTGTGATAACTGTTACAGCAGTTTATTGGTGCCTAGGGATAAAGTACAGTAAATTACCAACATCCAGAGGGCCGTTTGTAACTAGGCGTCGTCTGTAAGTCAGGTGTTCTTAAGTAGGGACCGCTTGTATATTCATTGATGGTTTTGTGTATCATGTCGGGCAATCCCATGTTTTTACCATGTACCATAACACTTATGTGAGAAAGAGTGTAACACTTAGCACCCGATTTACAAGACAAACATCCACAAGAAATACAAGTGATCAACGTGTTTTGACAGCCTGCGTCTTAATCTTGATCCTACACATGATCATAACACTTATACGGCACAGAGCCAGTCCCTAATCCAAACACATCCATTAACAAGCCCTGGCGGATCTATTCTCAGAAGTAAGAAATTTGTGTCTAGTCTATAGTCTACCGATGATACGAGTGGCCATGTAAGCGCCTTTTATGCCCCATTTTCTCCAGCATCAATGTCCTTTGTATATAGATTGTTTGTCTACAAATAATGATTTATGATGTTCCTTTCTCAATGTCTTTGGCGGACGGCCATTTTGATTTCTTAAGTGCAAAATATTTTTTTTAATGTTACCACAAAGCAAAAAGTAAGACAAAATGTTCTGTCTGAGATTATGGATTTGAATGTATTAAAGAAGCAATTCTCAGTGTTTAAAGGGGAACTATAGGATAGAAAGTATATGTAAAGAAACAAAAGATATGAGATATTTAGAATAAGATATTACAGAAGTATTTATTGATTCATGTCAACAATAATTTCCTGATATTCCGGAAAGTGACAGAGGCCGGTGGTGCGGCAGAGGCACTGCCTATCTTCCTGCAGCAGCAGCTTATTGCCGGTCAGGAATATTCCCGCTACTGTGCGGGATCACATAATCTATGCATCATCTATTAAAAAAGATCACATCATATACTGCAGAAAACATTATGCAAATCAGAAATAGTGCAGAACATCTCCTACACTGCAGATCCCTATTCTACACATCTCATATACTGCAGATCCCTATTCTACACATCTCATATACTGCAGATCCCTATTCTACACATCTCATATACTGCAGATCACTATTATACACATCTCATATACTGCAGATCACTATTATACTCATCCATGTACTGCAGATCCCTATTCTACACATCTCATATACTGCAGATCACTATTATACTCATCCATATACTGCAGATCCCTATTCTACACATCTCATATACTGCAGATCACTATTATACACATCTCATATACTGCAGATCACTATTATACACATCTCATATACTGCAGATCCATATTCTACACATCTCATATACTGCAGATCCCTATTCTACACATCTCATATACTGCAGATCCCTATTCTACACATCTCATATACTGCAGATCACTATTATACACATATCATATACTGCAGATCACTATTATACTCATCCATGTACTGCAGATCCCTATTCTACACATCTCATATACTGCAGATCACTATTATACTCATCCATATACTGCAGATCACTATTATACTCATCCATATACTGCAGATCCCTATTCTACACATCTCATATACTGCAGATCACTATTATACACATCTCATATACTGCAGATCACTATTATACACATCTCATATACTGCAGATCCATATTCTACACATCTCATATACTGCAGATCCCTATTCTACACATCTCATATACTGCAGATCCCTATTCTACACATCTCATATACTGCAGATCACTATTATACTCATCCATATACTGCAGATCACTATTATACTCATCCATATACTGCAGATCCCTATTCTACACATCTCATATACTGCAGATCACTATTATACACATCTCATATACTGCAGATCCCTATTCTACACATCTCATATACTGCAGATCACTATTCTACACATGTCATATACAGCAGATCACTGTTATACACATCTCATATACTGCAGATCCCTATTCTACACATAGCATATACTGTAGATCACTATTATACACATGTCATATACTGAAAGATTGTAAACCAAGCACACTGACATACTGGTGTTTGCCCCCTCTGACAAAATCTGTTCTTCTTTAAAGGAAACCTACCACTTGAAGTGGCAGGTTTAAGCTGGTGCCAGAGCTTATTTTTGTTAGTGTTTTAAACCGCTGTATCGCGGTTTAAAACACTTTTTAAACTTTATAGCCGAAGCTGCTTCGACGCAGGGAGGTACGCGCTCGGCGCTTACCATGCGCGCGGCTCTCCTTCACTTCCTATGTAGCCGCGCGCATAGTAAGCGCCGAGCGCGTACCTCCCTGCGCCGAAGCAGCTTCGGCTATAAAGTTTAAAAAGTGTTTTAAACTGCGATACAGCGGTTTAAAACACTAACAAAATAAGCTCCGGCACCAGCTCACCCTCAGCTGGTGCTCGGTATTTCCATCTTAAACCTGCCACTTCAAGTGGTAGGTTTCCTTTAAGCTTCTTTTGCTCTTGTTTTTAAGAAGAAAAGAATTTAAACATTATGCAAATGAGACTGGGGGGCTCCAGGTTCCATTAACACCTATGGAGCCTGAAGCAACTAACGCTCAAATCACAAATACTGTAGTGCAGAACATCTCCTACACTGCAGATCCCTATTCTACACATCTCATATACTGCAGATCCCTATTCTACACATCTCATATACTGCAGATCCCTATTCTACACATCTCATATACTGCAGATCCCTATTATACACATCTCATACGCTGTGGATAATCATAAGACATATCTTAGATGCTACAAAACATAATTGGACATCCAGATACTGTGCACACTCCTCAGATGTATGCACTTACTTGTTATTACAATTAATGGCAGAGATGAATTTATTATACGTTTTGAAGATGTTCTGCTGCAGCTGAGACATACATTATAAGGAAGAATTTTATATTACAAGAATTTATGTATTCTTGTGTACAGATTGCAAAAAACGATGGTGCAAGGGAACCGGTCACTTTCATTCAGGACACAAGACATTCAACGCAGAGATCAAGCAGAGATGCTTCCTCTAGGTCAGTGGTGGAGAACCTATGGCACGGGTGCCAGAGGTGGCACTCAGAGCCCTTTGTGTGGGCACCCAGGTCGCCCAAGACAGAGTTTACCAAACAGGACAAATCCACAGATTCTTCCTGCAGTCCCAGACAACTTAAGAAATGCTCCTCCTGCTGGACCCACAATTCTTCCTGTACAGAGAGACCCTGGAAAGATGCTACAATGACGGGCTGAATTGGCCCTTTCTTTCAACTGTATTGGTGGCTTCAAGGGCCGATACAATTGAAAGATGTTGAAGAACAGGTAGCAATAAGTTACTGCTAAAATGCCATTTTGGCACTTCATGGTAAATAAGTGGATTTTGGTTGTTGTTTGGGCACTCTGTCTCTAAAAGGTTCTCCATCACTGCTCTAGGTAGTCATAAAGGGTTTTTTTTTATAATTATTCAACCTCAGTCATAGGGACACTAAACCACCTCATTCATAAAATACACTGGAGCCTTTTACATTATGAGTGGCATTTGCGCCAGTCCTGATAAATCTCCCCTTTAGCAGAAAACAAGGTAAAAGATTCTAAAAATCGGACTATATCAACATCAGTTTTTCAACCAGTAAAGGACTGATTTCAAGATTCCCTATTTTCATCTATTTGACACTTACAACCCGAGTCATATATACACATCTGCGTCCAACTTTGGCGCACGCGCTACATTATATGCGCCTATTTTGGCGCACGCGCTCTTAATGTTTCTTCTATGCGCATGAGCGCTCAGTGACTTCCGGTTTCCGGGTACGTCACTTCCGGTACTTGGAACGCACGCCAACATCAGAACTGGGAGGCGCGCGGCATGAGGGCTTAATCTGGAGGTGGGTCCTTCCCCTATATATACCTTCCTATGTATTGCTCACATGTACCCCTGAGGAAGCCTGCTTGCACAGGCGATACGCGTGGGGCATCTCTCCTCCAGCACCTTTCCTGACTGCACCATGCACTTTAGGTAAATATTCTCATTATTGCTTTCATGGCCAAGCTACTTATATTCATATGCCTGTATACTTATTAGGTTTACTTTTTGACTGTTGCTAGTCTTGTGCCAAACCAGGCCCTGTGGCCTGATATGTACATCATACTTACTTTTCACTTTGCATTGAGATCCGGGTCGGTTGCTGGACCACAGCACATTTAGTGCTTTTTAAGTGTTTTTATGTATTTTTTGATTTAATAAAGGATTTGTTACCACTTATATACATCCTGTCTTGCTTTCGTGATTTAAGATTCCATAAATTCTCATTGATGTGCGGTCTTAAGTAGAGCCTATTGCTGATTATGGAGAAATCTGAGAATTATTTAGGTCCTTGGGGCAAAAACTGATGGAAAAATATTGTTCTTCTCTTCTATTCCTGATCCATCTTTAAGTCAATTGTATAAAATATCCCTGTGGTTTTTAATGAATGGATTCCAGTATTATCCTGATTACATAAAAGGGGCCTTAGAAATTCATTGTAATGTCCAGAATTTCAAGAATTGTGACTTATTGGATTCACCTTTAAGATTTTAATTGTTCCTATATTTTGCTGGTTTTAGAGACTTTCCCTCTTTCTTTTTGTGGCTGGGTAGGGGTTAATGGGTTGGGAAGGAAACAAATTCTTATATCTGCGCAACCAGAACATTCAGACATGTGCTCATCTCATGTATCCCAGAATTAACATAAAACTACAATAATTAGGAGCAGTAAGGCATGATGGGACAAGTCTTGCATGTAATATACTGTAATACAGGAGAGGTGCGCAGCTTATTATAACCACAGTAACGTCCCATCCCATATGGGACCATATACGTGTTTTCCATTCTTCTGTGACCATCAAAAGAAATTACTCTCTTCTAAAGTCTATTGAGTCACATGCAGTAGAGTATGACACACATATGTGGTCCCATAGGAGCCTGATGACTGAATAAATTAAGACGATTCACATTTTCTGTATTCTACATCTATTAATCTTGTCTTCCTTTTGAGTATAGATATACCTGTATGAAATCCAGATTTCATATTGAACATTCTGCCAATGGTTGCCCCTGTGTCCTCAAATTCTAAGACAAGTGTTCAGTATTGGAAAAACATGACTTTTTTTCTCTAAAAACAGTGCCACACTTGTGGATAGGTTGCTAGTAGTATTGCAACTCTGCCACATGCATTACAAAGGAGCTAAGCTGAACCCATGAATATAGGCAGATTTTCTAGTTAAAAAAAATCTGAGCATTGTGATGCTTCTTTATAACAATAAATCCATGTGATGTCACAATGGGACATGGACACAAAGACACATTGTCCTGATGGGGCTTTGTGTTGTCACAAAAGGGCATTGTCACACAGGGGAAAAGTGATGCTACAATGGGGCATAATAATGTCAAAGCTGGACATTGTCACAAAGCGGATTTGTCATGTCAATATTGTTTATTGTGATGTCACAATGGGCGATGGTCACAAAGACACCTTCTCATAATGGGGCTTTGGATTCCAGTCACACTATTCATAGAGTTGCAAAAGAAATTTTATTCATTTCACAACAAACATAACACGTTTTGGTCCTAAATCCAGACCTTCTTCAGACAGTTCAGACAGTTAGAATTGTATGCCCACATATATTGTGAATGGTCCAGTCTGCAACCCCAAAATATCCACATTTGGATGGTGCTGTTATAGCCTCATAATGGGGAACAGATATTCAACAAAAAATGTTGTTTCTTAAAAAGTGTAAATAAAAATTTGAATAAAAGCAATTAAATAAAAAAGTGATAAAGTAAAAAGTGCTAATTTGACCTTCCTCAGGTCAATACATATAGCAAAAGTAGATTGCTCCACATTTATTAAAGGGTTTGCGCCAGTTTTCTGTCTGATTTTGCACTGAAAAGAAAGTGCAAATTTCCTGCACACGTATTTATAAAGTGTCTGCGCCATTGTCTTTTATACATTCCCATGTCACAAATGACGCCCTCTTAACAAGAAAACAGTACATTACATCAATTCATTATTACTTGGCTAATACCTAGTATGATAAATGGAATGAAGGAGAATTTTATAAGGGAATTCATAAGTATTTAACAATTTATGTTCTGGATAATGGTTAAATACTGGTATAATAATGGTAATAACGCTTTAATTCAGTTTCGGAAGCTTCAAAAGTCAAAATTAAAGCGCTCTAACCCTCATACATGGAAGCAGTTCAAATATGGAACACATGTTTGAAAACAGCAACTAAGATCAAATTACCATGGGCCCCATAGCAAATTTCTCTACATATTTGTACACACACGTTTAGAGAATGACACACATTTATAAATGTCAGGATTCGGGATGCGTGAATCCACTGGACCACCCGGGAGGTGGTACTAGCTGACACCTGGGACTGGAGTCTAAGTAGCCACTGGTCTTCACCAGAGCCCGCCGCAAAGCGGGATAGTCTTGCTGTGGCGGGTTGCCACCAGGTCGTTCCACAAGTGCGACTAGCCCGCGGTGGCAGCCGAGGTACCTTAGCAGGAGACAGTCTTGTGGTCAAGTTCAGGCACAAGGTCAGGGCAGGCGGCTGAGATGCAACGTCCAAACCGGGGTCAGCAACAGAGGTCCAGGTAGATGGGAACGGGAACACGGCACACAGGACTCAGGAGCAGGAACACAGCAACATAGGAGAATCGCTAGGGAGCTTTTTCTAAGGCTGTGATGCACAAAGATCCAGCAGGGTTTGCAGGAAGAGGCAGGCTTAAATAGAATTTGTGAAATTGACCAGGGGGAATTAAAGACGCGCTGGCCCTTTAAATTTAGAGAAGTCGGGACGGGATCGTGACAGGAGCCGGGACGGGTAAGGTGCGTGCTCAATGCGCTGGCGGGGGCATAAGAGCATGGGTGAGCCCGCAACCCACAATATGGGTCGCGGCACCACCCGTGACAATACACTCATTTATTAACATTTATTTACTTAATTACACACACAAAGTTCTTGCCATTCTGCCTTACCCCACCCACCATCACCTGATATCTCTTATCTGAGCTGCCCGCTTAACTATGTACTGCGCACTGTTATATGTATATAATGGTGCACATCCTCCATTCTTTAGTGTGGCAGGTCTGGATACCGGGCCCCTGTAACTGTTGGCCCCATAGAAGCTGCTATGACTGTAACTCCTGTAGTTAGGCCCCTGCACTTCAGTTCTAGTAAAGATGTAGCGTTGTGAGACGCATAAAAGGAAGTAGTCAGATTATAGGGGAATGTATGTAGAAACGCAGCTACAGTGCAAAATAAGTGAGAATTTCAGTCCGTGCCATGTAAACCTCACTTTTTTTTTTGGTCAGTCGGAACTATTTGTAGCATCCTGGATTATACCAGCCTCCACATTAGGTTGTCTTCTGCTGAGTCTGTACATTAGAACAGTCCAATACATACTTAGGACACCCTTAGCAGTACATATATAATACATACTCATTACATATCAATAGCATGTCACGCACACCAAATACACACTTTGTGATATTGACGTGCTCCCATCCAGGCCCTAGTGCAGTGATGGCGAACCTTTTACAGACAGAGTGCGAAACTGCAAACCAAAATCCACTTTTCCGTTCAGTGCCAACATGGCATTTTAAGCAGTAACTTATTGTTACCGGTTCTTCTACATCTATCAATCGTATCAGCCCCCTGAGGCCACCAATATAGTTGACAGAAGGTGGGCAAATTCAAACTATCATTATAGCTTCTCTCCTGGGCCTCTCTGTGCAGGGAAAATGGTGGGTCCAGCAGGAGGACCTCCAAAGATAATGCAGCCCTGTACACACCTTCTCACTTTTCCTGTAGTTCCAAACATCCAATGAAGTGTCGCTGTAAAATAGCGCAGAGAACAGCATCTCTTGAGTTGCCTGGGACTGCAGGAAGATTCGCGAACTCTGTCCTGGGGCGATGGCATTAGTGCCCGCAGAAAGGGCTCTGAGTGCCACCTCTGGCACCCGTGCCATAGGTTCACCACCACTGCCCTAGTGTAACTATATGTCCACCCCTGAAGGTATAGTAAGACCTAGTGCGTCTTTATGTGTGCCTTAATATATCTCAGCGCAAAGCTAAGCCACACTATAAGCAGGAAGTCTTGATATATAAGTGGGCAGTTTGCATGAAAGTATCTAATTTCCATGAAGCCCCCCCACAGGGACATAAAGTATTATTCAATTGGAATCAATGGGCACATTTTCAGGAATTTACTATTAAATAAAACACACCTTAGTGAGATCAATGGCTTGTATCACAACAGTCGATTTAACAAAACATGATTGAAGATGAGCTGCGGCAAATCTCCGGCAATCATCTACATATGAGACTGTCCATTTTCTATGTCAGTTACAATAATAAGCCCGGTAGTAAAGCAGACACATTTGTAATGTTCTCTATAATCAACGGGATAAGATTATACGTTGGGAAAGAGAATGTCTGCACCGGAGATGATATACAGAGGAGTAATAAATGAAGAAAAGACATAACTGAACGCGCTAAGAAGTATCTATGAATATCTATCACCACAAATCAAATGAATGAAATAAGGTTCATGCATTGTCCCATTTAACAGTAAGTGACATCTGCTAAATATTTTATTTTCAATGGATAAATATTGTTACAATGAAAAGTTACTGCATCTCCACAGCTTCACATCTGGTGATTAGTAAAAATCTGTTAGCGCTTCATCACTGCCACTAGAGATGAGGCATCTCAGAATTGGCGTTAATATGAATATACGGTACTCACCAGATATACAGATGCTTAAAGAAAAGTTACCATCTGATGTATGTCATATAAAGCGCTTTCACTGACTGAATCCACTTTACACCCTGATTTGGGATCTGCAATTGTAACAGATTTTTGGTCTCCTTTTCCCAAAAAAGATGTTTTAAAAACATGCTAATGAGCGGTAAGTCCTCCAGGCTCTGGCTACAACGGCAATTACATCCCCCTTGGAGCACTTGCAGCTTATTAAAATGTTAAAACTTCTTTAAAAACTTCTACAAGGCCAGATCCTACATTAGAATGCATAGTGGATAGTTGTGGATACAGTCAGTGATGCTGCTGGTATGAATCCTTTAAAGGGTTTTATAGTGTTAAAATTTAACTCCTTAACAACCAGGCCCTTTTTGGTTTTTGTATTTTCATTTTTCACTCCCCACCTTCATTTTACATCATGTATTACAATGTGCAAATCACGCTTTGTAATACATTGGGTCACATGCATCATAGTTTGGTCTCTCTGAGGTGAATTTTAGAGACTTTTGGCGGCTCTTTTTTGCACCGTCTTTTTACTTGTGACGCATGTTCAGTTTTTCCTATCCTGGCAGGCAGAAAGTTTGGCTTCTTTTTGAGACTTTTTGTTGCAAATGTCTTAAATCCACATGGACACAAGACACGTGAGGAGGTTATATGCAGGAGTGGACACTACTGTTAATTTAGGATTTAACGTATAGCATTTTTGATGCATTTTGAAACTAATTACAACAGCTGAAGAGAGTTGATCTTCCTATCTATATTACTGTTAACATTTTAATTTACAAAACGCATAGAAAACACAATGTTAACACATGCGTTAACGCTGCGTTTATATTGCGTTTTGTAAATGCAAATGTTAACAGTAATGAAATAAGGCAAATCACCTCTTCTCCGCTGGTGTAATTAGTTTCAAAATGCATTAAAAATGCAATGAAACAGCTATGTGTGACCTCACCCTTAGAAGTAACCAATAAAAAAAGAAAAAAAAAGAAGAATTTTGACAAAAGAGGTTACTGTGCAAAATGTTAAACAGTTAAAGCATGTGAAATAATTCCAATTTACATGTTAAAATCGGGTCCATGAAAAAAAAACCTTCCTTTGCACCTGCCCTGGACCAGGTGCATATTTGCGCCAAAAAAGGCACACAAAGGCACAAAAAAGTGAAATGTCGCACGGAACATCTGGATAACAATGACACAAGGCGTACTTGAAAAAGAACAGAATTAAAAGTCGCAAAAATGGTGCAAAAACGTCAAAAGTCGCTCAAATTTAACAATTTGCCTAGCTGAAACTATGATACATGTGCCCCATTGTGTAGAAAGAGACAGCCTCAGGTCTTTGTGTGACCCGAGGCTGCCATAGCAACAGTTTGCTGGTCCCTAATGACGTCAATGGGAGTAACAATCTCAACCAACATGGCTGTGCCCACGCGCCACCAGAGGCGATCAATGGGTTAACACCCCCGATCGGGGTGTTACCAGTGGGTGTTTTCTGCAATATGCAGGACACAATATCAGATTGCCACACTTGACAAATCCTTACTACAGCCTATTTAAAATTAACAATAATGGAAAGATAGAAATAGCCGGCCTATACAGTAGATGTTCTGCTTATCTGTACATTTTCTCAAGGCTTTGCCAAGCACATGGCACAGGACGTACCTATAAATATGAACATTATATGTCCTGTATTGTTTTCTCAAAATATACTGCATTTATTTTTTTGTGGAGATGTTGTGCAGATATGGCAAATTATAACTTTTAACTCTTAACTTAGTTCCATCAATCTTTAAAGGGGTTTTACAATATACATGTATCCTCTATCCACAGCCTCCTTGGCTGCCCTTCTCTTCTGCCATTGAATCACCTTTAAGCCAAACCACAAGTTCCATAGAAGTCACTGGAGAACAGGACAGGTTTTTAGGGGATTGGCGTGAAGTTGGGGATGACTTGCAAGCAAATGATTCATTATTGGTACCTTAGTGCAATTAATAATATTCTTCACTCACTCTCATATCTAGATATATTATGATCGTGTTCACTTGTTGTTACGAATGTATAGTGGCCCACTGGGTCTTGACTCGGTTTGTCTTACCTATGTTATATTGTGGAAAATTCAATAAAAATTTATGTTAAAGAAAAAAAAAAAATAATATTCTTCACTCTCATATACTCCCTCATTAGACCTAATATTATCATGATATAAATAATATTTATATAAAATATTCCCAAGTTTATCATCCCAAACAGCCCCCTCATGGTTATTTTATACACAGCCCCTGCATGGTTATTTTATATAAAGACCCCATCACCACTTATGGATTCATTAGATATAGACCCTCTCATCCCCATGGATTCCTTATGTACAGTTTTATGTGCCCCCCCAGCAGCTCTGTGCTGGTGCCGGCCCTGCTGGTACCTATTTATGTGGTGCTTAGTTTGGGTCCAGGTGGTGGGGCATTATACTATGTGGGTGTTCTACTGGGTGGTGTTAGGGCCCTAAATCAATTGTAAAAAAAGGGGTAACTGTACATCATGGGAGCTGGCAGGGGCGTAACAAGGAGAGGCAGAGCCCCATAGCAGACTCCTGAATGGGGACCCCCTTCCCACTTAAAAAACATACATATCCGTATACTTACACATGCAAGTTACAATCACACATTTATACACTCATGCGCAAATATAGAGCATATACACACACATACAGTGCCATTTACACACTTACAGTATATACAAATCACAGATACTGCATATATACATTACAGATATGTGCACCAATATGTATATAATGGTGCACATCCTCCATTCTTTAGATCGGATGATCGGATGCCCTCCTGACACTGCGGGCCCCATAGCAGATGCTATGGCTGCTACCACTGTAGTTACACCCCAGGGAGCTGGTATAGGTTATAGACGGAGGGGGATAGCCATAAGTTTGCTATGGGACTCGAGCTTTTCCAGTTATACACTCTTACTCCCACCAATCAAAAATCTATCCCCCTGTCCTTAGGGTGCTTAGAATTATCTGGATACATTATCCGTCTGCTGTCAGCTGTAGTGAGATTCTCAACACTGATATTTTCCGCATAGGAATCTAATGTTCCAAGCCATTGGACGATACAGCCATTATTATGGATGCACAGGTTTATATTTTCACATTGCTCCCTGACAGCAGAAAGCTTGATGTGGAGTTTTCCTCTTGTCCTGCTGTCTGATCCCCAGATAGCATTGAGCACGCTCCTTTATAGTAAGTGTACGGCCCCCCACACAGGAAGGCGGCCATGTGGCAGCGGCCCTGCTGAGTATACTTAAACAGCACAGTTAATCCATCTATTTAACTGAAATTGATGTATTGCCTGCATGTAAAGAGTCGTAAACACTTTATTTTTAGTTTCCCATGGCAGAACTTGCCCTGACAATGAAAAACATCAGAGTGATTTACTAGCGGCACAGCCAGGCTGCCCCAGCAATATGCTGACATTTTTGTCTATAACTGCAAAGCTGAGCGCTTTCTCCCCTAACGATTAAAAAAGGGGAAAAAACATACAACATCAATATGAGCACTCATAGGAAGGAGGAGGTAGTGCTACTGTTATGTAATATCTATCTATCTATCTATCTATCTATCTATCTATCTATCTATCTATCTATCTATCTATCTATCATATATCCATCTCATATCTATCTATCTCATATTTATCTATCTATCTATTTATCTATCTATCCATCTCATATCTATCTATCTATCTATCTATCTATCTATCTATCTATCATACATAGATACACAGGGAATGATTTATCATCAAGTTTCTAAAACTGCGCTAATTGCCAATGGAAACCAATCAGAGCTCAGCTTTAATGTTATAAATTGGCGCACCAGAGAACCAGAGAATTCTTCTTTGGGCCCAGGTTTTGGCACAGAATAATGGGCAATAATCAGATGACTGGGGCAATCACCTGTAACTAAGATATTTTTCTTATTGGATGATCCACAAATATTATGGCTAATAAGATCTCATATAAAATGGGGATTTTTCGGATGACGGATGGCCCCCCAAGATCACCAACCAATGGTCGGCCATTGATACCCAAGAATTGATACTCAATAAAGCTTCATTACAGAAACTTTACAGTTGATCATTGTACCCCCTAAAATTTTACTAAAGTAAAATATCCAGATGTAGCTTCACCAGAGGTCACAATGGGCAGAGAAGTCCTTCCATAACTGGGGTTGTCTGTCCTCAAGTCGGGGACTGCCTGTACATATATACATAAATACTGTACATATATTCTCTATGTATGGAAAGAATGAATTATTAGCCTTCTTATCTATCTGAAGTAGAAAGGTCTCAGCAGGTTTTCAGATACACTGCTCACTGCAGGAGAAAGAAGCAGAAAATGGCACAGAGAAACTACTTGCCTTAATGAAGTATATCACAAAGTTTACTATTATCACCAGTGTTATTATTTCCTGAAAAAAAAAAAATGTTGTTCCAAAGATTTAGTTACGCTGTAAAAATAGATTTTAAAGGTAGGATTCCTCCAAGATAAGCTTGGCTTCAGAGGAATCACAAAACGCTTCTTGGTTGTTCTTACCACGTTTGCTCCATACATGGGAATATCAACATTTGTTTTTCTTCTATACAGACTGAGTCTGGCTTATAGTAGTATAGTATATAGTGTTATGGTTTTTCCACACAGATTTCAGCTAAGCTATTGAGAATCTAGTAGGGACACAGAATTCTATTAAATATACACCCATTATCAATATAACTGATTTATACGTGTTGACTGATGATACATAAAAGTAATTTTCAGGCCGGGCAGAGGACAGGTACTTGGGAGTAATAAGAAAGCTATTATTAGATAACATGAATTATATATTGACTGCGTCTTTAAAGTTATGAAGAAAATTGTTGTGTTCACCCAGATTAAAGGGCTGTTATCATGGGCAAGCTCTTTCACACTGTATACATTTATAAAGTAATATATTATAGGACGCTTGGCACTCACTGGTCCGTATGATGGGCTATTACCATTGCATTCATATGGAATTCTTTACAAATTGGATAATTAGATATTAAAATTATTGATAATAGAGTGGATCTGGTAGAAATATATTGGGCCACATTTATTACTTTTGTGCGCCTTAGTGTAGTATTTGCGCCTAAATTCTGGTGCACTGTTTTGGCAGAATTATCACAAGTTACAACCATCTGTGATAAGTTAATTTTCTGCCTCTCATTAATCACTTAACTTTAACACAGTTTAGGCGCAGTTTAGGCGCAGTTTAGGCGCAATTTTGGCACTTACATGTGATCCTGCTACAAGCTCCTCTCTGCTTCTCCCACAGCCCATAATGAAGATAACACTCACAGCAGCACCCAGGTGTGTGACACCCAGCACCCAGTGACCTCCTCAGCAGGGGCTTCTCCTGGAGGGTATCCCCCAGTGCTGGTGTCCTGCTGCACCCCTGTAATTCTGCACAGTATCCCCCTCAGATACTGTGCAGAATTACATGGGGGACACTTGTATGTAGTATCTGCAAGCTTCTGCAAACTTGTGCAAAGTTCTCTTCTCTCTTGCTGTGAGCTCAGCGTTTTGCAGAATGTTTTGTAAATAGAAGGTGATGAACTGTAAATAGAGTCTGCAGCTCCTGTCTGTAATGTATCTATTATATGTTCTAGTGCAGTGGTGGCGAACCTATGGCACGGGTGCCAGAGGTGGCACTCGGAGCCCTCTCTGTGGGCACCCAGACCATCACCCAGGTTACCATTTAGGACTCAATACCTTCTCCTGCAGTCAGAGGCACCCCAGTACGTGCCATGTTCAGCGCTATTTGAAAGTGACTAGAAGTGTAGGAGGAGCAAAGAGGTGCTGACAGAGCTGGATTATCATTGTAGACCCTTCACCGGATCTGTGATTCATCCTGTTGAGAGACCTTAGAGGGAAATTACAATATTAATCTTAATTTATCCTTCTTTCTACTGTAATGGTGTTCTCAGCGCGCAAATATGTTTGAAACTTGTTTCGTTACTTTAAATTGGCATTTGGCACTTTGTGAAAAATGTGTGTCTTTTTCTTGTAGTTTCAGCACTCAGTCCCCAAAAGGTTCGCCATCACTGTTCTAGTGTCTGGCTGAGCTCTGCTGCTAGAAATGAGCTGTTCTGCAAAGGGGCTCAGTGCTTTCTTCTCAGATAACGCCACCTTCGGGCTGGAGTGTTTTTGCGCCCGTTTTTGCGCCTAAATGAAAACGTAGCAAGTGATGAATATCATTAGGCGCAGCAAAACATCTGGATTGGTAAGATAGATGAGGGAAAGCTGGTTATTTTTGCTGCGCGGCTAGTTTGGCGTTTAATCGCAAAAATGGCGCAAAAATGAAAAGGCAATGAATGAAAAGGCGCAAAAACAACAGAAAAAACGAGTGATACATGTGGCCCATAGTGTCCTATCTGCAGGCAGCATGTTATAGAGCAGGAGGAGCTGAGCAGATTGTACATAGTGTGCTATCTGCAGGCAGCATGTTATAGAGCAAGAGGAACTGAGCAGATTGAACATAGTGGGGGTTATTTTCTAAGGGTCCCGCTACCACATTTTCGTTGGGTTCGCACCGGGGTTCGATTGTGTCGCGCGCAATTGAATTTTGGCTCAGCGGCGCCTTTCATGCGACAGACATCGGGGGGCGGGTCGTAGGACAATCCGAGAGATTCAGACTAAGCAAGGGATTTTACTTTTAAATTTGTGTCGCAGGACAATACACTTACATGCACTGGGAGGAAGATGGTGAACTCCAGCGGATCTGATCAGGGAAGCGACACATGCAGGAAATCGGGCGCACAATCTTCTCGAATTGCGGAAGATGTGCATGCAGGCTGACATTCCGGATTGGGGATCGTGCAGGGCCGGTTATGTAAATGTGCCCCAGGATCCTTTCTGCAGGCAGCGTGTTATAGAGAATGAGGCACTGAACAGATTGTACATATTGGGGGATATTTATTAGGGCTTTTGTGGCAAACAAGCACTGAAATAATTGAGACTCCTGTTGCAAAGTAGGAATTGTAATTATTTCCCACTTTACACCACCTCCACGCAAAGTGGTTGTGGAGGGGTGTGAAGGGAGGTGCACCAGGTGGCGAAGTGTGCTGGTACACAGTGTCATATCTGCAGGTTGCACATTATAGAGCAGGGGGACCTCAGCAGATTGTACATAGTGTCCTATCTGCAGGCAGGAGCAGGAGTAGCTGTACACATTGTAAGCAGTGTTTTATATGCAGGCAATAGGGCTTATTTACTAAAGGTCCGCGGGTCAGACTTCCCAACATTTTTGGGTTTCGCACGGCTGTGACAAGGGGATTGTGTCACACGCGATCGGATTTTGCTGCGCCGGCTTTCATGGGACAGAAATCGGGGGGCGTGTCATTGGACAATCCGACTGATTGGGACTGAGCAAGGGATTTAAAGGGAACCCGTCACCACTATTTTCACAAATACAAGTAGTGGCAGGTTCCTATAGAGCTCTAGTAACTATCTGACACCCTGCTTTTAGCTAAAAATTGTTCCCCTCAGATCCCCATAAAATCAGAGTTATAATCTTGCCTGGTATCTATGCAGCTTTGGAGCGAGTCCACGGGGGGGCGTGGCCTAATGTCATGTGACCAGGGTGACATCATCAAAGGTCCTTGAGCTACTTAATATGAAAACTATACCCCATGTACATATCTGACCACATAAAACCATCACAGCAGCCTCCATGGACTTCTACTCCTCTGCATGCAGGCTGCTGTGATTTCATGTGATAAAATATGCTGTGATTTCATGAGATATATGCTTAGTGTACAGTTTCTAATGCTACAAAAGCTATAGGACCTGCGATGATGTCACCCTGGTCACATGACATTATAGCAGCATACAGAGATAGGGATGGGGAGGAGCTGCTGGATTCAGCCCGAGGAGGCCACGCCCACCTGGACTCCATGTAGCCATGCTTAGTTACCAGATAAAACTATAAAGTTGAATATATGGGAATCTCAGGGGCATAATTTTTAGCTACAAGTAGGGTGTCAAATAGTTACTAGAGCTCTATAGGAACCTGTCACTACCTGTAATTGTGAAAATAGTGGTGACGGGTTCCCTTTAACATTTAAATTGTGTCAAGCCAATGCACTTACATGCACCGAGAGAAGAAGGTGAACTCCAGCGGACCTGAGCGGGGAAGCGACACATGCAGGATATCGGGTGCATGATCTTAGTGAATCGCAGCAATAAGTGAATCGTCAGACAATGCACTTTCGGGAAACTCCTCCAGACGGTTAAGTAAATGTGCCCCACTATGTTTTAGAGAAGGCGGCGGAGTTGATTATACATATTTTCCTATCTGCAGGCTGCATAGAGGAGGAGAAGCTGAGCAGAATGTAATCTAGTGTCCCATTGGTAGCATGTTATACAACATGAGCAGCTGAATAGGATGATGAATAGTTTAGCAAGAGAATATTAGATATAACTTATCACTTAATTATCTCGTCTTTTTGTCTTCTAAGAAACAGTAGTTAAGAAGAGACAATTCTATCAGTGATTGAGATTATAATATGTAATTGTGTATAATAATAGCATTGATGATAATTATGAATTGAAGATCTGGCAGTTCCAGGCTAAATGAAGCAATAGATCAAACATCTACACTGTTACTGCATATTGGAGTGCCAGGGATAGGCACCTCCGGCGAGCCCATGATGGATATAGTGAACATTCTTGTCCTGCCACTGCCTTCAGATGTGACCACAGTTACTGGAATTGGATAAAGCTACAACAACCAGTTCAGCTAGAACTCTGCTGAGACACCGCACACTGTGTTTGTGTGGGTTTCCTCCAGGTCCCCCGGTTTCCTCCCACACTCCAAAAACATACTGGTAGGTTGGTTAGATTGTGAACCCTGATTGGGGACAAGGATGGGCAAGTTCTGTGCAGCGCTGCGTAATCTGTGTGCGCTGTATAAATAAATCAATTATTCTTACCGTATATACTCGTGTATAAGCCGAGTTTTTCAGCACAAAAAATGTGCTGAAAAACGTCCCCTCGGCTTATACACGAGTCAATACTTAATATATATACTTAAAAATTATTTTAAAAATAATAAACTTATATACTCACCCTCCGGTGGCCCCGATGTGCAGCGCTGCTCCCCCGATGTCCGCGCGGGTCCTCTTCTGGCTTCCGCGGCCGTCTTCTTGCTTCTCTAACTTCGTGCTGGGCGCCGCCATGTTGTTCTTCCAGGCGGCGCCTAGTATGACGTCAGCAGCGGCGCGTCATACTAGGCGCTGTCCGGGGGAGAGCAATGGTGGCGCCCAGCACGAAGTTAGAGAAGCAAGAAGATGGGCGCGGAAGCCAGAAGAGGACCCGCGCGGACATCGGTGGAGCAGCGCTGCACGTCAGGGCCACTGGAGGGTGAGTATATAAGTTTTTGTTTTTTTTTAATGCTGGGCAGGCTGTATACTACTGTGGGCAAGCTGTATACTACTGGGGGCTGTGCTGTATACTACTGGGGGCTGTGCTGTATACTACTGGGGGCAGGCTGGCTACATACTGGGGGGGGGGGGTCTGTGACCAATGCATTTCCCTACCTCGGCTTATACTCGAGTCAATAGGTTTTCCCAGTTTTTGATGGTAAAATTAGGGGTCTCGGCTTATACTCGGGTCGGCTTATACTCGAATATATACGGTACACGGTCCACTTAAAGACCATCTATATTACAATAACATCCTCATATATATTAAGGGCGTATTTACACTACTTAAAGGGGTTGAGCAGGATTCTAACACAGAGTAAAGTAGATTTACCAAAATTTAGAATTTCGGATTTTAACAATGAACAAAAAAAACAATCACAATCGGGAATAATGTAGAGAATTTTAATGGAGTTGGATACAAGTCTCCTGGAAATATGGTCCAATAGATTTTCCATGCATTTCTGAGCCAGTGCCATCTCAGAACTGAAGTGACACTAAAACATTTCTTGTTCCTTTCTACAAAACTTATCTCTGGTCTGTCAACATTTTGACATGTTTTAAGATTTCAATTTTGAGGATTTAAAATGTGGTACTTTCTGTGCCATTATTCTAAGATCAGATCATCTCCACTGCTGGGTATACGTAAAAGTCCTACAGCAAATGTTGCTCCGTTAGGGGGAAGGAAAGGAAATCAGATGCAGTTAGGGCACGGATGGATTTTTACTAGTCATTATTCAGAGATTTTTGCTTTTCATTGAATTTGTTAACTATTTGCTGAGACTTTGACAATGATCCCGAGCCTCCCTCCGTTATAGGGTTTCTACCACCTCACAACCTTTACAGATGAAATTTTCATCACGACTCCAACTATGGTATTATATGTAACATTTTTATTATTTTTCACTATAAGTTGAGCGCTATATGGTAATGTCATGTGGCTACGGTATGGCAGTTTCAGAGGTGTGCCATTTGCCATTGGTATTGGGCATTGTATAGTGGTACTGACTACTTGATGTGCAGTATTTGTTTCCACTCATCATACCAAAAAGCCATCCTGAATACCATAAGTATCCTGCAAAAAATGCCTAGAAGCTGATCTAGCTGTCAAGTTACAGATGGTAGAGGGTATTTCAGCCATTCACTTAAAGGGGTTATCCGGGTTTAAAAAATTTCTTCTGGCCGGGCTGGGGAGGGCTATTTAAACACAATAAACATGTACTTACCTCCTCCGGTGCTGCCGATGTCCCGCGCCGCGGCCCGTCTTCTCCGTGCGCCGGTTTCAGTACAAGGGCGCAAAGGGAGCTTCCGGCCGGCCGGATGCTCCCATGCGCACCATCTCCCAGCGCTTGCAACGCTGAGAGATAGGGACGGATGGGAGGAGCTGTCCACATCGCGGACCGGAAGCTCCCTGTGCGCGGCTTCCGTGCCCCTGTAAACAAACAGGGGCACGGATCGAAGGGACCGCGGCGCGGGACATCGGCGGCGCCGGAGGAGGTAAGTACATGTTTATTATGTTTAACTAGCCCTCCCCAGCCGGCCATAAAAAAAATTTTAAACCCGGATAACCCCTTTAAAGGGACTCAGATCACCAGATTTTACCCTATCAAACCACCACCCCCCTCAGCTAAGATATGAAATGTCTTCAAGAATTTTACCTACAGAAAAATCTTAAAAATCTTTAAAATCAAAGATACAATACAATGCAGTACAATAAAACGTTAATAATCCCACAAGTGGGGAATTATTTTTTGCAACAGCACAGATAAATGCACATAAAAACATAAAAGACATACCGTATATACTCGAGTATAAGCCGACCCGAGTATAAGCCGAGGCCCCTAATTTTACCACAAAATACTGGGAAAACCTATTGACTCGAGTATAAGCCGAGGGTGGGAAATGCATTGGTCACAGCCACCCCAGTGTATATAGCCAGCCAGCCCCTGCCCCAGTGTATATAGCCAGCCAGCCAGCCCGCCCCTGCCCCAGTGTATATAGCCTGCCAGCCCCTGCCCCAGTGTATATAGCCTGCCAGCCCCTGCCCCAGTGTATATAGCCTGCCGCCACTGCCGGACAGATCGCACAGAAGATATACAGGGGTTGCCGGAAAGGTGAGTTTAGATATATTTATTTTTTTGACTCGAGTATAAGCCGAGTTAGGGTTTTTCAGCACATTTTTTGTGCTGAAAAACTAGGCTTATACTCGAGTATATAAGGTAAATGGACATAACAGTACAAAAACCACATGTGAACATATCTATATAAAACCAGTATAATAATTTACAATATGAGATGAGTCAAGACAGAGGCTGCAGAATGAATGTAGCTTCAGAGTCCTCAGTTCTGTAGCATCTAGAAACATGTTTTAGTGTCAGATTAAAAATAAGAACCTTGTCTTTCTGGTCGCATTAGAAACCAAGGTGCAGGCAAATAAAGAAATAAGTGGGAAATTTGTCTGGATCTTTATCTGCATTGCACATTTCCAGTCTGCAAATAAGCAGATTATTATCTTTAACATGACACTAAAACCATGTTTCCAGGTACTATAGAACAGAAGATAGATGAGCCTGATGTGACACTCTTGCTACAGTCTCATGACTCATCTAAGGCAAAATATGACTCTTTTCATCACATTTTCACATGCCTTTTGAGGAGATTTTTAAATGGCCAAGATTTCACACAAAAGAGGGAATTATTGAAAGGACATTTCATACCTAGTAGTTTAATGGCAGTATAAGACTAATAAGACTATTTCCAGGGAATGCTGCCTATAAATACTCTAAGGATCATATAGGCAGTATCAAAGAAGCACTATGAATACAACTGTACATGACATGCATATGCATACTGTCATATGGGCAGTATGACTGGAACGATGAGTACTGATATGGATGTATCTTTAAAGAGTAACTTTATCAAGTGGTACATGGTAAGGCAGTATTATTCAGGCAATACAGTCGTACAATGTGTATTTGTAATAATTTACAACACTGTATGGTAGTTGAATATAAAATATATGTTAGTATTTTGTGGGAACATTTATTATCAAAGATATTCTAGTAACTTTCATTATCACGTGATACAAGGAGGAGCAAGCAAAACAATACAAAAAGGCATAAAACGGGTTAATCATATAAAAAAACCATGCTGAATATGTCCCACTGTGAACTTTCCAATTAAAAACATTAAAGATCCATGTGGTGATTTAGTATGGGGCCAATGTCCCCTTCCCCATGGTTGCCAGACCACAGTAACCTGCTTGGAAATGTTTGAGGGGGTGGAAATGTTCTATGAACAGACCCGTGGCAGAACTGCTGCACAGGGTGCAAAATAATACATTTAATCCTGTTAAAATGAACAGATTTATTCAGAATGCGATTACGGTCATTTCACTGATCATTGAAGTAGTTTTCTCACACAAATATCAAAATGCATTCACCTACACAGATTAGAACTTTGCAATCCAAACGTGTATAAAGAATCAGCTAAACAGTACAAAACGTGAAAAACCAATAAGCTAAATAAATGGGAACCTTCCAGCCCTCAAATAACCTCATAAGCACAAGCCGCATTGGGTATGGCCCAGTATAAAATTTCCATACACAGATTTGCAGTTTCCCAGCAATATGTAATTTTAGAGAATTTTCTGTCTTTATTTTTATGCAAAGGGGGTGGGGATTCTGGTGTATTTTTCAGCACCTATTTTATGTCTAAAATAAAGTACTATAGATATAGCCACACCCCTGGTGCATTAAGAATCTAATCTGCATAACAATAAAGAGTGGATTTTATTAGAGAATCACAGATTGGAAATGGAAAATGTAAATAAATATATAATTATTATTTTTTTTTTCTTGTTTGATGATTTGAGAGTCTGGGTCAATAGTTTTTACATATAATGTCTGGTGGGAGCGGATATAAAAAAAAAAATCAGAGGCCCCTATCACCTCTCAGTGCAGCATCAGCCATAACCACAGGCATCTTGTATACAGAGCCTCAGCGGTGATATAATGTGGACAGGCGGTTACCGCTACAGACTGCAACTGCTGCTGTAGCGGGTGCACAGGTTCTAACGCAATGTCACTGCTGATCCAATGCATATAAACAGAACCAGGGGTGAGAATATGATATTTACATACTCTCTCACCTCCTGGGGTATTTATGTAAAAATCCCTCACACCCCCGTATAAAAGGATTTTTTTCAACCCATAGGCAGTGCTGACTTAATGTAACACAATGAAGTAACTAGAAAATGTCACTATAATCAAGACAAAGAGAAAAACCGCTCATAGGGCAAGGGGATAACTTATAATGCTCAGATCAGATAGGCTTGTGCAAACTATTTGAAACAATCTGGGTAGCATATGTTTAGGGGTGCTGTCACGATAAAGGATCCTCAAAATTCAGTAGCCACACTGTGGAGGGGGGGGGGGGGGGATAAATCACAAGGAATCAGGGTGTGGGCAGCTAGTCCATTATACACAATGTACATTTTTTTGTGCATTTCCCCTGTTATGCCCACTTAAGGGATGACACTTGCTAAACCTGTGCCAGTCGGTCACACATCAGCTGCCATATATATCAGGAGGCTGGTGCACCATGTGCCAGTACATGATAAATCATCCCCAATGTGGTTCCGGGAGGACACGTTTTTTCAAATGAATAAGACAATATATAGACAAAATGAATAAGTGCAAAATAAGATGTAAATCCTATAGATGTTGGTGCAGTCCCTAATAAACACTGCAGGTACAAGTGGTAGGTGTACGTACCCATACACCGAGCAGGAGGCACAGTCACATGATAACATAATGTTTCTGTCAGCGCCATCCGTCTCACAAATGGAAATTGATTGCTGACAAGAAGAAACTTGGCAGATTCATAGAACTGCAACCAAGAAAGGTGTTACTAGCGCGATCCTCCTCATCACACACATTTACATCTCATGTGTAAGTACAAGGTGATGAATAGCTCAGAGATGAAAACGTGCTAGAAAGCCCAGTGTAGCTCTGAGCTTATTATTCATTTTTGATGTAATACAGATTGCTGTTTCATATATGTACAGTGCTGTATTGCTTCAGCTGCCATTTACAGATGTGAAATATTTGCTCCACAGATTAAACTTCAAGACTTCTTCATGCCATCTCATGTCACCGGAACACTTTGTTACTTTACTTTAATATTGAGATTCTCGATTTGGGTGTTTTACTTTAATATTACATAAAGGGAACCTGTCAGCAGCAATTGACCTAATGAACCACTACCAATATGTTATCAAGCAGCTGAACACCTTCCGGAACATGTTTTATTATCACCCAGTGCGGTGGCATCATCCAGAAAATCAAATTTGAAGTGAGATAGATATTGGTTGTATAGAGTCAAGAGATTTTGACACGTCAAGCTCTCTCTTCCTCAGAAAGCCCATTCACTGTAATTGATGGACCTGCATCCAGAGACATCACGAGATCTCCTGAAGTCCTATGCATGATGTCAATCACAGAGGACGAGGTGTTCAGAGCTCCTCACCTTGACTTCAGTGTTAAACTCTCCTCCTCCTTGACTTTATACAACCAATTTATACTCACTTCAAAGGTGATTTTCTAGATGATACCATCACCCTGTACCATGAAAGATACTAAACTGTACGGTATTATGCTGTTCAACTATATACTGTTAGTGGTTTATTAGGCCCATTGCTGATGACAGGTTCCCTTTAATGATGATCATAGCGAGTATGGATCCTGTGTAGCTTCTTTGTTGATCTTTTGCTAGGATATGTTTGTATTACTAATAAATTGAATTATAATTTTGTTTATTATTTTTACTTTGGAAATGTGTTTCTTTTTTTTTTTTTTTGCTTTGGTTAGTGGGGAGGGTCCTCCTTCTGATGCATCTTAGTCCTGCTGCTGAAACCTCCAGAGAATAGCTCTAAACTTGGAAGCAAGAGTTCCATTTCAATACACAGCATCACCATAAAGTGGTCATCATAAGCAATCGACTGTCCATGTAATACTCATCCAAAATATCAATACTTATCAAGTGATAGTGATCTCCCTGAAACAGGAGGACCTGCATTATTAGCCAAATAAAAAAGATGTGACGAAATGGTTGCAAAGTCATAGAGTATATACAGCCGTAATACGGCCCCATGCATTCCAGTGGTCAATACGGCCATCCATGTACATGCCTGTATTGTCCACCTTACCGTACCGTAAGCGAGCCGTACCAAAATATAGAGCATGTCCTATTTTCCACCGTATTTCTGTTCTGTACGGCCCATAGAAGTCAATGGGAACATATAAAATAGGGTCTAAATACGTGATGCATATGACTGTACACCGTATGCTGCTCTATATATATGTGCAGTATCCAAAATCAATGGGAGGTGCATTCTGTCAGTCAGCCAATAGTCCAGCCCAGCCCAGTCCAGCCCACCGTATTTCATATGGATACGGTGCCATACTGTTGCAATACGTCCTGTATTTACGGCCAGAATACAGCTGAATTTACAGAACAGTAAACACCATACGGTTGTGCGCATTAGGCTTTAGGATCTTTATGTCAATTTATGGTGCTCAGAGCTTCCTATTGTAGAAGATCTCTACAACCCAATCTTTGTAAATCTTTGCTAATAACTGAGCCTATTATTCCTAGACTATACTATTGACCAGGTCTTAGCCACCGTAAAACCCACATAGGGAGGACTGAATTCTTACTCAACCTTCTGCAAGTGAAAATCAGTTCCATTCATCAAATTTGGGTAGTTTTGGCAGCAAGCATAACGGGGGGCATGTATTATTTTTGGCACAAGGTGTTTTTTGGTGCCCAATTTTAGCAGTGGCGCATGGCCTTAATGTATCTGTTGCACCATAAGAAAAACAAAAGAGCTTCAGAAAGGACACACCGCATTTGTGAAGGGTTTAGAAAGTAGTAGACTTGCTTTTTGTTGGTCTAATTATGTGCCATAAATTGTGCCAAAAAAGTGTCGGAAAACTAGAATTGCAGGAAAAGTGTAGGGACACATAATAAGTATGGAGCACATGGTGCAGCAACAAAAAGAAATGCGGCCGCCAAAAGAACTGGTGCAAAGCCAATAATTAATATAAAATTGATATTTTCTGCAACCGTTATTTAGATGACTGGGACAGCTTCAACACATAGCAGGCCATTTGTGAGATTTTCCAGGGATAAGTGCACATGTGTCCATAACAAGATTGCACACTTTGTGAATATTACAGGCCTAATTGCTATCAATCACTTTCTGCATGTAGATTGGACTATATTATAAAAAAATCAGGATTTACATGTGCAACACCCCTGCCAACATGTAGGCAAGGGAGTTCTTGTGAATAAGGCTCTCCATCTGTAGTATCCCTCTAGAGGAGTCTGATCAACTCACTTTTGCCTCTTCATGTATCGGGCTGCCAGTTGCGCAGCGTTTATCCTACGCCAGGCCCTGCCTGGCGTAGAAAAAACCGCACCCGGCGACTTTTCACGTATGAAAAGTCGCCGGCAGCAGCGAGTGCGCAGGCGCGGGGACAGTAACGCCCCGCGCCGGCCCACTACCGTCCGGCCGCGCCCCCCGCTCGTCCGGCCGCGCCCCCCCTTCACGCCCCTTCACGCCCCACTGGCGTGAAGGTGGCGGATTGGGGAAAATAATCGCAAAAGCTAGCAATAAGCTAGCATTTGCGATTATTTCAGGGCCTCTGCGCCAGTGGCGGTGCGCAGAGGTCCTGATAAATATGCCCCACAGTGTCAGTGCACCACTAGAACAGACACCCAGAACACCCTGGATAAAGCTGCACAGCTACCTCCCAGCCTGCACCTATAACCAGGCTGGTGAATCTACTCCTGAGGATCACTCTCCATGACCACTACAGTAATCCGTAATCTCTCCAGTAATCCGGCATCTGTTCTGAAATAGTTTGGCCTGTTGCCTACAGTTGTTCCAAAATAGAACCAGAAGTCTGGTCCCTGAATACAGCTGTACCACCACGGGCTCCCCATCCATTACCCAGGGACATATGTTACGGACACTAAGGGGTTGCCCCAGGGAGATTCAGTACTTCAGCCTCTCCCTCTCTACATTTTCTTGCACATACCACCTGCTGTAGACATGCCAGGCTGTAGGACAGCCCTCCGGTCCCCATACCAAGCACCGTGGCATCAGCGTGCTCTAGGCTGCAACCGCCAGTCACTCTGGTATTCTGGGCCCCGGCCGCCTCCAGGTCCCAAGAAAAGGCAACGCCCGGTGGGGGATGTTGCACATGAACAAGATAAAACAAAAGATAAAACATTGATTGTTTCCTATATGACTCTCATCGTTGTGTCCTACTCCCAAGTCCCTCCGGACCTGACACTTGTGTCCGTCACACTCACAATGACTGACTGGAGTGATCCCTGGAACATACAGAAGCGATAATTGTCCCTAGCGTCAGTGTCACCTTTCATACTTAAATGTCTCAGCCTTTTTTTACTTTCTTTTATGTGTTTCTTCTTAGATGTCGATTGATGTTAACTGTTTTATGTCCATGGCTTTTTACTTTTTTTTACCATGCATGCCATGTACAGACTTCATAAGTCTCATCATTTCTTAGTCAATGTCATTGAGCACCTACATTGTAATCTAATCCTTAACCCCTTCCCGACGCGCGCCGTACTAGTGCGGTGCGCGCCGGGTCCCGGTGCATGGAGAGGGCTCGCGGGCCGAGCCCTCTCCATAGCCGGTAAGTCTATGCTGCAGTCTTTGCTGCTTACCGGTAACACCCGCGATCGGTGCTAGCACCGATCGCGGGTGTTCTCACCTCGATCGCCGCCGGCAATGCTGCCGGCGGCTTCAAAGAGATGGCGCCGCATGGGCGCCGCCATCTTGTCGTGGATCGCTGCTCCCCGATGACGTTCCGAATACCCGAGGCTACTTCGTTTTAACCCATGCATTACAATGTGCTAATTGCACATTGTAATGCATGGGGTGTAAAATCCACATATACTGCCATACTGTAGTATGGCAGTATATGATAGGATCGATCAGACTACCTAGGGTTAGAGTACCCTAGGGAGTCTGAAAAATAGTAAAAGTAAAAATAAAAAAAAGTTTAAAAAAAAAAAATTATAATAAAAAAACCTAAAAATTCAAATCACCCCCCTTTCCCTAGAACTGATATAAAAATAAATAAACAGTAAAAATCATAAACACATTAGGTATCGCCGCGTCCAAAAATGCCGGTCTATCAAAATATGATAATGTTTTTTCGCTACGGAAAATAGCGTCCAAAGTCGAAAATGCCATTTTTTTGCCATATTGAAAAATATAAAAAAATTAATAAAAAGTGATCAAAAGGTCACACAGTCCCAAAAATTATAGTAATGAAAACGCCATCAAAATTCACAAAAAATTACACTATCCACAGCTCCGTACACCAAAGTATGAAAAAGTTATTGGCCCCAGAAGATGGCAAAATAAAAAAAAAAATATTTTGTACAGGAGGTTTTAATTTTTTTAAATGTATGAAAACATTATAAAACCTATACAAATTTGGTATCCACATGATCGTACCGACCCAAAGAATAAAGTAGACATGTCATTTGGGGTGCACAATGAAATCCGTAAAATCCAAGCCCACAAGAAAACGTCACAAATGTGGTTTTTCACCATTTTCACTGCATTTGGATTTTTTTCCCGCTTCCCAGTACACGCCATGGAATATTAAATACCGTCACTATGAAGTGCAATTTGTTACGCAGAAAATAAGCCATAACACAGCTCTTTATGTGGAAAAATAAAAAAAGGTATAGATTTTTGAAGTTGGTGAGTGAAAAATGGAAGTGAAAAAACTAAAAAAGGCCAAGTCGTTAAGGGGTTAAATGACAGGGATTATGTGCTTTCAACAATCTCAATTGGTAAGAAAGCTCCATTGAGCTTAAGGGGATTACAGGTTAACAAGTAGGATAGATAGGTTCAGCTGGTGGCAAGTGCATTGTTTTCCTACAGCGCCTCCACAGGTGAAATGAAGTGTTACACAATCTTTATTTAAATTATTAGGCACATTCTCTCATAGATCAGTGTCCCTCATGATGGATAACTATCATATGGAGTTTTATATATTCATGAAAAAGATCATTAATATCAGATGTTGAGGCAAACATCTGGTACCCCCACCATTCAGCTGTTCTCAGCAGTCAATGCATAGAGAAAGCATCAGGAAGCAGATTGCTCCATTCTCTGTGCAGTGGACAGAACTGGTTACTGCAGATCAGCTCCCATTCACTTGTATGGAAGATGAGTTGCAATTACTAGACTTGGCCACTAGAGCTGCCTGCTTACTGTTCCATTCTTTGACACAGGTGATCTGTGTGGGCTCTGGATATCAGACTCCCACCAATGATACTTATGATATATCCTAAGGGATATATCAATATATTTAGCTAGAAAATGTTATTTACACCTAAATAACATTGATGGTTATGTATAGAATTGTTTCCCCTAAATCCCTTCCTCATCCAATCCCTTTCCTTCCTTGGTTGAACTTGATGTATTTGAACTCTTTTTTCAATCGTATAAACTATGATACTATGATAAAATAGGACTTTCACTATATAGCAGCAATAGTCAACATTACTTAACATATGTGAGCATTACAAACCAAGTGGGGCCTTACTTTTCAATAAGTATGCATTATTTAGGTAATGTGACATCATTGTATAACTATTATGACATCACTGTGTGCTTTAACCCTTTCAGGACCTCGCCATTTTTTGTTTTTTCATTATTCACTCCCCACCTTCAAAAATCTATAACTTTTTTATTTTTCCACGTACAGAGCTGTGTGACGGCTTGTTTTCTGCGTAACAAATTGCACTTCATATAGACGGTATTGAATATTCCATGCCGTGTACTGGGAAGCGGGAAAAAAAATAAAAATGCAGTGGAAATGGTGAAAAAATGCATTTGCGCCGTTTTCTTGTGGGCTTGGATTTTACGGCTTTCACTGTGCGCCCCAAATGCTACTTTATTCTTTGGGTCGGTACAATTACGGGGATACCAAATTTGTATAGGTTTTTTAATGTTTCATACATTTACAAAAATGTAGATTTTTTTTTTTTAATTTGCCATCTTTTGGCATTTACAGAGCAGTCCCCTCCCTTTTTGGCTACTATTTACATATGGTCACTCAGCTATCAAACAAGGTTGCGGGGCAAATGTGACATGTGAGCATTTGTGTAGCAGTGCTGGAGTGGTTAATGCATCACTGGGCAGGATTCCTATTTCAATGTCTGGGTAAGTTGAGTGACAACCCATACGGGAGCTGTAACCGTAGACATATTGAATGTTACCTAGATTTCCCAGGAAAGTCCACAACGTATGAACAGACGAACAGAATTTTTTACAACCTGACAAACCAAAGATTTATAATTACAGTACATTTATTTTTTGTTAGGAGGAAACATCCGGCCTGTACTATAAATCCTACCCTGCATCTAACCCTTTCCGGACTGACTTACGGCACTGACTACGCAGGCGACATTTCTCGCTCTTCCCTAATAAGGTCGCCAACTTGATTGGTTTTCTAGAATTAACTTAAGAGCTGCTAACCAAATACCACTTGACTATATTAGTCATCTAATAGATTCTCCTGACTGGTTTCCTGGATAATTTACAAATGAGAATCTACTGAAGCAATTACCGAACAAGGCAAAAATCAATTACAATCTTACATAGCGGTAACAAAGGAGCAAGATGCAAGTGCCGCTTCAGATACAAACTAGCATTGCTTGAATTTGCCTGAAAATGTACCGCAAGTAGCACAGATTAAAAAAAGAGAGACATTGTTAGAAGAATCAATGAAGTTAGGAGTGGATATTGCACTCAATTTAAGCCGCTCATTTACGGGCCAAATCTTGAAGATCAGTCATATGTGAAAGCGGGCAGACTACTTGTCTCACTATAGGTATTATAATTGGGAAGAAAGTCTGTAAACACACCAATTATTACTAATATAAGAAAAATGTCATTATTTTCCACTACTAAGCCTGAATTTTCCCAGACGACACTATATATAGAGAGATTTACTCTAATCCAACACCAATGATCATGACCAAGCACACCTACATGTGGCATGATCTGCACTTCTTATAGCTTCTCATACCTTTTTATGAAAAAGTTTTTTAAAATTATGCAAATGAGCCTGAGGGACTCTGCACCAAATCAACATCTATAAATTTTAAAGGGGCATAAGAAGATAAAAGAAGAGCAGATCCTGCCAGAGGGGGCACGTATCAGCATGTTACTGTGCTTGGTTTACAATCCTTTATACTGGTGGTAGATGTCTTTTAAGGGGGCATCTAGTTTAGAATAAACAGTGACATTTTTCAAAAGATTCACTTCTGAATCTAATCTCTGCAAACAGATATTGTTCCCGTCTTCAAAAAGCACTGATATGAAGGTCCTATTTTGTTTCATTAACTTTTTAAACATATTTTCATGGTGGTTAGGGTTATCATTAGGCTCTAGGTTAATGTAAGAGTTAGAACTAGAACTGCTAACGTTGACCCTAATGCTAATCCTAACCCTATTAAAAAATGATTCCTACAAAAATTTACAAAACAAAACCTTTGTAACCCCCTGCCCCTGCACAGGACCAGAAGGGGGTATATATACATTTCCAGGACTATAATCAACAAATAAATTCTCTCACGTTTAATTTTAACTTTGACTATTTTTTTTCTAATTGGACCCAAAACATCTGTAAAGTTCCATAGTTTTTTTCTCTGGCATTTTTGATTTATTGTACAATCATTTTAGGCTTTTCCCATAGACAACAGATGAATATTTGGGGCTCCCAACTTTACATTTGGTGGACACTTAAAATAGAAGGGCATTGCCCTAAAAGAGAGAATCCAGGAAACTAAAAACAGTAAAGCACTGACCTGACGGTCACCACCTCTCTATAATTAAAGGGATTGTTCACGATCATTTATATCTAATGGCAAGTGCTCAAAAAAAAAACCACACTTTTTTCCCTTGGGCATACTTGGGCATACTTGCACAAGTTGCTGGGGCCCAGAGCTGCTGGGGGGGCCCATAATGAATCCATGGGAATGAGGGGAGCTGTATCTAATGAATCCATAGGGGGTGAGGGGAGCTTTATATAAAATAACCATAAGCGGGCTGTTTATAAGATAACCATGAAGGGGCTTGTTTGGTATTTATCATAGGAATATTTTAGGGAACATGGACTGTTTTAGTTTCCTAATTTTTAATGTCGCCATGGGAGTTCACTGCAAAGGGGCCCAAAGAGCCTACGGAAACTTGGAGCCGACCCTGCGCTGCAGCCATTACATATTGTTTGCTGGTGCCACCTCTGTGTACAAATAGAGACTGAAAGTGACAGGGGGTGTAGTTCCGGACCACTACAGTGGAGAAATGTGGTCTTTAGTTTAGTTTTAAGAACACCCTATACAACTAGCTGTACCTTTGTTATTCCTTGCAGGTACTTTTGAGGATTCAACCTGGTAAGTGTCTGGCCTTTGTATGACTCTTGATAGGACAGACAAATCCTCTTCTATCTCTCAATCACTGGTGTAACAGGCTCAGTTGTGATAACCATATGGTAACTGTTTATTGAACATATAACAAAATATTGTAAGGCTATCATAAAATATAAGTATTTTGATCACATAACAAATTATTCATGAATTGAATTATATATGTATCCACACATGCTAGTTCTAAATAAAGCTTGACAAAGCAAATCGGCAATGATTCCGCATCCAGAATTTGGGCCTGTTCTGTTAATATGGAGCACTCTAGAGAGATACAATTCTGTTCCTAAAGCCTCAGGCTGCCTATGCCTGAAGGTAAACATCTGATATGTGTTGTTATTTATATATGTGGATATTTGACTACTTTTGTTAAAGAAACAAAATTGCTAAAATCAACATTCTTTTAATAGCTTATACATAAAAGCCATTAGGGATGGTCCCTTGTTCTCCTGTTCTGCAGGGGTCCCAGTTGTTGAAACCTCGGCAATCTGATATTCCCTAGTGGCTTTGGCGGGACAAACCCTTTAACTTATTAAAAAGTGTCCATTTTGGGTTTGTCTTCACTAAGCGCAAATCTTCAATGCGCAATGCCATAGAGGAAGAAAGATTTTTTGAAAAGGACCTGTCTGTACTTATAATATATAATAATAATTAATAATAATAGTTCCTTTATTTATATAGCGCACACAGATTACGCAGCACTGCACAGAGCTTGTCTAGTCAGTTCCTGTCCCCATGGAGCTCCCAATCTAATCAATCAACCAGTATGTTTTGTAGTGTGAGAGGAAACCAGAGGACCCAGAGGAAACCCATGCAAACATGGAGAAAACATACAAACTCAGTTGACCCTGGGACTTGAACACAGATGCCCAGTGCTGCAAGGCTGTAATGCTAACCAATAAGCCACCATGCCGCCCTATATAAGAGGTTAAACGCCAGCATCTAAGGCAGGGGTCTCAAACTCAATTTACCTGGGGGCCGTTGGAGGTAGATTCTGGGTAAGGCTGGGCCGCATCAAGTTTTCCACACAAAATGCGCTTACAAAATATCATTATTCAGATTCAAATGTCATGGCGTCTCCCAGTGCAAGGAAAGCCCCAAGCTGGGAGACGTGTTTTCTCTATGAATGCGTCCTGTGTACCGAGGGGTCCCAAGCTCCTACCGCACTGAGCCCAGTCAGGGACACTCCATTTTTTTATATTTTTCAAAATGGCAAAATAGTGCCATTTTCGAATTTGGGCGCTATTTTCCGTAACGGGGTTAAACACACTGAAAAACCGTTATCATATTTTGATAGATCGGGAATTTTCGGACGCGTCGATACCTGATATGTTTATGATTTTTACTGTTTATTTATATTTATGTTAGTTCTAGGGAAAGGGGGGTGATTTGAAATTTTAGGTTTTTTTATTATTATTATTTTTTTTTTAACTTTTTTTTATTTTTATTTATACTATTTTTCAGACTCCCTAGGGTACTTTAACCCTAGGTTGTCTGATCGATCCTATCATATACTGCCATACTACAGTATGTCCCCCCCACCAGTAGCCATAATTAATGTCCCCCCCAGCAGTAGCTATAATTAATGTCCCCCCCCCCACCAGTAGCCATAATTAATGTCCCCCCCACCAGTAGCCATAATTAATGTCCCCCCCACCAGTAGCCATAATTAATATCCCCCCCAGCAGTAGCTATAATTAATGTCCCCCCTCCAGTAGCCATAATTAATGTCCCCCCCAGCAGTAGCCATGATTAATGCCCCCCCCCCTCCAGTAGCCATAATTAATATCCCCCCAGCAGTAGCCGTGATTAATGTCCCCCCCACCAGTAGCCATAATTAATATCCCCCCCAGCAGTAGCTATAATTAATGTCCCCCCTCCAGTAGCCATAATTAATGTCCCCCCCAGCAGTAGCCATGATTAATGCCCCCCCCCCTCCAGTAGCCATAATTAATATCCCCCCAGCAGTAGCCGTGATTAATGTCCCCCATAGGTAATATCCCCCCAAATAGCCATTTCCTAACTTTCACCTATGCCCCCCCAAATAGAAACAGGGCCCCATATACTTAAGCAAGATAAAAAATAAAACTCTTACCTAGTTATCCCGCTCCTCTTCGCGCTCTCTCTTCTGCAGATCGGCGCAGGCGACGGCTGATGACGCGTCTGCCAGGTCAGGTGCCGGGTCATGGACCTCAGCAGACCCGGCGCAGGCAGACGTGTCGGCGTCTATGGATGCGATGGGTGGGAACGGCCGCTGAGGTGGGTGGGACGGTGGGCGGATCGGGGGCCCGTTCTTATTTTGAATTGGGACAGCTCCGGGCCCTCCCTGATCCAGCGCACGGACCAGATACAGAACAGTCCGTGCGCTGTAACGGGAAGGCCCGCGGCTGTCACAATTTAAAACATCTGCCCGCTGGGCTGCGCCGAGTTATCAGCGCAGCGCAGGGGTCAGGTGCGGGCCTCTGACTGACCATGGGCCCGGTCTCAGTCGCGACCCCTGCGACCGCGATCGGTACGCCACTTACCGGCTGAGCCCTCTCCATGCAGCGCGACCAGGTGGGGGGCCACAAAATATTGTCCCCTGGTCGCGAGTTTGAGACCCCTGATCTAAGGTTTATTCTTCCCTGGGTATTGGCAGTTTAATTCATCTGTCAATTATATACATTTCTTCAAATGGATGCTATTAAAAAAAGAATTACCCGTTTAAAGATAATTTCTCATAAATTTCTCATAAAGGGTGCACTGAAGACAGCAGGTTCCCACATAGCCACTATGGATGCTATAGACGCAGGTATGGCCCTTTTGTTTGAATGTCACAAATGTCACACTGGAGTCAGTGGCCTTGGGGTTGTAGCAGTTGCAACTGGGGCCATAAGCTAGGAGTACCCATTGTAGAGATTGTAGAGATCCATTGTAGACAAGCTGCCAGACATGTCGTCTTCTATCATGGGATTAGTAGCAGTAGGTCAATATATAGTAATGGAAGGATATTAAATTAAATGTATCTGCAAGAGACTATGTAAAAGAGACTTCTATCAAAGAGACTGCTGAGCCTTAGAGAAGATTTTATGGCCATGTAGAGAAGACATCACTGGATGGAATTACATCTCACTGCATATAACTGTTATCTAAACCATTATACAGGTATCTTCCTTACACAGAGGGAGCAATATATATACACTCACCGGCCACTTTATTAGGTACACCTGTCCAACTGCTCGTTAACACTTAATTTCTAATCAGCCAATCACATGGCAGCAACTCAGTGCATTTAGGCATGTACACATGGTCAAGACAATCTCCTGCAGTTCAAACCGAGCATCAGTATGGGGAAGAAAGGTGATTTGATGCCTTTGAACGTGGCATGGTTGTTGGTGCCAGAAGGGCTGGTCTGAGTATTTCAGAAACTGCTGATCTACTGGGATTTTCATGCACAACCATCTCTAGGGTTTACACAGAATGGTCCGAAAAAGAAAAAACATCCAGTGAGCGGCAGTTCTGTGGGCGGAAATGCCTTGTTGATGCCAGAGGTCAGAGGAGAATGGGCAGACTGGTTCGAGCTGATAGAAAGGCAACAGTGACTCAAATCGCCACCCGTTACAACCAAGGTAGGCAGAAGAGCATCTCTGAACGCACAGTACGTCCAACTTTGAGGCAGATGGGCTACAGCAGCAGAAGACCACACCGGGTGCCACTCCTTTCAGCTAAGAACAGGAAACTGAGGCTACAATTTGCACAAGCTCATCAAAATTGGACAGTAGAAGATTAGAAAAACGTTGCCTGGTCTGATGAGTCTCGATTTCTGCTGCGACATTCGGATGGTAGGGTCAGAATTTGGCGTCAACAACATGAAAGCATGGATCCATCCTGCCTTGTATCAACGGTTCAGGCTGGTGGTGGTGGTGTCATGGTGTGGGGAATATTTCCTTGGCACTCTTTGGGCCCCTTGGTACCAATTGAGCATCATTGCAACGCCACAGCCTACCTGAGTATTGTTACTGACCATGTCCATCCCTTTATGACCACAATGTACCCAACATCTGATGGCTACTTTCAGCAGGATAATGCGCCATGTCATAAAGCTGGAATCATCTCAGACTGGTTTCTTGAACATGGCAATGAGTTCACTGTACTCAAATGGCCTCCACAGTCACCAGATCTCACTCCAATAGAGCATCTTTGGGATGTGGTGGAACGGGAGATTCGCATCATGGATGTGCAGCCGACAAATCTGCGGCAACTGTGTGATGCCATCATGTCAATATGGACCAAAATCTCTGAGGAATGCTTCCAGCGCCTTGTTGTATCTATGCCACGAAGAATTGAGGCAGTTCTGAAGGCAAAAGGAGGTCCAACCCATTGCTAGCATTGTGTACCTAATAAACTGGCCGGTGAGTGTATATATATATATATATATATATATATATATATATATATATATATATATATATATTGCTCCCTCTGTAATATATACATATATATTACAAGGTTACTGTGACCCTAATTTGTAGGACCCTACCAACGCACATGCCATTATGCTGCCATTATGCTGTGGAACGGCACAGATGAGATACAACTGGTTGGCATGAGGAGCACTTGTGCAGGGAGCCCAACCTGAAATTTAAACTAGGGCCTGGAACTCCTTAGCTACAGCCATGATAACTCAAGAACATCAGCTCATACCTCTGATGTAATATATGACATTATTATCAATTTCTGCTCAAGTTTAAGGTGATCATAGTAACATACTCCCTCACTGTCAGGATGGGGGTCTCATCAATCATTTGGAGAAGGACCTTATAAAATCTCGTTATCACAGTGGTTTCTGGTGACTTTATACATTTTTCAATGAAATACATAATGATCCAAGTGGAACCATTCATGAGTTGCAGATTTAGTATTGAGCTGGGGCTACTTTGTGTATTGACACCATACATTAAGCGTAGGTCTATTCCTAATAATACAACCCATAAATCATCATCTTCTTGACCTTCTAATGCCAGGAGGCTCCCAGGCGGGTGCTATAACTCCTAATGGCATTGATTTATTTGTAATAAATGACAACAATATATTACCCCACCATATTTTACCCACTTAAGAATATTCCAGATGGTACAGACAGAAAATTGCAACATCAGATCCTGCATCCAAGTGTATCTAGAGCCCTGAGTATCATTCGTGGGAATATCCCTTTAATCATAGGCATGTCTGGTTAAGACCATTGCTCCCAAAAAGTTCTCTTATGTTTTCCTATGACTACGTCTTGGTAAGGGCTCCGGAAACATAAAAAAGGATAGATCACAGCCTTAAAAACATACAGCAGAAAAAAAGAAAGTGAGTTTATATAACCTGCGTGATACATTTGGAAGGCAGCCACAAATCTTTGTCTCCACTGACTTCTTTGCCAGCAGGGTAGCATAGAATTACTCATAGACACCTCGGTACAGGATGCCCCTTACTGATGTGAGCAGTATCTGAAGTTGACATGATGAAAATCTCACCATTATGCAAAGTTAAGATACCTGGTACCCTTATTTTAGTATTCCTCATGTATTTCTTTTGATTCCTAGTCCCTTGTACACTAATATAAATGGTTACCAGCTTCTCAGACTACTTCATGACTACTGTGCCTCGACAGGCTGAAAATGTCCTCCCCATCCTTGAATGTAACAACTAAGAGCAGGAGAAGTATCCCAGACTACCAAAAAACAGCAATCAGCAACCAATGAAAAGAGTGATAGAAGTTCAGAACATTATATTTTTTACCATGTATTACGTATTTTTACGATTTTCTGTCTTTGAAACCAGAACAAAACAAAGCTGCTTCCATTTATTGATACATTACCCTCCGGTGCTGCTATCCACAGGACTGAATTCATGCGTACCATTTTAATGTACCTACTTTAAAGGGAACCTGTCAGCAGAAACTGACCTAATATGTTGCCAATCAGCCAAAAACCTTCCAGATCATATTTCTTTCATGACCCAGTGTGGTGGCATCATACAGAAGGGAAAGTGAAGTGAAATGTATAAAGTTGGTTGCATAAAGTCAAGGAGGCAGAGATTTTAACACTAAAGTCAAGCTCTCTCTTCCTCAGAAAGCCCCCTTCACCATTATTGATGGTCCTGCATACATAGACATCACTAACCAGAACTCCTGAAGTCCAATGAATGATGTCAACTACTCTGAAAAACTACTCTGCTTGACAATATTCTGTTAGTGGTTTATTATGGGTATTGTTGATGACAGGTTCTCCTTAATTAAAAGGAAATATGCCCCTAGCCAACCTCCCCCGGCTGCAAATTCATCATACTTTCTTGTAGGGCCACTAATACATCTCATAACCCTTAATACAGCTTAATTCCTCCACAAAAAATGTTGTACCCATATGCAAATTAACCCAGAAGTCTTTAGAGGCATCTCTGGAGCGCCCCAAGGCTCCTTTCTTCTTTCCTGTAATCCCTCACACCCCTCAACGCCAACTCTTACTCTCCTCCTACTCTACATCAGTCTAGTGCCCACTACATCTGTACAGCATGTTCCCCAGATTGGTTTTAGAGGAAGCTAAAGAAAGAAGGGGATAGATGGGAAACTGGAGACTGAAGCCGGACTCAGGAGCATGTGCTGTGAGCCTGCACTTGCACAATGTAGATGATCACACAATGGCTTGTATCATGGCACATGCGCCAGTTAATTCATTGTAGTTTAGTGCTCTTTTGTGCATGCGCAATATGCTGAGGCCATCCGAATAGCTTGAGAAGGGGTTAAGAGCTTGAAGTGATGAGAGACAAAGTGACTCTGGGAAGGATTATAGGCAGATAAAATTATGTTGGAGACCTTTCAGTCAATCTTCCCTAGGTGACAGTCTTCCTAATTAGTTTGTATTCTGCTGTATCTATGGTGTCTTGTATAAGAGTCTGGACACCCTAGAGCAGTGATGGCGAATCTATGGCACAGGTACCAGAAGCGGCACTCAGAGCCCTTTTTGTGGGCACCCGGGCCATCACCCCAGCGTACCAGACAAGACTCAAAGAATGTTCCTGCAGTTCTAAGCAACTTAAAAGATGCTGCTTTCAGTCATATTTTGATACTGACTTTGCTACTTGGGACTGTAGGAAGAGGGAGAATTAGACAGGGCAGAATTATCTGTGTACAGAGGGAAACTGGAAAGAAGCTAAAATGATGAAAATGTTCCATCTTTCTATTGTGTTGCTGTCCTCAGGAGGCCAATATGATTGAAAGTTGTTGAAAAGGGAGCAATAAGTTACTACTTTAATTTTTGGTTGGCACCTGGGTTATAGTTTGGGCACTCGGCCTCTAAAAGGTTTGCCATCACTGCCCTAGAGTATTCTCTGTTATTCTGGTGGACCAGTCCAACTCTGATTACAGCAGTGTAGCAGGAGCCTTGGGGTGCTCCATAGAAGCCCACTAAAGCCCTTGTGGGCTGATATACATATGAAGAAAAAGCATTTTCACAAGAAATAAAGCTTGTAATGAGCTCCATATGACGGAGTGATAAGTTTTGGGTGTTAAATGAACCTAAATTATTCCATTTAACTAAAAGGTTATCTTTAATGCGTTATGTGTCAGATTAAGGCTATATTCACACTGCCGTTGCCCGCCCGTACCGTACCGTAGCGGGCAACGGCAGTGTACGGGGAGAGGAGGAGGAGGTGAGCGCAGCTCACCCCCGCCCCTCTCCATAGCAACATATGGTGCACGGCGCCGTATTACGGGAAAAGATAGGACATGTCCTATCTTTTTCCCGGGTACGGAACGGTACGGTGCCGCACGTGTGCTGCACCGTACCGCTCCCGTAGGGTGCCGTGCGCCCATAGGAGTGTATGGGGGACGTATATCGGCCGTATATACGGCGGCCGTATATACGTCCCCCATACGTTCGTGTGAATATAGCCTAAGATGTACAGGTTCTTGCTGTAGTTATAGAGTGTCTTTTATAGTATGAAGTGATGGAGCTGCTGCATTATTGAATAGGATCCCCTTAACAATGCATTGTTATAGTATTTATAAATATTTACCTGAATTGAGCCCCCATTTAGTTCCACATTAATAATATCTCATAACAAGCCCCTACATTTATCAACTTATGAATGTTTATGCCTTTGGATCAACCTTCACTTTATCTACAGTATACACACTGATAAGGATAATTAAAAGAAAGTAATTAACACCTGCACAAATGTTTAATGACATGACTTGCTAATTATCAAGAACCCACAATTAATTAAATATACTTCACATACACCGAGACACTCTGTTCAGATAGGCAAACAATTTCCATCTCAATTAGCAAAAGTAAGGAAGGATGTGCTCCCCGGAAGAGGCTGCTATAAATACTTGTGATGTGTCATTATCTAGACCAGGAACTCCCAGAAATGTCTGACTTACCCACTGCTACCGAATACTGCTGTATGACTCTTAAAGGGAATGTGTCACCAAGCTTTTAGGTTATTTTTAGGACCTTTTCACTACTATCTACACGTCATAACAATAAAAACAACATCCTGAAACTTTCACTGGGGACTTTCACTACTGACAATAGAAAACATCACAACTTATCTCCTGCCCCTCCCTATACAATGACCTCTATATAGGTAACACTGACCCATCATTACATCACTACTGACAATAGATGATGTCACAGCTTATCTCCTCCCCTCCCTGTACAATGACCTCTATATAGATAACACTGACCCATCATTACATCACTACTGACAATAGATGATGTCACAGCTTATCTCCTCCCCTCCCTGTACAATGACCTCTATACAGATAACACTGACCCATCATTGCATCACTACTGACAATAGATGATGTCACAGCTTATCTCCTCCCCTCCCTGTACAATGACCTCTATATAGATAACACTGACACATCATTACATCACTACTGACAATAGATGATGTCACAGCTTATCTCCACCCCCTCCCTGTACAATGACCTCTATATAGATAACACTGACCCATCATTACATCACTACTGACAATAGATGATGTCACAGCTTATCTCCTGCCCCTCCCTATACAATGACCTCTATATAGGTAACACTGACCCATCATTACATCACTACTGACAATAGATGATGTCACAGCTTGTCTCCTCCTCCTCCCTGTACAATGACCTCTATATAGATAACACTGACCCATCATTACATCACTACTGACAATAGATGATGTCACAGCTTATCTCCTCCTCCTCCCTGTACAATGACCTCTATATAGATAACACTGACCCATCATTACATCACTACTGACAATAGATGATGTCACAGCTTATCTCCTCCTCCTCCCTGTACAATGACCTCTATATAGATAACACTGACCCATCATTACATCACTACTGACAATAGATGATGTCACAGCTTATCTCCTGCCCCTCCCTATACAATGACCTCTATATAGATAACACTGACACATCATTACATCACTACTGACAATAGATGATGTCACAGCTTATCTCCTGCCCCTCCCTGTACAATGACCTCTATATAGATAACACTGACCCATCATTACATCACTACTGACAATAGATGATGTCACAGCTTATCTCCTCCGCCTCCCTGTAAAATGTCCTCTATATAGAGAACACTGATCCATCATTACATCACTACTGACAATAGATGATGTCACAGCTTATCTCCTGCCCCTCCCTATACAATGACCTCTATATAGATAACACTGACACATCATTACATCACTACTGACAATAGATGATGTCACAGCTTATCTCCTCCCCCTCCCTGTACAATGACCTCTATATAGATAACACTGACACATCATTACATCACTACTGACAATAGATGATGTCACAGCTTATCTCCTCCCCCTCCCTGTACAATGACCTCTATATAGACAACACTGACACATCATTACATCACTACTGACAATAGATGATGTCACAGCTTATCTCCACCCCCTCCCTGTACAATTACATCTATATAGATAACACTGACCCATCATTACATCACTGATGATAATAGATGATGTCAGAGCTTATCTCCTCCTCCCTGTACAATTACATCTATATAGATAACACTGACCCATCATTACATCACTACTGACAATAGATGATGTCACAGCTTATCTCCTCCCCTCCCTGTACAATGACCTCTATATAGATAACACTGACCCATCATTACATCACTACTAACAATAGATGATGTCACAGCTTATCTCCTCCTCCTCCCTGTACAATTACATCTATATAGATAACACTGACCCATCATTACATCACTACTGATAATAGATGATGTCACAGCTTATCTCCTTCCCTCCCAGTACAATGACCTCTATATAGTGAACACTGACCCATCATTACATCACTGATGACAATAGATGATGTCACAGCTTATCTCCTCCCCCTCCCTGTACAATGACCTCTCTATAGATAACACTGACCCATCATTACCTCACTACTGACTATAGATGATGTCACAGCTTATCTCCTCCTCCTCCCTGTACAATGGCCTCTATATAGATAACACTGACCCATCATTACATCACTACTGGCAATAGATGATGTCACAGCTTATCTCCTCCCCTCCCTGTACAATTACATCTATATAGATAACACTGACCCATCATTACATCACTACTGGCAATAGATGATGTCACAGCTTATCACTTCCCCCTCCCTGTACAATGACATCTATATAGATAACACTGACCCATCATTACATCACTACTGACAATAGATGATGTCACAGCTTATCTCCTCCCCTCCCTGTACAATGACCTCTATATAGATAACACTGATCCATCATTACATCACTACTGACAATAGAAAACATCACAACTTATCTCCTGCCCCTCCCTGTACAATGACCTCTATATAGATAACACTGACCCATCATTACACCACTACTGACAATAGATGATGTCACAGCTTATCTCCTCCCACTCCCTGTACAATGTCCTCTATATAGATAACACTGATCCATCATTACATCACTACTGACAATAGATGATGTCACAGCTTATCTCCTGCCCCTCCCTATACAATGACCTCTATATAGATAACACTGACACATCATTACATCACTACTGACAATAGATGATGTCACAGCTTATCTCCACCCCCTCCCTGTACAATTACATCTATATAGATAACACTGACCCATCATTACATCACTGATGACAATAGATGATGTCACAGCTTATCTCCTCCCCCTCCCTGTACAATTACATCTATATAGATAACACTGACCCATCATTACATCACTACTGACAATAGATGATGTCACAGCTTATCTCCTTCCCTCCCTGTACAATGACCTCTATATAGAGAACACTGACCCATCATTACATCACTGATGACAATAGATGATGTCACAGCTTATCTCCTCCCCCTCCCTGTACAATGACCTCTCTATAGATAACACTGACCCATCATTACCTCACTACTGACTATAGATGATGTCACAGCTTATCTCCTCCTCTTTCCTGTACAATGACCTCTATATAGATAACACTGACCCATCATTACATCACTACTGGCAATAGATGATGTCACAGCTTATCTCCTCCCCTCCCTGTACAATTACATCTATATAGATAACACTGACCCATCATTACATCACTACTAGCAATAGATGATGTCACAGCTTATCACTTCCCCCTCCCTGTACAATGACATCTATATAGATAACACTGACCCATCATTACATCACTACTGACAATAGATGATGTCACAGCTTATCTCCTCCCCTCCCTGTACAATGACCTCTATATAGATAACACTGATCCATCATTACATCACTACTGACAATAGAAAACATCACAACTTATCTCCTGCCCCTCCCTGTACAATGACCTCTATATAGATAACACTGACCCATCATTACATCACTACTGACAATAGATGATGTCACAGCTTATCTCCTCCTCCTCCCTGTACAATTACATCTATATAGATAACACTGACTTATCAATACATCACTTCTGACAATAGATGATGTCACAGCTTATCTCCTCCCCCTCCCTGTACAATTACATCTATATAGATAACACTGACCCATCATTACATCACTACTGACAATAGATGATGTCACAGCTTATCTCCTCCCCCTCCCTGTACAATGACCTCTATATAGATAACACTGACCCATCATTACACCACTACTGACAATAGATGATGTCACAGCTTATCTCCTCCCCCTCCCTGTACAATGACCTCTATATAGATAGCACTGACCCATCATTACATCATTTCATTACTGACAATAGATGATGTCACAGCTTATCTCCTCCCACTCCCTGTACAATGACCTCTATATAGATAACACTGACCCATCATTACATCATTACTGACAAAAGATAATGTCTCAACTTATGTACAGGATGGAAATCTCTATAATAGCCCTTAATGAGTCAGACCTAGTCTATTATCATCCATGGCTGGGAGGCTGCTGTAAAGCACATCTCTAAATGCTGTAAAAAGTGCAGAGAAGCTGAAGCAACATGGCAGGGGGATTTTTCTTCAGTCAGAAAAAAACATTAGAAAAAAGTTATTTATTTGTTTATTATAAATAGATAACAATGAAACATGATTGTACATTCCCTATTTCACTTTAGTGCACTCCTCCTCAGGCCCTGGGCCTTAGTAAACTATATCATTTCATTAGTCATCCTTTTCCAGAGTATTAGTGAGGAATATGATTAGGACTCAGAGGAGAACTCTAATCAGCAAATACCTAAACCCCTAAACAAGTAAATTGTGTCACTTTTGCACAACAATCATCAATTTGTCAGCCGATAGATGGGGGAGGGGCTTAGCTGCCCACGCGTAAGAACGGAAATCAACTCCAAATCTAAGATGTCATTGATTTTCAGACTAGAATTAAGGGCGTCTGTGGCACTTCCTCTGCAGCCTCCAAAAGTGACTCATATCAGACAAACATGACTCTTCTCTGCTCATTTTCACATGACTTTGGAGAAGATTTTTTTTTATATGTAAACAGGCCAGGTTTCACAGAAAAGAGGAAATTCTTGAGAGGACATATCCAAGCCGACATGAGGGAGATAATAGTTTAGTAAAGTAAGAGCTGGTGTTGGTGTCTTTTTTACTAGAAATAAATATCCTATTCCCCAGAGATCTGTCATTTTAGAGAAAATGTGATTCTTAGCATAATGTAATTTGGCTTCTTGGTGCACCAGGGCTGTGGCCATGAATACTACTGCACTTGTTTTAATATTTTTATGCGGCCCAGCTAATAACATGCCCTACAATCTTGTAAAAAATGTATTATATTTCTTTATGGTCAATATCTCTATCTCCTGTCAGTGAATATGTACATTCTTGTTTACATGTACAAAACACACAGTACATCCAGAGGCTGAAGTCTCCTTCCAGCTTGTCCCTAAATGTATTTTTATAAGTCACTTCAAAAGTGACTCCTTTTAGGCAAAAATGACTCTTCTTTGTTCATTTTCACATGACTTTGGAGAAGATTTTTTTTATACGTAAACAGGTTAGGTCACGTTTTCTTGTATTTTTTTTAGCATTTTACGTAGATTACTCATAAACTTTTACAACTTGCTACACTTCAGTCCAGCCAGACAATCTCCTATCCAACTAATGTAAATGTATGAGTGAGGAGTTCAGATTGTGCTTCTTACAATTTAAGTGAACCAAACTATTAGCTTTAAGAATGATTAGGTCTGAGCTGCATTTCCTTTAGCCTCTGGATCTAAGCATGAATATTAGGAGCTAACGAAGGAGCAAAGAACACCAAAAAGTTGTCCATATAAGTATAAAAAATTTAATATAAATCTCTAAACATAATGGAGCAATGTGCATTCTATAGATAGATGGCCCTGCAGAGCTTCTATAAAAATAATAAGATATACAATAATACAACAACAACAACAGAGTAATACATTAATCTGGCCTCCCCTTCTACAAATTCCACAATTCCCTTCCTACTTCCTGAAGTGAGGAGCAGCATTGTATCTGCTATTTGTCAGGAAGCTGTTTAATATGTGCAATGCTCATGGACCTGCCAGATAAGGAACAACCAAGGACCTTTACTATGAGCAATGCTGCAATTCTCCATCCATTCCAATGCTGAGCTGTCTGTAATACATCATACAATACACAACCACATTAGCTGGTCTTATATAGCCCAAACATCACACTTTGCCCACATTAATCATATAACAAGAAGAAGCATGTACCATGCAATGTCTGATTGTATGTCACAGAAGTGTATATATCACCTGTACACAAAGAATACAGAAAGATCTTGTGTTTGCTTCTCACATGCATTACAGCAATAGCTCAAGGCTGATGCCACACACATTAAGGAATCTGCTAAATCTTACGTTTCTGGCTGGAGTAACCTGGGTAATACCCATAATATCCAGTGATCCTCAAGATCCTGTCTTCTATGGTGGCCACACCGTTGGGGGCTGCTTTGACATCCATAAAGATGGAAGGAATTGGAGTAATGTGTTGACCGAAATGTTCCTTACAAGGTTCTGTCTGCTTTAGTCTCTGCTGCTCTGCAAGGCTTGTATGGGGTAGTCCCAAGTGCTACCCAGAGTCTTGACTAATACTTGTGCTGCAAGGTACTAAGATAGTGAGCCTGTTGTAAGCCTCATTAGTGTCACAGTCTGCTGCACTGTAGTAGTAGTAGGAGTAGTAGTAGTAGTGGTAGTAGTAGTAGTAGCAGGGCTCACAGTGATGACTGACAACACTGCTAGTGTCCCAAATTCACAGATGCTTCACTGTTGTGCATTAAACTTCGCTGATGGAAATTGTAGGTTCTTCAAAGGTGCTGATCCAGCAGTGTCCACACTAATACTAGGACTAAACAGCTGCCGTGTATTCCAAGTCTAATGCAACTGTCCACAATGTTGATCCAAACTTATGCTGAGTGCTGATCCACACACTAGTGCTGCTGTGCAAAGTACCGGTCCACAAACTAGTGCTACTGTGTGAAGTACTGATCCACACACAGGAGTGCTGCTGTCCTAGGTGCTGAGTTACACACAAAGGGTTGCTGTCTTAGGTGCTGATCCACAATTACACTGCGCACCAGTGCTACTGATACTGGCACTTCTGCTGTCCCAAGTACTGATCCACACTTATACCGAACACTTATGCTGCTGTGCAAGAAGCTTCTCCACACTTATCCTAGTATTGCTGATCCACAACTATGTAATGACTAGTTCATGGTGCTGATCCACTCTTATACTAAATAACAGTTGATTCACACTAGTGCTGTTGTCCTAGATGCTGCTTCACGCGTGTCCTGAACACTAGTGCTGCTGTGCCAGGTGCTGATCCACAATTAGTCCACTAGTAACCCAGGCTATGGTTGATGTAGCACTTCGGTCCAGACTCCCATTTACCGTCGTGCTCCTCCGTGCTGGAGCAGAAGGGTCCGGACAAACTGTGGTGCTGAAGCAGAATGGTCCGGTGTAGCTATGGTGCTGGAGCAGAAGGGTCCGGATCAGCTGTGGTACTGGAGCAGAAGGGTCCGGTCTAGCTGTGGTGCTGGAGCAGAAGGGTCCGGACCAGCAGTGGTGCTGGAGCAGAAGGGTCCGGTCTAGCTATGGTGCTGGAGGATAGGGTCCGGTCTAGCTATGGTTCTGGAGGATAGGGTCCGGTCTAGCTATAGAGCTGGAGGAGAAGGGTCCGGTCCAGCTTTGGTTCTGGAGCAGAAGGGTCCGGTCTAGCTGTGGTGCTGGTGGAGAAGGGTCCGGTCTAGCTATGGTGCTGGAGCAGAAGGGTCCGGTCTAGCAGCTGCTCGCCAGGCAGTCCCCGGCCTCTGCTGAGCTGCGGCACCGGCTCCTCTCACATGTGTCCCCGGGCAGCTCCGTGCAGGATCAGCTCTGCTGCATCACTGAGGCGCCCCTGCTACTGTCAGTGCTATCCCCGCGGCTGCCTGCCCCTGCTGCTGTCAGTGCTATCCCCGCGGCTGCCTGCCCCTGCTGCTGTCAGTGCTATCCCCGCGGCTGCCTGCCCCTGCTGCTGTCAGTGCTATCCCCGCGGCTGCCTGCTCCTGCAGTGTTATAGCTATAGGTGTAGGACGGCTTCTCATCAGCACAAGCCGGCCTCTGTGCTATCCAGGAGCACACAACTTCTACCGCCTGCAGGTGTGCGACACGACGACTAGGGGGCGCTGCTGCAGAATCAGAGAACTGCATGCACTGAGCCATTGCCTGCGAATAGGACTAGTTCAGCATTTATTGCATCAAGATATTGAACTCCAGTTTACATTTTCTTCATAATGACTAAAACATATTATAGAGATATTAAAATGTTACAATCTCACATTCTGACATCGAATGATATCACAAAAATTGTAATAAATGGATGATTGTTTGAATTATAGGCAAGAGCAATGGAATACAGAATCTGATTTCCTCTCATAAGACTTAAGATGATTTAATAAACAGATGAAAAGGTTGTATATACAAGATACCTTCATCATCTCCTTCCACAAATTGGATTAAAATTTGGTATGAGGTTCCATTGTGACTCTTAAGTTAAAGGGGTTGAAAAAATGGCTTCTTTATTCTAAAAACAGCTCCACCCCTGATCATGGGCAGTGTGTGGTATTGCAGTTCACCTACTATACCTGAACCAACCATTGTCTGTTTGGATAAAAGCAGCCATGTATTTCATCCACCAGACAATCCCTTTAAGGCCACCTAACCATAGGGTCCCATTCCAGCTGCAGCAGCTGCTTCTCTTCATTGCTCATCATTAGAGAGATATGCAAACTTCAACCCTGGAAATTTCATCCATCAGAAGCAATTTGGCAAATGGATTGCAGTGTTTATCAGTGATCAGACTTTGGATCTTTTGGATCCCTTAGGCCTCATGCAGACAAACGTAAGGGGAGCCATGATCACGGCACCCATAGACATCTATGGCAACCAGTTATGGTGCGGTGAGCACATCTTGTCTCAACATACTGTGACCGCATCAGGTGGCTGCATGGAAACTTATAGGACATGTCCAGCTTTCAATGGAGAGGGGAGGAGTGAGGAGCACCCAACCCTCCTCTCTACTGCACCCTGCTGTGTGCTCACCCATGCTATGACACAAGCAAATTTTATAATTAACCCTGAAATAACCAGTACTGAAGAGGCATTGACACTATTTAGAGTTTTAGGGGACATGATGGTTTAATAATGCTTTTCTTGTGACACAAATTCATGTATACAAAGTTTACATGTTTTAATTTCAGGTTTAAGTTACAAAAAAAAGTGGGTAACTAAAAAGCGGGAAACATTTTTTCAAGACTAAATAGGTCTTGAAAAAATGGCAGCACTCCAAGATTCAATCCAAACACGATTGTGTACCTTTATTTAAACGACCACTGCAACAATCGTGTTTGGATTGAATCTTGGAGTGCTGCCATTTTTTCAATTAAATATATATACATATACACATAAACATAGGGGAAGTTTATGTTTTATATATATCATATCACTCCTAAATGTTTGTTTTTAATGCATGAGATAGATAAAAAAAATATTAGATTTTTTGATTATGAAGACAGCTTTTGGAGCTGGACTTACCTGTTGTTAGATATTTCACTCCATAGAAGCTGTAGAATCTTGTACTCACTCAATTCACAGGTGTTTATGGCTGCATATCCCAGGTGAGATGACTTACCAGCTTCTGCCAGCATCTTCACAAGGCCCTTTGCTTTTGTTCTTGGATCCATATGCACTTTTTTGGACCAAAGCACATTCATCTCATGGACACAAACCAGTCTCCTTCCTGAGCAGTATGATGGTTAGAAATTTCCCATCTTGTTTGTACTTATGCATAATTGTTTGTACAGATTAACAAAGGTAGCTTCAGGTTTCAGGAATTGCACCCAAGGATGAACCAGACTTGTGCAAGTCCACATTTCTCTTCCTGATATCTTGGCAGATTTTTTTTTAGACTTTCCTATGATGCTACACAAAGAAGCAGTGTGATTCAGGTGTGACTTAACATACATCTACAGGTGTTTCTCTAACTCAGATGTTGCCAATACATTTCTAAGACATGACAGCATCATGTGGGCTATCACAAATTGTTTAAAAGGTAATAGTAATCTGTATATAATCTTTTGACTTTGGAAAAAGTCATAAAATTCTCTTTGTCTCATAATTCTGGCATTTGGGAAATATTAATACTGTTGGAAATCCTAATTGCCCTAAATGGGAAATGTTTATTTTGATTTCATGTCAGATAGTTAGAAAAACATCATATGTGTCCTTTATATAGTGTATGTAAACTTTTGGTTTCAACTGTAGATTTAAAGGAATCTACCATCAGGATCCAGAAATCGAAACCAAATACACTTACATGCTTGTGTTTGCCCCCTTTGTCTGATAGTTCTTTATGGCCTATTTCTTCTAAAAAACAAGTGTAAAAATTATGCAAATCAGCCTGAAGAGCATTTTAGGGCATATCATATGGTCGCATTTGCAGTGCACAGCTTGATTTGCGAAATGCTGGCTATGCACTACATAGACAACCAAGTGTGCACAGGAATAGCTGTTAGCGGGTAAAGTTAGTGGGCAGTAAGCCTGCATAGGAGGAGTAAATAATAGATGACCCCCTGGAGCCCCTCAGGCTAATTTGCATAATTTTAAAACTATTTTTTTTTTTAGGAAAACAAGGGCATAAGTAGAGCATCTCTCAAGGGGGCATACACCAGCATGTAAATTTGTTTGGTTTAGATTACATATTTAAATGACCAGATTAAAAAAATCTGTAAAGTGGTTGTACAAAGACCCTTTTATTGCGATTAAAAAGAAAAGCTATTTTCTTTAAGAGACATGATCCATCCATGTATTCTTTCATTGCTGAATTCCCAGCATTTAATTGTCCCACTATAATGAATGTACCCCCTTAAAAGTGTCTGATAGTTGAAGATACTAAGAGACATTTTTTTATTATTTCCACAGTTTTGATTAATCTTTTGGTTTACGAATCCAACAGGTTCAGGGTAAGTTGTTATTATTTGTCTCTGTTGCAAATCAAGGTGTGCCAGACCTAGGACTTACCCCACTGTACGCTCATACTGTGGTATACAGCCTCCAGTTCCCACCCCACTACTTGAAAGCGGGAAGAGAAATGAACACTGGCCAGTGATTCGCTGGTGTCAATGTGTCAGGTGTGAGGCAATACGGTTGCTTCCGTCCCCAATAGACGATTTTGGCCTCCGCTGAACGTATAATGAGCTCTTCAGCTGGCAGCAGGATAATATAGAGAGGATTGCTGTATTTTCATGCAAAGTATACGGTGCAGACGCAGGTAAAAAGGATGCCTACATCTGCCAGCATAAGTCTATGGAAACTTTCATCTTATACCCGATACCCATGATATCAATGTAGAAATATTAGAAATATGGTTGGTAATTACCTCTGACTCTGTATTAATCATTCAACACTGAATGAGAACCGTGACTTTTACCAGTTTTACCCAAGCAAAGCCGCCCTTACACCTATTATTTCTTTGTACTATAAGTTTAGTTTTATGTTTATATTATATTAGGTTTATACTTAAAGGGGTATTCCCATCTGGGCATTTACATTTAATTGAATTTATATGCCATATATAAACATTTCTTCAAATGGATGTTATTAAAAAAAAATGCTCCTGTGTGAAGATAATTTCTCATAAATGTAGTGATATAGTCCCCCGGACACGGCCACCTCTGCTGGAGGGAATTGCATAAAGAAACAAAAGGTTATTGTATATAAAATGTCCGGGAGTTACTGCATGTCCCACAGCCGTCCTGTAGCAATGATTGCTGAATCCTGGTAGTCCGGCAGGACTCTATAGCGCATGTCTGGCCACCGCTGCCTAAATGTGAAGTGGTCGTATCCGAGGAAGCTATCTGGTTTCTAAGGGACAACATGACTACATTTATGAGAAATTATCTTAACACAGGAAATTTTTTTTTAATAACATCCAATTGAAGAAATGTTTATTTATGGCAAATTAATTCAATTAAATGCAAATGCCAAGATGGGAATACCCTTTTAAGGACACCCAACTTACAGACGAGCCCCTCTTCCCACTGTGACCTCTGGTAAAGTTCCCTGGATGATTTACTTTAGTCCCAGGCTACAATAATCAGCTGTAAGGTGTCTATAATGAAGCTTTATTAATAATCCTTGGTCCCATTGGAGTAAAAAATTTTAAAACTCCAATTGTCACTAGAGCAAAAAAGTTTTTTGTCTGGAACTACAATTATAAAATATACAGTTCGACTTACTTACAAATTCAACTTAAGAACAAACCTATGGAGCTTATCTTGTACGTAACCCAGGGACTGCCTGTACACAACATGGATAAGATGTATAACAAACCTTTCCCTTACAATTATCCAGACCCTACATTAAAATGGTTGCGCAGCTTTTGTGGTGACGATGTTGATTTGGGCAAGATGACAAAGAAAAAGGGTAATGCAGTTTTTAACTGGAAAAAGGACATCCCATCAGCATCTGCCAACAGCACAATCTTATTAAACTGCCAGTGTGATGGATTGCAAAGACATTGAATAAAGTCCAAAATACAGAAAGGCAATGGCATTATGCTATCATTAATAAGTGACACCATAGGAATGCAAAGTAAATATTACATGGAGAGGGATCTACAGAAATCTATTAACAAGGGTAAAATGTGACGCTTAATGCCATATGGGAAAACATCCTATAGATCCATCCAAGAATCCCTGACCAATTACGTATTCCTCTCGGCAGTAAAAATACTAAACCATTGAGCATTCCCGGTCTACAGGCACATTATTTAGGGCAGTTTTAATAAATGGGTAGATGAAGTATAAGCCCTGGGCAAGGATAACCGCTATAAATTCCCACATAATGGAGTCTGAATAACATAAGAGCTAAAAAGCTTCCATTTATATTATGGCGCCCAAAAGAGAAAGGTGATCTATTATATTATCCGGAATATTGGAATAACGCACAAAAGACACAAATAGGTTAAAGTATAATCATTTTATGGGTTTGCCTGCATTTTCTTTTTGGATAGTCTTTTTCCTATGTGTAAGTCTGTAGGAAAATGATATAATAAGATGAAATAATTCTGCAGCCTTTGTGGCAGAGAAGTGGATTCAGACAGAACGGGAAATAAAGAGGACACATTAATCCTGCTATATCCACACTTTTTGTTTAGAACGTAGCAGATTTATGAAATATAAAAACGCTGCTAGGATTGGTTTTATGGGATACAAAGTTCCTTTTATAACAGTCCAGAAACACTGCCGATTGTCTACAGCAGCATTACACAGTAAACTCATCTTAGGGCCGGTTCAGTTCTCCATTAGTAATTTTCTTCAGTTATTTTGAGCCAAAAACAGCTTGTGAAAAACACAGAACCAGTACAGGATTACGTGCAAGATGGGTTCTTTAGGTTTGTTCTTAAGTTGATTTTGTATGTGAGTCGGATCTGTATATTTTATAATTGTAGCTCCAGACAAAATTTTTTTTGTCCCTGTGACTTTTGGATTTTCAAAAAATCTTACTATAATAGGACCAAGGATTATCAATAAAGCTTCGTTACTTACTAAAGTAAAGTATCCAGAGAACTTCACCAGAGGTCACAGTGGGAAGAGTGATCCATCTTTAACTAGGGGTCATCTGTTAAACAGGTGTCCTTAAGTCGGGGACCACCTGTACAAGTCTTTCCATTATACCTTACATCTCATTGGAAAGACTTGCACCTGTTCCGTGTTTTCCAAGGCTCAGAATAACTGAAAGAAAAAACTGAAGACCTATTGGAAATGTGAACTGGGACTACCTCTGCAGGATAAATTATTTTTATTATTTTTACACTTCAGTTTTTATATATAGTTGTGGTTGAGGAACCACCCAATAGCAGAGAAACTAACTACAGGAGAAAGAAGAGATAAGGTCAGGATAGGCACAACTCTCTGAGCAAAAGGGACTAAAAGAGGACCGAGCTTCTTAGATGCAATGGGGACACAGTGAACCAGATCATGATAGGGGATCATGGCCTCAATACAGCTTGGCTAGACTATATCAGGTAGCCAAGGTTGCCATGTTTTAAGAAATTGCTACATTTTATCCACTCTAATTGCAGAAATCTTCTCAAAAAGAAGCATTTTGCTGACCCTAGAATTCTAAATGGTTATTTCAAAAGATAGGAGTTGGCCGGTAGTTTGTATTGGGGCAGAAGCTCCAATGCTAGCCCTGGCTCCCACGCTGTCACATGCAGTAACATGTTGTTAACTTCTTCTGTCTTCATGTATCAGTAAGGTCTTCTGATTGTTAAAGTAACCCACAAATTAAGAATTAAATGGAGCCTCTAGAGGAGCTTGAGTCAACATCTTTATATGGTTAAAATCACACAATGGGGCTTATTTACTATGCATCGCACTTTCGGTGGACTGTGCGTCTTTTTCTGGGAATGTGCAGCTTTGATAGGTATTCAACGGATATGGGATTTTGTCGCACGCAATCATTTTCTGTTGCAGTTACGCTGGCTTCCATGCGACACAAATTGGGGGTTGTGCCGTCGTGCGATCTGACTGATTCAGACTGAGTGCGGGATTTAAGTTTCAAATTGTATCACAAGACAATGCACTTACATGCAGCAGGAAGAAGAAGGTGAACCCCATTGGACCTGAGTGGGGAAGCAACACATGCAGGTTATTGGACGCACAATCTAAGTGGATCACAGCACAGTGCATTATCATCGGACAATGCACTTTCGGTGGACTCCGCGGGTAATTAAATGTGCCCCAATGTTTTAATCACATTTTCAAGTCAAAACCAGAAGTAAATTCTGCATTGCTGGATTCACTTGTGGCTTTGGCTCGAAAATTGCAAGTATAAAGGCATATGTGCTTCCAGCCTAGACTTGCGTGACTACATTAAAGATTTTAGCATGGATTCTAGAACATAAATCATGGTTGCGGAAATGGATTACATGTCTTATGCTTTTGAATACAGTATTCAGTCAAAGCAACACAATCTTACAGAATTGGTGATAGTTATAGGAAGCAAACAGAAGTTGTCAATAAACAAAAGACATAACGGTGTTTCAACATCTATGGTTCTTAGGCAGTATTTTACATCCCTAATCAGTGCTGATAATGAAGAGAGAGTTGGATAAGTCAGAGGATAGGTTTCTTTTTCAATCTTCTCCCAGTTCTGTTTTTTCAGAAAGCTAAGACTAAGGTACATTGTCCACAGCTGGCTGAGACAATAGGGCACCTTCACTTACCCGGCCGCTGGAGTTCACAGAAAGTGCATTGTCCGACAATAATGAACTAAGATCGTGCGCCCGATATCCTGCATGCGTCGCTTCCCCGCTCAAGTCCGTCGGAGTTCACCTTCTTCATCCTGGTGCTTGTAAGTATTGACGACACAATTTGAAAGTTAAATCCCACGCTCAGTCCGAATCAGTCGGATCGTCTGATGGAACGCCCCCCCCCACCCCCCATTTGTGTCGCATGGAAGCAGCGCAGCTGCGCCAACATTCGATTGCGCGTGACACAATCCCAGAGCAGAACCCAGTTAAATACCTGTCCAAGCCGCGCAAATCCTGAAAATGTTGGACAGTCCGACAAAAGTGAGCAGCGTGACCCTTCGTAAATAAGCCCCAATAACTTCAGACCTAACAGCAAAGCAAACAGGTCATCTGTCCACATCAACTGACATCTGCTACTTAATAATGTAGGAAATACATCTATTAGGAATAAAGTGAATGGTGTATAATACAAGCGTTGCCAACCTCCTTCATATGTATTCAGTATTAGGAGGAAGATCATAAATAACCGATTTTTACCACAAAGATCAGCACAGGTGAACTGTATTTGGCTTCTCTTTTGTGGCGGCATGACAGAGGCAGTCATATCCTTACAGGGGCTTACTTTACAAGTACTAGGCAAAAGTTTAGGTTAAAGGACACCTACCACCAAGATGAAGGACTGTATGCAAATGAGCCTGAGGGGCTCCAGGCTATAATGGTGTTAATAGAGCATTTGCATACAGTCTTTCACCCTGGTGGTAGATGTCCTTTAAGGCACCCACACAACTTTCTACATGGCCAGCAGTACCTTTTAGTATCTGACATGAACCAATAATGCAGTATCAGCAAATATTAGGAACACAGGTCCAAATCATCCAGCCCCACCTGGAAAATCTACATTAATTTGGAAACAGCATACATATCAATCATACATCTGTGTATCTATGTGTCTTTAACCGGTTAAGGACCGGGCCCTTTCCTGTTTTTTCATGTCCATTTTTCACTCCCCACCTTCAAAAATCTATAACTTTTTTATTTTTACACGTAAAGAGCTGTGTGACGGCTTGTTTTCTGCGTAACAAATTGCACTTCATAATGATGGTATTAAATATTTCATGCCATGTACTCGGAAGCGGGAAAAAAATTCCAAATGCAATGAAAAAATGGTGAAAAAACGCATTTGCGCCATTTTCTTGTGGGCTTGGATATTACGTCTTTCATTGAGCGCCCCAAATGACATGTCTACTTTATTCTTTGGGTCGGTACGATTAAGGGGATACCAAATTTGTATAGGTTTTATAATGTTTTCATACATTTACAAAAATTAAAACCTCCTGTACAAAAAAATTTTTTTTGATTTTGCCAACTTCTGGCGCTAATAACTTTTTTATACTTTGGTGTACGGAGCTGTGCATGGTGTCATTTTTTGCGAAATTTGATAATATTTTCAGTGATATCATTTTTAGGACTGTACGACCTTTTGATCACTTTTTATAGATTTTTTTAGATTTTTCAAAATGGCAAAAAAGTGCCATTTTCGACTTTGGGCGCTATTTTCCGTTACGGGGTTAAACGCATTGAAAAACCGTTATCATATTTTGATAGATCGGGCATTTTCGGACGCGTCGATACCTGATGTGTTTATGATTTTTACTGTTTATTTATATTTATGTCAGTTCTAGGGAAAGGGGGGTGATTTGAAATTTTAGGTTTTTTTATTATAATTTTTTTTTTTAAACTTTTTTTTATTTTTATTTATACTATTTTTCAGACTCCCTAGGGTACTTTAACCCTAGGTTGTCAGATCGATCCTATCATATACTGCCATACTACAGTATGGCAGTATATGGGGATTTTCTTCCTCATTCATTACAATGTGCTATCAGCACATTGTAATGAAGGGGTTAAAACGAAATAGCCTCGGGTCTTCGGAAGACCCGAGGCTACCATGGAGACGGATGGCCGCCCCCCGATGACGTCACGGGGAGCGGCGATCTCAGGTAAGATGGCGGCGCCCATGCGCCGCTATCTGTTTGAGGCTGCCGGCAGCTTTGCCGGCAGCCCACGCTGTAAAAACACCCGCGATCGGTGCTAGCACCGATCGCGGATGTTACCGGTAAGCCTTTGCTGCAATATGCAGCAAAGACTTACCGGCTATGGAGAGGGCTCAGCCCGTGAGCCCTCTCCATGCAGCGCGACGCGACCGCCGCCGTGAATACACGGCGGGCGGTCGCGAACCGGTTAAACATAGCACCTCAGCTCTGTTTATGTTAGACACAGCTATAGCAGCTGTAGCTGTAAACTTATTCTCCAGTTATATCTAGTGATTAGAGATGAGCGAGCACTAAAATGCTCGGGTGCTCGTTATTCGAGACGAACTTTTCCCGATGCTCGAGTGCTCGTCTCGAATAATGAGCCCCATTGAAGTCAATGGGAGACTCAAGCATTTTTCAAGGGGACCAAGGGTCTGCACAGGGAAGCTTGGCCAAACTCCTAGAAACCTCAGAAAATGATGGAAACACCACGGAAATGGACAGGAAACAGCAGGGGCAGCATGCATGGATGCCTCTGAGGCTGCTTAATCGCATCATTATGCCAAAATTATGGGCATAATTATATACCCTAAATGGACTCAGGCTTCACTAAAGGAGGTGAGCAAGAAGCGCTGAAATGATTTCCTATGTGAACAAAAGGTTGACGGTATATTTATTCGATAACACAGCATGGTGGCGACATAGTGACCAAGTTCCATAACGTATCTGGTGAAACACCCGAAAAATGAGCCTGACACAGCTCTTTTGATAAGGGGACGACATGTGGAGGCAGCCATGGAGACGACTTCCATGATAAAGAGCGACAGTATGGGGCATCCATATTGCGCTGCTATGATTGCAACTTCAGGTCTCCAGCATGGCGGCGACAGATGGGCCGAGTTCCACTATGTATCTGGTGAAACACCTGAAAATTCTGCCTGACACAGCTCGTTTGATAAGGGGATGATGTGCTGTGGGTGGGAGGAGGAGGAGGCATAGTAGGCCTTTGAGACCTGGACCGAGGTAGGCCCCGCAATCCTCGGCGTCGGCAGTATATGACCAGCCCCAGGGTCAGACTCGGTCCCAGCCTCCACCAGGTTAACCCAATGTGCCGTCAGCGATATATAGTGGCTCTGCCCGGCAGCACTCGTCCACGTGTCCATGGTCAGGTGGACCTTGTCAGAAACGGCGTTGGTCCGGACACGGATGATGTTGTTTGACACGTGCTTGTGCAGGGCTGGGAAGGCACATCGGGAAAAGTAGTGGCGGCTGGGGACCGAATACCGAGGGGCGGCCGCCGCCATGAGGTTTCGAAAGGCCTCGGTCTCTACCAGCCTATAGGGCAGCATCTTTAGCCTAAGCAGTTTGGAGATGTGGACGTTGAGGGCTTGGGCGTGTGGGTGGGTTGCACTATACTTCCTTTTGCGCTCCAGCGTCTGGGGTATGGAGAGCTGAACGCTGGTGGATGCTGTGGAGGCGAAGATGGGGTTTTCGCACGGGAGGTGTTTGGTCCGGGGTCCTGGGCAGGGGGCTGACTAGCAGATGACACAGGGGAAGGAGCAGTGGTGTGCCCGGCTGGAGGTGAATGGGCTTGGTGCCATTGAGTGGGGTGTTTAGCATTCATATGCCTGCACATACTGGTGGTAGTTAAGCTAGTAGTGGTGGAACCCCTGCTTATCCTGGTTTGGCACAGGTTGCACACCACAGTCTGTCGGTCATCCGGTGTTTCTTTAAAGAACCTCCAGACTTCTGAAAATCTAGCCCTCGCCACGGGAGCTTGACTACGTGAAACATTTGGCACTGATGCACCAGCTCTGCCCGGCCTCTCCGTCTGGCCCCACCACTGCCTCTTCCAACCTGTTCTGCTATAGGACTCGCCTCCGTCTCACTGTGTTCACCCGGCCTATCAACCCAGCTTGGGTCTCGGACTTCCTGCCCTGACAACAACTTCACCACTGTCTGACAACCGTGTCTCCTCATCGTCCGACACCTCTTTACACACTTCTTCCACTACGTCAATGATGTCATCATCACCCACAGACTGCGACCGGTGGAAAACCTGGGCATCGGAAAATAGCTCAGCAGCAATCGGACAAGTGGTTTGTGACTGTGGGTAGGGTCCAGAAAACAGTTCCTCAGAGTATGCTGGTTCAAATGCCAAATTTTGCTGGGAGGGGGCAGGCTGGGGGGAAGGAGGCTGAGCTGTAGGAGTGCTGATTTCGGTGACATGGGTGGACTGCGTGGAAGACTGACTGGTGGACAAATGGCCAGAAGCATTGTCTGCAATCCACGACATCACCTCTTCGCACTGTTCTGGCCTCAACAGTGCTCCACCACGAGTCCCAGTAACTTGAGACATGATGAACCTAGGGAGTGTAGCTCTGCGGCGTTCCCCTGCTCCCTCATCAGCAGGTGGTGTCTCACCCCGCCCAGGACCACGGCCTCTGACCCCTGCAGTAGTTGGACGCCCACATCCACGCCCTCGTCCTCTACCCCTAGCTCTCGGGTTAAACATTTTCAAAATGTGTAAACTTTAAAACATTTTTTTTTTCTTAAACAAAACGATGCTATCCTACTGCTATAGCTAGTTTCTAACCTACACTGACAGCACACAACTGGATTTTGTGCTGTGCCTGATGACTTTGAGTTATAAACGTAAATATACATAAAAAAAATAAAATCAGCAGACTGTGCCTAATTCTAATCAAACCCCTAATAAATTGTCCCACTTCGGTGTTTGAGGTGGATATGTGTGTCACTAAGAGCTAAACACAACGGTCGCAAGTCTCCCTGCAAATTCCTCACAATATGGTACTAGCTGCACTACTAGTGGCAGCAAGCCCAGCCACAAGCAAACCAAAAAAAAGTAAATATATAACGTTATTGTAGCCCTAAGAAGGGCTGTTGGGTTCTTGTAGAATCACTCCTGCCTAACACTATTCTAATAGAACAGCCTAACGCTTTCCCTGACCAGCAGCAGCTCTCTCCCTAGCAGCATCCAGACAAAGACTGATCCGAGCAGCGCAGGCAGGGGATATTCTATTCCAGGGTCACCTGATCAGGCCAGCCAACCACTGCTATCGACGTGTAAGGGTACCACGTCATGCTGGGTGGAGTGCAGAGTCTCCAGGCTTGTGATTGGCTCTGTTTCTGGCCGCCAAAAATCACAACGGCAGGAGATGCCATTTTCTCGAGCTGGCGAAATACTCTACTAGTGATGTCTTTGCTACATGAAGTAAGAATTGAGTCAAAGGAGAATACTGTGACCCATGCAGCTGCATATTTCTCCATAGCTTTAGTTACTTTATTATATACTCGAGGAAGGACTCAACTAGCCATCAAGAGTATAGTGCACAGAGTAAAGTTGAAGGTTTCACAATACTTAAATTACTTGAAGTCAAAGGATCACTAAAATTACTCTGGGCAGAACTATAAGTATATACAGCATTTGTGCTCTGAATCTTTTTATGCCATGAACCACTGGAAACATCATTACACACATGGGGGGGGGGGAATTAACTAATTCTGGCGCAACCACGCCAAAAATTGTGCCTAAAAATGGCGACAAAATACACATAAATGTGATGAATAATGTGGAAAAGTTAGAGCACACCCACTTGCGTCCATAAAAGAAGGAAGAGTCGGGATAGTCGGAAACATCTGTTCTTTCTGGTGCAAAGTCATAAATGATCCGCAACAATTCTGCGCCCAAACAAACGAAAGATCCCAGCATGTTTTAGACGCAGAGACGATAATACATCAGCCCCATTGTGTAAAAGTACAATATACAATCTAGATTCGAATGCAAAAGTTACCACAATGACAGTCTGTATGGTTCCAAGCAAGAAATTTCTTTAGTCAAAAGATGCTGTACAGGAACAGTGTGGGGCCTGGCGACGGGCCGTTTTGTACCATTTAGTGCATTCTCAAGCCAAGAGGGCTTTTTTTTTTTTTTTTTAATTTATTATCAACGACAGCCTATATAATTCCCTGAGTGGCAACACACCGAAGCTTCTATGGGAGAAGATGGTCCATTATATCAGAAGCCAAGGAACAGATGGTGATTTTTTTTTTGTAGCATCAACACAAAATACAGTAGCTTTGTACACTGGTGCATTTATATATGCCAGTATGCATAACCCCACTGACATACATCAGCGTTGTTTTTGGAATTTGTGCAATATAATCTCAAGTGCTGCCATCTGGATGAGCCCTTACACAGAAAATTCCTCCATCAACCTGAGAATGGAAGCAATAAAGTAACTGGCACATATCTACTAATACCTTGCAAACAGAGTAGACATAGGTTGTTCGGTATTAGGGAAATATTTTCAGGCAGCAGGGGCATATATAAAACTTCCATAAAATATGTAATGTTATATAGTACTGAGTATAGGTCTAGTCCAAACCTGTATGATAATAGGTACTCCTTATCTTTTATATTAAGTAGCAGCACATTTACTAATATTGAGAATTTTGGACAGACTAAAACCGAAACATAAGAATAAAACAGGATGGCCAAAATTACGGTATATTTTAATGTTACATATAAATGACAAACCTAGGTTCAAATCAGATCCATTAACATTGTGCTATAAACAATCCTCTGCCCTCTTCCAATCTAATAAAGAGATGGTATTTCACTTGCATATATTATCACTTTTTAATTGCGGGGACAATTCATATGTTCCTACTTCACATGTTTTCCTTGCCCAGGAGATTGCAGCATATCCCCTTTCATGTCTATGAGTTTCCTGCACAGCCGGTTGGCCATGATCACTGCTGCGCATGCAATGCATGAAAGGAAAGCACTGAAGGGACAGACCACCATGATCGTAATGTAATGTCATAACAGAAGACTATGAATGAAAATGTAAAAAAAATTGCTTTAAATGGCTTGTTAAAGAAAATGTGATAGAGGAAGCCACATAAGAGTGCTATGTATCTTTTCTAGAGCCTTATCCCAGACAACTTCTGTAATGCTTTAGTGTTTGGATGAACCAGTAAACTTGTGACTTGTCTCCTACAAACATATCAATGTATGCAGTAGATTTAACCATGTGTTACTAAAATCTATAAATTCTTCATATTAATATTATGAACCACATATTAAAGGGAACCTGTCAGCAGAAATTGGCCTTATAACCTACTACTAGTATGTTGTCAAGCAGCTAAACACCTTCCAGATTGTGTTTCTTTCATGAAGCAGTAAGGTGGAATCCTTGAGAAAATCTACTTTGAAGAGAGACGAAAATTGGTTGTATAAAGACAACAAGACAGGGATTATAACACTAAAGTCAAGCTCTCTCTTTCTCATAAAGCTCTCTTCACTGTAATTAATGGTCCTTCATCCAGAGACATCACTAACCAGATCTCCTGAAGTCCAATGCATTTGTCAACCACAGAGGAGGCGTTCAGAGCTCCTCACTTTGACTACAATGTTAAAATCTCCGCCTCCTTGACTTTATACAACCAGTTTACATCTCACTTCAAAGTTGATCTTCTAGTTGATGCCATCACGCTGGGCCATGAAAGATAAACAAACTATAAGGTATTACGCAGTTTGACAGTATACAGCTAGTGGTTTATTAGGCCAGTTACTGATGACAGGTTCCCTTTAAGTGACAATGTAACTTCGAAGAGTTTGTAATACTTAGAAATTACAGCAATGGCAACCTACCTATACCCTATGCAATGTGTACTAATTTTAATAGTGGCAACAACCCATACCCCACTAGTGGGTAATAACAACAAGTAAGAAGACCTTACCCATACCCTCTCTAATATGCAGTAATTTAAATAGTGGCAACAACCTATGTGTAGTAATTACAATTGTGGCAACCTACCCAAACATTATCTATAGTGTAGTATATAGGATAGGGTATGGTACACATACACTATCCAACATGTGTTAATTTATGATATAATCTTCACTATTACATCAGTCTAAGGATGGTATTTTTTCACATTAGTGATTTATCACTGAACCCATTTTGGCTTATGGACACATACATATTGGTTTTCTCTTCCTGGCTTCAGTGATTTGTCACTGATGTCTTATGGAACCATTACATGCAATGGTCTTTTTCACACTTCAGTTTTTTTTTCAGCGAGTTTAGATCCTGTTATTTTTTACAACAACTGATCAATGAAAAAGCCTGGGGAAGTAAAGCCATCAGGGAAGTAAAAAAAAAATCTGTTTGTGTCCATAAGCCAAAAGGGTTCAGTGAAAAATCATTGATGTGGAAAAAAACCGCCAATGTGAAAACACCATAATATACAAACCAAGAGCAATTCAGCATAGTTCTCCCAATAGTAAATGTTCTTCATTGTAAAACAAATCATTAGAATTAGATTATTAGCTAAATGATGGGTTGATGCTCCCATATGACTTCTCAGTGGGAGATGCCGAATGCGGAAGCCTCCTCCTTGTCTTCTCGTCATGTTTTGGCACAAAGGGAAGCTCGGAGTCATATGTTGGATCACACTCCATCTCCTCAGCTCTCCGGCTGTCGTCACACCCAAATAAGAACAGATTGAGGAATTGGTTGTAGTTCAGAAGACTCTTTAATATTTCAACCCCAAGAAACACAGCAACCAGTCCAATTAATAAATAACCTGGAAAAAAAAAAAACACACAGAAAGGTTTTAAAAGGTCCAAAAATAAATGAGTCAGGTAATTTAATGACTTCTGCCATTGAACAATTTCTATGGCCGCCGCCGGCCACGAGTGAGCTAAGCATTCTCCAGACACAAACATTTATATAGATTTACCTCCAGGCACTTTGCTAATGATAGCAGGAACATATATTTCAGTGTTCACCTACATTGGCTAAATGGCACCAATTTGTTTTTCTGATCCCCGACGTTGTGATATGAGGGATGTCTAAAAAACCAATCGCTTTTCATTTACAGAGTTTTTTAAAAATGCAGGTAAAAGATAAAGCACAAAGTAGTGCAGGGTTCATTTTTTTAATGAAACTGCTTAGAAGTCTTTTTTTTTTTTATTGGTGGGATTGTTTATGCGTTTAGTGTTTTTTTTATATATAAAGCTTTATTTTAGATCATTTTTAAATCCTGTTGATTTTTTTTTTTGAACAGTTAATATTAGAAACAGATTACAGGTCTACGTACAGGATAGGTTCTGTAGGTTTGTTCTTAAGCTGAATTTGTATTTAAGTTGGAACTGTATATATTATAAAATTGTAACCCCAGCCAGAATTTTTTTGGTCTCTGTGACAATTGGATTTGTACAAAACCAATTATTCCTCTTTTTCATAGAGACTCTTAAAAATGGGGGGATATAATATGACATTTTGTTTAAGGTAAAAAAACAAAAAACAAAACAAAAACAAAACACACAAAAGTCTTCCTAGATCCTGAACAACTCCAGCTTGATGTGTGTGACAAAACCTGTTCCCTAAGAGAGTTTCTTAATAATTGGAAAACCCCTTTAAAACGCCAGATGAATAGAGGATTGTACAATACTTTTTGCACCATAGTTTACTTCTGATCCTAGGGACATCTATCTTCTTGTTGAGAAGTTATGAAACCTCATACTAGCCAATGGTGCAATAATCTTTCTTAATTACTAAGGGTGTGAACAAAGTGCAGTGGGAGAGCAACATTTTGCGTAGATGTAGGGCTGCTGGTACAGGCCCCCTACTTAAGAACACTCAACTTACATACGACCTCTAGTTACAAACGGACCTTTGGATGTTGGTAATTTATTGTGCTTTAGTCCTAGGCTACAATAATCAGCTGTAACAGTTATCACAGGTGTCTGTAATGAAGCTTTAGTGTTAATATTGATTCTTATGACAACCCAACATTTTTAAAATCAAATTGTCACAGAGACCAAAAAAGTTCTGGCTGGGATTACAATGATAAAATATACAGCTCCGACTTACATACAAATTCAACTTAAAAAATTAAGTTGTAAAATTTATTTGCATATGTAAACTTTCAATGCGGACATTATTAGAACACTATGAACCAGAATAGGTGTAACAATTCGATTAATAAAAATAAGTCACAAAATTTTAAATGAAGGAATGGTTTGGTATGACCAATGTACAGCAGAGGAATTTAATGATCTGATCTCAGATGACTACAGAACTGTGATCCAATTTCAGAAACATACTCGCATCACAGCTTCCCCAAACTGGCCTCAAGCCACTGATAAAGCAATTCCAATTCCATTAAAAAAATGTCTTAATGGACCAATAAAGTGTCTTTTCTCTAGATGAACAAATCCAAAATATAAGTAAATATAGTAGCCCAAAACTTTACACTCAGGCTAGGCACCAATCAGTTACCATTCCAAGCCCAAGATTTTACACTGGGTCTTGGCACCAACAAGTTACCATTCATCTTTATGCCCCCAATTCTTAAATGGAGACGTACAGAAGTTAGTTTTCTATTGGACTCCATTTGGAGGGGGGGGGGGGGGGGTTCAGAGTCTGTATGCTAGAAAATTAGTGTATAAACTGTAAAATAAATTTCTCCTTAGCTAGAGCTAGAGCTACCTCCGAATGGGCTGTCTCCTAAGACCGACATAGAGCCTTTGTGCCCTGCACCTGCAGACTATCACACAACTCTTCGCCAGGCAGGATCTGGGGTAACCATCATGCTTACTTATCAACTTATTTTAAAGGAAATCTATCACCAGGATGAAAGACTGTATGCAAATGAGCCGGAGCCGCGCCAGGCTCCATTAACATCTATTGAGCTTGGAGCCCCTCAGGCTCATTTGCATACTGCCCTACATCCTAGTGGTTGATGCCCTTTAATGCTGCACAACTTCTTTATGCAACCTCTAGGTATATCACTGCAAAAAATATTGGCATTTTATAAGAAATGTGAATAGTTAACTACCTTCACTCCCAAGTGTAGTGTTCTTTTACAAAAGAGTATGTGAATATAGCTGCCATAGTGTAAGCGAGAACTCATGCTATATACTCATGTATAAATGTTAATTAAAATGCATGAATGGTCTTTATTAGAGATGAGCGAACATGCTCGTCCGAGCTTGATGCTCGGTCGAGCATTAGGGTACTCGAAACTGCTCGTTACTCGGACGAATACTTCGCCCGCTCGAGAAAATGGCAGCTCCCGCCGTTTTGCTTTTTGGCGGCCAGAAACAGAGCCAATCACAAGCCAGGAGACTCTGCACTCCACCCAGCATGACGTGGTACCCTTACACGTCGATAGCAGTGGTTGGCTGGCCAGATCAGGTGACCCTGGGATAGACTAGCCGCTGGCCGCGCTGCTCGGATCATTCTGTCTCTGGATGCCGCTAGGGAGAGAGCTGCTGCTGGTCAGGGAAAGCGTTAGGGTGTTCTATTAGCTTACTGTTAGGCAGGAGTGATTCTCAAAGAACCCAACAGCCCTTCTTAGGGCTACAATAACGTTCTACTTTTTTTATTTTAATTTGCATCTTTTACCATTTTGTGAGGAATTAGCAGGGGGACTTGCTACCGTTGTGTTTAGCTCTTAGTGGCACACATATCCATAGCAAAGACCGAAGTGGGAAAATTCAGTAGGGGTTGGATTTCTATTAGGCAATAACTCAGTGTCATCTCATCTGGCATAGTAGTGTGCTTCCTTTGATACTTGGCTAGAAAATAGCCATAGGAGAATACAAACAGCTTCTTGAAGCCTACAGTAGCGTTCTATATATTTGATTTCTGGTTGATCTGCTGGTGGCTGTAGTTTCTGCAGTGCATGTACTTGCCAATTCTGAGCAATTTGTAGTGAGACTTGCGACCGCTGTGTTCTGCGCTTAGTGGCGCACATATCCATAGCAAAGGCCGAAGTGGCAAAATTCAGTAGGGGTTGGATTTCTATTAGGCAATAACTCAGTGTCATCTCATCTGGCATAGTAGTGTGCTTCCTTTGATACTTGGCTAGAAAATAGCCATAGCAATAGGATAGGATTGTTTGGTTTTAAAAACTCAAAAAAAAACAAAAAACACAAAAAAAAACAAAAAGAAGTAAAAAAAAAAAAAAAAGTTATAACTCTCATTTTAAAAAATGTTTAACCCGAGGGCTAGGGGTAGAGGACGAGGGCGGGGACGTGGGCGTCCAACTACTGCAGGGGTCAGAGGCCGTGGTCCTGGGCGGGGTGAGACACCACCTGCTGATGAGGGAGCAGGGGAACGCCGCAGAGCTACACTCCCTAGGTTCATGTCTGAAGTTACTGGGACTCGTGGTAGAGCACTGTTGAGGCCAGAACAGTGCGAACAGGTGATGTCGTGGATTGCTGACAATGCTTCGAGCAATTTGTCCACCACCAGTCAGTCTTCCACGCAGTCCACCCATGTCACCGAAATCCCCACTCCTCCAGCTCCTGCACCTCAGCCTCCTCCCCCCAGTCTGCCCCCTCCCAGGAAAATTTGCCATTTGAACCGGCATACTCTGAGGAACTGTTTTCTGGACCCTTCCCACAGTCACAAACCACTTGTCCGGTTGCTGCTGAGCAATTTTCCGATGCCCAGGTTTTCCACCAGTCACAGTCTGTGGGTGATGATGACCTTCTTGACGTAGTGGAAGTGTGTAAAGAGGTGTCCGACGATGAGGAGACACGGTTGTCAGACAGTGGGGAAGTTGTTGTCAGGGCAGGAAGTCCGAGGGGGGGAGCAGACTGAGGGATCGGAGGATGATGAGGTGACAGACCCAAGCTGGGTTGAGAGGCCGGGTGAACACAGTGCTTCTGAGACGGAGGAGAGTCCTCGACCTGAACAGGTTGGAAGAGGCAGTGGTGGGGCCAGACGGAGAGGCAGGGCCAGAGCTGGTGCATCAGCGCCACTGTCAACTAGTGAAGCTCCCGTGGTGAGGGCTCTTGCGGCGAGGGCTAGATCTTCAGAAGTGTGGAGGTTCTTTAAGGAAACACCGGATGACCGACGGACTGTGGTGTGCAACATTTGCCAAACCAGGCTCAGCAGGGGTTCCACCACTACTAGCTTAACTACCACCAGTATGCGCAGGCATATGAATGCTAAGCACCCCACTCAGTGGCAACAAGCCCGTTCACCTCCGGCCGTGCACACCACTGCTCCTTCCCCTGTGTCAGCTGCTAGTCAGCCCCCTGCCCAGGACCCTGGCACAAAAACCCCATCGTCGCCTCCACGATCCTCCACAGCATCCACCAGCGTTCAGCTCTCCATACCCCAGACGCTGGAGCGGAAACGCAAATATAGTGCAACCCACCCGCACGCCCAAGCCCTTAATGTGCACATCTCCAGATTGCTTAGCCTGGAGATGCTGCCCTATAGGCTAGTAGAGACCGAGGCCTTTCGCAACCTCATGGCGGCGGCCGCCCCTCGGTATTCGGTCCCCAGCCGCCACTACTTTTCCCGATGTGCCGTCCCAGCCCTGCACCAGCACGTGTCAGACAACATCATCCGTGCCCTGACCAACGCCGTTTCTGACAAGGTCCACCTGACCACGGACACGTGGACGAGTGCTGCCGGGCAGGGCCACTATATATCGCTGACGGCACATTGGGTTAACTTGGTGGAGGCTGGGACCGAGTCTGACCCTGGGGCTGCTCATATACTGCCGACGCCGAGGATTGCGGGGCCTACCTCGGTCCAGGTGTTTCAGGCCTACTATGCCTCCTCCTCCTCCCACCCCTCCTCCACCTCCTCCTCCGAACTACCATCCGTGGGCACGGCGCCATCAGTCGGTAGCTCTAGGCACAGCAGCAGTGCCGTCGCTAAGCGACAGCAGGCGGTGCTCAAACTGCTGAGCCTAGGCGACAAAAGGCACACCGCCCAAGAGCTATTACAGGGCATCACGGCGCAGACTGATCTGTGGCTGGCACCGCTGAACCTCAAGCCGGGAATGGTTGTGTGTGACAACGGCCGTAACCTGGTGGCGGCTCTGCAACTCGGCAGACTGACACATGTGCCATGCCGGGCCCATGTGTTAAATCTGATAGTGCAGCGTTTCCTCAAGACATACCCCAATCTGTCTGATTTGCTCACGAAGGTGCGCCGCATCTGTGCGCATTTCAGGAAGTCCAGCCCAGATGCTGCCACTCTCAGGGCAGCGCAGCGCCGCCTCCAACTGCCCGCTCACCGACTGTTGTGCGACGTGCCCACGAGGTGGAATTCAACACTGACCATGTTATCCAGAGTTTACCAGCAGCGCAGAGCGATTGTAGACTGCCAGATGTCAACTTCCACCAGAACTGGTAGTCAGGTCAGTCAGCTTCCTCAAGTCTACAATGAGGAGTGGACGTGGATGTCTGATATCTGTCAGGTGCTGAGTAACTTTGAGGAGTCAACACAGATGGTCAGTGGCGATGCCGCCATCATCAGCCTCACCATCCCGCTGCTTGGCCTGTTGAAAAACTCTCTGGTCAGCATGAAGTCGGAAGCTTTGCGCTCGTCACAAGAGACGGGGGAAGAATATTCCCTTGTTGATAGCCAAAGCACCCTGAGGTCTGTTTCTCAGCGCATATCGGAGGAGGTGGAGGTGGAGGAGGATGAGGAGGAAGAGGAGGAGAATGTTGGCGAGACACAAGAGGGGACCATTGTTGAGTCCTTCACTGTTCAGCGTGTATGGGCAGAAGAAGAGGAGTTGGAGGAGTTGGAGGAGGAGGAAATGGACAGTCAGGCCAGTGAGGGGAGTGAATTCTTACGCGTTGGTACTCTGGCGCATATGGCAGATTTCATGCTAGGCTGCCTATCCCGTGACCCTCGCGTTCAAAGAATTTATTCCAGCACCGATTACTGGGTGTTCACTCTCCTGGACCCACGGTACAAGCAAAATCTTTCCACTCTCATCCCTGCAGAGGAAAGGAGTGTGAGAATGCATGAATACCAGCAGGCCCTGGTGCACAAGCTGAAACAGTATTTCCCTTCTGACAGCGCTAGCGGCAGAGTGCGTAGTTCTGCGGGACAAGTAGCGAGGGAGAGTAGGCGAGCAGGCAGCTTGTCCAGCACTGGCAAGGGTACGCTTTACAAGGCTTTTGCCAGCTTTATGTCACCCCAGCAAGACACTGTCACCTGTCCCCAGTCTCGGCAGAGTAGGGCTGATCTTTACAGAAAGATGGTGAGGGAGTACGTAGCTGACCATACCATCGTCCTAAATGATCACACAGCTCCCTACAACTACTGGGTTTCAAAGCTGGACATGTGGCACGAACTGGCGCTGTACGCCTTGGAGGTTCTTGCCTGCCCTGCCGCTAGCGTCTTGTCCGAGCGGGTTTTCAGTGCAGCTGGTGGCATCATCACCGATAAGCGTACACGCCTGTCGACTGACAGCGCTGACAGGCTGACGCTTATTAAAATGAATAAAGGCTGGATTTCTCAGAATTTCCAATCTCCACCAGGTGAAGGAAGCTCAACCTGAATAATTGATCCACTCCTCCTCCTCCTCCTCATTTTCCTCCTTCTCCTCCTCTTTGTACAGTAAAGCAGAGGAAAATGGCTATTTTTTGACAGGGCCCACTGGCTCTTGCTATAGTACTTCATGCATTTAATTTTTCTGGAGGGCCACCTACCCGGTCCTCTGTTTGAAACAATTTTTGTGAGTGCCACATACAGGCACTCAATCTATTCCATTTTTCTGGAGGGCCACCTACCCGGTCCTCTGTTTGAAACATTTTTGGGACTGCCACATACAGGCACTCAATCTATTCCATTTTACTGCAGGGCCACCTACCTGCTCCTCTGGTTTGAAACATTTTTGGGACTGCCACATACAGGCACTCAATCTATTCCATTTTACTGCAGGGCCACCTACCTGCTCCTCTGGTTTGAACAATTTTTGGGACTGCCACATACAGGCACTCAATCTATTCCATTTTACTGGAGGGCCACCTACCTGCTCCTCTGGTTTGAAACATTTTTGGGACTGCCACATACAGGCACTCAATCTATTCCATTTTACTGGAGGGCCACCTACCTGCTCCTCTGGTTTGAAACATTTTTGGGACTGCCACATACAGGCACTCAATCTATCCCATTTTACTGGAGGGCCACCTACCTGCTCCTCTGGTTTGAAAAATGTTTGGGACTGCCACATACAGGCACTATCCAAATTAAATTGTCTCCATAGCAGCCTCCACACGTTGTCTCCATTGCTACCTCCAAAAGTCGTCCATATAGCTGCCTCCATACATCGTCCCTTTATCAAACGAGGTGTGTCAGGCAGAAATTTGGGTTGTTTTCATGGATTCCACATCAAAGTTGTTAACTTTGTCGCCACCCTGCTGTGTTATCCACAAAATATACTGGCAAACTTTTACCATTTAGGGATATTATTTCAGCGCTTCTTGCGCATCTGTTTACATTCCCCTCACCCGGCATATCCTAAACTTATAAGATCAAGTGTAGTAGCGTTCTTATACAAAAGGTTTTTAGAAGTGCTGTTTGGGGAGTAGCCTAGAGACAGGGGCTTGGATTGGCGAAAGCTCGCCTGGCAGCGGAACGCCAGCTCCATGCGCATCATGCGCTTCTTGCGCATCTGTTTACATTCCCCTCACCCGCCATATCCCAAACTTATAAGAACGCTACTACACTTAACTTGGTGCAGGCTGGGACCGAGTCTGACCCTGGGGCTGGTCATATACTGCCGACGCAGAGAATTGCGGGGCCTACCTCGGTCCAGGTCTCAAAGGCCTACTATACCTCCTCCCACCCCTCCTCCACCTCCTCCTCCTCCGAATTACCATCCGTGGGCATGGCGCCATCAGTCGGTAGCTCTAGGCACAGCAGCAGTGCCGTCGCTAAGCGACAGCAGGCGGTGCTGAAACTGCTGAGCCTAGGCGATAAAAGGCACACCGCCCAAGAGCTATTACAGGGCATTCCACATCAAAGTTGTTAACTTTGTCGCCACCCTGCTGTGTAATCCACAAAATATACTTGCAAACTTTTACCATTTAGGGATATTATTTCAGCGCTTCTTGCGCATCTGTTTACATTCCCCTCACCCGCCATATCCCAAACTTATAAGAACGCTACTACACTTGATCTTATACAAAAGGTTCTTAGAAGTGCTGTTTGGGGAGTAGCCTATAGACAGGGGCTTGGATTGGCGAAAGCTCGCCTGGCAGCGGAGCGCCAGCTCCATGCCAAGATCCAACTAACATAGTTTTAACTGCAGCACCTTTAATCTACTACTAGTTCACTGCCTCCATACATGGTCCCCTTATCAAACGAGCTGTGTCAGGCAGAATTTTGGGTTGTTTTCATGGCTTCCATGTTAACTTTGTCGCCACCCTGCTGTGTAATCCACAAAATATACTGGCAAACTTTTATCATGTACCGATATTATTTGAGCGCTTCTTGCTCACCTCCTTTGGTTCCTCTCTGCCACCCATTGGTTTGAAGCCTGAGTCCATTTAGGGTATGTCGCCATGACACTCTCTAGCCTGCTGCCGCTGCCTCTGCATGCCGTCCCCTATAGTGTCAGGGTCAATTATTGGATGTTTTAGATGCTATCTAGCTTCATTCTGTCACTCTGTCATGGCCATGCTGTTGCCCATAATTTTGGCATAATGGTGCGATTAAGCAGCCTCAGAGGCATCCATGCATGCTGCCCCTGCTGTTTCCTGTCCATTTCCGTGGTGTTTCCATCCTTTTCTGAGGTTCCCAGGTGTTTGGCCAAGCTTCCCTGTGCAGAGCCTTGGTCCCCTTGAAAAATGCTCGAGTCTCCCATTGACTTCAATGGGGTTCGTTATTCGAGACGAGCACTCGAGCATCGGGAAAAGTTCGTCTCGAATAACGAGTACCCGAGCATTTTAGTGTTCGCTCATCTCTAGTCTTTATGCAACCAAAACTCTAAAAAAGTAATTAGTATAGAGAACATATTGCATCCGCCAGCAGAAAATACTAATTGCTACAAAAGAGAGAAATAAAGCGCCGGTCATTATGCATTCAAGCTGACAGATTGGGACAATAAAGTTGAGACGTCAGTGAGGTCACGCTAGGAGATCCATTTGGTATTATATGAAAATAGTGTTTGCCGGATGAGATTTCTATTATCCTTATTCAGAATGAATTTCAAAAGCAAGAACATGAATAAGAAAAATAATAAAAGTTGATTTCTAAAATTATATTTAATGATTTTGTGCCTTTTATCAACACAGTATTATTAAAAGTAAATTGCAAGGTTTTATACACATTAAATGGTAACACAATGAGGCCAGTTTCAGATGCTCCTGGTCATTTTGTGGAATACAAACTGCATGTCATTTCCCTGACTGTCTGGGATGATGCTGGGAGTCACTGCCTCCATGAAGGATTTCTACTCTATACTGTAATCTTATCTTCAGTATGGGACAGTAGTCCTGCAGGGAACTGGACCCACAGCACTGAAGTCATGTAGGATGCTGGGAGTCGCTGCCTCCATGTAGGATTTCTCCTCTATACTGTAATCTTATCTTCAGTATGGGACAGTAGTCCTGCAGGGAACTGGACCCACAGCACTGAAGTCATGTAGGATGCTGGGAGTCGCTGCCTCCATGTAGGATTTCTCCTCTATACTGTAATCTTATCTTCAGTATGGGACAGTAGTCCTGCAGGGAACTGGACCCACAGCACTGAAGTCATGTAGGATGCTGGGAGTCGCTGCCTCCATGTAGGATTTCTCCTCTATACTGTAATCTTATCTTCAGTATGGGACAGTAGTCCTGCAGGGAACTGGACCCACAGCACTGAAGTCATGTAGGATGCTGGGAGTCGCTGACTCCATGTAGGATTTCTCCTCTATACTGTAATCTTATCTTCAGTATGGGGCAGTAGTCCTGCAGGGAACCAGATAAACAGCACTGAAGTCATGTATGATGATGGGAGTCACTGCCTCTGTATGACTATTCCCCAGGACTGTTATCTTATCTTCCATATGTCAGGGTAGTCCTGCAGGTGGGCAATGACATACAGTATCATAAGTGACTACGGTGCAGGTCCCCACACTGTGTTCCGTCAAAGACGTTGCGTTTCATGGAACCAGACAGATCTCTGCTTCGCCAGATTAATCCCTGTGTGTGATGCTGTATAACACTGCCGCGTTGTACTTTGCATCTATCCTATTAGTTGGTTTCATTTTATGTTGCAATTGGGACACATTCGCATGGACGTACTGGGGGCCGTAATCTGGTCGCATGACCGCACCGTGACCCGAGTCTGGTGGACGCTCCTCTGTCTATGGAGGGAGGAGGGGTGAATAGCGCTCACCCCTCCCATCGCCTCCTCCTGGCCTCTGTCTTCTGGCATAGACAGATTAATACAACACCCCCATTGTGTCTCTAACTAAAACGTACCAGGAACTGTATAGAAGACTACCTGGCTCTGATAAATGTATATTAAATGCATTTGTCTGTATAGTCGTAACGCTAACAGAAAGCTGTACCATGACCTTTTATGCATTATGGTGTACCTCAGTGGTAATTGTAGAGTACTTGCCATTTTAGTCTAATCCCTTTCCTCATTGTGCCCCTTCTGTAGAAATGAATAAAACGTCTAGTGTATGAACCTGAAAGCAACAAGGGCTATAATCATTCTATGACCTTCCAGTAAAGAATTGAATATTGATGGCACTACAGGAGCCCCTAAGAACCTTCCATTACCGCCTCCCATCTGTAGAACCTGCCATCGCATCCCGCCGACCTTTACTAAAAATAGAAAATATACAATGCACCATCTCTGAATTCCATTAGCAAAATCCTAACTCTGAGATATAAGAAGAGAGTGTTGACACCATATTCCTGTATGTAAACCAAAGTAAATTCAGAATAATCCTTGATTTCTTATCATTTGGTCTCAAAGAATAAGCTAAGGCAGGATTCACATTCACTCCAATGTCCAACCTATCAGGTAATAAAAAGGAGCAAAACAGCTTTGTGGCTTTTGCCAAAATTAGTTGCAGAAATATTTTATGACATTTACTCCTTTTGTAAAGTGGGTGGAAAAGTATGTATGGTTAATCTACTTAAAGGAAACCTACCATTTATTTTTATTCATTGTAAACCAAACATACCTTGAGAATGCTGTAGCTACACTGATGCAGAAACATATCTTGTTTAATCCCTGAACCAGGTGGTTCTGCTCAAAAAACAATTAAAAAATTTAGGACCTTGAAAAAGCTGGGTGTCTACATAAACACATTACACAGGAGCTGCCTGAACTATCTAGACAGGACGTAGCAACCAGAGCTAGTTGACTCATACACAGCAGCTTGGCGATTGTGCAGCGATTGATTACTTCTGCCTATCCTGGACAGCACAGTGATGACCTTTTCTCGGCTTATGCTCGGCAGGACAAGGTTGGAGCAGTGTATAATAAGGGTAATAAGGGTAAGAGGAGAAGCGCACCGGGGTATCCACAGGAGCATCAGAGCCTCATTATCATAATTTTATAATGGTTTTTTTCAGCAAAACCACTCGGATGAGGGATTAAACAATATATGTTTCTGCATCAGTATAGCTACAGCATCCTCAACGTGTGTTTGGTTCATAATGCATGAAATCAAATGGTAGACTTCCTTTAACACCATAGATATATTGCAAACATTTTTGCAAATTTACATTACCAAATTTAAGACATAGACATTACTTTTGAAGCACTTACTAGTGTTACATTTAATAAATTGTACCCATTATTACACTAAAGAAAAATACTATTTTGTGTAGAATTTGAATGTTAGACTCCAGCCGAGCCTCCAGTACAGTTTCGAAGTTTTATTGTGACTTCTTAGACAACATTTATATACAATATTTTTTTTTTTGAAAGTATACCAAAAATGAAGGGTCGTTTCTGGCAGAGGTGGATCAAGTAGAGTACAGGTCCTAGTTAGTGTGTTCCCTCAATCTCCAATTCCCTCTGGCCACAGAAGCTCTGCCACATCATCTTTATATCCATATTTGTTAGCTAGAATGTTTAATTTTTGTTTGCTACTTGAACTGATACATTTCTAGTATTTTCATCAATGTCTTCCAATTAATGTTGGTGTTTAGATGTGTGTTTCCTACAAAGACCTCACATGAAGTTCATAACATCCACACCCTCTTACAAACACATGCAGTTATTCAACCAAATTAGAATAGTAAAAGACCACTTCTAGACATCTTCTGCATCAGGTTCATTCCCCTAAGAACCAAGGATCAGTTTTTTCCCATTGTGTCCAAACAAAAGTTTTTCATTCAGTCTTAGCCAACCTTGCCTGTATGTTTGTATCTTTACTCTCCAACCCCCCTCCTCTACCATAATATATACAAAGAATTTAAAGATCTGAAACAAGTCCATGGGCTCAACAATGTTCTTATGCCAACAGAATAAAAAAGTGATTTGATATAAATCTAAAAATTATACTTACAAATAACCAGAATCTTGTACAGAGCTGTCATACGTTGACCACCTTGATCTCCAGGGACATAATCTCCAAGGCCAATAGTACTCAAAGAAATGAAACAAAAATACAGAGCATCTACATAGTCCCAATTTTCTTCAAGAAAATAGAAAATAACGGCAGGAATGAAAAAAAACAAGAGTGCAAGAACGGAGATTAAGACACCAGCATGGATCCACTCCAACTTGTTGCGAGCAAAGTTACACTTCAGATGAAGGACATGGACAGGCTTGTCACGAAGTAGGAACAGTAGGTTCCGGGCAGCAATAGTCAAGAAGGACAAAGTGAAGGGAATTCCAATGATTGAATAGAACAGGCAAAATATCTTGCCACTCATTGAAATGGGAAAAGGATGACCGTAACCTAGGATGAAAAAATAAGAATATAAATGAGAATATAATAACAAAAATTTTAAGTAGAGTGGCCACTAATATTTAATTTTAAAAAAGCTTTAAGAATTTGTTAAAACCAAGATCCAAAAACTATAAAACGGTTGGTCTACAAACACACTTTATTCCATAGCCACTGGATAGTGGGTTAAAGGGCATCTACCACTAGGATGAAGGATTCTATGCAAATGAGGCTAAGGATGTTAATGGAGCCTGGAGCCCCTCAGGCTCATTTGCATACAGTCTTTCATCCTGGTGGCAGATGTCCTTTAAGTGCTTGCCCAATGGTCCTCCCACTGACCATATGAGATGAGGGGCCTGTGTCCACTGATGAATTGACTGATGAAATACATCCCATCGTCTATAAGACTCCACACGCCTACAAGGAGAACTCTTACTTCCTGACCCTAGTCACAAGCCTCTCACACAGCCAAACCGGTTCCCTACTCTGTACTGATGAGGCCTAATCAGGTTGAAACAGTTCTGTCTACAGTTGGGAGTCTGTTCCTTCTGGAATAGATATACTGGTTTGATTTTAATCCTGCATCATGTCATAAGGCCTCTTGTAGGTCATGCTTGATGTCAAGGGAGCTGCCTTACAAGGCAGCTAAAAGAGGTGTGGTTTTCCTTATGGAAAACTTTGCATATTTCCCAAAATACATCCCAATTGCTTAAGTCTATTGGCTAAAGAAGACAACTGTTGTAAGGTAGAGCAGGCATTTACAGTCACATAGTGATAACTCTTGCCGGCTCAGAGCCTGGATGCAGAGAGATGGATGTGGTGACTACAATTCACTGCCACTAGAACATAGTCCACACTGCCAGACGAGAGTATGCAATATGAACAGTCAAGTTTCCTCGACCTATTAGCACAAATCGAGAAACACTTAGATGTGGACTAATAACTGTACTCTACAATCTTCATCTGCCATCAGGGATGGAGAACCCCATAAATTTGGGAGCAGAGACCCCATTTTTTTATCATTATGGAATTAAATAAACTGTTACAGAGAACAACTTTTTGGTTTTTCTAGAGTCCTATAATGTTCACTCTTCCTCAGCAGACTACTTTGGTGTCTACATTTTGTGACTTCTAAGGAGAGTTGACCATCGATAAAAAGCAGCGAAATTTACTATTGTTATGTAGATGTTTGGCTGATGATCTCAATTGCTTTCAACAGTAATTGTGCCCAATTTTATCCTAAACAATGAGATTATTCTGTAAGATTATGTCTTATTTCTGATTTTGTTGTGATGTATTTTCTATATATTTAGAGTAAGTTATGCCTTTATAAACCCCCGCCGCTTACTCATCACCGGCACTTTATGTTACTTACGTTTCATTGATTGGAAATAAAGGACACATAGGTCTTTTGTACAGCAATATTATAATGCGGTACAAATAAATCTTTCCTTGTCCATCACAGATGACTTACTAAGCAATCTTACATAGCCTTCAATCAGGTCCTCCTCCCTGATGGAAGTCTGAATGAGCAACTGCCTACAAGTGCATCGTCCTCAACATGAACACAGTGTAATTCAAGTAAATATATTGTACTATTAACTGGTTAATGAATTTGTTACAATAATAGTAATATAAGCAAGTCCAACACGTTCAGACCATTATCCTTCAAGTAGAAAAAAAACACACAAGAGAAGGTACAAAATTTGTTCACCAGGTAGAGGAGAACATGCAAAAGGTGACCGCTCCTTCTTACTTGTTAGTTCAAGATTAGGGAACATTATTAAGCAGGTGGAAAACTGAGGGGGTGTAATGCAAATTATGGGGCCTTATACTGTGGTGGGGCAGTAATTGTCAGCTTTATTGTGTGTAAACCAGAATATATGTGTAAAATATATACAGGGTGACGTACAAAATAGGTTCTGTAGGTTTGTTCTTAAGTTGAACTTGTATGTAAGTCGGAACTGTATATTTTATAATTGTAACCCCAGACAGAATTTTTCTGGTCTCTGTGGCAAATGGATTTTGAAAATATTGGCTTGTCATAAGAACCAGGAATAACAATAAAGCTTCATTGTAGATACCCGTGATAACTGTTACAACTGTTTATTGTAGCCTAGGACTAAAGTACATTAAATTACCAAAGTCCAGGTCTCTTTGTAACTAGGGGTCGTCTGTAAGTCGGGTGTTCTTGAGTAGGGGACCACCTGTATATAGGTTTTATGGCTTTATGGCCCCCTGGCACTGGAGGTAACAGGTAGGGATTTATCCTGTGTTTTATGTAGCTGTATATGTTGTGTACGGGAGTGGGAATTACTGAAAGTGTTATGTATACACGTTGGGGCCCGTGCCCCGGATGTTTTACCACCCTAGCACCCTTTTACATTCTGTCTGAGACAGACTAATATAAAAGCAGTAAATCTACTATATGCTGCAATACAGTTGTATAAGTGATCAGACCCCCTATGGTTCAAGTACCCTAGTGGGCTGAAATAATGGTAAAAAAATAATAATAATAAGCTTTAAAGAACATGACATTTAAAAAAATAAATAAACAACATCACTCCCCTTTCCCTAGAACACATCTAAAAATAAAATAAAATAAAAATCATACACATGCAAATAGAAATACGATTATTTCCGGCAATGAACTCCCAATGGACAATTCCACCTAAGCGTCTAAATTGCCACATTTATGCCATTTTGCCTCTACTGAAAAGTGATCAAAAGGCGGTTTTCAAAATGGTATCAATGAAAACTGATATTAATAAATAATATAAATTTGGTGTCACTGCAATCATACTGATCGATAGAATAACTGAAAGGTGTTATCTGAACCACAAATTGAAAGCTGTATAAATAAAGCCGCATTTTTTTCCAGCTTCCTGGTACTTGGCACAGAAAATTAAATGGTACCATTAGAAAATAAAATTTGTCTTGCCTATAACAAGTCAACATATAGCTTTGTAAGCTAAAAAAAAAATATATAAAAGTTACTGCTTGTCGAAGGGGACGAGTGAAAAACAGTAATGCCAAAAAGCTTGTCTTGAAGGGGTTGAGTGATTTTGCAACTTTTTGAACAAAAGTCACAAGAGAAAATTTGGCAAACTTTGATAGGAGTTTTTTTTCAGGCACAACAAAAAGTCACAAAAGTGCATATGCGCCACAACTGCATAAGAATCCTTACAGGTTCTATACTTCATGGGCTACAAGTCCTGTTCAAAGTAAAATACTAACCAAGGCCTCAAGTACATGAACGTATGCTTCCCCGGACCGTAGCCCAGGCAGCATACAGCCAGATTCAAGTGGGGGGAGGTGTGAGCGCTCCTCACCCCTACCCTCTCTATTGAAATCTGATTGGCTGCACTGTAAAAGCGGCAAAATATAGTACATGTCCTATATTTTGCGGTGCAGCCATGGATCTCACAGCACTATGACTGGGAGCCATAGACAGGTATTGGAGCAGTAATGCAGTAATGCAGCCACAAATTGTGCACCCATATCCCTGGCCCCGTGCAGTATTGATCAGTATTTGAAGCCAAAACCAAAAGGTGGAACCTATAAAGAGAAATGGAAAGCTTGTCTCTTTTCCTCTGTCCCTGCACCCACACTATGGGCAGGATCAGATATGTACCTTTTGATATATATATATACTTTGGATCATAATCTCATGCGCTGGCACTTGATATATGCATTTTGCACTTTATTTGAGGTGTTTTTGCCGGGGTCATTTCTGGTGTACATATAAAGACTGGTAGAGACTTGAATTTTTGAGGTGTTATATGGTTTCATCATGGTCATCCATTATATATTAGTGTTATTGTATTTTCATAAATTTTTTGTTTTTAGGGCAACCCTTTGTTTTAGAACCTAACTTAACTCCTTTTGTCAGTGGGTTTTGAAGTTATTATAGGAGGGCACGTTTTAGGCGATGAGTCCTGCCTTTGGATAATGTTTGATGCTTGTTGAATTTCTTTTGGGTTTCTGTGAGCATTTGATCAGTGTTTATAGGTTCAACATCTGGTTTTGGCTTCAAAGAGAAATGGAAAGCTCTGTATTTCTTCAGTGTTTTGAGCCCACTCAAAGCTTGACTTAAAAACACTAATACAAAATACTGACAGTGTGAAAGTGGCGTAACAAAAACTGCCTTACAATCTATCAGAAAAGTACACAAAATAGTAGAAATAGCAGAAAATAGTAATTGACTTAATGAAAATCCAAATAAAATCTGCAGCAGAAAATTAATATGATGTGGATGATATTTTTAAAATATCTAATGTATTACATGACTGAAAATCCATGTGGAAAATCTGCACATACAGTAATATGCCCTATGTGTATAGATCCTTAAATTTTACACCATCTTTTGGATTGTAATTTGTGCCAAATAGTTGTATTTGTTGTGAAGCCGCAACCTCTTTCCAACTAAGGCCCAGTTCACACCTCTGTCATTTCTGTCAGTTATTTGGAGTCAAACCTTCACACAGAACAGGTGCAAGGACCCTTTCACGCATGTGTATATGAAATGCAGAAATTACATTACACTCTGACCCTTAGATTACCATCTAAGGGTCCGCACACCGCATTTACGTCGGGTTTCCAGACTTTTTCCTTTTTGCGGCACATTTAACTGTGATCGGATTTTGCCGCAAGCGCCAACTTTCATGCATAACAAATCAGGGGTTAAAATCTCAGCTTTCTCTACTTTTGCAAGTCACATGCATGAAAAATTCCACATGCAACTCAATGGAGATGCATCAAAAATGCATTGCACTCTGAGACACATGCAAGTGAAATGCTTTTTTCACCGATCAATTACCATAGAAAAGATAGACCACAGTACTGAGTCTTTTTCATGGGCGTTGTATGCGTGTGAAAAAAAGCATTGAAAACACTAAAAAAATGCACGTGAAAAACTAAGACACTGAACAACCTGACTGAAAACTGATTGGAATCTGATGAAAAATGATGGCATTCTGATCAGACTGAACTGATCTGCAAGTGTGAAAGAGGCCTAAGTATTTCCAGTGACTATACAGACGTAAGTTACAATGAGAAGACTTTCACCTCTTCTGTGTGTTCAACCTCTCCAGGTTTCAGCTCACAATAACTGATGGAAATAACTGAAGACCTTCCGGAGATGTGAATTGGTAATACCCACATGTGACTTTTGCACCAAAAAATCATTTATGTCAAAAAACCTAGGTACTTTAATATCTCTACTCCAATATCTTACTTATCTTGTTACCTACCTATAGTAGTCAGCGTAGTACCTGTGAAAAACAGAGAAGATATAAAATCCCACTTGACCTCTAAACCAGATATATTCCGCATTACTGACACACCAGAGCTCCTGACCAACAAAGCACTCCGGAGGAAGTCTTCCAGAAGTTCCTCAGAAAGACATCGGTGACTTGCTAAAAATTTACTCCACAGATTTTCCACCTTCTCCCTCAAGTTAACCTCTTGGGGTTGTTCCAGGTTGGAAAAAATATAGGCTCCAATGACTAAGTACATGACATAACTGAGCATGAGCAGGAGGAAGAAGAGAGGTCGGTGGCTCACCATACTGCCGACTGAATAACCTATTTGGGTCTAGGTAAAAATCAAGGTGAACTATTCACCAAGTGATCTGAGGTGAGACTAAAGCCAGAGAGATTACTCCATGTAGCAATTAACTAGATTCTAACTTTCATAAGATCTGGAGTGGATCATTCAGGAAGACCTGTGGTAAATTCAATTTCAGAAAGGAAAGAATGGCTACAAACCTGGAGACATGTGTCCACATACCTGCATTTATACATAAGGTCTGCTGCGGCCTCGCTCCAAGGTGTGTGAAGATCCTATGAAACTACAAGTATGGCTTATAATACACTTAGTAAAGTACATGTATTAAAATCATGACATGCTTAAATGTGTTAAGAAAAGTCAGGCTTAGACTTTACTCTGTATGAGCTGTCAACTTGTCATATAGCAGCTGAACAGGACCATAATCCAGTTTTCAGTCTGCAGAAATATGGTTTATGTCAATAAGCCCTAATTCTGTCTAAGGCCCCAATCAGACTGCAGTCTTCTGCTCACTATTTGTGATCCGTATTGGAATGCCAAACCCAGGAGTGGAACATAAAGATGGAAGGACTGTAAATCTTATTAGTATAGTTTTTCTGCGGCTGCGTTCTGACAGGACTGAGATTTAGAATTTTCTTTTTTGTTGCATTTCATTTGCTAAAGATTTTACACTCTGCACCACAAAGGTTAAATTCAGAAAATCTGTAGAGATCAGGCCTACTAGTAACATACACTCAGGTCTGGTTTACATAGCCGGGAATCAGGTGTGGCGTAGATTTCAGCTGTAACCTGCGCCAGTATTCACACTGTAGAAAATTTAGCCCGCCTTCTTTCCTGTCCACTTTGAAAAAAGTGGTGACCCAGTTGTAAGGGCGCTGTCACACGTTGCGTTTGCAAACGCAGACGCAGACCAAACCGCGCCCACCGGGCGGTCCGCGGTCCAATCGCATCGGCGTTTTCAATAGAAACATAGAGAAACGCCGATGCGATTGGACCGCGGACCGCCCGGTGGGCGCGGTTTGGTCTGCGTCTGCGTCTGCAAACGCAACGTGTGACAGCGCCCTAAAATAAGCAAAAAGTTGCAACCTGAGATGGCGACTTTTACGAGTCCTGGCGTGCAACTCATGATAAATTTCCCCTGCATCTTTCCCTTTGTTTTATGTCAAACAGTGAATATGGACTAATCTCACTGTCTTTGCTATGGCCTGGCTGTACACCTTAGGGCTCCTTTACTTTCGGTTGTATTTCACATCTGTGGTTCAGTGATTTCCACAGATGCCTCACAAAGCCATTGATTTCTATGGGTGTTTTTACATTGGCTTGTATTTTCACTGATCCGCTGTCCGTGGGAAAAATTATGAAATGTCCTATTTTTTTCCCGGATGGGGATCACAGAAGGCAATAGAAGTCCACAAATGGGTCCGCAAATAAAGCTACATTCACACGGCCATTGGGGGATGTATATATGTCCCCCATAGACAGCAATGAGTGCACAACACGGTACGGAGCAGTACAATGCGGCATACGTGCGGCACCATACCGTTCCGTGCCCAGGGAAAGATAGGACATGTCCTTTTTTTCCCGTATTACGACGCTGTGTGCCATATCTCTCTATGGAGAGGGGCGGGGTGAGAAGCTCTCACCACCTCTTCCTCTCCCATGCGCCGACATGTGCTCACCGTGCTACGGTACGGCGGGCACACCTGTGTGTGAATGTAGCTTAAAACTGATTTTCACTGATTTATTTTCACTGATCAGGCTGAAAAACCAGGTGTTATGTTTTCAAAGCAATTTTACACCTTCTTTTTTTGTGGACCCGGAGACAAAACGGAAGAAAAACAGAGACAATGGAGACAAAATGCAACCGATGCGCAACTGAAGCTGAGCACCAACGTGAAGAGCCCTAAGGCCGGCGCCACACGTAGAGCTTTGTCTGCGCTTGCAAACGCAGACAAAGTCGCGCCCACCGGGGCGGGCCTCGGCCCGATCGCATCAGCGTTTCTATGGAAACGCCTGCGATCGGGAACGAGCCGCCGGTGTTTTGCGTTAATTTAACGCGAAACACCGGCGGCTCGTTCCCGATCGCAGGCGTTTCCATAGAAACGCCGATGCGATCGGGCCGAGGGCCCCGGTGGGCGCAACTTTGTTTGCGTTTGCAAGCGCAGACAAAGCGCTACGTGTGGCGCCCGCCTTAAAGTTCTGCTGTCCTGTATAACCATAGGAATCTTTTTGTTTTTGTATATTTTCTAATGTGAGACAATCCATTAACATCTTTTTTTCTTCTATCCACTTTTCAGTCTAGGGTCGCCCAACCTCATATAAGTCGTACACCCAAAAAATGTGTCCTCCTTGGAGTTGCAAGGCCATTCTCGAGTGCAATTTTGCTGCAACTTTCTTGATGATTAGAATAATCCTATAATAATACACAGATTGTGAGAACTAGGGGTACAAAAGGCATTTGGTTGCCTTTACACAAACATATTACAACCATATTAAAAATACAAAAAAAGTGGCAGTAAAAAAAAATGGTATAGTTGTTCCATATTCTAACCAATGATGCATGATATAGAGGTAGATTTGTCACATTTGGAAGGTCTTTTATTTACATTTATGGAATTGGTTGTAAAAAAAAAAAATAATATTTGGGAGTATATCAGTTTTATGGTGTCAAAAAGTCTCATTTTAACTGAGCTGACATAGGCTTCAATTTATGACACACTTAAAAGAAATCTACCATTTGTTTTTATGCATTGTGGACCAAATGTACCTTGAGAATGCTGTAGCTACACTGATGCAGAAACATATCTTGTTTTTCAATGGTTATGCTGAAAAAAACAATTATTTAATTATGATAATGAGGCTCTGTTTCTCTTGTGGCTGCCATGGCACTTACCCTAATATACCCTAATTATGCATTGCTCCAGAGAACGCTGTTATCACCGTGTTGTCCCTGGCAGAAGTAATCAATCGCTGCACCATTCCCCAGCTGCTGTATATGAGTCATGCAGCTCCTGCTGGTTGATAAGTCCTGCCTGGACAGTTCAGAAAGCTCTGTGAAACACAGCAGCCAGTATGCACCTAGCTTTCCCAAGATCCAAAATTTTATAATAGTTTTTTTAGCAAAACCACTAGGATAAGGGATTATACAAGATATGTTTCTGCATTAGTGTAGCTACAGCATTCTCAAGGTATGTTTGGTTCACAATGCATAAAAACAAATGGTAGATTTCCTCTAAGCTAAACATGGCTAAATGTATTTATAAGAAATTCATCTCATCCCACTCCATCCAGAAACTACCAAGCAGTTTTTACCCTATAATATAATATAATATAATGAAGTACACACTCATAAATTACAATTCATAACAGCATATCCATGGAGTATGCCACGCCACTACCCCAGAGACATTCATGATCTTCATGCCAAGGTACTGGGCTCTCTCCAGGGTAGAAATAAGCACCCTAGTGTGGTTACTGTATATATGTAAGAGAACCAACAAGAGGATAAAAAACACATAAACACACATAACCTTACAAGACAGGAATAGTGGCGAGCCAAGCCTAATGAAGATATGTGCACAGATAAGAAAAGATATGAAGATATGAAGACAGATAAGAAAAAAAAGGCTAATGTATAGGATCAAGGAACTGCTTTATTTAGGCAACATGTTTCAACGCAGAAAAAGGCGTCTCCTTCAAACAAAATATTCTTTAGGAGGCAATGGAAGCTGGAAGTTGTATTACCATCTCAGTAAACCCTTAGAGCTAATACAATGAGCAATTTCTTCCACCCCTTATAGAATACAATAAGTAATAACACGTGGCGTTAAGGCTGCATTCACACACATGTATGGGGGACGTATATACGGCCGACGTATATGCGGCCGATATACGTCCCCCATACACTTCTATGGGCTCGCGGCACCCTACGGGAGCGGTACGGTGCAGCACACGTACGGCTCCGTAGCCCGGGAAAAGATAGGACATGGCCACACATCGCTATGGAGAGGGGCGGGGTTGAGCAGCGCTCACCTCCTCCTCCTCTCCCCGCACTGCCGTGTGCCCGCCGTGCTACGGTGCGGTGGGCAACGGCAGTGTGCATGTAGCCTAACTTTGCATTTTGTAAACGCAAGCGTTAACTGCAATTTCATTAGGCAAATCCCCTCAGCTGTGGTTATGCTTTTCAAAACACAAAGTAAAGGCAGCTTTACATTTTATTGTATAATGGGCTGCATTAGTATAGTATATTCCCAGTTATCCAGCATACTCATGGCAGACCATCAATAACCCATAATTTATAGACTCTAGAGGAAAGAGATTTGCAAGTTAAAGGGAAACACATAAACAACTTAAAGGAAACCTGTTGCCTGCAGTTTAGAATGGTGTTTTCATGTCTCTTAAACTTGCCTATACAGGCGTTCCCTACTTAAGAACACCCGACTTACAGACAACCACTAGTTACAAACGGCCCTCTGGATGTTTGTTATTAACTGTATTTTGGCCTTAGGTTACAATAATCAGCTATAACAGTTATCACTGGTGTCTACAATGTAGCTTTATTGTTAATCCTGGTTCTTATGACAATGCAACATTTTTAAAATCCAATTGTCACAGAGACCAAAAAAATCTTGTCTGAGGTTACAATTATAGAATATACAGCTCCTACTAACATACAAATTCAACTTAAGAACAAACTTACAAAACCTCTTGTATATGTATCTTGTACATAACCCGGGGACTGCCTGTATCTGCGTTTTTAAAGAGAAGACTAGTGTACTTCCTACGTTTAGTGTTCTGCCCTGGATTTGGACGCTGCCCAAGAGACTCCGGGGTAGATGTATCAATTTGTTAACAGCCCTGACTGAATTTGTGCCAAAAAACATTATACAAGGGTTTTAGGCCATTATTTTGTGTAGTATCAAAAGGGTTGTGGCCAAATGAAAGGGGGAGTGTATTTGTGGGAAAGGTGCGTATCAACAGTTGTGCAAATGAACTAAAATTTGGGCACATTTTTGTAGCGCATAGGTCGGTCTCCGTGAGTCCAATGTTCATCTGCAGCCAAATGAGAGACAAATAAATCTGGTGTTGTTTGAAGGAGTTGTTCCGAGTTTGAGCCACTGGAAAGGGATAACAATCTGATTAATGGGAGTTCGACTGTTGGGTAAGAAAGGGGGCTGCTGGGGGGAAACAATATGAAAAAGAGCTGCTGGGGGATGGGGAACAGTATGTGAGGGAGCTGCTGGGGAAGGGGCACAGTATGAAGGGAAGCTGCTGGGGGAGGGGGCACAGTATGAAGGGGAGCTGCTAGGGAAGGGGCACAGTATGAAGGGAAGCTGCTGGGGGAGGGGGCACAGTATGAAGGGGAGCTGCGAGGGAAGGCGCAAAGGCACCCGACAGAACGACAGAGACAAAAGGAGCAGGAATTAAAGGTAATCAATCTTTCCACACACACCTTGACAGAACCCCAGATTGAGGTTCTGCAAAAAGGGCTTACCTTTTCCCCTACGGATAAGTCAGACATCTTTAACACAATTAAAGATTTAGCACTCTTTTCACGCAAATTACCTTTTAAGAAACATTTCAGTCAGGGTAACGATGAATTAACACCGACTTCACCTACTGAGAGACAGGCATTTACTGATTTGTGTGCACTTCTGGAGGAACAGGAGGGCGCCTCTAGTTCTAATATTCCCAAGCATCTGTATAGGCGGTCGCAGTATTTCCCCCCTTTGTCAGCTTGTCCCTCTGTGGACGTTTTCTTTAAGCTGGTAAAAAATGATCTCGAGAGATTAATTCCCCAACATAAATCTCATTCGAACCTCACTAGGTCCCAGAAACTAGCCATCCAACAGTTAAAAAAGTTGGATGACATCGTGATAAAACCAGCTGACAAGGGGGGGAATATTGTGATCTGGCCGGTGCACATGTATGAGGAGGAGGCCTTTCGCCAATTACGAACGTCCGACTGTTATAAACGTTTGGATTCAGACCCAACACAACGTTTTAAAATTGAATTAGACGGACTAATCATGGACGCAGTTTCACAACAAATAATTTCACCCAAACTAGCAGAGGGCCTGACAGTTGAATTCCCTGTCAAGCCCACGTTTTATTTACTGCCTAAGGTCCACAAACATGCAGAGAAGCCACCAGGCCGTCCTATTGTCTCCGGCATAGGCGGCCTGTGTGTTAACATCTGCAGATTTGTGGACTTTTACTTACAACAATGCGTTGAAACATTACCGTCTTACATTAAAGATACAACCGATATGTTAAGACGACTTAACGGACTGCATTTGGACAAAGATATGCTACTGGTAACTTGTGACGTGGAGTCCCTGTACACCTCTATAGCACATGACCATGGAGTACGAGCCTTGAGATTCTTTTTAAACATGTCAAATTTAGACCCTGATTTGATAGACTTTGTAATGTCATTATTACAATTTGCTCTCACTCATAATTACTTTATATTTAAGGATCGTCTTTTCCTGCAGCTCCGAGGAACAGCAATGGGGGCAACTTGTGCCCCATCCTATGCCAACTTGTTCCTCGGGCTGTGGGAAAGAGAGGTGGTACTTAATACTCCAGGACACGAGGCCGTACTCCAATGGTACAGGTATATCGATGACGTGCTATTCATCTGGCAGGGCTCCACGTCGCATTTGGAACAATTTATAGACCGTCTAAATAGCAACAACTTGAATATAAAATTGACCTGGAAATGTAGCCATTTACAGGTGGAATTCTTAGATTTGTTGATCAATGTTGACGCCTCTGGTTTTGTCTCTACCGACATTTTTAGGAAAACTACAGCCACTAATTCCATATTGCATGCTACCAATTCCAGTTGGTCAATTTCTGAGGGCACGTCGTATTTGCTCCGATGAGAGATCTTTTAAAAAACAATCTATGGACCTGACCCAGCGCTTTTATGAGAGGGGTTATAATTCCCGACAAATCAAAAAAGGACTCAGAAGAGCACAAAATACATCAAGAAATTCCCTACTGGTAAGTAAAACGCATGCATCACAAGCAACCAGAACTCACGATACACAAGTGAGATTCATTACCACATTCAGCTCAGACAGGACTCTGGTGAAAGATATTCTGCGCAAACACTGGCCAGTACTACTCACTGATCCCGACCTGACCCCCCATTTACCACCATCTCCTTCAGTGACCTGGCGGAGATCTAAAAATCTGGGTGACATTCTAACAGCTAGTCACTACATACCTCCCAAACAAAACATATTTGGTATTCGAGGACCAAAATGGGGGACATACACATGTGGACACTGTGCAGCGTGTAAGAACATCGTAATATGTACCACCTTTCCCAATTCGGCACGGAATAAAGAATACAAAATCGTACATAATATCACATGTAATACGGTGGGTGTCATTTACTTGGCAGAATGCCCCTGTAATTATCTTTATGTGGGCATGACCACCCGAGCCCTAAAGGTGAGAGTGTTGGAGCACATCAGTCGCATTTCGAGGGCTTCCCAGGCCGAACGCATAGATTTGCTGGACACCATACCCCGACACTTTCGTGAACATCATTCCTGCAACCCAAAAGGTTTCAAGGTTCGGGGTATTGATAGAGCGTACATGGGTTGTCGAGGGGGAGATCTCAAACGGGTCCTTCTACAAAAAGAGACTAAATGGATAGTAACTCTCAATACACACTCTCCCTCGGGCCTTAACGAATCCGTGAGCTTCAGATCATTTCTGTGAGTTTCTGTCATAGATCACTCATCCTTATTGCTCCATTCCTTGAATAGTGTTATGTTTTATAATAATAATTTTTAACATGTAATATATGTATTGTTCTTTTTGGAAGTATATACAATCTTTGTTTGTCTGTTTGCAGGTTGTCTAAATCTTCTGCTTTAGGTGGTTTTTTGTCTATTTTTCAAGCCGGATAATGAAAAATTCCATTTCAATGATGCACTAATCTAGATTGAATCCAAAACGGGCTGGAAATTGATACACATACATACACCATCGGCACCAATTGGAAGAAGCTCAATATATATCATCATACTAAATCCTTACAGCAATAACTATGTTCAATAGCTGAGCTCTTTTCGGTATATATTATTCTCTTTTTTGCTCTGCACAGCAGCAGATGCAAACTGTAATATTTCACTAATGTCACTTCTTTTCCCCTTTTTTTACATGGCACTATTGCACTTTAGTTATTTCATTATGACTTTTTGCACCCATGCACTTTAGTCAAATTGTTATGGTTTGCACATGATGATGATATATTATATGATATTTTTTATGATAAATGTATGTACCATTATTCTTTGTGAATTAATGTACGGTTGTTTAAATGCAGCACTATTATAAATGCACAATTGCACCTTGCTCTGACTGTATCAAATTGATCACATATTTTGATTGTACTGTACCATTACATGTATACACAACGGTCTATGTATACTGGCACGTTACGCACTCAATGCACTTTAATTAATTAATTCTTTTTCTTTGTTCCTTTTTTTTATACTCAATTGCTCAGAATACTATATTGAACAAAAAGTTTAATCTTTTAAGTATATATAATGTCTACTTCCTTCTGTGAGAGTTATTGGTCCATTTTTCTCTATGTTTGCGTTTTGTAATGTGTTATAAATTCTTTGAAAGTTGTTGTATACCGGCCTTAAGACAACATTTTACCTGAGTATAAGATGAGCGCGCTCCGCGATCCCGTCTGGTGGCCGCGCCACTCACCATCGTTGCCAGGATACTCCTGGTGACATCATCCAGGGGCTGGCTTGAGCTCCGATCATGTGCGCCGTCACGTGACGGGATCCCGACATCACAGCGGAAGTGCGCCGCGGAGTCCTAACACAGGTATAATACATTTGTCAATCAATTTAGAGCATATATACTTCCGTCCTCATTTTCATTATACGCCTCCTGACGAAGCCGCAGGGTGAAACGTACGTCGAGGTTCTTGGACCGCGGCGTGTCTGTGCTTTTCCCTGGCAAGATGACACAAGGTATACATGGGTTTGACTAATGCATTTAATAGTGGGAGAGATTCTCTTATCATGTAGCTCTCTCCACTGCCTGATTCTCAGTCCGTTAACCTTGTATTTTATTCTTGTTGGTGATCACTTATATCTTCACCTCTAGTAGTACCATCATATACTTAGATCCCTTGTGTTTGCCAATACTACCAGTATATCTATGAGGACATGTTATAACTGGTATTGTCCTCATAGGCCTTTTTTGGCATTAGTCCCTTACCAGGTGCACACACACGCTGCGGTAGCTTCTACATCCACCCACCCTATAGCCAGTCATACTCTTCTGTGATATGGTTTCTCCATACGATAATTTGTTTTTGTAATTCGTACATTCACATATATTTTTTATGTCATTGTATCAAATAAAAATTTGAAATTTTACATTTTGTCTATATGATTATTATACTCCCGCCCTCTTCTTTTGGTGCATAGTAGTGGCTCCTTGAGCCGAGTGAGTGGGTACATTGGGTGATGACCCCTCCTTCTTTTGAGGTTCTTTTTTTGGTTAACATAGTATGAAGGGAAGCTGCTGGGGAAGGGAGCACAGTATATGAGGGAGCTGCTTGGGGAGGGGGCACAGTATGAAGGGGAGCTGCTGGGGGAGGGGGCACAGTATAAAAGGAAGCTGCTGGGGGAGGGGGCACAGTATGAAGGGGAGCTGTTAGGGAAGGGGCTTAGTATGAAGGGAAGCTGCTGGGGGAGGGAGCACAGTATGTGAGGGAGCTGCTGGGGGAGGGGGCACAGTATGAAGGGGAGCTGCTGGGGGAGGGGGCACAGTATGAAGGGGAGCTGCTGGGAGAGGGAGCACAGTATGAAGGGGAGCTGCTAGGGAATGGGCACAGTATGAAGGGAAGCTGCTGGGGGGGGGGAGCACAGTATGTGAGGGAGCTGCTGGGGGAGGGGGCACAGTATGAAGGGGAGCTGCTAGGGAATGGGCACAGTATGAAGGGAAGCTGCTGGGGGAGGGAGCACAGTATGTGAGGGAGCTGCTGGCGGAGGGGGCACAGTATGAAGGGGAGCTGCTGGGGGAGGGGGCACACAGTATGAAGGGGGGTGCTGGAGGAGGGGAAATAGTATGAAGGGGAGCTGCTTTGGGAGGGAGCACAGTATGAAGGGGAGCTGCTGGGGGAGGGGGCACAGTATGAAGGGGAGCTGATGAGGAACACAGTTTTAAGGGGAGCTGCTGGGGGAGGGGACACAGTATGAAGGGGAGCTACTGGGGGAGGGGGCACAGTATGAAGGGGCGCTGCTGGAGGAGGGGGCACAGTATGAAGGGGCGCTGCTGGAGGAGGGGGCACAGTATGAATGGGAGCTGCTGGAGGAGGGGGCACTGTATGAAGGGGAGCTACTGGGGGAGGGGGCACAGTATGAAGGGGAGCTACTGGAGGAGGGGGCACAGTATGAATGGGAGCTGCTGGAGGAGAGGGCACTGTATGAAGGGGAGCTACTGGAGGAGGGGACACTGTATGAAAGGGATCTGCTGTTAGAGGGCACAGAATGAGGAGGAGCTGCTTGATAGACAATATCAGAGGGGCCCGAATATGAGTGGGCCAACATGACAGTGATCTGGGGGGGGGACACAATGTGAGGTGGAGAGGGGGGCACTAATGTGGAAATGATGTGTGTAGGTGGAGTATGGGGCTGGGCAAAAGGCATGGCATAGGGTAAAAAAGAATTCTGCCACATGCTACATGCACCATATCTTTTGTCCCTCTTTTGCCACTCAAAAAGCTGGGAGCTTTGCCTCTATTACTAATGTCATGATTGTGATGACCTATACAAGGTGCAGGCTATGCTCATATGAGCTCCAGAATGAGCAGTAAAAGATGTTCACATTATTATTTTATCAATTTATTGTCTGTAAAACAGACCTAGTGTGGAAATTGCCTGCGGACTATTAATATGAATGAGACATCTCTCTGCTCTGTGTGAGAACCTTTATCATCTGTCAGGAGCCGTAAACCAATAATACCAGAAAATCCGCTGCTCTACAATATGTTAAACTGTATTTGTTACACTTTATTGTATTATTTGATGAATATTTTATGGGATTTTTTATTGACTTCCAAAGTCAGCAAACAAAAGCTTGTACCAGCAATTCCAAGGTGGACTTTTCAATTGGCAGCATACAAGGTTTATGGGACCAGTATAAAAGATGAATGGACATGGAGTCATTTACCAGAAACAAGGATCACAAGTATTAGCACCTAAACCAATACTTCTGCACTGCTTCCGCTTCCTCTGATGCCCCCTCCTTTATATCATCTCACTGGGGAAGATGCGGCAGGTGGGGTACTAGTGTAGTGAAGGCGTGGTTAAGGGCATGCAGCTGGACACTTGAAGGGCTCTAGCACCACCCCGAAAAGCAATTCTGCTTAATTAGCATAATAATAAAAAGCTAGATTCATATAGATTAGAGAAGTCGGACCAACAAAATAAATTTATATCTGTGATCTGTATTCTATCAGCTAAACTGCATTGGCGATTGTTTTAGTGGATCATAACCCACAATTGATTTTCTTTAAAAATATGTCACTAACCTGTAGAAGTAACAAATGTTAGATTATTCAGACTTCATATAAGCATGTATGTTTTTCGTCACAAGCATCCAGGGAGTACTACTACCCTTACATACAACGCTAAAGGATGTTTAGAGAAACTCCAGCTTCTAGAGTCCCCTGTACCGTAGTTTGTCTCCTAGTAAATTACCAGTTATCACCTCTTCCGTGTACACTGTCGGTTTTTTAACTCATACAACTCTAAGGGGGAAATTTATCAAAAACTGGGGCATCAAGCCCCTTGCCTTACATGTCCCACTGAATACACTACGAGGCTCTGGCCCCTCATTGTATCTGGTCCAATTGTCCCATCTGGTGTAGAATTGTGAAATAACTTGTGCAAACTATTGTTAAAGGAAACCTACCACTTCGGATAGGGCTTCTAAGCAGCAAATACCGTGCACCAGCTCAGGGTCTGCTGGTGCCGCGCTTATCTTTGTTATGTTCCTAAACGGTTTTAAGGCATTTAAACGCTTTATTAATCTTTATATCCGAAGTAGCTTCACCGCACCGTGGTCTGCGCTCGGCGCATCATGTGCGCGACCGTGCGTGCACCGGAATAGGAAGTGGTTGCGCGCATGGTGCGCCGAGAGCGGACCACGGTGCGGTGAAGCTACTTCGGATATAAAGATTAATAAAGTGTTTAAATGCCTTAAAACTGCTTAAGAACATAACGAAGATAAGCGCCGGCACGGCGAGCTGGTGCCCGTCATTTGCTTCTTAGAAGCCCTATTGGAAGTGGTAGGTTTCTTTTAATGCACCGGCGTGGGGCTTTTCTGACCCCGCCTACCTCAGGCCCCCCCACCGACTTGACATGGAGGTGGACTACACCAGTACAAGGAATGATAAAAAAACAAAAATTCTAAAAAGCTAAAAAAAAATTAAAGGAAGCTCCTCCATTATGACAGATAATTTATCACAACACTTCAGCATGTCATTATGGCAGCAGTATGTCACATGTCACTTTACATCCCTTAATTTATTGATGGTTCTTGTGCATTCAAATTAGAAAAAATTAATACATTCAAAATACAACTGTTGAGATTCGTTTTCACATTTCTTCTTTGTCAGCAGTAATAAGTCATTTTGACCAGAAGGCTAGAAATTATGTGCCAATAAAAAATGTAAATGGGCACAATCCTTGCAGTTATTAATGTCCCACTTGGCAGAGAAATGACATGGTATGGAGAGCATCTCCTTATTTATTAAAATTTACAGTGAGCCTAGCCTCCCTCAAGTCAGTAGGGCCATGTTCCAGGGGCAGGAAAACTAACCTAGCACTGCAGTTTCTTTATTTTTAGGATGTGTGGGGGTCTCAGCAATGAGATCAACTCTTTCATTACAAAGCCTGTGGGAGGGATTTATCAATGTGTCCCAGGTTCCATCAGTTTAGTGGAGGAAAACCTGAGTCATTTTCTGCGCCAGATTTATCACTGTGTTAACGAATCTGGTGCAGGATAAGACTGTCGGTTTCCAGTTTAGACCTACTTTTAAGTAGTCTAAACAGTGCGTCAGAATTTTTGGTGCACGCCCCCTTTAGAGCAAATTACGCCCTTTTCCGAAGGCCACACCCCCTCAGTCGGACAAGTCGGAAAATGGCTAAAAATAGGTCTAAATAGCCTTGAATAATGTGGTGTAAGGCTTTTCTCACAGTTTTTTTGGCGCAGAACCACCAGAATTGTGGCGCAAGTCCGTTAAGAAATTCCCCCCTATGTATTGGATAAATGTTAGGTTAATGCATCAATGCTGCTAAGATGTCTAATATATAAGCAGCATTTTAAGAGTGCAACTAAACAGGGCGGCCAGGATTTGGCTGTGACGCAGCTGTGATGCCGCCAGCCACCTCAATTAAGTAATTGTGACCATAATTCATAACAAAATTATTCTTTAGTAACAGTTTCATGTACTATTAACATGAAACTATTACTAAATAATAATTTCCTAATGAATGTCACAATTACAACTACAATAACTTAATTATGGTCATAATTACTTATTTACATTATTCATCATTTCCTTATGAATTATGGTCACAATTACTTAAAGGGAACCTGTCACTAGGGACCCCATTTTCACTAAAGACCAGTTACAATAGCCCATTACACCTGCATTGCAAAAATGCCTTTCTGCTTTCTCTAAGCATTTGCATTACAATATAGTTGTGTGTTATACCTTACCTTGCACCCTGACAAAATCCTCTGTGTAGTCCCGGGGGATGGGCTTTGGTCTGGATGCATTTAAAAAAACAACATGTGACTTGTCTGTGCCCTCCTGAGCTCTCAGCCCCCACCTTTGTGCTCCTTCGCAGAGGTCACAGCCTGGTAAACTGAAATCAGTGCTAGAGGGAGGAGCTGTACAGGAGCACAAAGGTGGGACTGAGAGCTGATGAGTCTGCAGTACAGACAAGTCACATGTTGTTTTTTTAATGCATCCAGACCAAAGCCCAACCCCTAGGACTACACATAGGATTCTGTCAGCATGTGAAGTAAGTTATAATACACAATTATAATATAATGCAAAAGCTTAGAGAAAGCAGAAATGCGTATGTGCACTGCAGCTGTAATGGGTTCTACAACCTGTCTTTAGTGAAAATTAGGTCCCTGGTGACAGGTTCCCTTTAAAGGAAATCAACCGCATAGAAAACATTAAAAAAAATCTATTAACATTAAGAGGAGTGGAGGTGCTCCTCTTAACCTTGAGTGATGCTTCTCATGTGATATCAACCCATGACAACGGACTTAACTTGCCCCCCTGATCCATGCTTCTTTTATAACTTTGTTTTCTTGGTGATCCCGGCGTGTCAAGACTAGCGTCAGACAGCGCCAGGATCAAGATGATGAGGAGCAGAGCTGAATATTAATAGTTTTTTTATGTTTTCTATGTGATTGATTTCCTTTAACCGGTTGTTCCAATATATATGGGGGAGTGCATGCTGCACAAGCTTATGATATTAATCATGCCCCTCCCGCTTAATATCTCAATACGCTGAATCAGGAGCAGTGTCGAACTGGGTTTCCTTATGCCCACCAGAGAAAATCAATCTGGGGGCCCACTCTTCATTATCCCCCAGGAAATATATTCTAGCAGCCTTCAAATTGTGTTGTTTTCTGAAGGACCTCTGGGGTTCAGTATTGGGTTGAGCCAGGGCCCACCGGAGGATCCTCTGGTACTCTGGTGGGCCAGTCCGACACTGATCAGGAGGCTCATAAGGCGTATGGCAGGGTAGTTCTATACCAGGTCCTGTCTGATGTAGATGTGCACTAAAGCCTGCGCCGGTTCCAGGCAGAGCCACACTATTTGTCCCTTATGCCCTGGTTGTAGAAGTTACTTAAGGGGAAAAATCTACGCCATAGTATCCCAATGACAGATTTTAAGATCTTCAGAAACTTTGGTCCAAAGCTTAACATCATCTACTTAATGGACCATAAGGTCTTTGAGAATTTTATGTTTTTATTAATATACAGGCTCAATATTTAATCAGTGACGCAGCTGCATATTTGCCCTATATAAAGACACATATATTATAAGTTGCATATTATAGATGTTAGCAATTTCTGCATTAGCTTTCGGCATACTTTTTTTGGGGGGGGGTCAAAATCCCTTTTCATTTGTCTTCTACCAGTTCTTGCCATTGTTAGAGAAAAGTCCATGTTCACAATTAAAGGACATCTACCATCAGGATGAAGGATTGTAAACCAAGCACACTGACATACTGCCGTGTGCCCCCTCTGGCAGGATCTGCTCTTCTTTTAGCTTCTTATATCCTGGTTTTAACAAAAAATAAGTCTTATAATATTTTGTAAATGAGCCTGGGGGGCTCCAGACTCCATAGATGTTAATGAAACCTGGAGCCCCTCAGCCTCACTTGCATAATCAACCTTAAAATCAAGGGCATAGGAAACTTTAAGAAGAGCAGATCCTGCCAGAGGGGGCACACACCAGTATGTCAGTGTGCTTGGTTTACAACACTTCATCCTGGTGGTAGATCTCCTTTAAAAAGTATTGACATTGACCAGGCTCCTGAGGAAGGTCGCTGCCAACTTACAGACTCTCAAGAAAAGAAAATGCAAACTGACATAAAGAGTAAGGAAATATAACCTCCCTCCCTTACTTAAATGTGTTTATAAAAGCAAAGCAGCTGACGTAATCTTTTAATAATAGATTTTATTACTGCTCACTATAGATGCCTTCATTTTTTATGCAGGACAAACACAATGAGGGACAATTTTGGACATCGCAGGAAGCATCTAAATCGATCCTGAAAAGGACGTCTAAAGTTACATTTAGAAACAACTTGTGTTATTTGCATAATTTATAGCAAATAAACACTTAAGGTGCAGTTTTATTTCTATCTTCAGTTTCAGATGTTGCTGATTCCAGCCACCCCAATGTTACTTAGAGGGTTTAGTAAAGATACAGTAGATTGTATATGTAGGGTACACATTCTGGAGATTTGTTTTATGGGGTTATCCAGTCAATGGTATCTGGTTGCCCCATCTGCTAGACTGGAATTTTTGCCTCTGCAGCAGTAACATGTTGTGTTGACTTGTTATATGAGAGGAAGGAAGAACACAGGATAAAATAGCTGTAGACCAGGGCAGCATCTCTAGAGGTGTAAATGGGGATTAAGAAATGGGATACTAATATTTTTAACGGTTACCCGTCCAGTGGCATACTTTGTAAGCCACACTCCTACTGCCTGGCAGATGAGTCCTCCCACTTGACAAATATGTTATTGAAGGGGCTGGACTGTTACTCCCAACAATCAAATCTGCATGCAGGCCCTGCCCTCTAAAGCTCTTCAGATACTTACCCTACGTCAGATAGTTTAAACCATTGTTTATTTCTCATCTCAACATACTACCAAAAAAAATGTAATTAATTTTTGGAGCTTTTGGTTTACAATTACCTTTTTACTGCATTAGCAGTCTTAAAGAGACATCCCACCCAAAACAAGGTTTCCCATCTGCTCCATTATAATATTTCATACATCACAATGAGATGGTTGCTGAGCCGCAGTATGAACCTGCCTCTGGTGACACTACATATATACATGTGTCCATTGAGATGTGTGCGTCATCTATTACAGGCATCAGATCTTGTATGATAAACTCCTTAGCACTGCACATATAGTTCCTCATGATAATTACATAGGATCCTCTCACACAGTTCTATATTAGGAGCTCATGGCTCAGCTCCAAGACTGTGGGGCTCATTTACTAAGGGTCCGTGGTCCGCACTATCGTCGGAATATCAGGCGATTTTCGATGTGCGCCGCATTTACAACGCACGCATTCGGATTTGGGCGCATCGGCGGCAGCTTTCACACGACACAAATCGGGAGCGGGCCGTCGGGCGTTAGGACTACGCGCGAGATTTAACAAAGCAATTTGTGTCGCAAGACATGCACTCACATACACTGGGAAGAAGAAGGTGAACTCCGGTAGACCTCAGCGGGGAAGTGACACATGTAGGAGCTCGGGCGCACGATCTTCATGAATCCTGGCAGAAGTGGATTCCGGCGGACAACGCACCTCGAGGATTGCGCAGGGACCAGGTAAGTAAATCTGCCCCTGTATATATAAGATATGGAGAATATTGATGGCTGCTAGCAGAGATGGTTCTGTTTCTAAATGGTGATGTGATGTCGTACTGAGGTTTTATGGCATTAAGGCCCCTTGCACACAGACGTATGCTCAACCGGACTGTAACCCGGGTGAGCCACATGGCCTGGTGGAGGAAGGGTGAGCGCTCCTAAGCCCTCCCCTCTCCATAGAAATTAGATTGGCCGCCTGGCACGATCATGGCACCATGACTAGGTGCCATAGACCTCTATAGTGGCTGTACAGCCGTGTGTGGACCCCTATACAGTCGTGTGCAGGAGACCTTAGAGCAGTGATGGCGAACCTTTTAGAGCCTGAGTGCCCAAACTTCAACCAAAAGCCACTTATTTATTGCAAAGTGCCAGCAAAGAAATTTAAGCAGTAATTTATTTCTCTTTGTTCATTGACAACTTTCAATCCTTCAGCCTCCCAAGGACACCAATGCAGTTGAAAGGGGGAGGGCAAATTCATCTATCATTGTAGGAATATTCTGCAGGCAGATTCTTGAGTATTGTCAGGTAAACCTCATTCTGGGGTGATAGTCTGGGTGCCCACAGAAAGGGCTCAGAGTGCCGCCTATGGCACCCGTGCCATAGGTCCGCCACCCCTACCTTGGAGCAATGCAAAGTCGAACAGAGAGCAGAAAACATCATAATTGAGTCTTGTTCTAACCAGAGGAGAGGCTGATAGTTGAAGGTCCAGCTCGGTTGGGGATACTGGTTTCTCATAGGGTCCATAATTATGCAAATTATGATATAATTAATCTGTTTAATTGATTAATTCTAAAACATACTGCATTATGCTGAATTATACAGTAGGGAGATGTGACTGTGTTATAATAGTGAGCAGGGGGTTGATGGTGGAGATAAAGCACAGATTACATTTTCCATCTGACGTTTCTAGACCCGGACACTGGAGCTTGACACCATATGTGTGTTCCTTACTTAAAACACAGTACAATATTTATTCAACAATATCTGAAATACTTAATCTACTAACAGGATTTGGGCTCCCAGTAATTGGTAACAAAGAAAGAGAAATGTTTGCTTCAGGGTTCCTGTGTCCTAGATTTATTTTTAGTAATTACAAGGATGTAAAAATGTGCCAATCACATGATGCCAAGTGCCCTGCTTTGAACTTCCAAGCAGGTGCCTAAAGTAAAGACATAAATGTTTTGCAAGTGTGCAGATCCGATTTCCCTGAGATGAAGTGACACGTAAGAAGGGATGAATGCCAGGTGACAGCTGCTTTGACTAAGATGGAGATCTTTATAGTCATCCGCATGAGGTCTGGCTAGATACAGGAACAGTGTGGGACTGAAACTTGTCTCCATGGAACATATCTGTACAATAAGAAGTTGTATAATGAAATAAGCTTAAAGGTGCGGTCCGGAGGTTGAAAAATATAGTGGCTTTCTTTCAAAAACAGCTGCTCTGCTGACCACGGGTAGTGCTTGGTTTTGCAACTAAGCTCCATTCATCTCTATATAGCTGAGAAGCAATACCACACACTACCCATGATCAGGTATGGTTCTGTTTTTTGAAGAATGCAGTAATTTTTTTTAACCTCCGGACAACCCCTTTAAAGGGAACCTGTCACAAGGGAACTCATTTTCACTAAAGACAGGTTACAGAGGGGGGTTGGGCTTTGGTTTGGATGCATTTCAAAAAGCATGTGACTTGTCTTCGCTGCAGACTGCTCAGCTCTCAGCCCCCACCTTTGTGCTCCTGTACAGCTCCTCCCTCCCCCCACTGATGTCAGTTCACCAGGCTGTGAGCTCTGTGAAGAAGACTGACTGATACAATGAACATTTGATCCTCTTTGCCTAATGTCGCTATTATATAGTAACCCCACAACCCAGAACATGTCCATAAAGTTATATGTAACACCAAAAACACACACATGTTCTAGAATAAAGTTTTTATTTCTCACCATCCTCCATTATTTACACCTATGTTATGATGTTCTCACTCTCATTCTTATGAAGCGCGGAGGGTTCTGTTATTGTGACTTGTGACTTTTATTTATTGTGACTTTTATTATCTCATTAGCTTGGTTTATGGATACATAGTTATTTGGGTTACCATTGTGTAAGGGAGCAAACAATGATATAGCTATGTGACGCTCAGTGCAATTTTCTGCAAAAATTGTTTGGTGTCCCCTGTGGATTTAACGTTCCCTTCGCTGCATATTTTGGTGAATATACACATGTGGGGTCTATAAGATCTCCTCATATCTTACTGTTTTAGGAAAGTACATTTTCTTTATATAAATATTCTGGATTTGTACATATTTTAGAGGAAATTTTGATTTTGCTTTCAAAATTATATAGGTTTTATGGGGCCTTTACTTTCTATTCTGTTTTATTGATGTATTTTGAAGGTTGTGACTGTCTTAAAATTTCTAGCTGTAAAGTAGATATTTAGTTATTACAGCTTTAGTGATATTATGATGATTTATTCATGTGAACATATCAATATGTGACATTTGTGAACTCTAAACATGTCCATCTATTACATTTAGGAGATATGAAGGTAAATATTTTCTGTTTGGAGCACATTTTTTGCCATCAAAGTCAAATTTTAAGTATTTTTTATAAAATGTTTCAGTTTGAATCAAAATTGCATGAAGGCGCCTATGTCTATAAACTCTTTAATGCAATTTTGAAAATGGGGCAAATGTCTACTTTCAGAAAATATGTGGTTTGTTGGGTTTACTTTAATTATTTTTGCTGTAATTTTATTTTTAAACGTTAAAATTGTAAAAATTGCTCTGGTCACGGATGCGACAAAATATCTAGAAATGCCGGGCAGTGAAAGGGTGAAGATGGTTATCATCCATCTCCTGTCTATATATCTATCTGTCTAGTTATGTATCTCCTATAATCTGACCATTTATATATCTCACTTTTTCTCTATGTATTAATCAATCTTCTATTTCTCTTCTACCGTATTTATCTCTAATATCCATCTACTGTATATATCATCTACTTTATAGTTCTGCATCTAGAAATCTCTATCATCTTTCATATTTATCTTCTATCATAATAATTATAATTAATAATTCCTTTATTTATGTAGCGCACACAGATTACGCAGCGCTGCACAGAGCTTGCCAAATCAGTCCCTGTCCCCAATGGGGCTCACAATCTATTCACCCTACCAGTAATTTTTGGAGTGTGGGAGGAAACCGGAGGAGCCGTAAGAAACCCACGCAAATGTAGAGAGAACATACAAACTCTTTGCAGATGTTGACCAGCTCTGCAAGGCTGTAGTGCTAACCACTGAGCCACTGTGCTGCCCATCAATCATTATCTATCTATCTCCTATAAAATTCTCCCATATTACAGGTTGTTTTACCATACTAAATGGAGCCTCTTACTAACTGTGACTGGTCATAAAATAGTTTTATTTTGGGGCCCCACTTTTAGTTTTGCCCAGGGCCCACTTTGTCTACAACTGGCCCTGCATACACATATTACATTTAAATAAATATTCAAAAATAAACCTTAATATTCCCATTAAAATAAAATAAAAATCCCATGTGACACTACAATAAACATCACCATGGTCGCCCTGTTTGCTCCAGGCTATACATAATATATATCAAAATGACCATCACACAGAAGGGAATTAATTTATTAACAACTGAAACAAATATACATTATATACCGTATTTTTCGGACTATAAGGCACACTAAAAATCCTTTGATTTTCTCAGAAATCAAAGGTGCGCCTTATAGTCCAGTGCGCCTTATATATGAACCGCACTTACAGACAACAGCCGCCTTGAACTGTACACAGGTCTGCCACCTGCTGGTCATTCATCCTTATAATCAGGTGTGCTTTATAATCAGGTGCGCCTCATATATGAACCTAGACGTTTTAGCAGGCATTTATTGATGGTGCGCCTTATACTCTGGTGAGCCTTGTAGTCCGAAAAATACTGTACATAACATTAACACCCCCCCCCCCAAATTAAAAAAAAACTAAAAATGAAAAATGGTCCCTTAACTTTTTTTATTTTTAACTATCCCTTTGGGGGTCCGATCGCGTTTTCCCAACGTGTTACCCGAATACTTCCGATTTGCGCCGATTTTCCCTGAATTGCCCCGGGATTTTGGCGCACGTGATCGGATTGTGGCGCATCGGCGCTGGCATGCACGCCATGGAAATCGGGGGGCGTGGCTGAACGAAAATCCGATGGATTCGGAAAAACCGCCGCATTTTTTAAAAAAAAGTGTCGCAGGACTCGCGCTTACCTTCACTAGGTATAGGCCGGTGAACTTCAGTGCATTCCGGCGGGCCTCGGGGAACTTCAGCGCAGCAGCGCCACCTGGTGGACGTCAGAGGAACTACCTAAGTGAATCCCGGCCGAACCCGAATCCACCGCAGAGAACGCGCCGCTGGATCGCGAATGGACCGGGTAAGTAAATCTGCCCCTATGTGTCACAAATAAAATGCAGCAAAAATGTTTATGGTATTTCAAAATAAAAAGAAGTTATGGTCCTTAAACAATGAAAATTTGTTAGAAATGCTTTTTAAGGCCCATTCAGAAAGGGGTTAAAAAATAAAAATAATAACAATAACAATATACATAGAAAAAAAACATAATAATAACACCACATCTTCACCTGCCAATAATCACTGCATTAACCAAAACCGACTAACAACCAAAGAATAAGCAACTTCATGAACCCAAAATAAACCTCACCCACAAACTAACAGAAACCCCACCCTCTAACAACAAGCCACACCCCAAATGATGTGTTTATTTATTTATTTAGTGATGTCAAATATCTGTAAAGAATAAAAGAGTTCTGTTTTTTAGAACGTGAACCACAACAATAATGTAAAAAAAAGACATAATTATATTTACACCTTGTTTTGTAAAGGGGGTTTTTCAGTCCCATAAACTTCTAATGACAAATTCATAAAATACGTCATTAGTCATTAATTATGGGGTTTTGGCACCCAATAGACAACAATATACAGCAGCCTTGTCACTGTGCTGGTCATTATATGGCAAGGAGAGCAGTCTGGCCATTATATGGCAAGAAGAGGAGGCTGGCCATTATATGGCAAGAAGAGGAGGCTGGCCATTATATGGCAAGAAGAGGAGGCTGGCCATTATATGGCAAGAAGAGGAGGCTGGCCATTATATGGCAAGAAGAGGAGGCTGGCCATTATATGGCAAGAAGAGGAGGCTGCCCATTATATGGCAAGAAGAGGAGGCTGGCCATTATATGGCAAGAAGAGGAGGCTGGCCATTATATGGCAAGAAGAGGGGGCTGGCCATTGTATGACAAGAAGAGGAGGCTGGCCATTATATGGCAAGAAGAGGAGGCTGGCCATTATATTGCAAGAAGAGGAGGCTGGCCATTATATGGCAAGAAGAGGAGGCTGGCCATTATATTGCAAGGAGAGCAGTCTGGCCATTATATTGCAAGGAGAGCAGTCTGGCCATTATATGGCAAGAAGAGGAGGCTGGCCATTATATGGCAAGAAGAGGAGGCTGGCCATTATATGTTAAAAAGAGAAGGCTGGCCATTGTATGGCAAGAAGAGGAGGCTGGCCATTATATGGCAAGAAGAGGAGGCTGGCCATTATATGGCAAGAAGAGGAGGCTGGCCATTATATGGCAAGAAGAGGAGGCTGGCCATTATATGGCAAGAAGAGGAGGCTGGCCATTATATGGCAAGAAGAGGAGGCTGGCCATTATATGGCAAGGAGAGCAGTCTGGCCATTATATTGCAAGGAGAGCAGTCTGGCCATTATATTGCAAGGAGAGCAGTCTGGCCATTATATTGCAAGGAGAGCAGTCTGGCCATTATATTGCAAGGAGAGCAGTCTGGCCATTATATTGCAAGGAGAGCAGTCTGGCCATTATATTGCAAGGAGAGCAGTCTGGCCATTATATTGCAAGGAGAGCAGTCTGGCCATTATATGGCAAGAAGAGGAGGCTGGCCATTATATGTTAAAAAGAGAAGGCTGGCCATTGTATGGCAAGAAGAGGAGGCTGGCCATTATATGGCAAGAAGAGGAGGCTGGCCATTATATGGCAAGAAGAGGAGGCTGGCCATTATATTGCAAGAAGAGGAGGCTGGCCATTATATGGCAAGAAGAGGAGGCTGGCCATTGTATGGCAAGAAGAGCAGTCTGGCCATTATATGGCAAGAAGAGGAGGCTGGCCATTATATGGCAAGAAGAGGAGGCTGGCCATTATATGGCAAGAAGAGGAGGCTGGCCATTATATGACAAGAAGAGGGGGATGGCCATTATATGGCAAGAAGAAGAGGCTGGCCATTATATGGCAAGAAGAAGAGGCTGGCCATTATATGGCAAGAAGAGGAGGCTGGCCATTATATGGCAAGAAGAGGAGGCTGGCCATTATATGGCAAGAAGAGGAGGCTGGCCATTATATGGCAAGAAGAGGAGGCTGTCCATTATATGGCAAGAAGAGGAGGCTGGCAATTATATGGCAAGAAGAGGAGGCTGGCCATTATATTGCAAGGAGAGCAGTCTGGCCATTATATTGCAAGGAGAGCAGTCTGGCCATTATATTGCAAGGAGAGCAGTCTGGCCATTATATTGCAAGGAGAGCAGTCTGGCCATTATATGGCAAGAACAGGAGGCTGGCCATTATATGGCAAGAAGAGGAGGCTGGCCAATTTATGGCAAGAAGAGGGGGATGGCCATTGTATGGCAAGAAGAGGAGGCTGGCCATTGTATGACAAGAAGAGGAGGCTGGCCATTATATGGCAAGAAGAGGAGGCTGGCCATTATATTGCAAGAAGAGGAGGCTGGCCATTATATGGCAAGAAGAGGAGGCTGGCCATTATATTGCAAGGAGAGCAGGCTGGCCATTATATTGCAAGGAGAGCAGTCTGGCCATTATATTGCAAGGAGAGCAGTCTGGCCATTATATTGCAAGGAGAGCAGTCTGGCCACTATATTGCAAGGAGAGCAGTCTGGCCACTATATTGCAAGGAGAGCAGTCTGGCCATTATATTGCAAGGAGAGCAGTCTGGCCATTATATTGCAAGGAGAGCAGTCTGGCCATTATATTGCAAGGAGAGCAGTCTGGCCATTATATTGCAAGGAGAGCAGTCTGGCCATTATATGGCAAAAAGAGGAGGCTGGCCATTATATGGCAAGAAGAGGAGGCTGGCCATTATATGTTAAAAAGAGAAGATTGGCCATTATATGGTAAGAAGAGGGGGCTGGCCATTATATGGTAAGAAGAGGGGGCTGGCCATTATATGATAAAAAAGAGGAGGCTGGCCATTATATTGCAAGGAGAACATCCTGGCCATTATATGGCAAGAAGAGCAGTCTGGCCATTATATGACAAGAAGAGGAGGTTGGCCATTATATGGCAAGAAGAGGAGGCTGGCCATTATATGGCAAGAAGAGGAGGCTGGCCATTGTATGGCAAGAAGAGGAGGCTTGCCATTGTATGGCAAGAAGAGGAGGCTGGCCATTGTATGGCAAGAAGAGGAGGCTGGCCATTATATTGCAAGGAGAGCAGTCTGGCCATTATATTGCAAGGAGAGCAGGCTGGCCATTATATGTCAAGAAGAGGAGGCTGGCCATTATATGTCAAAAAGAGAAGGCTGGCCATTATATGGCAAGAAGAGGAGGCTGGCCATTGTATGGCAAGAAGAGGAGGCTGGCCATTGTATGGCAAGAAGAGGAGGCTGGCCATTGTATGGCAAGATAAGGAGGCTGGCCATTATATTGCAAGGAGAGCAGTCTGGCCATTATATTGCAAGGAGAGCAGGCTGGCCATTATATGATAAAAAGAGGAGGTTGGCCATTATATGGCAAGAAGAGGAGGCTGGCCATTATATGACAAGAAGAGCAGGTTGGCCATTATATGGTAAGAAGAGGAGGCGGGCCATTATATGGTAAGAAGAGCAGATTGGCCATTATATGGCAAGAAGAGCAGTCTGGCCATTATATGACAAGAAGAGCAGGTTGGCCATTATATGGTAAGAAGAGCAGGTTGGCCATTATATGGTAAGAAGAGGAGGCTGGCCATTATATGACAAGAAGAGGAGGCTGGCCATTATATGGTAAGAAGAGGAGGCGGGCCATTATATGGTAAGAAGAGCAGATTGGCCATTATATGACAAGAAGAGGAGGCTGGCCATTATATGACAAGAAGAGCAGGTTGGCCATTATATGGTAAGAAGAGCAGGTTGGCCATTATATGGTAAGAAGAGGAGGCGGGCCATTATATGGTAAGAAGAGCAGATTGGCCATTATATGACAAGAAGAGGAGGCTGGCCATTATATGACAAGAAGAGCAGGTTGGCCATTATATGGTAAGAAGAGCAGGTTGGCCATTATATGGTAAGAAGAGGAGGCTGGCCATTATATGACAAGAAGAGGAGGCTGGCCATTATATGACAAGAAGAGGAGGCTGGCCATTATATGACAAGAAGAGGAGGCTGGCCATTATATATTTCAAGAGTGGTGAACATGGAACATGAAAAGTCAGTATTCGTCTTACTATACATGGACATGATCATAATACAATAAAACAGCTCATGAGCAATCATGGCACAAAATGCTACACTATATGGAAAATAATGGGCTCGCGAACCTGGGACTTGGCTTTGAATGTCAAAAAAAATATCAATAATTTCCTCCATAATTTCCTCCAAGAGTAGGAGTCATTTTTATTTAACTTGAGATAAATGCAAATTGTTTTACAATGCGTCATCGGTAATATCCTGGGGGTTAACAATACAAAGATGCTGAAAGGTAAAGCTGCCACTGACCACACTGTAAAACCTTGTGTTGGCAGTTGTCATGGTAATCTCCATTTTAGGAGATGAGGAATGAGTAACCCATTCTAGAACAATGAACAATCCCCATACACTTTTCCCAGCAGGTGTCCCATTGTTATGTTAGTGTGTTGCCCACTTTTTCTTGATTTCGTACTTTTCTTCTCAAAGCAAAGTCTTTATATAACACCCACCCGCTTGACAGCGTTCCTCTAGATTGGCGGTTCGGGAAAACTATAGGTTGTAAATGGTTCATTTAGACAGTTATAGTAGCTGACAGAGAGTGATTTATTTCCTTCAGTACGCAGGAAGGTTTATTGTCTTTGAGAATTGATAATAGGGTATGACCCAGAAATCCGCAACGGAGAAATCCTACAGAAAAAAAATTCATTTTACATATCTGCATTCTGTGCCATTGTGCCAAGCTATGGTGATTGACGAGTGGGAAGAGGGTTAAACAGTAAAAGGCTGCTGAAGAGAAATGGATTTGGACAGTGAAAGCCATGACAGCTGAATTTAATTCGCTTAAAGGAGAAACAATGATTTATATGGAGGGTAATGCAATAAAAATAGCAATGGAAAGAGCCATAATCATTATTCTGTAACCAGATGCATTGGAGCCGACGTGGACCCGCTGTTTAGGCAATGCCAGGATTTTGTTTATTTATCCCCTCTGCTGTTTTTTATTATTTGTTATTATCTTAGAATAGGTACCAAATTATTTGGGGTCTTACACATGTCAATAAAATTACAGACTGCTGTATTCCGCAATGTGGTTCTTCTGACATTTATGGCATATCCTAAGGATAGATTTTGAAAAAAAACTTACAGATGGCCCCTAGTTACAAACGGACCTCTGGATGTTGGTAATTTACTGTACTTTAGTCCCAGGCTACAATAAACAGCTGTAACAGTTATCACAAGTTTCTGCAATTAAGATTTATTATTAATCCTGGTTCTTATGACAATCCAACATTTTTAAAATCCAATTGTCACAGAGACCAAAAAAAAATCTGTCTGGGGTTACAATTATAAAATATACAGTTCCGGCTTGCATACAAATTCAACTTAAGAACAAATCTACAGAACCTCTTGCACATAATCCGGGGACTGCCTGTACTTATAATTGGTATCAAGACAATTCGAGATGGCTTTGAGTAGTCTTGGTTACCAATGCACAGGGCTTCAACCTCCATATGACATCAGTACTTGGTAATAAATCAGTAACCAGGAATCCTACCTAGTCAGAAAGGACTCCGGTAGATTCTGGTGTTCTGTCCATATTAGAGGATAGATGGCCGGTCATGACAGGTAGAATACTTATAGACTGGGTCAGGGCCAAGCTAGGTCAATGTTGGACGTACAGAATAGAAGACCTCACCGAGTTTAGAAAAAGTGAAGTCTAACAAATGGACTGATGGAGGACAGGTCCTTATCATGAAGTGCTTTGTAAGAGAGTGCTTTGACCCATTCCAAAAAATCAAATGAATTCCAAGCTTTTTCTATTGGTAACTTTTAACCACCTTACACACATTGGGGCGCATTTACTAAGGGTCCGTCGGATGCATATTTGTCGGGGTTTACGACGATTTCCGTTATTGCGCTGAATTACCCCAAATTTTGGCACACGCGTTCGGATTTTGGCGCATCGACAGCTTACACGCGACAGAAATCAGGGGCGTGGTTTCGGACAACCCGACGGATTCTGAAAACACGCAGGATTTAACATTTAGAATTGTGTCGCAATACATGCACTTACATGCACCGGGAAGAAGACGGTGAATCACGGCAAACCTGAATCCTCATCGGGCAACGCACCGCGGGATCGCGACAGGACCGGGTAAGTAAATCTGCCCCATTGTATGTTTGCATCTTTTACACTGTTATGGCTGCAGGCATCAATGATGGGACTTCCATCTTCCAAATAATCACTAGTCCTCCACTGGTTAGATCACTGAAATTCAGTCCAATCCATTTTATTCTCCGACGTACAAGGTAAAATTGATTGCCCAATTTCTGACCTCTAGGTGTTTACCCATATGTTTTACTAGCTGTAACTCTTGCCTCTTTTTATATACTGAATGATGGCCCTGACTCCTGTCATTTGTAGTGTTATGATCACATTGTCCCTTTGGGGGTGTCTCTTAACCTGTCTCATCTGGGGGTTCCTTGCAGAGAATTTCCAGTATACTGTATAGGCTTAAAGGGTGAAAAACAGCGACAAAGCCCTCCATGTAGCCCCGAATTTAGTGGAGTAAAATAAAAATACTATTGTCTTAGTAATTTTCTGTGACACACATGAACATGACACCCCTAATACTTGAGCTTTATATACTCCAAGTGTAAAAATATTTGGGAAGCAGACCTCTCACAAAGGCTTCAGGAAATGCAGGTCCAATTTGAATCCAGTAGTGAAAGTCATTCAGGTGGATGGAAAAACCCCAAGGAACTGCTGGGAGCATTTTATGAAACCAGTGCATTAAATGTAAAAGGAGGGGAAACATCTGGCACAGAAAACAGCTGAAATTCAACATTTACAACAGAGCAATTTTGATCCCTTGATAACTATAAATAGAAAGTCACAAACATTGAATCTCAACCTTTATTTTCTCCTTACAAAGTAACTCTTCAATTTAGAAGACATTACGCAGTGGATTGATTCTGGCATGGCTTGTTAATGCTCTGTCACAACACCAAACATTTGAGAAGAATCAGCTGTCCTATTGTCAGGAAAAGTAATCAGCGCTGGTCCTACCCTTGGGAGGTAAGCAGGTTGTAATGTAGACGGGTCACATAAAGGAGGGATTAAAAATTCCTCTTATGTTTATAGAAGCAGGAGTCATGATTGCAATTATTTTCGGTGTAGTTGCCAAAACCTAACGTCTAAAAATTGGAGAAATTGTTTCACCGGAAATACTTGGTTATAGAATGTGTATCTGCTATTCATTTATTACGTTGAGCAGGTAGGATAATAATATTTGGGGTGTAAAATACTATAACGCTCTGAGACCCCTCTCTATGACCCAGTATTACCCTGGTACATCACAGGTATAGAATGCAACTCAATGGATGCCAATTATTTTATACAAAACTTTAGGTATTAATTGTGCTCTAAGTTTTCGTTACATTGTTGAAATCTAAACCAGATATACATTAAACCAGATGCACAATGCTAGATCCGTGTTATCATTATATACATACAGTAGATATTACCACTTACCATCCATCTGTGATGATAACAACTAAAAGTATCTCTACAAAACAGGAAAAGTCTTCTATGGCCAGTGTGAAAAGTACAGGCGTCACCTACTTAAGAACACTCGACTTACAGAAAACCCCTAGTTACAAACTGACCTTTGGATATTGGTAATTTACTGTACTTCAGCCCTAGGCTACAATAAACAGCTATAACAGTTATTAAAGGTGTCTCCAATTAAGCTTTATTGTTAATCTTGGTTCTTATGAGAATCCAACATATTTTCAAATCCAATTGTTACAGAGACCAAAACAATTCTGTCTAGGATTACAATGATAAAATATACAGTTAGTTCCAACTTACATACAAACTCAAGAACTTAAGAACAAACCTACAGAACCTATCTTGTACGTAACCCGGGGGCCGCCGGTATTTGTGTTTTTAAATATACAGTAGATAGTGACATATAAAAATACCACCAACAAAAAAACACGTAGAAAATAAAATTGACTTCAGAAATACATACCCTATCTACTCTAGACAGGTCTTGTTTTTGTATTAAAGGGGACCTGTCACCAGGTTTTGACCCCCCTGATTAACCATGCCTGCTGATAAAAGGTTACAAGTTCTCCCCATAAAATTAGCACTGTACCTCAATTACAACCATTTTTCTGATATTCAAATAAGCTTTTCTGACTCATCTCTGGCTGCCTGAGAGAGAAGAGTCAGAGATACCAGTGAACCACGCCCCATTATTGTGACTGACAGCTCCATGTCTCTCCAAATCACTGCTCTGCCTCCTTGTACTAAGGGACTGTCTGCTAATATTCAACTACAGACATATAAAGCTCTACAGGTATGGACAGATGAGAGATATTGGCGCTAATTTACTAAGGGTCCATGGCCGCACTTTCGTCTGATTTTCCGACGTTTTCTGGATTTGTGCCGCTGTGACAAGCATTTAACAGGGGATTGGGTCGCACACAATTGGATTGTGGCGCAGCTACGTGGCGGACAATCCGACTGATTCGGACTGAGCGCAGGATTTAACTTTCAAATTGTGTCGCAAGACAATGCACTTACATACACCAGGAAGAAGAAGGTGAACTCCAGTGGACCTGAGCGGGGAAGCAACACATGCAGGATATCAGGCACACGATCTTAGTGAAATACGGCACACTGCATGATCGTTCTGTGAACTCCTTGGACCAGGTAAGTAAATGTGCCCCGTGTGTCCCAAGCTTCATTTATTATATCTTTGCATGGCCACATTTCTGTAAAACATGAGCATATAAGATATGCAAATTAGCCTGTGGTGCTCTGCAGAGCCCCATCAGGCACCACGGTAAAATAATTTATGCCTGACCCGAGGTAGTGCTAGCCTTGTTCTGAGACTGCGGCTGGCATCATATTACAGTGGAGCCTGATAGGGCTCTGCAGAGCACCATGGGCTAATTTCCATATCTTATAAACTTATTTTTTTATTTTTTACAGAAATGCGGCCATGCAAAGATATAAGAAATGAAGCTTGTGACACCCGGGGACAGTACAGGGAGGTATATAATACCTTCACAAAAGACATTTTTTGCCATTCACTTCTTTGTGTGTCCCCAAATTACCTCCTAGTGTTATCATTTTAACAGCGCAGTTTTTTTTCTTCTTAGAGGCTTTTCAGTAAAATGGTTCAGTAAAATGGTTCTCTCCAGGACCGGTAGGGAAAAAACCCTGTTGCTTTATCTAAGAAAGTTCCATTGGTTCCAATTGAGTCATTTTACCTTCCCTGTGATAATGGTGGCTATTATTCCAGGGATTGTAGAAGTGTTGTTTCTAGTTCAAACAAGACTAAGAGAAAGAAAGTGATGGCTATTGCATCCGTGTACAAGCTCTGAATACCAAACCTATAACTACCAGGAAAACCATCTAATATTATTGTTAGGAGTCCATCATCCAGATCCCCAAGGTGATGTGTAATGTGTATTTATCCATAAGAAGATCACCATCAGCTGAGCCAATTAGAAGTCTGATACTAAATGAATATTAAATATTTCAAATAAGCCTTCTGCTACATTTATAATATTTCCATGCCAAAGAGTTAAAGGGGTATTCCCACTTTGCCAAATTAATGTTATTGTTTGTATGATGAAAAATTATACAATTTTCCAATACACTTTCTGTATCAATTCTTTACAGTTTTCTAGATCTCTGCTTGCGGTCATTCTATGGAAAGCTTCTATGTTTGGTTTGATTTCCATTCATGATTTTGTTGTCAGCAGATTCAGCTTTCTACAGGACAAAGTATTGAATGAGAATATTACATTCATTAATGTCTATGTCTATGAGAGAGAGAGATTCTGTATGTGTGTATGAATATACAGTGGGAGAAATAAGAAATAATAATTGGCCGATTTGGCAGCTTTTCCCACCTACAGAGAATAGAGCCGTCTGTAATTTTTAAATGTAAGTATACTTTAACTGTGAGAGACAACCTAAAAAAAATCCAGAAACCTCATCACATTGTATGACTTTTATATCATTCATTTGCATTTTATTGCATAAAATAAGTATTTGATTCCCTACCAACAAGCAAGAATTCTGGTTCTATCAGTACTGTTAGTTTTTCTTTAAGAAGCTCCTCCTACTCTGCACTCATTACCTGTATTATTGCACCTGTTTGAACTTGTTTCCGGTATAAAAGACACCTGTCATGGGCAAGACCTAAGAACTGAGGACACCATGGACAAAATTTTAGACCTGCTCAGAAACCTGCCCAGAACTACACAGGTGGTCAGTGACCTGAAAGCAGCTGGGAACACAAAGATGACCATTATTAACGCACTACGCTATCATGGATTAAAATCATGCAGGGCTTGTAAGGTCCCCCGGGTTGTGCCAGCACATGTCCAGGCCCGTCCAGGCCCATATAAAGTCTCCCTCTGACCGTCTGAATGATCCAAAGGAGGCATGGGGGAAGGTCATGTGGTCAGATGAGACCAAAATGCATCTATTTAGTATCAACTCCACTTGGTGGGTTTGGAGGAAGAAGAAAGATGAGTACAGCCCTAAGAACACTGTCCAAAACGTGATGCATGGGGGTGGAAACATCATACTTTGGGGCTGGTTTTCAGTAAAGGAGACAGGAAGACTGCACTGTATTGAAGGGAGGCTGGATGGGGCCATGTATAACAACATTTTGGATAATCATCTTCTCTCGGTAAGGTCATTAAAGATGGGTCATGGTTGGGTCTTTTAGTATGACAATGACCCAAAACAAACAGGGTAACTAAGGAGTGGCTCCATATGAAGCATTTCAAGGCCCTGGAGTGGTCTAGCCAGACTCCAGACCTGAATCCAATCAGAAATCTTAGAAATTCAATGTTGCCCAACAATAGTGTAACGTCCATGCCTAAGCGTTGCACTATCCGCAGTTTGCCGACTAGATGGCATTTGTGTGTGAACTGTGGCTTACTGCTTGTGTTTGGATTAACTGAGCCACACCCTGCTCCTTGCATTTTAGCCTGGTCCGGCAAGGGCTACTAGCCTGATGGACAGTTTCCCCAGTGTGCTGCTGGAAGTGTGTCCGGGAACGGCCTTAGATACCTGCCCATTCCCATCAGACCTTGCTGGTTATTCTTTTAGTCTTACCTGTGTATTTCCCACCCGAAGACCTGTATATATCTGTTGTTTGTCCCTGTCTCAGACCTGCGTTAGTATTCTGTGCACCAGTGTGAACACTGGTCTATTCCTGTATTCCGGTTACCTGTCCGCTCCACCATCCAGCAGCTGCCAGACAAAGTAAGTTTTCCCTGTCATCTTGTAGGGTCGCTTAGGGACTGTCAGTTAGGTTCTTGATAATGGGTTCGCCCTTATCAGGGTGGTTTATCTGCTGTAGACAGGGCCTTAGCCCGCAGGGACGTCGCAGGGTGAGTTCGCCACCACTTACCTAGTCTGACAGCTAGCACCACGCCTAGTTGTGGTTGCGCGTTTGCTGGACAGGCGCTGACAAATAGTCTCGAAACCTGAAAGATCTGAAAAAGATCTGTGTGGAGGACTGGGCCAAACTTCCTGTTGCCGTGTGCAAAATTGGTTGAGAATGAAGGAAACATTTGACCTCTGTCTTCCTCTAATCTTATGACCTCCAGGTAAGCAAAGTGGAAAAAATACCAACCTACCCATAAACAAATAACAAGGAAGATGGTTATTGTTGATGGAAACGGAAAGTCTCAATGCGTTTTCAGAGATTCATCAGCAGGTCCATTTAGAAACTAGACTACCTATCTAAAAATTATTACTGCTGGCTATCTAATCATGCCACCACCTTGATGGTAGATACTGGCACATATTTGAAGATTGAAGATTTGAAGATGAAGAGTGCAAAAGCTCACCTATGCTCTGATGATGGATTTTGGTGAAGGGAGAGTGCTGTTTGTGCCGGCATTCATCCATGTCCAAGATACCCAACACACTCCAGTGATATCCTATTTCTCTACAGGGTTGGACTTTAGAATGGCACCTGTACTCGTATATAAATCCTTCCATGAGAGGCCATTGGTTGTTAGATGGAGGGCCCACACACCGATTGTATTAAGGCCAAGGAGTAAACTACATCCTGATTACTCAAAATCTATTAAAGAGGTTGTGACAGTGAGTCTTCTAGCCAACGACCATCCCCATTATATGTGTAGAAATGTAACCATGCAAAGTGCAGTTCCGATACTTCTACATAATCAATGCTTTCACACATAAAGCAACAGAAGGTTGAACCCTTTTTAATTGGATATCAGGTCATGTTGATTTGCATATAATTTTACTGTGACACCATGCAATACATGTTAAGAAGATATTTATTTAGTTCTCTTGTCAAACCAACGGTTACAAAGTCAAAATTCAAAGTTGCCCCTTTATTTATTGACATGGCTTGCTGTCCACGTCATCGGTACAGTAGAAAATTGACAAGCACATACTAGCATTCAAGAATATTTCTACATACATATTAGTATTGTCACATGTTTACACTATATTGAAAAATGCTGGAATTGGGCTACTTCATACATGGAATATATTTCATAGATGTCTCAATTCAGTCACATGTCCAACTTTACGTCAATCAATTGAGATCCTGTATGTTCCTCTAAGAATAAGACCCTCAAGAATAAAAAGTGGCCTGGCCCCTGGTTAGTTGTTCTTGCCTATAAGGTCAGATAAGGTCTGATACTCTTCAGTCAGCCTAATCATTAAAGCGGCTGCTGATCCCTTTTCTGTACATTCTGATGTGGCTCTCTGTTTCTCTTTTAGGAGAACATAACAGAAACTAAACAGGTGAATGGAATGGTTTCTCTTCCGTTACACTTCCATTATTAATAGCGGAAAAAAATACATGGGCCACTGAGCTATTTTTTTAACTATTTAATAATGGAATGCTGAACTGAGCCTGGAGTGAACTTAGCCTTATATTGTTATATTGCTACTTTATAGGACACTCATAAAATATATCACATCTATAAGTAGTGAGATAGGATTTCATTTTTGTTCACTAGGCTAGTAATTATCCTGACATTTCCCTATTTACAGACAACATCTGAGAAGACTAATTCACAGTTTGTATACTTGTTTACCGCCTTGTATATCTAGTAAAATCATTATGTTCTAGGCTCCAGTATTCTCATGTTATTGCATGTCACTTCCGTCCTGAAATATTGCGCTGGACTAAACAGAAGATGACTTAAAGGGGTTGTCCCACGAACCTAATTTATCACAAATCTACAGTATAGGACAGTGGTGGCGAACCTATGGCACGGGTGCCAAAGGTGGCACTCAAAGACCTCTCTGTAGGCACGCAAAGCACAACCTTAAAGTAGCACAACCTCGGCTAACTGGGACTACAGAAGAAGCAAGAAGGTATGGACAGGCTTGGACTATCATTGGAGCTCCTGGAGGGAAGCTACAATAATATTTCAAAATTCTCCTCCTTCTTTCTACTGTATTCATGTCCTCAAGATGCCAATACAATTGAAAGCTGTGACAGAGCAGTATTAAATTATTTCTTTAATTGCCGTGTTGGCACTTTGCAATAAGTGAGTTTTAGGCACTCAGTCTCTAAAAGGTTTGCCATCCCTGGTGATTGCTGGTGGTGAGACCGCTGGGGCTACCAATCATTGCTGATGTGTATGTGTTTCTGATGCTTCATAGGGGGTCATTTACTAAGGGCCAGAATCGCGTTTTTACGGCAGGTTACCCAAATTTTTCCGCTTTGCGCCGACAATGCCTGGAATATTGATTCTGATTGGCCGCTGTAGTGAGAGTATGTCTTGTCAATGTATGGGTTCATAACTACTGTAGCCATATACCAGTCTCATCAGTCACATGTTATTCCTACATGTCCTTCAGGCCTTTGTTCCCTTTAGAACTGAAAGTAATGAATTTCCATTCATCTATACGTTCTCTATAAAATGCAGAAATGCACAGAGCATGACATATGTGAGTAATATCAGAGCAGAGACAACCTGTAGGGTTACTATGTCACTAAGATGCTCTTTATGTGGCTGTGGTGGCGAACCTATGGCACGGGTGCCAGAGGCGGCACTCGGAGCCCTCTGTATGGGCACCCAGGCCATCACCCCACAATGAAGTTCACAGGACAGGACTCAAAGAATCTTCCTGCAGAATCCTCCTACAACGATAGACATATTGGCCCTCCTCCTTTCAACTGGGTTGGTGTCCTTAGGAGGCTGAAGGATTGAAAGTTGTCAAAGAACAAGGAGAAATAAATTACTGCTTAAATTGCTGTGCTGGCACTTTGCAATAAATAAGTGGCTTTTGGTTGAAGTGGTTTTAGAGGCTCTAAAAGGTTCGCCATCACTGGTATAGGTCATAAAAAGCATAGTTTTTTACAATTTCCAGTTGATAAGCACCCCAATATTTCTGCTGCCTCATGTTACCATTCAGTGACAAGTATAAAGTATACAGTTAAACACCTCAGTGCCAAAGATTTACTGCCTCTTAACTCTGGCAACTTTAAAGGGAATATGCAATCAGTTTTGACCATAAAGAGCTGGAGACAGGGTAATGTATCAGTCCTGGAGAACTGTGTAACCATACCTTAGTGTCTGTTGTTGGTAGAAAAGTGTGGAAATGCATTTATATTCCCGGATTGTAGCTGGATCTGGAGCACTCTGGTGTCTGACATCTCTCTAACTCCCTGCGTACCGCCTGCTGACTTTAGACCTCAGCGGGCGCAGGTCCGGATTCAGTTTTCTCCTGCTCCTGCCGTAGGGAGAAGGAAGATGTGGTTTATTACCGCTTCCCCCTTCTCCGCTCCTCACAGCATCACGGAGGAGCAGAGCTGGCGCTGCCACCGGCTCTGTAAACTCGGAGTGACCGCTGGGTCTAAAGGGGTTAAGCAGAGCCGCTGGGTTTAATTAGACCCTGTCCAGCTCTGATCAGAATCCCTAGTCACAGGTGGTGGTTTCCCCCTGTAACTGAGGCTCTTATAGATGCCACAGTTACAGGGGGAAACTTGTAAGGGTGGGGACACACATGGCGTTTTTGGTCCGTTTTTAGTTTTCAGATCATTTCCAGATCGTAAAAAACGCATGGGTTTTTGACAGGTTAGACCAATTATCTTAATTCAAACTGGTCAAAAACGGATGTGATTTGAAAACGCAAATGGTGCAAAAACGGCCTAAAAACACCATCTGTGTCACCAGCCTAAAAGAGAAAAAAAGTTAATGAGAAAAAAACTGAAAAAGTCCATCTGGGGTCTTTTGTGACCTCACTGGGACATATAAAGTAAAAGCACACACACACAAAATATTAATAATTTTGCATAAAAATACATTTGCATTTCCCATTAGAAAACAAATCACCCGCTAAAATGCAAATAACACTGCCATAGTCACCCCATTTGCCCATAACATACATGCCCATACATATTATATATCAAAACAACCAAAACAAAATAAGGAATTCATTAATAATGTTCAGCTTAAGTTAATTTGACAACTTAAAAAAATCTGTACTAATATGTAAAAAAAGGCTTTTTCCAATTTTATTTCCAAATAAAACTAAAAATAAAAAAAATCTTAAAAGTTTTATTATGTTTTAACTAGCTCTATGTGTCCCAAAAAAACACAGCAAAAAAAAATTAATTAGCACGCAAAAACAAAAAGTTATGGCCTTAAACCGCCTCATATGTAAATTTACTAAAAAGGCCCCGGTCACTAGAGCTTTTTTAGGCCACGTCACTAAGGGGTTAAAGGGGTTTGCTCATGAAAGAAGGCTTCTTCTATAATTCACTGATGGTCAGTGTAATATTCCAGAGTGTGGGCGGGAACTCTCTGAGCAGACACATAATGATCCATCTAGTTCTGTGAGATGCTGTGTGCTGACAATGTCCTTAGATTACCAGGGTCCAGGGTTTAGCTACAGGTTTATTAAGCTCCTGAACATTCTACTAGTATCTGACACATAGAAAAAGAGAGATGAGATCAGAGATCATGAAATTCATGAGATGCATATAACACACAATGACACTCAGCTCTGCTATTTTACATAATCAATAAAACACACAGTCAGCTATGCTATAAAGACCTTATCTTGCCTGTAGCCAGTAGAGTCAGTCTCTGCACAAAATGCCTGTGTCTGAGCTGGTCTTGTAATGCAGGGGGACGGGCAGGAGGCAGAGAGTACTGTAGTGTGGAATTATATCTGTAAAATTCTGTATTTTTGTTAATAAAAATTAGAAAGAGTGTTATTATGTTGCAATTAACAACCACACAGGTATGGTTACACAGCTCTCCAGGGCTGCTACCTAACACTGTCTAAAGCTTCGTATGGTCAAAACTGGTGACACATTCCCTTTAATTCTAAGAGAGAGTATTGTCCAGTTGCATGGAGTGGGTAACATTTTACTCTTTAACTTGGACATTTTTGTTTTGTAAATGAAACCTACAGATCTGATTAATGGATCTAAAGGCACAACAATAGGTAAATTCTATTAATAAAATATAGATGATGAATTACAAAGTACTTCTAGAATGTTCCTAGAATCTAGAATCTTTCTTTCCTAGAATGTTCTTGAATTCCTATACACTACTGTTTCTTGCACAACTTGGTTACTACAATTACTGAATCTCTGGTAAAATATACATCTAAAGAGCCTGTAGGCTACCATTCACCAGATATATGCGTAAGGTGTGTCCTTTTGGCCAACACTGGACCAATATATATATGTAACTCCGCTAAAGCTCTACTTGATGGTGCAGTGCACTATACTTTTCAGTAGAACAGCAGTCAGGTATATTCAGGTATATAGGCACATAAATGCATAGGCCTACAGCTTACATTTCCACTAACAATCATACCAAAAGCTTTGGTTTTGCTTTCCAAGCCCTATTTTGCATAAGATTCACACATTTTGACCAATGCTATTCACATCTATGTGACCAAAAGTGAAACAAAAATCCACCCATTTCCAGGAGTCCTCATTGGTTCCATCATTTTTGTCTTCTGTTCTTCATGTTGTGTTTCTCTTGGGTGGCAGATTAGAAATAAAGCCATAAAGAAGAGGAATACCTTTGATAAATTTTTAGGAGAGCTCCCTTAAAGGATTTGTCAAATTTTTTGCCATATCCCTGTTTGGGCATATGGATGTCAAAGAAGAAAGTCATATGCCAAGAACCCACCTATATTAACTAGAACTTCTAATCTTAACAAAGATTTGGTCCATACATACATCACATGGTCATCCATTTATTTGGATGATGGCCATGAAATATTACTATTCCCCATTATACTCCCGGTGTTAGGCATAGGAGGTGGACCAACTAGTTGGCAGGGTGTCTTTCTTTAGAAAAGGAGTTACCTTTGGAACAATCTTTTAAAAAAAAGGATACATACTGCAAAAAAAAAAATAATGAGTGACACCAACCAAAATCTTAAATCTTTTTTTTTTGCATTAACCATCTGGTTTGTAATAAGTTTAATTGAAACATTCATCCACATATTTTCATGGCTAAAACAACATGGGTTACTTTATCACTGAAACCGTGCTGAATATGTTTGGTAGCAACATGAACTTACATTGCCATAAAATAAGGGAAAAGCCACCATGGTTTCCAGAAACAGCACCACAGAGGTCAATAGGTTGTGTTTGGTATTGCAGCTCAATGTGAATGGTGATGAACTGCAGTACCGGCCTCAACCTTCTGACATAAAGTGGTGCTGTTTCTGTAAGAACACAGACATATCCTTTCGGTATTGTGGTCACAAAGTTTCCCATGTAGCTGTAGCCTAGATGTGTTCATACCTACTATATACATCTCCTGCGTGTTTGACAGCGACTGTACAAAAAATAGCTTGCTATAAAACGGATCACACTTGCACTAGAAGGACTTTGCATATTAACACGGATCATTTCACTGTTGTATAAAACAAACATGTACAAGACAGCATGCCGTCGACCTCAATGCATGGTAATCACTACAGGGTGTTATACAGCTGGCTGATAGCAGTGACATTGCAGGGACTCAATTCTCTTTCTTGCAAAACTGTCATGGATTCCCAGGGTGTTTGAAGCCGCTCCGATCAAAATTCATCTTCTGAACTGTCCGCCAAGAGCATGACACGGTCTTGCATGCTGTTAAACTCTCTCTGCTGGGGGAAACAAGGAAGACCAGTCAATAACCTGCGTCCTGCACTGTGGATATGGGGCGCCTAGATTGGGGTAAGGTATCGGGTTAGTCAAGGATAGACATAGACTGGGGGCTATAGATGAGCCGATTCTGTGGCTTACCTTTCTTTTATGTCGTTTGAAGACGTTTCTCCTGCGGCGGTTCATAATCTTTATGCTGTACAGAACTCCAAGGATAAAAAGTGCTCCGACTATACCAACTCCCACAGGTACCAGCATCCCAGACATGTATCCCGCCTGCATGGGAAACAGCAGCCACATAAATATTCAGAACTCTGTCTCTCTGGGGCAATTAACCCTATGAAATCTCCAGATTAAAAGTAATACCTTACATAGCCCAGCATCAGCATTACATTTCAAATTTGTTATTCAGCATATCCATAGAATTTTCAGTGTAGCTAAACTTCAAGCAAAATTAAGAAACTCAAAAAACACTACAATTAATATATCCATAAATTGACAGCTAGGTGTTACCATCCCTGGGTCTGATACCGCTAGCACTGTTGAGATGGTGCCAGACTGTGAATGGACCCCCACACCACCACCATTGAGTTGTACCCAGTTGTTATCATCCCTAGGTCTGATACCGCGAGCACTGTTTGGATGGTGCCAGGCTGTGTATGGAACCCACCACCACCACCCCCATTGAGTTATACCCAGGTGTTACCATCCCTGGGTCTGATACCGCTAGCTCTGTATGGACCCCACCACCACCCCCATTGAGTTATATCCAGTTGTTACCATCCCTGGGTCTGATACCGCTAGCACTGTTGGGATGGTGCCAGGCTGTGTATGGAACCCACCACCACCACCCCCATTGAGTTATATCCAGGTGTTACCATCCCTGGATCGGATACCACTAGCACTGTTTGGACAGTGCCAGACTATGTATGGAACCCACCACCACCATTGAGTTGTACCCAGTTGTTATCATCCCTAGGTCTGATACCGCGAGCACTGTTGGGATAGTGTCAGACTATGTATGGAACTCACCACCACCATAATTGAGTTATATCCAGATGTTACCATCCCTGGATCTGATACCACTAGCACTGTTTGGATGATGCCAGATGGTGTATGGACCCCACCACCACCACCATTGAGTTATATCCAGTTGTTACCATCCCTGGATCTGATACCGCTAGCACTGTTGGGATGGTGCCAGACTGTGTATGGACCCCATCACCATCATTGAGTTATACCCAGTTGTCAAACTATTCATTAATGCCCTCCAAGATTGATGCTTTGATGCAGATGTCCACAAACACATTGGACACAATCCAAATAGGCGTACATATACTTAAAATATAAGAATGAGTTAAAATTATGATCAAAATTCCACCTAAGCAAAGAAAATTGTAAAACCTTCATGAATTATTTCCATAACTTTAGTATTTTCTGGAAAGGTCCAGCCCTGATAGTAGAACATAGAATATTCAAGCTTTTGTCTCTTAAAGGTCACCTTTGCTTCAGATTTCTTGCTATGTCATATAAAATATATATTAATTCTGGTAAAACCTCTGTAATGTGAGTTAATGTATCAATTTTTCAACAGCTGCCATCTATCCTTCTTCTCACAATGATCAAACTGTATAATAAATCTTCATGATTACACACTCCGGTGACTACCAGTGCCGATACGGCCATAGGAGAATGTCAGGCTTACGAGATTATGGCCATAAAACCGAGCATTATTTTACACTGTTGACAATTGTTGTCCACTTCCTATCTTTGTAATTTTTTGTTAGTATAAGTCAATTTTTGGGGCTAATAATGATATGGTATAATATACTGATTTGATATCTTGATGAATTTTTATCATTTTAATTAGATTAAAAATTTCAAATGGGGCAGTGATGATGAGTCTTATAGAGACAGAGAGCCAAAACTACAGCCAAAAAAACGCCACTTATTTATCGCAAAGTGCTGACACAGCAATTTTATCAGTTCCCTGCTCTGCCCCAGCTTTCAACCGTGTTCGCGTCTTGAGGTCTCCAATACTGTTGAAAGAAGGAGGAGAAATTTGGATTATCATTGTAGCTTGCCTCCAGGGTCCACTTGAAGCGTGGGGCAGGAGATGTCCACACCTACTTGCTCCTCCTGCAGTCCCAGGAGGACCATGCTTTAAAATATTGCTGAACGCAGCAAGTTCTGGGCTACCCAGGACTATAGGAGGATGCTGCGAGTCATTCAATCTGCCTGGCAAACTCTGTGCTAGGATAACAGCCTGGGTGACACAGAGGTGGTCATAGGTCCTCCAACACTGAGACCCTTGTGTAAGACCCATATCATTCAGCTGGATTGAAGAGTAACACCAAGGAAGATCTATTGCTTTGAAAGACCCAACTTATTCATGTACTACACAAATGAGAGAATTTATTAAAGTGTCACCGGCTCCAGCTGTGCAGAGCTCGACAACATTATTTTTTTGCTATAACGGATTCATCATTGTAATGATGAATCTGTTGCAGTTTAAAGGGAACCTACCACCACGATTCTACCTATAAAGGTAGAACGGGTGGTCGGTGGATGTATGGGACATGAGAATGGCCCTTTTTAGAGCTAATCCCCACGTCCCCGCTATAATTTAAAAACTTTAATACCCTAATATGTAAATTTGCGTAAGCGGCTACTGGGGCGTGGAGTAGCCGGACATGAGGCTACACGTCGCAGCTACTCCACGTCCCAGTAGCCTCTTTTCTCCTCCTACTCTGACATATTCGGCGTACAGCTCCTCATAGCTGTGCGCCATCTTCCGAGAAGCCTGAGTTCTGCGCATGTGCAGTAGCTCCGGCTTCGGAGCAGTGGCCGCACAGCTGCGGCCCGGCCATTTTGCGCTTGTGCAGAATGCCTGCTTCCCAAACGAGGGAGCGCAGCTACTAGGGGCAGCACGCCAAAGATGTCAGGGTGGGAGGAGAAAAGAGGCTACTGGGGCGTGGAGTAGCCGCGACGTGTAGCCTCATGTCCGACTACTCCACGCCCCAGTAGCTGCTTAAGAGAATTTAAATATTAGTGTATTAAAGTTATAAAATTATAGTGGGTACGTAAGGATTGGCTCCAAAAAGGGCTATCCTCAAGTCCCATACATCCACCTACCACCCGTTCTACCTTTATAGGTAGAATTGTGGTGGTAGGTTCCCTTTAAGACTGCCAAATTCTACCTATAGACCTGTTTTAGACTTTAGAGATTTTTTGGCGCGCAGACTATTTCCTCTCTGACCAAGCCCCTTTTCCAGAGATCATGCCCTTTTCCAAGGTCACTTTGGAAAAGTGAAGAAAAATAGGTCTAGATGTCGCCTCTCTCCTAATCTCAATTGCACCTCGGGGAATGCTGAGCACTGAACATCTTAGTAGATGGAGTAGGAGCATGCATATCCGACCTGCCGATCCGTTCCCTTGTGGTACAAAAAAACCCTGTTCTTGTGATCTGTCCCACCCACCGTTCAGACAGTAGAGATCTGAACATACAGACAATGCGATTGTTTATATGATGTTTCTACTAGTTACTGAAATCCAATAAAACTTAAATATGAAAAAAAAAAAACGTGGACAATGATTAATCTGTGATGGTGGGGAGTAGAGAAAAAAATTACTAAGCAAAAATATTAAAGTATTGGTGCTAAAGGTTTCCTTTTAGACTAGACTGAAATGTTAATATCATCATGAATCATAATAGATTTTTCATGAGTTGTTATAGACAGATGTCAAAACTTGTGACAGTGAAGAGATTAAGCTCCTAAACATGATGTATTACCAAGAACGAAAAACTTCTCTCATATATTTTCTCCCATTAAAATTGACTGTGGGCCAGGGACTTCTGATGAGAATAGATGAAGGTTGATAAGAAATGGTTAAAGGCTGCTGTCCTCTCTAGGGTAAGCAATCCGTTAACCTTGAAGACTGTGATGTCATTTCTGACACTGATAGGATTCTTGGAGACAACACATGGTCTCGGCTCGTAGAAGAACCCTGATGCTTTGCTCTAGGGATCTAATGTGAGACAGAAATATTTAGCCTGCTCTTCACATGACATAACAAAATCACCTCCCTGAGGGCTCGGGGACAGTAAGGGCCTCGACCACAATGAACTGGTTTACTGAAAAAGCTGGTGATCTCAAAGAGATAACAACCTACTTACTAAAAATACAGCAAACAGATGAGGATATAGATATGCAACACATGCACTTTTGCAACAAGATGCAACATGCTTCATTTCAACTATGAATCGTTTTCTCAACCAAAGTAGTGGTCCCCATTGGGAACTTATTTTTCCCTCAAGCTGAAATCCAACATGTCTTGAAAATTTGATATACTGTAGGTGACTCTTGATGACAAAGGTTGGGTAGAAAGCCATCTATAGTCCCAAATTTCAGGGACAGTCACAGGAAATTCAGACATGCCCCCATTCTGAAAAGAGTTGGGCTTATGAAAGAGCTCCTCACTCAAAAGTAGGAAAGTCTTCCAATTTTAGATTTTTATTCTTGATGAAAATGTATACATACCTGTGGCCTTTTATTGAGTGTAAAAAGCCATAATTTGGTTATATAAGTTGCCCGGTTTGCAAAGCCCATACCTGCTCACAATCTGCAGAAAAAAGTCCAACTTGCCTGGCTTGGGTCTGAAAAGGGGCAGTGTTTGTACAAACGCTGACAAAGGTAGGTGTTGTCCTGGTAGAGTTAAATGACATCTACCATCAGATTACCTGATGGCAAAATTTGGTAATTGTAAATGCAAAGGTGCAGATTCCTTTAGTGGACATACATACACTAAGCTCTACATCTTATAAGATTACCACAGTCACGGTGCCTGGATCTATGAGTAAGTGTCCCTTGTTTATAATGATAGATTTTGGTGGTAGGTTTCCTTTAATGGGTTATTCCCATGAAGACAAGTTTCTCAAATGTACTCAAAATAAGAAAATAACACATTCTCTAATTCCCTGTTATTAATAAAAATAAAGTATTTCACAGATATAAGTCCAACCTGTCTGTACACAATCAGTCCTGCTGTACACAAATTCAGTTGCCCCTAGCCACGACCCTGGAACTTGCGACTTAGGGTCAGGGATGCCATCTTGGATTTCTATGTGACGGCCGTGGAGCTGAGTTTCTGTCTCTCTGTTCCTGCACTCTAGCCCCACCCCACTGCACTCTAATACCGCCCCCTGCAGTCTAGGACGGAGCTCACACAGACACTGATTTTGTGCCGGCAACAGCATGAGGAGAACTACAAGCTATAGACATATAAGTTCTTTATCGGGGAGGCACAGCAGATCTAGTGTGTTGTGGAATAGCAGAGATATAGGAGAGCTGACTGTGTCATTGTATGTAATAGGCATCTCATGGATCTCATCATCTCTGGTCTGTCTCATTTCTCTCTTTCTATGTGTCAGATACTAGTACAATGGTTAGAAGGTAAATGAAAGTGTATATAAACCTGTACCCTGATAATGTAACCCCATTGCCAGCTCACAGAAATAGAGGGATCATGAAGTGTCTGCTTAGAGAGTCCCCACCCACACCCTGGAATTTTGCACTTACTGTCACTGAGTGATTGGAGCTAAAACAGCAATACAACTGGGTAAAATTGCGAAGTAAAGGGTTAAAAATGATCTTTATTGTGTTAACATCACTAGGGGAATGAAATTTTCGAATATTCTTTCGTGGGAAAACCTCCTTAAAGACAGCAATAAAATACAAACTCAGCAATATCCACAAAATGTGGAAGACAAATCGTAAATATTTTTTTAAACTAATGAAACATAAAGAGTAGGGTGAGATGGTGTATTAGCCTATTTACAGAGTGTCTGTGGTGTAACCTTTCCTGTCCCACTTAGCACAAAGAAATCCAAACTGACCTTCAAGTAGACGCTCAGTTAGAATTCCCCTACGTAAGCAGCACACATCAGTATAGTGGCATGCATTACAATATCAGCATCCTCAGTGCTCCTTGTGAGGACAGAGTACGGGGAAGCAGGGGGTCCAATAGTGAAAACACAACAGATTGACCCTTCAAAAAGCCAACAATAGACTTATCTCCTTGGATATACTATCCCTTGTTCCAAAAATTAAAAAAGTGGATCTGAGGTTCCAGCATTCTTCAGTTATTGTCTTAAAGGAAAGCTGTCACCAGGGACCTAATTTTCACTAAAGACAGGTTGCAGAAGCCCATCACACTTGCAGTACAAAAATGCCTCCCTGTTTTCTATAAGCATTTGCATTACAAAATAATTGTGTGTTATAGCTTACCTTGCATCCTGACAAAATCCTGGAGTAGTCCCAGGGGTTGAGCTTTGGTTTGAATGCATTTCAAAAACCAACATGAGATCTGTCTGTGTTAGGCTGCATTCACACTACAGTATGGGGGACGTATATACGGCCGACGTATATGCGGCCGATATACGTTCCCCATACACTTCTATGGGCTTGCGGCGCCCTACGGGAGCGGTACGGTGCAGCACACGTGCGGCACCGTACCGCTCCGTAGCCCGGGAAAAGATAGGACATGACCTATCTTTTCCCGTATTACGGCGCCGCGGCCATACATCGCTATGGAGAGGGGCGGGGGTGAGCTGCGCTCACCTCCTCCTCCTCTCCCCACGCTGCCTTGTGCCCGCCGTGCTACTGTGCTTCGGGCTCACGGCAGTGTGCATGCAGCCTTACTCAGTCCTCAGACCTTAGCCCCAATCTTTATGCTCCTGTAAAGCTCCTCCCTCTCCCACTGATGTCAGCTCACCAGGCTGTGACCTCTGAGAAGAAGCAGGAGGAGGAGCTGTACAGAAGCACAAAGCTGGGGGCTAAGATCTGAGGAGTAAGTAACACAGACAAGTCACATGTTGTTTTTTAAATGCTTCCAAACCAAAGCCCAACCCCTGTGACTACCCCAGAATTTTGTCAGTGTGCAATGTAAGTTATTATATACTACCATATTGTAATGCAAATGCTTATAAAAGGCAGAGAGGCATTTTTGCACTGCAGGTGTGATGGGCTTCCGCAACCTGTCTTTAGTGAAAATGAGGTCCCTGGTGACAGGTTCCCTTTAAGATTTTAAAGAAGAACTCTAGTCATTTAGAAGAGGCCAATATCATAGAATAATCAGAATCCTAAAAATGCCTTTGCATGCACCATTTATATTTATAGGGATTTATCAGGTTAAAAAACAAAATAAAAAAAAATATGGAAACTGAAAACTCCATAAGAGAATTACCCCATTTGTTACTGGGAAACTGACTGCTTTACACTTAGAGCAATGCTGGAGGTACATGATAGAGGGAGATTAATGAGGGCTGACGCTCGCTCCTTACCAAGGCTCTGCCTCGATCGATACTGAGGAGCAATTCCACTTTGAAAATGGAAAACTGGGCAGTGGTGACAGTAAATAGAGGAGAAGAATTGGAAGATAATTCCACAAACAGGGACAATGACACAAACTCAAAGAAGCATAAAAACCGGCATTACAAGGGCGAGATGAGGAGTAATGTACAAGTTGGCGGGTGACTTAATGGCTTTTCTATTGTACTTTACTTTACTGCAAATTGGCTGCTTTATAAGGGAAACGACATAGGACTGATCTGGACAGAGTTATTACTAAATCTTAAGGAGGGCGGTTATCAGGGCTTGTAGTGGCACAAGGCCAGGAATTGCAACTTCCCCACCTTATGCCCCCTCTAACTAGTGGTGTGATGTGAGTTAGGGTTAGGCTGGGTCCTAGAGTGGGGTGGTGTATTGCAGGGACACTCCATGAAGGTGCATTAGCTATAGTCTGCGCCACTTGTTCATTCAGGTTATAGGGTATCAGTGCAATTCCAGGCCCTGTTGGGTGTACAATTGATCCGTTTGCATGGTCGTGCACAACCTGCTGGGCTGGGGGGAACAACGATGCGGCAACGTTTGATGAATCCCCCCCATTAGTTTTTTCATTTGTGATATGGGAAGTGTATGTGTATACCCTGTCTCTGTTATATGGCTCATAGTTGACTCATAGAGGGTGCTGAAAAAAATGGTCTTTCAGGGTAAGGGGTCTTCTTATAGGAGTGGTCTTCTGGGGAGTTTAATTATCTACTGCATGTGTGTATAATGTGTCTAGTAGTAATCCACAGTGACATGGGTGACAATAAAGTAAACCTGTTAGCAGGAATAGGATGTGTCAGGGAATAAATATTTATGTTGTGCTATAAATATATATGTATACGTTAGTGAGATAAGATGATTTGAGCCTTTAAAACCTTCCACTAGTCGAAATGTATAAATATTCCCATCCCCAGCGTGTGAGATCTGATTCCTATAACTGTCCAGCCCCATCCATCAGTGCGGATTAATCTGCACTGCACCAAAATGAACTGGCGCTGATTGTGTAGTAATAAAGCCCCGGCTCTTAGCGACTGGGACTACGTACAGCGCTCATCATTCAATTATCAATGTGTGTGTGTGGTCTGGATGGACTGGTTATTGTGCTTTATTAAATTCCTTAACAACAAACAAGAGCCTGGGTTCTCTGCAATGATCATGTGCTAGGGAAAACAGGCACGATGTTACAAGGTATAACGTAAGCCGAGCTGACAGAACGCAATAGATTCAGTATATGGATTTTTTCTAAGCAGACTTCTCAGAAAGTATTGTTTAAAGGGACACTACATGTTTATGTCATTTCATATCCAAGATTATGTGCTGATTAATTTTTTTTTATCTATTTTTTGTAACAATCACACCTCTCTGGACCCACTTGTAACTTTTTGGACTTCCTCTTTAGTTGATGATATCATTGGTCTGTGGCAATAATCTGGCCAAGTATAAAATAACTAAATTAATGCTCCTGGGGATGCCCCTCCTTAACTGGATGCCCTAGGAACTTTAGAACCTTTAGTACTTACTTGCAAATACAGCCCTGGTGTATTGCTGCTGTTAGAGGACGTACAACCAAGGGAAGTGCGGACGGTAAGTCCTAACGGTAAACCCACAAAGCTGTCCCAACCTACCTGGTGACCCTACCCTACTTGGTAGGTGACAACTGGGAGACATTTCCTCCCTGTACTAAAGTGAAACACAGAGACAAAAACAGGACAAAGCAAAACACGAGCGGAAGGTCATACAAATATGGGTGAAAACAAAGAGGACTACTCAGAACAGGAAAAGAGTCAAACAGAAGGTAAGGAGGTCAGCAAAGATCAGAAAAAAATAAAATAAATTAAATAAAGCAATACAGAATATGCTAGCAAGCTCCAGAGAAGACTTGTAGCTAGCACTATGGAGAGGGCATTTGATCTTCTTCTATGATATCAAAGGGGTTATGTTTGTAATTCAACCAGATGGCGCACTCACAGTGTAATATACAATTCGGTTTATTAAGGATCTTTTGTGTTTTAAGATCCTTAATAAACCGAATTGTATATTACACTCTGAGTGCGCCATCTGGTTGAATTACAAACACTTTGTGTTTTAAGATCCTTAATAAACCGAATTGTATATTACACTCTGAGTGCGCCATCTGGTTGAATTACAAACATAACCCCACTATCCAAAAATTCCTGAGTGATACGGCTATACCACACAGGAGATCCTCCACCGGGAAGCAGCACCAGATCATTTGCCATCTAAACCTCTAACATCTCATAGCGTTGTGCCTATCCTAGCACAACCCTACACGGTGAGCACAATTTTTCACCCAAACCTCTATCTTTTCAAAAAAGGTGTAACACTATTAGCGCTTTCCCCCTGTCCTCTCTTGCCATATTCTATCACTCTATGATATCAAAGGCCCACCTAACATCTAAGCCAAACAGAAAGACCAGGGGAGGAATGTGAATAGAGAAAGCATCTGTCCATCACAACGAACTTAAAATTGTCCTAATTAGACTGCTTTCTTGCATCTTTATTAATTAAAAAATAACCTTGTAAAATAGCCGGAGGAGCTCAAGCTTCCAGCACGTGAGCCCCTCTCGGCTTCCCCGGCTTTTAATTTATGCACGACCCCGCTGCAAGCCTCTTGCTGCTCCAGGTCGGGGAACTAGGAGAGAGCACACGCCTTGCTCTCTCCACGCCCTGGCTCTGACATCACCCGCCAGATCGTAATTCCCCGGCCGGAGCATGAGGAGGCTTGTAGCGGGGGCGTGCATAAATTAAAAGCTGTGGAAGCCGAGAGGCGCTCGGGGGCCATCAGCCTGATCCCCTCCGGCTGTTTTACAAAGTTATTATTTCATTAATAAAGATGCAAGAAAACGTGTTAAAAACAGGTCCCCCCATCCCCTAGACCAGTGATGTCGAACCTTTTAGAGACCGAATGCCCAAGCTACAACCAAAATCCACTTATTTACCGTGAAAAGCCAACATGGCATTTTAAGCAGTAACTTATTTCTACCTGTTCTTTCACATTTTTCAATCGTATCAGCCCCTGAGGCCACCAATACAGTTGAAAGAAGGAGACCAAATTCAGACTCTCATTGTAGCTTCTCTCCAGGGCCTCTCTGTAGAGAAAGAATGAAGGGTCCAGCAGGAGAACCTCCAGAGATAATGCAGCCCTGTCCAGACCTTCTCACTTTTCCTGCAGTTCAATGAAGTGCCGCTTTAAAACAGTGCTGAGAGCAGCATCTTTTAAGTTGCAGAAAGATTTGGTGGATTTGTTCCTGTCTGGTGAACTCTGTCCTGGGGTGATAACCTGAGTGCCCACAGAAAAGGATCTGAGTGCCATCTCTGGCACCTTTGCCATAGGTTCTCCACCACTGCCCTCGACTGAACGAGCAGGAAACTGGTTGTAGATGTCCTTTAACTGTCTGCAACCCATAGCAAAATCAGCAGGAGACAGATAGGTGTAATGGAAATCAATTAAGACTGCAAGGAGTATGTGGTATAAATAAGTACAAATCATAGTCCACAGCACATCCCATGCTGTACTTTACGGAAAAAGGATGACGCAGAAGCGCAAACTGGCACAAATGTTACACCTGCCCAGGGGGTCTGATGGTTCTTACAATTTATTGAAATACTCCATATACCCTAACTGATATGACAAAATAACATAAGATGCTGTCAGACAGAGGTTAAAGAAGAACTTCTCAGTACATATGATTATAATATGGTGGGCTCAAGTTGACTATACTAAGGAGTGAATTTCCATATTGCATGTAAAGTACATGTATATATTTGCACCCAATTTTCATTTCAAACTGCACATTATATCCCAAAGTGTAATATAAACAGTATCTGCAGACTTATATGTTTATACAGAAACCGACTACAAGCAAAAGTCTTCCTGTATATAAATTATTTAAAACTATTCATTAAATGGAACCTGTCAGCAGGTTTTACCCCACTACACTGCCAGTTACATCAGGTAGGGTATACAATATCCTTCCTAAATTCTAAATCTCATCTGATTACCTATAAAAAAAATCTACCCCAAAGACAGGCAAATATGACTCTTCTCATCCAATTTTCACATGAGATTAAGCAAGTTTAGTGGTTGCAGGGGGAGTGGCACTTCAGATGCCCTTATGTTTGGTTCTATAGCACCTATAAACATGTTTTTGTGCTATATCAATGATAAGAGTCTCATCTTTTAGATCCCACATTATGTTTTTGGGAGTTACATAAGAGGACATGTAGGCAGTTAAATAATAGACAGGAACTGGATCTCACAAGGCAATAAGCCTGATATAATCTAAAAGATTAAATAATGATCTTTAATATGACATCAGCATGTTTATAAGTACTACAGAACAGAAGATAGGGGCTTCTAAATTGACACTCCCATTGTAACCAGTAAACTTGACTCATCTAATTTGAAAATGAGATGAGAAGGGTTGTATTTGCATATGAGCTCGGAGGAAAACTGGTGAGATTTCACATAATTGAAGGAATTTAGCCCCCTGAGGGGGTAGTAGTTCAGTAGGGTAAAACCTGGTGACAAGTTCATCTAGAGATGAAATCAAGAGATGAAATAAGGGGTTTTAGGCCCATAAAAGAGTTTTGGTTTTTACAACCTTCCGAGGCCTTTGGCTTTTGCATTAACAGCTTTGACTTACCGTATATATACTCGAGTATAAGCCGAGTAGTATACTCTAAAAAATAAAGTCAAAACTCACCTTTCCGACGCCCCCGCAGGTCTTCTCTACAGGGGCAGGAGCTGGCTATATCAGGGGCAGGAGCTGGCTATATCGGAGGCAGGTTCAGGCTATATTGGAGGCAGGTGCAGGCTTTATTGGAGGCAGGTGCAGGCTATATTGGAGGCAGGTGCAGGCTATATTGGAGGCAGGTGCAGGCTATATCAGGGGCAGGTGCTGGCTATATAAGGGGCAGGTGCTGGCTATATAAGGGGGCAGACTGTTTATATACAGGGGCGGTTGCTGGCTATATACTGGGGCTGGCTGGATGGCTATATACTAGGGGGTTGGCTGGCTATATAAGGGGGCTATATACTAGGGGCTTGTTGGTTGAGGGAAGGGCCTGGCTATATAAGGGGGCTGGCTGTCTATTTATAGGGGCATATGCTGGCTATATACTAGGGGTTACTGGCAGGCTTTATACTAGGGAGCAATGGCTGGCTATATACTGGGAGCATGGGCTAGCAATATACTAGGGGACATGGGCTGGCTATATACTAGGAGCAGGAGGCAAGCTATATACTTTGGGCATGGGCTGGCTGGTTATATACTGGGGGGCATGGGCTGGCACCAATGTTTTTCCCACCCTAGGCTTATACTCGAGTCTCCCTGTTTTTGTGGTAAAATTAGGTACCTCGGCTTATATTCCGATCGGCTTATACTCGAGTATATACAGTAATTTGCTTCCATTATTTAATAACTACACAGTCCTCCGGGTTTACTCTTATGACATATCATAAGAAATTATTGAGAAATGTCATTTACCTTATCTTTCAACTTCTCCATCCAACTTCTTACTAAAAAGGATACAAAAAAATGACAATTAGTAATAGAAAGAAAATACTTGATTGGCACAGAAATCATATACACTGTACTATACACAGTACACACTTTAGATGTATGTTGGCCAAACCCAGCAATATCAGTGGGCTTGGCCAACACTCTACTGTGAGTGGGCTTTTCTCAACAGCAGATATCGGGGTATATAGGGGGGAATTTTAAACTATCAGATCAATTTGTTCTCGGGGAGATAAGACTTCCCTAGCAGAAGCAAAGCATCATCCAAATCAGTGTTCAGATGATAGATAGATATATATCATGTCTCCATCTTTAGAGCTATATTTACACTACAATCTTCTCTTGAGTTTTTGCTTATAGGCTAAATGTATCCATAGGGCCTAAGTGTCCTGTCCTATGGCAATTGGGTGTCCTATGTGCATACACCAATGAGTTATGTGGCCCTTTCCTTTTTTTCTGCGGTACTAATATATTCGTAGTAAATCACAATTTTCAGTGCAAAGGGATCTATATTCTATACTCTTTTGACAAGGCCCTATGAGCCTTGTGTGCCACATACATTGAGGATTTATGTTTAGAACATACTGAAAGATTTCGATTAGTGTTTCCATTTGCAACCACATTTACACTCGGAAAATAATGCAAAGTATCTGATTCACTGGCATGAAATCAAAAGCACCAAAGGGGGCATAGACTGCTTGTAACTCTGAGCTAGAATGGAGCCCCAATACACCCTTGTGCCCAACGTGTTATAGGCACATTGGGGCACATCTACTAAGGGTCCGCACACCGTAGTTGTGTCGGGTTTCCCAACTATTTCCGATTGGCGCCGCATTTAACAAGAGTTTTTGGCACACACGATAGGATTTTGGCGCGAGTGCCGACTTTCATGCCACACAAATCGGGGGCGTGGCCGTCAGACAACCTGACAGATTCGGACTAAGCGTAGGATTTAAAATTCAAATTGTGTCGCAAGACATGCACTCACATACACCGGGAAGAAGAAGGTGAACTCTGGTGGACCTGAGTGGGGAAGCGACACATGCAGGATATTGGGCGTATGATCTTAGTGAATCGCGCTGGACTTCATCCTCAACAGGCAAAGTACCTCGGGGATCGCGACAGGACCGGGTAAGTAAATGTGCCCCATTATCTACACTAGGGTGTATTAACTCTTGGTGCCCCTTGTGCTGTCAATTCTAATCACAACTGTGGTGTTAACAAATCTAGACAAGCATGACAGTAATGTGGAGAAGGGGAAAAGCCACACTAAGTGTAAGTTTATTCAGTATCAATGTCATGAAAGCCTCGGGGGTACTGAGGCTCGTGTGCGTCCCACTGGGACACGCTCTATCATTTCACTAAATGCAAAAACATGATTACGTTGAAAGCTCTCATTGTGATACAGACGCAGTGTCTTCTGCAGCCACGAGGCATTCCTGCTCCCTTTTGAAGAATATATTAGAGTTGTGTTAATATTTTATATTGCAGAGATGTTCTTTTTGTTAATAATACCCCGAGGCTGTTGAAGACCTTAAATACAGCAGTGACATAGAGCTCAATGCAGAATAGTCATCCACTTGTATAAACAGGCAGCTTTTTCACATATATAGATGGATAGAGATGTAGGGATTTAGACAGAGGTTTATATGGTGCACTGATTGTCAAGCTACATGCACTTATCCCCAAGCCACAGGACACAGGGTAAGTATGTGATCAGGGGGTCTCCATCAGCAGGAACACTTACCCGGCTGCCAATTTACAAGGATACTACTGACCAATAAAACTGAGTAACAGTGCAGAAATCAGAAACGTATCCTCTATATAATTTATAAACTGGGACCATCCATTTGAGGACATGTGGTTTTATACTAATAATAGACCACCATTTGTTGAACTGTGCAGTACCTCACATTCATCCCCCATTTATGTGCCTATAAAACCACATTATAAGACTAAAATTACACACGCACTGTATAGTATACATGCATTGTACAGTGCATTTACAAAGTCTATATCACCATATATTAGCTTAAAGCAAATATCCCTGTGTGATCAAATTCATACATAAAGTCATCTAGCAATAAGATTTGTGATGGACACAACACTTAATGGGCGTCTGTCACCAGAAGACCCATTTTTAGCACTCCCCCAGTCCCCACAGAGCATAGTACATACATTGCCAAAGTTTTTGTATAAAAAATAGGCTTTACAGAAAATTCTACATTAACTCTCAGTGTCTTGCCTTGTGCTGTGTGACTTGCCCCTTGTCCTCTATAGCCATTTGTCCCCTGGGAGTGGCTATAGAGGAGCAGCCCCCACCCTTGGGATATTGCTCCTCCATGTGTCCTTTTCAAATATATGAAAAAGCCCATCACTCGGTCAAAGTCAGTAAGAGGAACCTTTAATATATAATATTTAAATAATAATAATAACACGTTGAAGTTTACAATCAGTAGTAGGGTAAGTATCTGTAATATGGGACTGTAGGAGAATGTTATAGTAGATGGACAGATGATTAATGATAGAACATAAATCTGAAATATGATATAGATATATAGATGCATAAATAAAAAGTAGATTATATATAGATAGCTAGATAGATAATAATAGAGTAGAAGAGAGATAGAAGATCAATTGATAGATGGATAGATAGATAGATAGATAGATAGATAGGAGATAGAGATATAGATAGAAGTTATATAGATAGACAATAAGCTAGATAGATACATGGTTAGATTGATATATAGATAGTAAATAGACAAATTATAGGAAATAGATAGCTAGACAGACAGATGATAGATATATAGACAGGAGATAGATGATATGATAAGCAACTTCACCCAAGGGGTAAAAAAGGGCAATACATCCTCTGCCCACATGCAGGGGTCTCCTGGGAAAATGTCCACTTTGCTGTCCCTCATAATACTAACATCAGCTGCTGCAAAACCCTGTAATATAAAGCTTATCTGCTGAACATCACAAAAAACACCTCAGCTGTTGCAGAACATCATATCACACCCCATAGCTGCTGTAAAACCACATAAAACACACTTCAGCTGCATGTCTAGCTCCTGCCCTGGATGTCAGGAGGTCCTGCAGCTTTGTGCAGGAATAGAAACAGATATTGAATAGTGACCTCTCCCCATATGGGCCCAATTGGGGTCGCACACCCAGTAACCGCGATTGTAACACCCCCGTGGATTACAGTCAGGCCCGGCGCCAGCACCCGGCCAGCCCGGGCAAGTGCCGGGGCCCCGGGGTACTGGAGGGGCCCACTCGGGCCCCCGGATCAATTGTACCAGTGTCGCTATAAGACACTGGTACAATTGATCACCATCCGGATGGATCACTATTCTGCATCTATGCTGCGCTGGTCGGGAGCGCAGCATAGAAGCAGAATCTAAAACTCACCTGTCCCGGTTCCAACGATGCGGCGCTCCGCAGGGTATGCGACGGCTTTGAAGCCGGCGCACATGATGACGTCATCGGATCACGTGTGCCGGCTTCAGAGCCGGCGCGTACGGGAGGCCCAGGCCGAAGACAGCTGCAGGCGCTGCTCCGGGGGAACCAGGACAGGTAAATTCTTTCTTTTTTCTTTTCCAAGGGGTGTCCGTGGGGGGCGGGGTCAGTGTGTATACAGGGGGAGGGGGGGGTGTTAGTGTGTCAGCAGGGGGGGTCATTGTGTCCACAGGGGGAGGGGGGGGGGGTCAATGTGTCTGGAGGGGGTCATTGTGTCAGCAGGGGGGTTCAGTGTGTCCGCAGGGGAGCGGGGGGGTTCAGTGTGTCCGCAGGGGGGGGGGTTCAGTGCGTCCGCAGGGGAGGGGGGTTCAGTGTGTCCGTAGGGGAGGGGGGGGGTTCAGTGTGTCCGCAGGGGAGGGGGGGGTTCAGTGTGTCCCCAGGGTCAGTGTGGCCACTGGAGGGCGGTCCACGGAGGGGCCCACTAAGGCTCTGTCGCCCAGGGGCCCACTAAAACCTGGAGCCGGCCCTGATTACAGTGACTACACTATTCAGCTGATCAGTTGGATCGGATCTGATATTAATAGTCTAAAGACATATAAGAACATTTAACAAGATCTTCTACTGGTCTGACATAATCTCCTTTACATTTACCTAAATCATCATATATACAAAAAATACCTATAAAATATTCATTTTCAGCTTATTTTTATAACAAACCTCCAAAACCAATTTCTATTCTTACAGAACATTTCTCAGGGTAACATCATTCACAATATCATAAACCACCCAATTCAAATTTTTTTTTCTGTGCATGCATCAGTAATTTTATCCCTAAATCTTGATGTTTATGTATAATTATTAAATTTCAGGGCTGAAAACACAAGGTTTATGTGCACAATGAATAGTAACCAGAACAAACTGAAAGTGAAATATGTAGCATCACAATATTTCTGGCAGTAAGAATTTGTAATAATAAATGTATTCATGTGCAGATACATTACAAGCACATTTCTAGATAGGATCTTCAGCACATTGTACTAAATGTCTGTAAATTCTGATTTACACAATATTACATTTCCTGTATTGAGATAACTGATGTATAATAATAATGGGATTTTGTATTTTGGAAAATTCAGTTTTGTTAGAACGGCTCCTATGATAAAATGATCACAGGAATCAAAGGGACGCCTATGTAACAATATGCTAAAAGGGGGTTTCCTGTCCATCAGATAAGGGATAAATATCTAATCACTGAGTGCTACTTAGGGGACCCCCCAGTGATCATGAGAACAGGGGCCACAAATGCTGCATGTGGGGAGCACGCTCATAAAAATACTCTCATACTTCTATGGACTTCCATGGTGGTCTCCAACAGACCCATACTAGTGAATGGAGCAGTGACCAAGTGTGCCCACCAAAGGTCTACCCACAGGGAGCATTTGGGGATAAATCTCAGTAGTGGCAACACCAGTTGAACGATTGAAGAAAAGGAAACCAACAACTTTAAGACAATTAGACATATTCCAAATATACTCTAGAGAAACAAAGAAAAATCTTCTCTTGTCATGTCATTTTATTTTATCCTTTTGAGCGATTACCTTTTAGCACACACTTCACCATAGCAGCGATGACTCTACTAGAAGGTCAATGGGTACATTGCTCGGCTACAGTAAATGACCTATTTCACACCAGGCATTGAATTACAGGAAGCTAAGAATGTCTGAGATAGCAAAGCTATCACTGAGTGTGCCCTCAACGCTGCCACTTGGATGCGACTTGTCCTTCCATTCTTCTTCTATATCTTGAACTTCAATAACCCCATATGTAAGACAAACCAATTATGTAATGGAAAAAAGAAGGCACTTTGCCAGAGAACTCTGTGTATTCGGTATAAATATAGATTTACCTGCAGATCCTGTATTTTTTTTGTCACAAACAACCACAATTGTCTTTTGCTTCTGCATCTGGAGGCAATTATTCAGCGCTCCGTGCCACAATTATAGGTGCATTATACAAAATACATTTATGAAATTGTGTGCTACGGGACATGGAGTACACTTCATACAGGATGTTGCTCCAGTGGTTCCCGATCATAAAAAAAAAGTTCTCCAGTTATATTACACTGTTTGCTACACATTCTGAGGGGTAGCCGAAAGCCGTAACTATATCCATTGCTCCCATTCATTACATTTTGTGACCTCCAGCACTGATCAGATATCCTGATGGGCATGTGCTTAAATAATCAAAATAATTCCTTGATAGAAAATGCAATTTTCACTGAACAGTGAATTATGCATCTTGTAGGAGTTAACAGTAAAATAACATGAATAAAAAAGTTCTACAGGAAGCCACCAAAATTCTAAATAATTACCCACAGCTTAGCTGGCACTCCCTGATTCCAGTCCACACCGGAACAACAAAACTGAGGGCAACCACCATTGGAAAGTTGCCTTTTTGTGGCAAAAATACAATAAAGAGTACAACTAAAGGGGTTGGCCAGGATTAAGATGTTTTAATATGGGATCCAGTAGGTACCACTATGCCTGTGGAGATGAATGGTGCTGAGCTGTGCCAGAGGTACGGAGTAAGGGCTAGTTTGCAACGTTTTAAACCATATTTTAAAAAAAATTATCCCAGACAACCCCTTTAACAGACCCATTATGGGTCAATAGGGTAGAAAACAGATGATCACAATTTATAACTGATGTTAAACTTCTACACATATTTATTTAATCATTCATGGATCCCCTAAGAGTAGTCATGAGGTGAGTATTTTAATTTTCCCGTTTTGTCAGCAAAACAAGATTTTTTTTGTTTTCTATTTGCATAAGATCAGATTTTCTTCCAGAAGATATGATCCTTTATTTTTAGTCCCACAGTGGGGAAATTTACTGTGTTACAGCAGCAGAGAGATTACAATGACAGAACAATACTATTAAAGGGGTTATCCTGGTTTAAAATTTTTTTTATGGCCGGGCTGGGGAGGGCTAGTTAAACATAATAAACCTGTACTTACCTCCTCCGGCGCCGCCGATGTCCCGCGCCGCGGTCCCTTCGATCCGTGCCCCTGTTTGTTTACAGGGGCACGGAAGCCGCGCACAGGGAGCTTCCGGTCCGCGATGTGGACAGCTCCTCCCATCCGTCCCTATCTCTCAGCGTTGTAAGCGCTGGGAGATGGTGCGCATGGGAGCATCCGGCCGGCCGGAAGCTCCCTGTGCGCCCCTGTAATGAAACCGGCGCACAGAGAAGACGGGCCGCGGCGCGGGACATCGGCAGCACCGGAGGAGGTAAGTACATGTTTATTGTGTTTAAATAGCCCTCCCCAGCCCGGCCATAAAATTTTTTTTAAACCCGGATAACCCCTTTAAAGACTTGAGCCAGAAGTCAACAAAATTACTCTTTATTGTAAGTCAAACTCAAATTACTTTATCACTCATCTTACACTTACAAAATGTAAAAGTAAAGTCGCACCATTCAACTCAACCCACAATGACTAACCTAATCTAAATCTGATGGACTTGCAGCTGAACTTAACAGAATGTAATGTCAAGAATGGCGCCACTGTAGGTGGCTGTCTGTGCATCTGATCCGGTAAAAAAAATACTATCCTATCATAGAGATAAATGAACAAAAAGAAAAAATGATAAAAAAAGACAAGAAGAAGACAAGCAATGATCGGCAGTTTGATATTCAGTCTGTGGATGGGACCTGCAGGCACTGGTTTGATGGTGGGCACAGTTTACTTCCATTTGGTCCTTGTTGGTTGAACATCCTGATCACCACAAGGAAGAATGACTTTTGATAACGCTCTCTTTGCAGTTGGTCACTGAAGGTGCTACCCAATGCCACCACAGTCTCATGCATGGGATGGGAGCTATTCTCCAGAATGGATTTTAACTCACACAGTATCCTCCTCTCAGATACCACCTGCACTGTGTCAAGAGGACCCCCAGGACAGAGCTGGGTTTCCTACTGAGTTTGTCCAGTCTGCTCCTCTCCGTCGCTAAGATGCTGCTTCCCCAACAGACTACATCCCAGCAGAAGTGTCCCCTGCTCTCCAAATACCCTCAGCCTCCTCAACAGGTATAGCCTGCTCTTACCCTTCCTGTGAAGTGTGTTTATGTTCTCTGCCCAATCCAGTTTATTGTTGAGGAGGACTTCTCTATCTCAATGTCCATCCCCTGGAGAAATGCTCTTATGGAAGTCAACAACCATCTCTTTAGTCTTCCCAGCATTTATCCTAAGGTGGTTTTTCTGGCACCAATCCATGATACCCTGGATCAATTCTCTGTACTCCCTGTACTCACCAATAATGAGACTTAATATAGCCATCAGAAAACTTCTCTAGGTAGCAGCTAGTTGAATTGTACCTGAAGTCTGCTGTGTACAAGGTGAACAGGAAGGTAGCAAGGACTGTATCTTGAGTCCAACACACACAATGAGGCACATTTATTTACCCGTCCCGTCACGATCCCCACCGTGTGTTGTCCGACGAGAATTCGGATCTGCCGCGATTCACTAAGATCGCGTCCAATTTCCTGCATGTGCCGCTTCCCTCGCTGAGGTCCGCCGGAGTTCACCTTCTTCTTCCCGGTGCATGTGAGTGCTGATCTTGTGACATGGTTTGTCCGAATCAGTCGGGTTGTCCGACGTTCAGGCCCCCCCGATTTGTGTCGCATGCAAGCCAGCGCCGATGCGACACAATACGACACAATACGATCGCATTTTAGTGCAAAACGGAAAAAAACTTGAAACCCAACGAAAATTTGGCGTTCGTAGCCTTAGTAAATGTGCCCCAATATATACATTTCTATTTATATATATATTGGAGGGCAATGATCCAACTTAAAACTGACAAGGCAATCAATAGCTCCCTGTCTCCTCCTACTGAAAAATTTGTAGCAGCCACTTCATTTATTTCCATTGATTCTAGGAGCCGCATTCTGTTTTCTCATGTTTCCTACCGAGACAATTGACGTGATCTGTTAATAGTCAATTAATCTCAATCCTTGGGATTTTAACACAGTGCTAATCAGTTCTTCAGTATTTCAATCACTATCCACTATAATAAACTTTCTCTTAGTTCTTTCCTGCTGAATTATAACGTTAGTTTAACTTGGTGTAATGGATTTCCAATAAATAAAACACCTTTTATTCTTTAGTATGTGAAATATGACTGCTCTGCAGTGCGTGAAGTACCGGCATATCACCTGCTCAATATTCAATATTCTATGGATTTATTTTATCTTATCCTCTACAGAAGTTCCTTATGGGTAAATGTGATCAGTCAATGGTACTGGAGCTGTTTTATTAGAAATACTTTTATAATTGTAGCTATTATGACAAATTTTTGTAGGACAGCACGTTTCTGCCTGGACAACCACTGCAAAGAGAAGGGAGCTGATTGGGGAAGACTAGTAACATCAGACCCCCACTGCTATGATATTGACAAACCGGGCATCAATATGAAAATACTGGAATACCCCTTTAAAACGGTTTTCCAATGAAGATAAAAACTAGGCTAGGCAAAGGATAATAAGAACACATACTAACTCTGCTGTAACCTCTTGGTTCTTGTGTCACGCCAGTACTATCTGAGTTGGCCCAAGCCCTACTGGAAGCTCCAATGATTTCAGGGCTTCCAATCCAATTAGTGGCTGCTTGGACCAGGAGACAACACAGAAAGTTAAATCTTCTGGAAAATAAGTCAACTTATTGGATGAAGTGAATCCTGTGACCCTTAAAAGACAAAGTCAGACGCAACGCCTGAAACTAAAAGTACCAGAGCAATAGGAGACGGGGAGCTGGAGCATGGTAAGTGAGTGTTCTTTTTTAGTTTTTTGCCTCGCCCCCTGAGATTTTCCAGACTCATAAAATACCCCTTCCAAGATCTGTGTGGAGGTAACAAAGGATTTCCGCTGTAAAAAAAAGTGGTACATTTTGAAAGATTTCTGTGGCAAGTGATTCCAAATCGTAAAAGTGCTGCAAAATATTCCTGCGGACATGTCCCTTTTCTATAGGTCATCTGCTCATATTAAAGGGAACCTATCATCAGAAATTGGAGTAATAAACCGCTTCCAGTATGTTGTCAAGCAGCTTCAACAACTTCAAGAATATGTTTCTTCACGGCCCAGTCTGGTGGCATCAGCCAGAAAATCAACTCTTAAAGTAAGATGTTAATTGGTTGTATCAAGTCAGGGAGGCAGAGAGTTCAGCACTGAAGTCAAGCTCTCCCTGCCTCTGAACACCTCTGCTCATGTGATTAACATCATGTGCCGGCCTTCAGGAGATGTGTTCATAACATCCCTGCACGCAGGACCCTTATTGCAGTAAAGGGGCGTTCTAGGTCAGGGAAAGCTTGACTTCAATGTTAAACTCTCCGCCTCCTTGACTTCATAAAACCAATTTACATCTCACTTCAAAATTGATTTTCTGGATGATGCCACCACACCAGGTCATGAAAGGAACATAATCTAGAAGGTGTTCACCTTTGTTGCCACATACTGGTAGTGGTTTATTAGGCCAATTACTGATGGCATGTTCCATTTAGCATCAGAATATTATTTTGTCAGAAAACTGGACATAGTGTTGAACAATAAAAATATTAATTCAACAATATTTCCCATTTGCCGTGCTGAACGTCTGCCAGGGAATTTATGAGATTTTTCAAAGTTTTACAACAGATTGTAACTTTCTGTTCAGAACAAATTTGCATTAAATGACTTATGAGTTTGTGTAGGACGCCTGACATTGAGCGGTGCCTTGGGGAAGCTCGTACTGTTGCTTATAGAAACTTGTATTAGATATATCATATAAATCAACAGAAAAGAAAATGTTTACTGAACCATGACCAAACCATAGGGGGTCCAATGTTCTTCTATTTTTTTCTTCCTATAGTACAGGTGAGACTAAGGAAATATGTCAGGTGGATACATACATGTTATGTAGATTTTACAAGACCTGTAGATAAGCCTCAAATATGCTTAACCATATGCTTAATATGGTCATATTAAATTAATACATAAATATACATACAAAAAACAGTAATATACAGAACACGGGTTAAGAGGTCATCAAATTAACTCACAGTAACTAAAATCAACTGAACCCATGACTAGTAATTAATAAGTAGGTTAATTAAAGGGAACCTCTCACCAGGGACCTCAATTTTACTAAAACAGGTTAAAGAAGCCCATTACAGCTGAATTGCAAAAATGATTTTCTGCCTTTATTTGCATTATTTGCATTTGCATTACAATATAATTTTGTGTTTTAACTTACCTTGCAGCCTCAAAGAAGCATGTCCTGAGTGCCAGGTTTGTTTTGGTTTGGATGGAAAAGTATTTGACTTACCTGTGCTGCTCACTCACTCCTCAGCTCTCAGCCTGTACGGGGGCACAAAGGGGGGGCTCAGAGCTGAGGGGTAAGCAGGTTTCTTTTTTCAATGCATCCAAACCAAAACAAACCTGGGACTCAGGGTGCAAGGTAAGTTACAACACACAATTACACTCACCGGCCACTTTATTAGGTACACCATGCTAGTAACGGGTTGGACCCCCTTTTGCCTTCAGAACTGCCTCAATTATTCGTGGCATAGATTCAACAAGGTGCTGGAAGCATTCCTCAGAGATTTTGGTCCATATTGACATGATGGCATCACACAGTTGCCGCAGATTTGTCGGCTGCACATCCATGATGCGAATCTCCCGTTCCACCACATCCCAAAGATGCTCTATTGGATTGAGATCTGGTGACTGTGGAGGCCATTTGAGTACAGTGACCTCATTATCATGTTCAAGAAACCAGTCTGAGATGATTCCAGCTTTATGACATGGTGCATTATCCTGCTGAAAGTAGCCATCAGATGTTGGGTACATTGTGGTCATAAAGGGATGGACATGGTCAGCAACAATACTCAGGTAGGCTGTGGTGTTGCAACGATGCTCAATTGGTACCAAGGGGCCCAAAGAGTGCCAAGAAAATATTCCCCACACCATGACACCACCACCACCAGCCTGAACCGTTGATACAAGGCAGGATGGATCCATGCTTTCATGTTGTTGACGCCAAATTCTGACCCTACCATCCAAATGTCGCATCAGAAATCGAGACTCATCAGACCAGGCAACGTTTTTCCAATCTTCTACTGTCCAATTTCAATGAGCTTGTGCAAATTGTAGCCTCAGTTTCCTGTTCCTAGCTGAAAGGAGTGGCACCCGGTGTGGTCTTCTGCTGCTGTAGCCCATCTGCCTCAAAGTTCGACGTGCTGTGCGTTCAGAGATGCTCTTCTGCCTACCTTGGTTGTAACGGGTGGCGATTTGAGTCACTGTTGCCTTTCTATCAGCTCGAACCAGTCTGCCCATTCTCCTCTGACCTCTGGCATCAAGAAGGCATTTCCGCCCACAGAACTGCCGCTCACTGGATGTTTTTTCTTTTTCGGACCATTCTCTGTAAACCCTAGAGATGGTTGTGCATGAAAATCCCAGTAGATCAGCAGTTTCTGAAATACTCAGACCAGCCCTTCTGGCACCAACAACCATGCCAGGTTCAAAGGCACTCAAATCACCTTTCTTCCCCATACTGATGCTCGGTTTGAACTGCAGGAGATTGTCTTGACCATGTCTACATGCCTAAATGCACTGAGTTGCCGCCATGTGATTGGCTGATTAGAAATTAAGTGTTAACGAGCAGTTGGACAGGTGTACCTAATAAAGTGGCCAGTGAGTGCAAATGCTCTGAAAAGGCAGAAAGACATCTTTGCAATCCAGCTGTAATGGACATCTGCAACCTGTCTTCAATAAAAATTAGGTCCCTGGTGACACAACACAGAACTTTACTGAAGGTGCACTAATCATTGGCATAGGCAATAGTGATGAATATACACATCTCCTCATGTTAGAGCATTGATGACTGTGCAATAAAATACCTTCAGGCCTGGGGGTAAATGTTTTAATGAGTTAAATTAAAGACCAATTAATTCATTAAGGACTGAGAAGAATGCCAAAACACTTGTCTGCAGATTACTATCACTGATTTTATGTTTACTTGTTTTCCCATAGAGAATTACCGTACATGGAAAATAATTCTCCTTAAACCAACAATTCTCTAAAAGTACCATTGGTGATGTATATCACATCCAGCCATCCATCAAGCTTCTTAAAACAAATAGATTTCAATGTCCATTACTATTGTCCTCCCACATGTAACCATCCTGTCGGAAGATAGATGTGGTGGATATGTCTAGTCTGAGTGAATATACAAAGCTGTGTATATGACATTAGGAAACATGTATGAAGTGTACGTGTGAGTGTTTGACATCATAACTAATAGAGGACAAGAAATGCCTGATGTATGGTGTTGCTGGGAAACATTAGGACAGTCTCAAATACTGCAAGTAAGGAGCAAACATTCTCTGTGTCCTTAAAGTTAGGTGCACTGGGTCTGCAGGGTTTTATACATTAGTGTGCAGTCATCTCTGTGAGCACCTAGCTATCCTGGGACATCTGAGACTAAACAAAGAGAGCTTCCTGGTAGTAGAGGCCATATACACAAATGGTACATAAAAGAAAATAGAAGGTTATGCTGAGAAGAACCCCTGTTAGCACACCATAGGTTAGTACTGAAGTCAAGCTCTCCTCGACCTATGGAGAGACATTTTTGATGCCGCTGGATGTAGAGAAGGGAACACTATGGAGGGGAGAGCTTGACTTCAAGAATAATCCTTTCAGATGCCCTTTGATATTGTGTGTTTGTGGGATACTTTATAAGGAAATTCTGTTTAATTTCTATAGAAACAGGCTGCAATTTGCCCCTGCTATGTCAAATCTGTCTACAGGATTGAAGGCGTGTCTGTCTCCACTCTCCTATTACATAGCTGTGAGTGTCAACCTTTTCCGCTCTCTCTCTGGCTGTAGTATGCTATGAGCATTATTTTCAAAGATCAAGCTGAAAGTGAAGGGGCTAATCCTCCCTTCTCAGAGCTGTTTAACCAAACACAGGGAAATTAGATGTTAGCTCATGTAGCTTCCATAGACACAAAGGGCCACCACCCTGGGCCATGAAAGTAATATTAATTGAAAGGTGCTTAGCTGCTTGCCAACTTACTGGTCATTGTATATTAGGTTGGCTGCTATAATGGCTGCTGAGAGATTCCTTTTAAAGGGATTACATATGATCAGAATAATTTTTTTGGTTTGTCTCAAGTCTTGCAAAAATAATAACTAAAACTTACCCCTGTCCTTTATTTCGATCCAGAACAAGCCTATCATCACCAGCGGCCTCTGTTGGTATACAGAGACTCAGCAGTCATGTTGCATAGACAACACATCCCCAAGTCTGCCGGTGAAGGAAGTAACCCTTCTATCAGTTGGTAAGGGCAGAGGTGAGTTTTACTTCTTTCTTATTTTTAAACCAAATATTCTGAACCTGACAACCCGCTTTTATGTGATGGAAATGTGGTTTATAGTTTTGCCACTGCTGGGGATGCAGAGGTCAGATCCTACTAAATTTGGGGTCACAATCCTAGTATGTTTTCCACATTGCCCACACAGAAAAATTTGACTAAGTATAAAAAAGTGAGCCCCAGACTCATTTATTAAGAGCCCAGTGTAAATCTAGATTCCTCCTGGTATTTTTCATTCTGACATTGTCCCTCTTCAGGCTTCTGTTCTGTCCCCTCTGTCCTATCCTGTTTCTGATCAATAGAAATGGAGAATCTCTGCCGTGTTCATTTTCTGGGCTTTAATGGTGTTTTACTCCAGCTTTCTTATTTGTATCAAATACGCTCCTAACACAACCCCCGTAACGCCCACTAGCTACTGAACTGGAAAATTGAAATTCTGGGGTAGTTAATAAGGAGGAGCAGAGCTCAAGGTAAAGCAATGGATTTTTAATTTAACTCTTTATCCTCTAAATGGTTACATAGTAGATAAGGTTGAAAAAACACACAGTCCATCAGGTCCAACCTACATTTCTACAGTGTTGATTTAGAGGACGGTATAAAAAAACCAATTTCCAACTCCAAATTTCTAACTTATGTCCTTATGTGACCAACATTTATTCTTGGATTATAACCCTATCCCGTTTTTAAATGCTGCCATAAATTCTTCCATTACTACCTCTTGTGGTAGGTCACTATAATATAACTGTAAAGTACCCTTTATAAACATCCAAATCCACTTGCTTCCATTTGTATGTCCCCTGATTTTGCTTACCATTCTTGCAATAAAAAAAAAAGTGTTACTTTTTGGCAATGTAGATCAGATCCACCTCTAAGGCCTCTATTTTCCAAGCTGATTGATCACACTTTTTGAAGCCTAAAGTTCTAGGTAAGTTGTTCCATCCCATGTATCTCTTACTCTCTTCTATCCTTAATAATTCCTTTATTAATATAGCGCACCCAGATTACGCAGATCACGCTGCACAGAGCTTGCCAAATCAGTCCCAATGGGGCTCACAATCTAATCAACCTACCAATATGTTTTGGAGTGTGGGAGGAAACCGGAGGAACAGAAGGGAACACACACAAACACGGAGAGAACATACAAAGTCTTTGACCTGGATTAGACTTGGACCCAGGACCCAGCGCTGTAAGGCTGTAGTGCTAACCACTGAGGCACCATGCTGCCCATCCTTATTAGAATACCCCCCAAGTGGCCCCCACACTGTATAATACCCCCTTCCTATGATAACTAACCATATACAATGCCCCCTTCCTGTGGCACACCCACATTGCATAATACCATCTTCTGTGGTTCCCACATTACATAATACTCCCTGTCACCCTAGTTGTAAAGCCATCTTATGATGGCCCCATTTTGAATGCCCCCTAATGTAACCATCTGATAATTCTCCCTTTTAGGAGCCCCCCACTTTTAATCCCATTTCCTATGTTCCCTATAATACCCCTCCCTAGCAAAAAAACACTGTCCCTCTTTTAGAATCCCCCTTCTCTATAACCCGCTTATGGTGTTTTTCTATGGCACTAACTATTTTGCAGATTTTTAACAACGCTGACACTTATACTAAGCCCCCACTTATAGTGCCTACTTTTTGGTTAGAAGATTGTACCAGTGGTTTGCAATTTCGCCAAGAGCTATAGGTAAGAATCTAACCAAGGACAACATCTGCATGGAATAGGCATGTCCTACCACTGTACCGCCTTGCAGAATATGTTGGTGATATATGACATGAAATAAATGAATATGGGCCCCCCTGATTTTATAATAGTAATCAGACAAAACACTAATGTATTTGTAGCTTGTGCATAAAATAAGGTATTTCTGGTAGACTTGAGCACGGCAGCTTTCTTGGAAACCATTATTACGGAGTGCACAAATAAATGTTTAGGACTATAAATAAAACATGCCTTTCCTGCTTCAGATTACATCAGGCTGTATGTATAGATCTCTGGATGGATTAAATATCGGGAACGTTCATATCCGCTGCTTCCACAGAAAAAATAGCGGCTGCTGCGTGGTCTTTTTTCTTATGACTTTGCAGTCCTTATGAGAAAAGAACAACAGCAACTAGAAAATGACAAGATAGGATGCCATAAGCTGATCTGAAATGTTAAATATAGTATAGAGCAAAGTACAGGCAGGCCCTAACATAAAGGGGACCTGTCACCAAATTTTTTAAAAAAAACAGCTAGTGGCAGGTTCCCATAGAGCCCTATTAATTAACTGACACTCTTTTTTAATCTGAGTTATAAACCTGGTATCCAGGGTTATCTAGAGCAAGGCCTAATATCATGGCAGAATGTCATGACCAGGGTGGGTGACATCATCTCTGGTACTATAGCCTCCTAACATCAGCAAACTGTACCCTATGCATATATCTCACCACTTGCCTGCATGGACTTCTACTTCTCTCCATGTAGGTTGCTGTGATTTCATGTGCTCAGATATTTGCATGGTGTAAAGTTTGGTAACGTTAGGAGGCTAAAGGACCAGAGATGATGTCACCCTCGTCACATGACATTGACCAAGCTTTATTGTTCCCATGACAGCAAAGAATTTAGAATTGGGGTTTTTTCAAAGAAACAAGTTCGACCCTATCCATGGGACACCTTTTTTGCTGGACTTATTATTTGTTCAAAAGGCTTCAAGATTGTTATTTAACACAAGCACATTTAATTATAGTATTTTTTGGACTACAAGGCGCACCGGAGCATAAGGCGCACCATCAATAAATGTCTGCTAAAATGTCTAGGTTCATATATAAGGCGCACTGTACTATAAGGCGCACCTGATTATAATGATGAATGACCAGCAGGTGGCAGACCTGTGCACAGCTCAAGGCAGCTGTTGTCTGTAAGTAAGGTTCGTATATAAGGCGCACTGGACTATAAGGCGCACCTTTGATTTCTGAGAAAATCAAAGGATTTTTTATGCGCCTTATAGTCCGAAAAATACGGTACATCATATAAGCTTTATGACTCCTTAGAACAGAGGAGTGACTACCTCAGAGTACAATCTCAATAGCACTGAATGTTTTGGGGTTACATTCAGGGGTGTAACTTGAGGGGGTGCAGAGGGTGCGGTCGCAACCGGGCCCAAGAGGCTTTGGGGGCCCATAAGGTCTCACTTTCCCATATGAGAAGACTATTACTATAAACCATACATTATAGTTGGGGGCCTGGCAACGACTTTGCCCTGGGGCCCATCAGCCTCAAGTTACGCCACTGGTTACAATGATCATAAGAAACAAAAGATATTCCCAATTTCTAGGAAAAAAATACACATAAATAAAATGGGATTAATTTAAAAAAATCCTAAAATGCTACTTTATTTGTAAATAGGAGTACTGTAAATCTTGAGCCAAATAGGTTGATTCCTATAAGCCTGCATCGTCATGTTGACTGCATACAGGGTTAATGTTTAACCGGAGGCACAGATGATGATTGCTTATCTGGAAAATAATCCAAAAATTAGTCACAGCTTCCTATGAAATGGTGGAGGCAAGCTATATGAACGGAAAGGCATGTGTCTACAGCTGCAAGCTCTGCTCCCTGTACCGAGAGGCACGCTGGTGCAGAATACTAACGAACCTTATTAGCTCCAACGTTCCATGGATGCATACAAATCCATTCTCCTGCAGCAACTCCTGCCCATTGATCTTACTAGCAGAATACCAAATCCATCATTAACATTGGGACCTATTTATTTCATATGACCCAGACAATTCTGCACACACACAGCGGCCGCGCATAGACTGCAACATGCTGGGAAATATTTCTCCACCGCTATCAATAAAATCACTCATGTCATTTTCTTCGGGTAGCAAAAAAGGCTAAAACAACATATCAAAGAGCTTTTTAACTGAAAAAAAACTCAGACTAATACCCAGGGATATAAGCCACAAAGTTTACCACGTTTTAGCTTCACAACACAAGTGGCAAAAATAGACGCCACAGGGTAAAATGAAGTACATGTAGACCCTGACTTAAAGGGGTTTTCCTATGAAACAAGTTAGGCCCTATCCACAGGTACCGAGATAACCCCGTCAGAACCCTCTTTGCTCCCCGAGCTCTATAGAGCTGACGGAGATTGTAATGATGCGCGCCCGGCTGCTCTGGGAGCAAAGATGGGTCCATCGTAGGTCCAAACGTAGGTACATCGGACCCCATCGTGCACCCCTTTCTCGTGTTCTGTGGAGGTCTCATCACTGAGACCCCCACGATCAGTAAGTTAGGCTCTATGGATAGGGCCTAACTTGTTTAGTGGGAAAACCCCTTTAAGTCAGAGTACTTAATTTTACCCTGTGGCGACACTGCACAGGAACTTTACACCCTTGGTCTACTTTTGCCACTTCTGTTGTGAACCTAAAACGTGGTAAACTTTGTGACTCCATTTCTATCACAATCATTGGCCCCAATCTTTCATATTTAGCACTTTCCTTAAATGAGCCCTTCTTGTCCAGGTAGCTGCTCGTAGAGCATTTGTCTATGAATTTATCCCATGAATTTGTCACAAATGTCACAGTAGTAAATAATACTACTAATACTAATATATGGCGTGGGGGGGGGGGCGGCTGCAATTTTCAGGTCTTATTTTCAGGGGAGGCCTTATATTTCTAAGCTTAAATAAATTGTATTAGGTCTAATTTTTTTTTGGGGGGGGGCATATTTTAGGGGAAACAGGGTAATACTGTTATATCACAATATCAATACACATAATGTATATAGTCCGAGCAACGCAGTGTATAAAGAATCCAAATATGGTCTGGTGCAGGCCTCCACAGATTGGATATATTTGGAATGATTGGCTCAAAGAAAAGGCAGCACTCATGATATATTTTTCTTTTTATGGAAATCTACCTCCTGGAATCTTCTTGCAGAAGTAGATCCTGGGGCACATTCCCCAGTGCAGTGTGACGCAAATGTGGTGTTTGATATTGCTGGATATGGCCTTTTTTTTCTGGAATTACTTTCTTAAATAATATGCTAAGTTGCTGCAAAAGCTACTGGGGCGTCACCATAGCACCTGTGCGCTCTGAGAGGTATGGGTATTACACTCCACCAGTAACCCCCCAGCGACACGTCTGCACTGATAGTAAAGCTTCAAAGAAGCAGCGCTTATACACGCACATAGGAGGAGAGAGAGGAGATGTGGGCATTTTCTCCGAATGCCGGTTGGAAAACTGGAGACGGTGCTCATTTGCGCCACTGCTTGACCATCAGCATGGACGTTCAAGGGGATGTCGCTGCAAGGGTTACTGGGGGTGTGTAATACCTATAGCCACAGTAGCCTGCAAGAGCTATGGTGACGCCCCAGTAGCCCTTGCTACAAATTAGCATATTATTAAATAAAGATTTTTGGGACAAAGGAGGCCATATCCATCTATATCAAACACAACCTCTGCATCACGCTGCACTGGGGATCTACTTCTATAAGTAGATTCCAGGTGGTAGGTTTCCTTTAAGACTTCTGGCTGTCCCTTTATGTGGAGTTGTCATAATTATAATAGAATATGTTTTTTGTAGCTATAGAGAGGCTCAAAATACCTTCAAAAAGTTGTAACTATCACTCTTTTCTCTATCTGTCACATATAAACATAAGGTTAGGGAATAAATATATTTATATATATACAGGCAGTCCCCGGGTTACGTACAAGATAGGTTCTTTAGGTTTGTTCTTAAGTTGAATTTGTATGTAAGTCGGAACTGTATATTTTATCATTGTAACTCCGCCCAAAATATTTTTTGGTCTCTGTGACAATTGGATTTTAAAACGTTTGGGTTATCATAAGAACCAGGATTAACAATAAAGCATAACTGCAGATACTGTACCTTTGATAACTGTTATAGCTATTTATTGTAGCCTAAGGCTAAAGTACAGTAAATTACCAACATCCTGAGGTCCGTTTGTAACTAGGGGTTGTATGTAAGTCGGGTGTTCTTAAGTAGGGGACCGCCTGAAATGTAAAATCTCTGTGAATTATGCATTTAGCTTACTGTGGCCAGTGAAACTCTTTCAGCATTTGGTCTACAAACCGTGTGATGTCCGTCAACGACTTGCTGCCTGCATGAACAATGAGATCACTGCTGGAGCATGGCAGAAGTCAGGAGAAATGCCAGACCCCAGGAAGCTGGCAGAGGAGGAAAAATGGCAGCTGCTAATGTTCTGCTGCAATGTATACCTTACACCAAAAATGTCATTTTGATTTTTCTTTTTTTACTTTAGATGTCTTATTTTCCAGATGAGTAAGCTTTACGAAAACGGTGCTATTAAGCTCCACTATTGATAAAAACAATATGCAATGTATTCTGGTAAAATCAATAGATATTTACAACAATAAATAATAAAATATATATGTTGATGCGTACATTCAGGTATATGCTATATCTATGAATTTGCAATGATATCATTTTAGCTGTTTGCAGCCAGACTGCTGTTTCTATTAGCCTCCGCAGTATGTGGGCTGTCATGTGGTGTCCAAACCCCAGCGGTAATAAGGAATGACAAGACTCATCCCATGGAGAGAACATGGGGGAAGACCGAAGAAAGAAACGGAAGATTCATTGTATAATCGTGTGCCATAGATAGATAATAGATAGATATAAGAAAGCGATGGCTATTAGATAAAGTCACCATCCAAGATTTTGAGTGCTTGATCCTCCCAAGATGAGGTCAACATGAGTCATCGTTACAAAAGAGGGAGAAAAATATCAGTGGGTTTATTGGGTTTATTCCTTTGCGCTCAGGATGGATGCGCTCAGGATGGAACCACTGATTTTTTCAATGGTTTTGGAGTCTTGTTTTGACTTTTCATGTGCAGAATGTGTAGAAAGATAGGTAGATGGGTAGGAAACACATAAAAGATAGAAATATCATATAATAATATCATATAAGAATAGAGATAATATTGTACCCATATTTGAACATTTTTATGGTGCACCTTTCACAATTTTGCTCTAGGCAGCTTTTAGAGAGACAATCTGACAGGTAGGGTAAAAAGATAGAGATCAGACTGAGGGCCCACAACCTGGCCATGGAGCCTCTTCTGCACAGACATAGGTCATAGGTGCGCAAGGACTGTGCCAACCGTGCCATGATCAGGAGCCCATCAAAGACAAAGTCCACTGCCTGCTACATTGCTCACTTTAGGAGACTCTCCGATCTCCTCTTGGACATCAGCTCCATGAAGGAGGAAGAGAAAATCCTGATGGGGGAAGAAGAGGCCACATGGGCCATAGCGGCAAAATATGTAACTGCCTCCATGGACTGAGAGACATATGATACCAAAGACTGCTACAACCGACTGAACTCCATGTCCCACATCATCCCTCACCCTTTATCTCACAATCCTATATTCTTTATAACTTGACAAAGGCTTCAGACAGAGGCTGAAACATTTCATTATGGAATACAAGTCCGTTCAATTTTGTTCACAAGTTTTGGAGTGCTGCCAAGTGTTATTTTTGTAGATAGGTAGCTACAAGTTAGATGCCTTACATCTGTGTCTCAGTTTTCTGTTGCCGTTCAGCTGAGAAGGTGCTGAATTCTATACAGGCGGTCCCCTACTTAAGAACACCCTACTTACAGACGACCCCTTGTTACAAACGGCCCTAGATGTTGGTCATTTACTATACTTTAGCCTTAGACTACAATGATCAGCAGTAACAGTTACCAAAATTTTCTGTAATGAAGCTTTAGTGTTAATCCTTGTTCTTAGAACAATCCAACATTTTTTATATCCAATTGTCACACAGGTCAAAAAAAAAATTGGCTGGGGTTACAGGTTGGAGTTACAATTATAAAATATACAGTTCCGACTAACATACAAATTTAACTTAAAGGGGTATTCTCATCTGGGCACTCACATTCAGTTTCATTAATCTACTATATATTTCTTCAATTGGATGTTATTAAAAAAAATGCTACTGTGTGAAGATAATTTCCCATAAATGTAGTCATGTTGTCCCTTAGAAACGAGATAGCTTCCTCGGATACGGCCACCTCTACTGGAGAGATTGCACAAAGAAACAAAAAGTTTTTGTATATGAAATGTCCGGGAGTAACTGCATGTCCCACAGTCGTGCTGTGGTAATGATTGCTGAATCCAGGAGGTCAGGCAGGACTCCATAGCGCATGTCTGGCCACCGCTGCCAGAGTGTGACGTGGTCGTATCCGAGGAAGCTATCTGGTTTCTAAGGGACCATATCACTACATTTATAGAAAATTATCTTCACACAGGAACATTTTTTGTATTAACATCCAATTGAAGAAATGTTTACGTATGGTAAATGAATTTAATTAAATGTAAATGCCCTGATGAGAATACCCCTTTAAGAACAAACCTACAGAACCTATCATGTACGTAACCCGGGGACTGTCTGTACTGTGCTTTTCGGTTAGCAGTCTGAACTGCGCTCTCTTTACACGCAAGTAAATGTGCCCCATAGTTTGAAGTGCAATGAAATCTTGCATTGATTGCATTGCTGATCACCTTATGCGATTGGCCAGAGGCCATGCCCATCCCCAGGCACTCCTTGAACACTCTGATTAAAGCTCTGCGTGCGCCATCTTTCTTTGCTAGTCAGTTTGTATTGCTAGTTCTATTCGGTTTGTGCTGTAATTTCTAGTTGTCTTGTTTTGTGTCTGCACAGTGGCTTAGGGAGGGAACGCCCAAGTGTTAGCCACCAGTTAGACCAGATGACAGTTTGGGGGTTCAGTCGTCTTCTTGTGCCAAGGTAAATTGGTACCAGATTGTTAGACAGGTAGGTAAATTATAGATAGATAATGTAAATAAAATATAGCGATAGAGATAGAAATTAGATTTATAGATAAATTGATGAATAAAATAAATGAGATAGTAACAGTATTGTTGTACACATGACAGGGTCGGCTCCAGATTTCAGTAGGCACCTGGGTGACAGAGCCTCAGTGGGCCCCTTTGCAGTCAACTCACATGGCAGCGTTAAAAATTCAGAAACTATAACAGTCTCCTGTTCCCTAAAATATTTCCTAGTTTATCATACCAAACAGTCCCCTCATGGTTATTTTATACACAGCCCCCTCATGGGTATTTTGTATAAAGCTATCCTCACCCCCTATGGATTAATTAGATGCAGCCCCCCTCACCCCTATGTATTCCATACGTGGGCCCCCCAGATGCTCTGGGCCCCAGCACTTGCCCGGGTATGCCCAGTACTAGTGCGCGGCCCTGAACATGATGATTAAATTAACAGAATACAATTAGAGATGAGCGAACATGCTCGTCCGAGCTTGATGCTCGTTCGAGTATTAAGGTACTCGAGACGGCTCGTTGCTCGGACGAGTATTTCCCCTGCTCGAGATCGAGCATTTAATTAAAAAAACACAGTGAAGAACAATGAAGAATAGAATAAAAACAGTGAACACAGTGAACACAGGATCATTTAAGTGAAAAAGACAGTGAAGAACACAGTGAAGAATAGATTACAGATGTTCGGCACATCTGCTTACTTGTCGGAAGATACGCGCGGAACGGTGCGAACAAAATACTATGTGAAGAACAATATATATGTGTGAAGAACACATTGAAGAACACGGTGAGCAGGACAGAGACAACGGGGAGCAGCACAGAGACACCGGGGAGCAGCACAGAGACACCGGGGAGCAGCACGGAGACATGGGGCAGCGGCAGCACAGAGACATGGGGCAGCGGCAGCACAGAGACATGGGGCAGCGGCAGCACGGAGACATGGGGCAGCGGCAGCACGGAGACATGGGGCACGGAGACATGGGGCACGGAGACATGGGGCACGGAGACATGGGCACGGAGAGCAGCGGGGCACGGAGACATGGGGCACGGAGAGCAGCGGGGCACGGAGACATGGGCACGGAGAGCAGCGGGGCACGGAGACATGGGGCACGGAGACATGGGCACGGAGAGCAGCGGGGCACGGAGACATGGGGCACGGAGACATGGGCACGGAGAGCAGCGGGGCACGGAGAGCAGCGGGGCACGGAGACATGGGGCACGGAGACATGGGGCACGGAGACATGGGCACGGAGAGCAGCGGGGCACGGAGACATGGGGCACGGAGACATGGGCACGGAGAGCAGCGGGGCACGGAGAGCAGCGGGGCACGGAGAGCAGCGGGGCACGGAGAGCAGCGGGGCACGGAGACATGGGGCACGGAGACATGGGGCACGGAGACATGGGCACGGAGAGCAGCGGGGCACGGAGAGCAGCGGGGCACGGAGAGCAGCGGGGCACGGGACAGCGTATCTCCCGACAAGTAAGCAGATGTGCAGAACATCTGTAATCTATTCTTCACTGTGTTTTTCACTTAAATGATCTTGTGTTCACTGTTTTTATTCTATTCCTCACTGTTCTTCACATCTGATAACTTGTCGGGAGATAATATACGCGCGGAACAGTGAAGAATAGATTGCAGATGTTTGCATACATCTGATCACTTATCAGAAGACATTCTTTTTCAATTAATTAACACATTTTATTCCCGAACCATGGTCCCTTTGAAAAATGCTCGAGTCTCCCATTGACTTCAATGGGGCTCGTTATTCGAGACGAGCACTCGAGCATCTGGAAAAGTTCGTCTCGAATAACGAGCACTCGAGCATTTTAGTGCTCGCTCATCTCTAAATACAATGCATTGTTAGTCATGATGCCACTCTATTTTGGCTTTATACAACAATGGGGCACATTTACTTACCCGGTCCTGTCGCGATCCTTGATCCAGACTGTCCAACGAGGATGAAGTCCGATGCTATTCAACAAGATCGTGCGCCCAATATCCTGCATGGGTAGCTTCCCCGCTGAGGTCCGCCGTAGTTCACCTTCTTCTCCCCGGTGTATGTGAGTGCATGTCTTGCGACACAATTTGAGATGTTAAATCCTGCGTGTTTTACGAATCCGTCGGATCGTCTGACGGCCCGCCCCCCTGATTTGTGTTGCGCGAAAGCCAGCGCCGATGCCCAAAATCCGATTGCATGTGACAAAAAGCCCTTCTAAATACGGCACACATCAGAAATCGTCGGATATTCCAAAGATAGTGCAGTCCACGGACCCTTAGTAAATTATGCTATGCTATGGTAAGGAGCAGCCATTATATGTGCATGTATGTGTTGCTGAGGACCACCAGTCCTGTAACCGTGAACACTTGATGAGAAGATTATTGCATGTTTGGGTTAGTCCACATCTCATCGATGAAAAGAACATTAGTCAGATTATACACTCAGCAGAGCTGCAGCAACATAAAATAAGTAATTAATGTAATTTCAGGATTAATTTTACCGTAGGCGTCTTCACAGTCTGACTACCTCCCCCACGTATTACAAATTGTACTACTTTCTCATTGCTAGAAAATAAGATGTTGTTGTTAAAGAAGATGTCATGTGTACGAAATGTAAAACTTGATAACCATACAACAATGTGCATGGAGGGTCTTGCCATGGAGAGATGTTATCTGTAAATTATGGCGTCCCATCACAGCAGAGTTTTTAGGAACATTTGTCACATTAATCATGCTGACAAGCTAAACTTTTTCCTGATTCCGGTTTTTATTTTTGTAAATGTATGAAAACATTATAAAACCTATATAAATTTTATATCTCCCATGATCATACCAACCCAAAGAATTTGGGGGCACAGTGAAAGCCGTGAAAACCAAGCCCACAAGAAAATGGTGCAAAAGCGTTTATTCACCAATTTCAATTAATTTAATTTTTTTCCCCACTTCCAAGTACATGGCATGGAATATTAAATACCATTAACAATGAAGTGCAATTTGAAAGGCAGAAAACAAGCACTCACACAGCTCTTTACATGGAAAAATAAAATAGTTATAGATTTTTGAAGAGTTGAGTAAAAATGAAAATGCAAAAACAGAAAAGGGCCAGGTTGTTAAGGGGTTAAGCTTCCTATGCCCTTGTTTTTAAGAAAAAAGTGTTGCAAAAATTATGCAAATGAGCCAGAGGGGCTCCAGGCATCAAAAACACCTATGGAGCCCCTCATGCTCATTTGCATATTATAAAAAACCTTTTTTTTTTTAACAACGGGGCATTAGAACCTAAAAGGAGAGCAGATCCTGCCAGAGGGAGTGCACACCAGTATGTCAGTGTATTTGGTTTACAATCCTTCATCTTGGTGGTAGATGTCCTTTAAACACATAGGGCCTTATTTACTAAGGGTCCGCGGCCACACTTTCGTCGGATTTTCCGTCATTCTCGGGATTTGCGCCACTGTGACAGGTATTTAACTAGGGATTGTGTCGCACGTGATCGGATTTAACTTTCAAATTGTGTCGCAAGATCAAGCACTTACATGCACCAGGAAGAAGGTGAACTCCGGCGGAGCTGAGCGGGGAAGCAACACATGCAGGTTATCGGGTGCACAATCTTAGTGAATCGCGGCACAGTGCATGATGGTCGTACAATGCACTTTCGGGGAACGCGTCAGGACACTTAAGTAAATGGTGCCCCATAGTTTGAAATGCGAGCTGCAGATAAAGATCCTGTGTCTGTCTATTTGTTTTACTCTGTTCTGTATCATTCTGTTGTGTAGCTCACAGAACCACAAGCCTGACGTGGTCTGAAAGATGAGATTGCTATCTTTAATATGAAACTAAACGCATCTTTTTAGCTATTATAGAACCAAAGTTAGGGGCAACTCAAGTGATACTCACCCTGCAGCATCAAAATTTGACATGTGAAACTTAACATAAAAGAGGGAATTCTAGAAAGGACATTTCATACCCTACCTGAGCTAGTAATTTAATTGGGTATACTTTGGTGATAAGTTCCCTTTAAAACAGATTAGACAAGAAGAGACAAAATGCAAATTACCTGATATACAAACTAAATAGGTTCCTTTTAAAAAAGTTTACTGCTTGGCAAATCATAAAAAAAAAATAGGTCAAAGAGGAGAGGAAATTATTCAGGGCTGATATAAAGTTTTGGGCATGTAATGCCCTTTCAGCAGAGTGAATGGGTGACACTGAAGAGCATGGCTCCATGTAACAACCTTACTTGTGTGGGCTGAGAAAACATCAAGTGCTGAATCACTTTAAGGGTTATTAAGAAGTGAAATGCAACAATGAGAACTCAGTATAACTGCTGAAAATGTAAAGCAATTTCCTGCTGCTCTGACAAATAACCTGAGCTCTTTGGTGTACGTTTTTAAGGAATCATCAATATCAGAAATAAATGTTGTTCTTCGGTGTCTGCAGATTCCAAAATTTCTCATACATTGACTTTCCACGGCATATAATTGCACTAGAGGAGGGGAACTGCAGCAATTTATACATTTAATTAATGATTTTATTTTAGAAATTTGCTATGTAATATAATTTATGGAAAATCCAGCATAGGACAAGTCGTATGCATAACTTGTGCAATAGTATAGAGACCCTGTACATAGGGAGACGCACACTCACCAAGACTTAGAATTATAGGACATTGGATCAGTCATCATTGGAGAGGGTAGGGAGATAATATTGACACAGTGGGGCAGATTTACTTACCCGGTCCGTTCGCGATCCAGCGGTGCGTTCTCTGCGGTGGATTCGGGTCCGGCCGGGATTCACTAAGGTAGTTCCTCCGCCGTCCACCAGGTGGCACTGCTGCGCTGAAGTTCCCCAGAGGCGCGCTGGAATGCCCTGAAATTCACCGGCCTATACCTGGTGAAGGTAAGTATAATTTTCGCAACACATTTTTTTTCTTAAATGCGGCGGTTTTTCCGAATCCGTCGGCTTTTCGTTCGGCCACGCCCCCCGATTTCTGTCGCGTGCATGCCGGCACCTATGCGCCACAAACCGATCGCGTGCGCCAAAATCCAGGGGCAATTCAGGTACAATCGGCGCAAATCAGAAATATTCGGGTAACACGTCGGGAAACCGCGAATCGGGCCCTTAGTAAATGACCCCCAGTGTATATGTAATGGCCCGGAGTAGTGGGCATTACTAATTCCTAATGGGAGATTACTGAGAATTATTGGACTGTCCATTGGATCAGTCATGATTGGAGAGGGTAGGGAGATAATATTGGCACAGTGTATATGTAATGGCCCGGAGTAGTGGTCATTACTAATTCCTAATGGGAGATTATTGAGAATTATTGGACTATCCATTGGATCACTTGTCATGGGAGATCCACTGGTAGGGATATAATATAGGCACAGTGTATTGTATATGTAATGACCCGGAGTAGGGAGCATTACTAATTTCCACTGGGTAATCCTGCTGGAGTGGGAGATTACTGAGAATTATTCGACTATCCATTGGATAAGTCATCATGGGAGATCCACTGGTAGGGAGATAATATAGGCACAGTGTATTGTATATGTAATGACCCGGAGTAGGGAGCATTACTAATTCCCACTGGGTAATCCTGCTGGAGTGGGAGATTACTGAGAATTATTGGACTATCCATTGGATCAGTCATCATTGGACATCCACTGGGAACAAGTAGGAGGATAATATTTGCACAGTGCATATGTGATGACCCAGAATAGGGGTAATTTCGACGAGGCAATCCTGGTCTCATCCTACCCCTGCTCCACCCGAATTTCCCCCCTTCCTCTCCCTGATGTTATCTCACTGCAGCAGAGGGAATTTCAGCAAACAGTGCTCCTGCACAGTGTAACAGCCTGTGAATCTGCAGCACATAGGGGATCTGCAAATGCCCCCAACCGTCCTTCTGGGTCATTAGTACGATTTTAAAAGTTTATTTTAGAAGACAGGAGGCCATGGATAAGAAATATAAGGATGTTACCAAAGTCTATCAGGATGTTACCTGGTTTATCATGATGGGTTTTGATTTTCTTTAAATAAGGTAGGAAAGTAAGACTGGTGTTCTCATTATCTATTAACATGCCATAGATTCCTGGTATTATGGCTTTATGCTCAAGCCATATTTTTACTGCCAAGGATGGAACCGAATATTAAAGGGAACCTGTCATCATAAATGGGCATCATAAACCACTACCAGTATTTTGTCAAGCAGCTGTGCAGTTTCTAGATGATGTTTTTTTCATGGCCCATGGCGGTGGCATCATCCAGAAAATTATCTTGGAAGTGAAATGTTAATTGGATGTATAACGTCAGGGAGGCGGGGAGATTAACACTGAAGTCAAGCTCTTCCTGCTACGCCTCGTCCCATGTGATTGACATCATTCCCCGGATTTCAGGAGATCTAATCAATGATATTCCAGGGCATAGGACCATAAATAACAGTGAAGTTCTAAGGCAGAGAGAGCTTGACTTCAGTGTTAAACTCTCCACCTTCTTGACTTCATAAAACCATTTTACATCTCAATTCAAAGTTGATTTTCCGGATGCCAACACCATGCCATGAGAAAAACAAGATCTAGAAGCTACTCAGCTCTTTGACAATTTACCGGTGGTGGTTTATTAGGCCTATGTATGATGATAGGTTCCCTTTAACATCAAATAGAGCACTAAAAAGATAAAATGGTTTCAAAATCCATTAAGGAAATAATCCAAGTATAATGAAAGAGATACAATTGTGAGACAAGCAGCAGACATGATATATAGGTAATCCTATATACTGCTGTGTAGGGTAATATTTCATTTTTGTGACTAATGCCCTGGAAAGGCCGTAGTTTATTCCATCCACAGAATGAAGTCTTACTACCCACCCGGTGATATATAGACCTGACTATGTTTCCTTCAGCATTTGCTGCATTACAGACAGGGTAAACCCAATGAGTGACTGCCACATCCCTGCAATATATCCTCTCACTCCTTTAAATATAGACAAGTCGTCCATCTGCTGATGACTAAACACTTCCCCGATGCCAGCCTTGAGAAGCCGCCGGTTGTCTTTTGATAGGATATTGACAGATTCGTATTGAATGATGATCTCCCGTCAGTGATACACCACCAGGCACGCTAGATGCTAGAGACTTAAACAATGGAAACAATTTAATGGCTTTCCCAGGAAGGAGGAGAGGGGGGGGGGTGTTTATCAACATGTCTCATAGACAAATATATTTAAAGCCCGGATCATTTTACTAGCAATCATTTATTAATGAGAAAATGTATCCTGCGGCAAATAGTAGGGTCCTTCTTTATAGTAAAACACACTAGCAATGTTTACAATGCAGCAGTAAATGGTCCCATCTACCGTATCCCAACAAAGGGTTACACTACTGTCTAGTGTATCAGTGACACTTTAAGCTTCACCAGCAAGTTTGATCTGTCATCTGGCTGACAACAGAGAATTGTGCAACTAAAGACTCTGAGCCAAGTCATTGGATTGTGTTTTAGAGATGCTTTTATTGCTACGACCACACAGTGGACTCCAGAGCCAGGAAAGAGCAAAGATAAATGAAATATTTACAATCATTAATTGTAAACTATGCCAATCTGCTTAGCTCCACCTGCTCTATAACATGCTACCTACAGATAGGATACTGTGGGCAGATTTATCACGGCTTGTACGCATTAATACCAGAGTAAAGAGGCATAACTTATTCGGAATTCCTAGAGCCGGGAATTGTGATTACTTCTCCCCCTTCACCGATTGGGTGGGAAGACAGCAGTGCAGTACAATGGACCGGCACGGAGCGGGCACGCTCCACACCTGCACACCAACTATAGCTTGCACTAGGTTCAAGCGCAGGCTATAGCACAGTTTTACTCCAGGCCTAGAAGGAAATTGTGTGCAGTATCTATCAGGAGGCCAAATGCCCCCTACAGCATATAATGCATCCCCCCTATGTACTATCTGCTCAGCTACTCTTGCTCTATAACATGCTGCCCGCAGATAGGACACTGTGTACAATTTGCTTAACTCCTAATATTCTATAACATGCTGCACGTGGATAGGACACTATGTACAATCTGCTTAGCTCCTCCTGCTCTATAACATGCTGCCTGCAGATAGGACACTATGTACAATCTGCTCAGCTGCTCCGGCTCTATAGCATGCTGCCCGTAGATAGGATACTATGTACAATCTGCTCAGCTCCTCCTGCTCTATAACATGCTGCATGCAGATAGGACACTATGTACAATTTGCTCAGCTCCTCCTGCTCTATAACATGCTGCCCGCAGTTATGATAATATGTACAATCTGCTCAGCTCCTCCTGCTCTATAACATGCTGCCCGCAGGTATGATAAATATGTACAATCTGCTCAGCTCCTCCTGCTCTATAGCATGCTGCCTGCAGATAGGACACTGTGTACAATCTGCAAAGCTCCTCCGGCTTAAAAACACGCTGCCTGCAGATAGGACACTATGTACAATCTGCAAAGCTCCTCCGGCTTTATAACACGCTGCCTGCAGATAGGACACTATGTACAATCTGCAAAGCTCCTCCGGCTTTATAACATGCTGCCTGCAGATAGAACACTATGTACACTCTGCTTAGCTCCTCCGGCTCTATAATATGCTGCCCACGGATAGGACATCCCGTATAATCTGCAGAGAAGGTGCTTTTTTTTTAGATTTTTTTTTTTTTTAGAAAAATCATCTTAAATCACCATGTAACATATTGTTAATAACGTTAATAAATCATAGTTCACGAATCACGATACATACAGCGTATTTCCCAACTCTCTATATCTCAGAATGACATCAAATTTTCCTTTCGAAGACACCTGAAACGACTTCTTGTACAAAGATATGGAAGCACCGAGGCTCAATCCAACCGCGCAATAAGATCTGTGTAATAATTAGAGACACATAGACGGCTCTGTTTACGGATTCCTGCCTTTCCTTCCGCCAGCCAACTCATTCTTGTAGAAAATTGCCCTGGCTACAAGGTGCCTTTGAACGGCTGAGGTTTGTAGATGAAGTCATTACTATCATTCAGAAGCTTTAGAAGGCGGCCTCATTACTATTCGCATTTAAATAAGTGGAAGATTGTTCAATAACGGCACGTTTACACCAGTCACTTAAAGAGACATTGGAAAAGACACCCGCGGCCACGTGATATGAATGCTGTATGACTTACCTAAATCTATAATAATCTTAAAAGGGATTTCCAGCACAAAAACTATTTATTCAAATCATAGGATAGGAGAACCCCCACCAATCTTATATAAAGGGTCTATACAGTAGATAGGTCATTGATAGCTTTTGAGAGTTTGATGAATATACACTTTTTACTGCTATGTGGTATTTAGGTTAATATTATGTGCTAACAAAGCAGCTTCTCAATGTATACAGTTAAGAGATAAATTCAAGTCATCTGCAGCTACCACTAGAGGGAGCTCTTAAAGTTTACTGCATTATGTGTTATCATTGAGTTCCATATGTAAGTATTGTGCACGTAGCTCTTAAGCTCCCCCTAATGGAAGCCAAGGAGAACCACAATGTCAGCAAGGAATCAGTTCAATTTAATAGAAAGGGATAACCTTTAACTTACATTGAGTTCATCTATAGGTGGATTTATAAAGAGAGTTAAATGAGTCTTCTGGACTAACCAGTGTTTAGCAGTGACTTCACTTCATTACAGAAATGATTTTCCACAACAGTCAAGAGAGGCTTAGCACTACCAGTCTGGCTGTAGCCATAAACAGTATGGGGGTTCTGCTATTAGGAAGCTGAATGAGGGTGATTATTTTGTACTTTATTTCTTTTAATACCTGCCCAGGTCTCATAGAGTTTTTCAATTACATTTCTATATTTTGGTTAATTCTTATAGTGGAGTCTGGGTAAAAGCTTATAAATTTCTGCAGTGTTTAGGAACCAAACATTGGATGATTTGCTTTTATTGCATTCATTACAGAACATGGAAGGAGCAATTAAGTAAGAAATACAGCTATACTGCAACATCTGTTCCCTTTCGGGCTTCAGCGGCGTCCTCTGCCCGTGAAGTATGTCAGAAGATGCACGGTTGACTGTGATTTTGTAGCTAGTTTGTATTGTATCCTGCACTAGTCTGAATACTACCTTATTTCACAACCGTCTGTCTCCTGCTGACTTTGTTCTGGGCTGCAGACGGTTAAGCTAGCTGTAATAGACAGACGCTTTCTCCACTCACTTTCCTTCACTGTTAGTTTGATTCTAATGGATGTCAGGTGGGTGGGCCCAATCACTCTCTAGACCAGGACTCTGATATCTCATTGGAAAGCTGTCTGCTCACTTCCCAGTGCTTGCAATAAGACTTATTTGCAGCTTAATAGCATTTTATGGACATCAGCATTTTTGATCTTCTGACATTTGTCTGCTGACCATCCCTTTGTCTCTTGATTCTGTACTCCATGTTTTCAGGGAACATCCAACAGTTGTCACCCATCATCTAGGGTAGGTTCGGCAAGTTGATAGGGACAGCTGGATTGGCCTAGCTTAAGGGCTTCCTGTTTGTGCCTGCCCTGCCCTTCTCCATCCTATTGTACATTCCCAAACAGCAGCATTACATATACTTAAAAATTCATACCTCACAAGCCAAATTACATTTCTGTGGATGTTTTCCCCCCTTATAAACATAGAAGAGCAGCACCATGGGTGTTTGTTATTTGCAATGAGTGACGCATAGATCCTGGCATGAAATTATTTGAGCCCATCTATTGCTCAGACATATTAGTTTTAGCCCATTGGACGAAAAACTTCATCATCAATGTTTCTTGCATATTCTGGTCTCCATGGTGAAAAGTATTGCTGAGGTCAGAGGTAATTTGTATTTGTTCAGAATTGTTCCTGATATTAAACCTACCGTAAGTCTTTCTGACTCACTCTACGTCTGTCTCCTTTCTGTTTATCCTTTCTAAATTTCTTATTTTTAATACTTAGAAACTAGGAAGATTTACAGGGTATATAACTATGAATATACAGTTTTCTCCTAGTAAGAGAGACACATAGCCTGTTTCTTAATGCTCAGGACCGCAAGAAGACAAAAATTGTCATGGACAGTCAGAGACAGAAATGGTCGGGAGACCGTCAGAGACAGCAGGAGACAGAGACAATCTGAGACATTCAGAGACAGAGACAGTCAGAGAAAGAAATGGTAAGAGACAGTCAGAGACACTCAGAGACAGAAGTGGTCAGAGACACTCAGAGACAGAAGTGGTTGGCGACAGTTGAAGACAGGGCGACAGTTGGAGAAAGAGACAGTCATGTGTGATCTAATACTGATAGAGGCAGGGAGACAGTTAGGGAGAGAGAGACAAACAGGACAGACAGAGAGACAGTCCAGAGACACACAGAGAGACAATCACGTACAGAGAGACAGACAGAGATACAGTCAGAGACAGTCACATACAGAGAGACAGTCAGAGACAGACAGAGAGACAATTATGTACAGCCAAAGACGCCGACAGAGACAGAGACACACTCAAGAGAAAGACTGAGAGAGAGTCACATACAGAGAGACAGAGACAGTCCAGAGACAGACAGACAGTCAGAGATAGTCATGTACAGAGAGATAATCCAGAGACAGTCACATACAGAGAGGCAGACAGTGAGGCAGTCACATACAGAGAGACAGTCCAGATACCTTTACAATTACCACATTTTGCACAGCCGCTCTCTCTGACTCAGGGAACATCATAGACTAGGCTTTAAATTCATATTTTCACCCTGCTCTTCTTAAAAAAACACCTAAATAACACCAGGGAGCCATTGTCTGCTGGCTGCCACAGGTCATTAACATAAGCTCTGAACTTTGATTGGTTACTATAGGCAATAAATATAAGACAGCTTATGTGTGAGGTAAGATGTGAAATAATGAGTGAGGTTATATAAGGTGATATTAAAGATAGATATAGATATATAAAAATAGAAAATAGAAAGCGGGGCACTCTGTCGGAACAGTGCAAGGGGTGGCAGATTCAAGAAGAAATCCTGAATCTGGTGCCCTCTGCACTATACACAGGCAAACTGCATATAGTGCAGTTTGCACTGTTCTTAGTAAATGTGCCCCAATATGTGAGATAATATGAGGTAATATTATAGACAGATATAGAAAGATTTATATAGATAGAAAGAAAGGAAGGAAGAAAGAAAGAGATGGATAGATATAGAGATATAGGTAGAGATCGTGAGAGAGATAGATAGAGATATATAGATAGATGTAAAATATTTTTTTGTAAACCTATTCATTCTATTTTGTTATAGGTAAGAGCAGTTATTTACTATCCTGAGCTACGTTGGGAGCTACAGCTAGTGTCTATTAAAAGAGTAAAATGCCTTTCTTCATAATAAGGGACTTTTTTTATTGACATTAACTCTGAAATCTCTGCTGAATTCCATCTTGCTTTTTCAATCTTTCAAGAACAACTGCACCCCACTAAGTCTATAGAGAAAGGAGGGAGAAGAGAAGGGATGTAAGACAGAAGGACATATATTTTTTCCGTGGCCAAGCCAGTTCTCATTTAATGCAGCTTAAATCAATTTTTTGTGATGAGGAATTCAGTTTCTATTGCGACTACCACTTATAGGGTCCGTGAAAATAGCTAAAAATGTGAGAAGCTAAGTTGGAGTGTATTGTATAGCTTTTATTAAATAAAAAGACTGTCATCTGTAAAAAAAAAAAAAAAAAATCTATAAAAGACCAATGTATAAAAGAGCAATGAAAATGTCATTACAGAATTGTCAGTCAATGACCTGCTCCTGACAACCAAAGGCTCAACCGGAGGGGGCCAACAGATTTCTGTAATAGCCAACATGAAAACCCAGTATTAGACTTGCTACTGTAGTAATACGATATTTTACAACTCTAAGCTTCATATATCTTTTTGATTGTACTCTTCATACATCTTATTGATGTGACAAGGTCCAAGTATAACACGATTTCCCATTACGTGGAAAGATGTTACAATGATTACAATAGGGATTTTCTGTGACCATATTTTTAGGTAGGACACTGATCAGATTAACCATTCTAGGACCAGAGTAAGAAGCCTTACTATTAAAATGCCTAAATCATTGTTTGTTAAAGGGGCTGTGTGATTTAAAAAAACAAGCAAATGTATAATAATAAATCCTGGGATCTGGACATGGGATGCCAAAGCTCTCAACCTACCTCAACTCACCTGATTTGCTTATCCCAGAAAACGCTTTTGCTGGGAACCTGTCAGCAGAAAGTGACCAATGAAACCATTACCAGTATGTTATCAGACTTCCTGATGAAGTTTCTATCATGGCCCAGTGTGGTGACATCATATGAAAAATCATGTTTGAAGTGAATGTAAAAGTAGTTGTACAAAGTCAAGAGGGGAAGAGCTCAGCACTGATGTCAAGCTCTCCCCACCTCAGAATGCCAATTCAGTGTAAATAACACTCCTGCCTTCAGGGACATCATTAACCGACTCTCCTGAAGTCTGGTGTAAGGTATCAATCACAACTAAGGGGACATTCTGAAAAGGGAGAGCTTGACTTCAGTGCTATACTCCCCACCTCTCTCTGCTTCATGTAACCAATTTACATCTCATTCCATAGATGATTTTCTGGATGATGACACCAGACTGGCCCATGAAAGATACAAGAAGGTGTTAATCTGCTTCTTAACATAATGGTAAAGATTTATTGTGTCAATTTCTGCTGACAGGTTCCCTTCAAAGGGGTATTCTCATCTGTCATTGACCTCTTAAAAAACTTATTTGTGTGATGAAAATTTCCCATACATGTAGTCATGTTATCCCTTAGAAATGTGATTGTTGACCTTGGATACAACCACCACAGCTGAAGGGATTGCACAAATAAATAAATAGTTTTTACATATGAAATGTCTGGGAGTTACTACATGTCCCTCAGCCATCCTGTGGTAAGGAATGCTGAATCCATGTGCTCAGAGAGGGCACAATACTGCATGTCTGGCCACTGCTGCCAGAGTGCTGGGGTGGTTGTATCTAAGAACAGCTATCTAATTTCTAAGGGACAACATGGTTACATTTATGGGAAATTATCTTTTCACATGTGAATTTCTCTTTTGAATAAAATCCAGTTGAAGAAATGTATGTACAGGCAGTCCCCCAGTTATGTAAAAGATAGGTTCCATAGGTTTGTTCTTAAGTTAAATTTGTATGTAAGTCGAATTTGTATATATGATAGATCCAGACAAAAAAAATATTTTGCCCCAGTGACAATTCAAAATTTTTTTGCTGTAATGGGACCAAGGATTATCATTACAGACACCTTACAGCAGATTATTGCAGCCTGGACCAAAGGAGAGCACCCAGAGAGTATACAAAAGATCACAGTGGTCAGAGGGGTCAGTCTTTATCTGGGGGTCATCTGTAAGTCGGGTGTCCTTAATTAGGGGACCACCTGTATATGGCAGATGAATTAAATTACACGTGAATGCCCAAATGTGAACACCCCTTTAATGTATACAAATAAATGTTACTATACAATACTGCAATAGAGTTCCTGAGGCCTACCACAGCACCATGGTTACACCATACAGCACAGAACAGCAAACAGCAGTAATTTATGGTAAAAAGGGTGAATTTTTGTATTTTGGTTTTTATGGTCGTGTAGCACACTATTACAATATGTGAACTAAATTTTAACTTTGCAAATGCCTTTATTGCAATTCACTCAGTTTTTAAAAGATTAAAATCCCTTTAATGTTACCCAATACAACATAAAAAACAGAATGGACTCAAATTGCCACAGAAATTGTTATCCAGATTCTAAAAAAAAACAAAACTTCATTACTGTTGGATGCGCCAATTACAATCACTCAATGCCTAATGTGAAGTACATTTAAGTAGGTCAACCCCACTTGACCTTAAATTTGATTGAAAATAATCTGTCACTCACAAAATCAATGAAATTTGTACATGATTGATTTGATAATCTTTCTTTTCATCATACCAAAATGAGTAAACAAGATATAAAAAAGCAACCGCAGCTCCATCGTAATGAAACAGTAAAAATCTCATTGAATACCATGGAAACCAAATATTAACTTAAAGATTAAAGCTAACCATTGCTACGATATAAAACACATTTGCAAAAATGGTACCATAGTAATGAAAGCAAAAACTAGGAGTCACTTCTGCTCTGTGCCCACTCATCTCACGGTAAAGGAGTTTGGAATTTAAAAAGCCATTAAAAAAATGTTATCAAACATAATGGAGATGTTTGTTTTTTACAAAATATTTGTTCATGTATCGTGCCTGCAACCCATTATAGTAAATGTGGCAGTAACATATATAGACCGTAGTAAAAAAAAGAAAACCATTTGCGCTGTTTATGATTATATACATATTGGGGAAGGTTTAGCAGAAGTTTCTGAGGTAAAACTGTTCCAGTTGTCCATGGAAACCAATCAGAGCTCAGCTTTCATTTTATAAACACCTGTGGGAAAATGAAAGCTGCGCTCTGATTGGTTGCTATGGGCAACAAGAACAGTTCTGCTGTCAGATACTATTGATGATTTTCCACCAGATTGACTTGGTTTAAATGAATTTCATTGAGCATTTAAAGTAAAAAGCCACACAACACAATTATGAGAACTAGGGTGGCTCATGGTGCGTCTGCCACTGCTGTGTGGGGCCAGCAGGTGCCATGTGATGGTGCACTTGCCAACATTAGAACCTAAAGAAAAGGGGGCTACAGAACGGTGACATAAGGTTGGGGGCTACAGAAGGGCAGCATAAGGCTGGGGTCTACAGAAAGGAAGGTATACGGTGGAGGAGAGCTACAGAAAGAGGGGCGTAAAGAAGGGGGCACTACAGAAAGGAAGGTATATGAGGGGGGGAGCTACAGAAAGGAGGATGTAAAGAAGGGGGCACTACAGAAAGGAAGGTATAAGGTGGGGGGCTACAGAAAGGGGGGCATAAAGAATGGGGTACAACAGAAAGGAAGGTATAAGGTGGGGGGGGAGCTGCAGAAAGGGGGATGTAAAGAAGGGGGTACTACAGAAAGGAAGATATAAGGTGGGGGGAGCTACAGAAAGGGGGATGTAAAGAAGGGGGTACTACAGAAAGGAAGATATAAGGTGGGGGGAGCTACAGAAAGGGGGATGTAAAGAAGGGGGTACTACAGAAAGGAAGGCATAAGGTACAGGGTCTACAGAAAGGGGACGTAAGGTTGGGGGCTACAGAAGGGCAGCATAAGGCTGGGGTCTACAGAAAGGAAGGTATACGGTGGAGGAGAGCTACAGAAAGAGGGGCGTAAAGAAGGGGGTACTACGGAAAGGAAGGTATAAGGTGGGGGGAGCTACAGAAAGGGGGATGTAAAGAAGGGGGCACTACAGAAAGGAAGGTATATGAGGGGGGGAGCTACAGATAGGAGGATGTAAAGAAGGGGGTACTACAGAAAGGAAGGTATAAGGTGGGGGGCTACAGAAAGGGGGCATAAAGATGGGGGTACAACAGAAAGGAAGGAATAAGGTGGGGGGGAGCTACAGAAAGGGGGATGTAAAGAAGGGGGTACTACAGAAAGGAAGATATAAGGTGGGGGGCTACAGAAAGGGGGATGTAAAGAAGGGGGTACTACAGAAAGGAAGGCATAAGGTACAGGGTCTACAGAAAGGGGACGTAAGGCTGTGGACGATCTAAGGTGGGAGGCTACAAAAAGGGGGCATAAATTGTTGGGGGATACAAAGAGGGGTATTTTATGCAGGTCAGAAAGCAGAAATGGGGAATTATGCATGGTGGGCTGAAAGGGAGAGAAGACATTATACTGTGTGCAGCCTCTTAAAGGGGTACTCTACCTTGTGGGCACATAACTTTGTAGGGTTAGGGCACTAAATATATTTTTATAAACAAGTAAATATATATCATGATGGGCGCTATATATTCACACACCACAACGTACAGTTATGATTGGCCAATAGCAACAAGTTTCTGATGGGGTCCAGTCATTTTTCATTACACCCCTAAGCCCCAGATTAATTCTATCCAGTGGGTCCAAAGGCTCCCATTCTTTGGTCCCATACACACAGCTATAGCTACAAGAGATGATACAGATATTGGATTAAACTAATTAAATTCCAACATCTCCATTTTTTACAGCCTTCATTATACATCTTCTATATCCCTGGGTCGTATATGAATAATTATGCGTGTGGTTTCTAAGCAGATGCACATGAAATTACAAGTACACTTTAGAAATTCTAGACACCTTTCACTGAAGGATTTACATTCTGAGAATAAGCGATGCGAGCCATCACTAGTATTTCAAGTGAAAATGATTTCCACATCTAGCCCGGTACATTTTAATGGAAGAGGCAGCAATGTCACAATAAGAGTCATTTATGAGAAGAAGAAAATCTGCAATTGTGGTGTCCTCCTGATATCTCTGATGGGTGGCTGGGGGGTTTACACATCATTGCACTGGTATTAAGCCCCATGACTAATGTATGTTTTGCTTTTTGTAATAATCTAGTGATTTAACTGGGTCTAACAAGGCTCAGGAGAATACTTAAAGGCAGACACTTAAAGGGAGAATCTAGAAATAAAAGCTTTTTATATCACATACGGTTCAGTAACCGCAGATTAGACTTTGGCTGGGTGGCAGCACAAACCTAACATCACTGGTTTTGCCTTCCTGCTGGTGCCCCTCTAAGATAGACAAAATAGACAATGGTCTATTTTTCTTTGTCACAATATTTGACTATTAACACCATAAAATCCATCACCAAACTGGAACATTTCTGGAGCAACACATTAGGGCAGATTTACTTACCCGGTCCATTCGCGATCCAGCGGCACATTCTCTAAGCTGGATTCGGGTCCGGCCAGGATTTATTAAGGTAGTTCCTCCGCCGTCCACCAGGTGGCGCTGCTGCGCTGAAGAGCATCGGAACACACTGGAATACACCGAGCCGGGCTGAGTGAAGGTAAGTGCAATTTTCGCGACACTTTTTTTTAAAAAATGCGGCGGTTTTTACGAATCCGCCGGGTTGTCTTTGGCCACGTCCCCCGATTTCCGTCGCGTGCATGCCGGCGCCAATGCGCTACAATCCGATCGCGGGCAATTCAGGGGAAATCTGCGCAAATCGGAAATATTCGGGTAACACGTTGGGAAAACGCGAATCGGGCCCTTAGTAAATGACCCCCATTGAGGCACATTTACTAAGGGTCCACGGACCGCATTTCCATCGGGTTTCATGACTATTTCTGATTTGTGCCGCATTTAACAGGGGTTTTTGGCGCACACGATCTTATTTTGCTGCAATCACGACGACTTTCGTGCGTCACAAATCAGGGGGAGGGCTCTTGGAAAACCAGACCGATTCTGTGCCCCATTATTTAGTAACCTTACAGATAGTCACCAGCTTTTAAACTACTAAATTACCTATTTTATGTTACAATTCGCCCATTTAGCCAAAAAAATCAAAAGTCATATGCAAATAAGCAGAGAAGAGTCACTTTTTGTCTTAGATGAGTCACCCTTAGAGGCTATAGGGGGAGTGTCAAATCAGACTTCCCTATTTAGGCTCTGTAGTGCCTAGCATCATGTTTTGGTATTAAAGACTCCAAAGTAAGGGCATGTAAAGTGATACTTCCCCTCAAACCCCTCAAAGCTTATGATTTACAGGGTTAAAAGCTGGTGACAGATCCCATTAAAAGTTAGATTAATGATAAATCAGTATGTCTATGGAGTGGGATGGTCGATTACCCACCCCCTTGTCTGCTCTCAATCCAGTCATAAGATCTGTATCAACCCCAATGGCAAGCGGAGAAGAGACCATCCAAGCTTGTTCCCATCATCCAAGGGTCCCGCTACATCCTCACATTGTGCCCGTTGAGTTTCTATGGATTCTAATACTGAAGGTTTGGAAATGTTTTAATATAATTATATTTCTCCTTACGTTTTCTGTACAAGCTGAAACTCGCTCATCTATGTTACGTGTCTAGATGAAGGAATGTAATCATTAGCGGCTGAAATAAAATCATTATTCATTATCATGGGGTAGTTTTTTCCATTATTAATGGATTAACATTATAGATTGCTCTCAGGTTTTGTCTGCTTGCAGTATCTGGAGGGTTGCGCTACAATGTGAAGGGGGAAAACATTGCCGTGTTGCTGGTATTTGCAGGAACACTGCCATCTAGCAGCTGCTCTTCCTTCGCGCACCTCTAATCACAGACTTAAATCGCACAACCCACGTGAGATTGCAGCTTTCAATATTTTATGGATGTTTTACTAGAAGTTAGTGACATGTAGGAAAACAGAGAGAGAGAGACAAGAAAAAGGCGGCATAGTGTGGAGACTGCAGCAATGCGGTTCTATCTGCCGGCAGCTTTACAGCTAGAAACAACAGCGCCGCACATGATATACAAGATTGGCGCAGAAGGTACCAATAACAAAGCAATCGATGGTTGATGAAATTCACCAAGCACAATGTGACAAACTTCAATAAATTGCGTCACAAAGATAATTTGTTTTAGACATTTTTTTGTTTGATCTTAATCAAATAACTGTAATTAAAAAAAAAGTAATTTGTTCTAGTGCAAATTATTGGTAAAAAGTATTACTCATGTGAGGTAGTAATAGGAGGAATGGTTCTCAATAAGATAATAGTGAGGGACCGGGACTCTTGCCTTCTCCTTACATTGTTTCCCGGATTCTTACCTGGTCCTTTTTGGTCATAGTCCTTGGTGGGTCAACACAAGCCCTGGCACTTCCGCCAGGGCTAACAGGTGACAAAGGGGTTTGACCATGAAAGAAAGTTCTCAAATTTTAATCCCCAAGTTATGTTTATGCAATAAGGATAATTTTTAACCCCCTAACTTTAGAATTTTACTCAGGTTTATTTCTGTCTTAGCTCCTATCACTCAGACACTTCATGATTCCACTGGTGTTATGAGATGATGTGTGCTGACAATGTGCTTAACCCCATAGCGCAATAAGACGTAACCTTACGTCTTGCTGCGCATGGGGGAGTATGAAGAGCGCTCACAGGCTGAGCTCTCTTCATACTCACCGGGCATTTGCTTCATAATGAAGCAAATGCCTGTTGCTAGCACCCGCGATCGGGTGCAAAGCTGCCGGCGGCATTAAAGAGCCGGCGGCGCGTGGGCGCCACCATCTTGACTCCGATCGTCGATGCCCGTGACTTCATCGGGGAGCGGCGATCCGTTGCCATGACAGCCTCGGATCACACAAAGATCCGAGGCTGTCATGATCTAGGCTATCTTTTACAATGTGCGATTTGCACATTGTAATAGATGGTGTGCAAAATCCCCATATACTGCCATACTGTAGTATGGCAGTATATGATAGTATCAATCAGACAACCTAGGGTTAAAGTACCCTTTACACTTTTATTTAGTTTCTGAACATTCTACTAGTATCTGACACATAGAAGAGATGAGATGAGAGATGAGATCAATCAAATGGATATAAAACACAAAGACACACTTCAGCTCTGCTACATATGAGCTATAACACACACAGACTCAGCTCTGCTATATGCCTCTCTCCCGGATATAGACCTTATCTTGTCTGTAGCTAGTAGAGTATGTCTTTGTATGCTGCTTGCTGAATATAAATGCTTTTGTCTGAGCTGGTTTTGTAATGCAGGGAGGAGGGGCAGGAGGCAGAGAGCACTACAGTGTACAGACAAGAGAAGCTATTCATGAGAAGAACCTGACCATAGTCAGAAGCTTTACAGTCAATTTCAGAGGCAACCCAAATTGTATACTCCAGGACTGATAAAGACAGGTTGGAATTATATCTGTAAAATACTGTATTTTTGTTAACAACAGTAAATAGAAAGTGTTATTTTGTTGTCTATGTGGAAATACCCCTTTAAAGTACAGCTACCACCAAGTTGAAGAATGGGTAAACCAAACATACTTACATGCTGATGTGTGCCCCCTCTGGCTTAAAAAAATATACAAATGAGCCTGAGAGGCTCCAAGCTCCATTGAAACCTATGGAGCCTGAAGCCTCTCAGGCTTATTTGCATATTTGTAAAATCTTAAAACAAGAGTGGATCCCGCCAGAGGGGGCACACACCAGTATGTAAGTGTGCTTGGCTTACCTTTCATCCTGGTGGTAGATTTCCTTTAAGCAGGGAACTGGAAGAGGTGGCTGACTTCCCCCATCTGAGTTCCAGAGGGTTTAGTAGGTCATCCATTGCCTGACATACATTCATGACGTCTTGGGGTTTGACTGTGCTCTCACCCCAAACAAACTGGTCTGTGAAGATGATCCACGTCCTACTCCCTATCACACTTCTATCTCATTGGGGGTCATTTACTAAGGGCCTGATTCGCATTTTCCCGAAGTGTTACCCGAATATTTCAGATTTGCGCCGATTTTCCCTGTATTGCCCTGGGATTTTGGCGCACGCGATCGGATTGTGGCGCATTGGCACTGGCATGCACGCAACAGAAATCGGGGGGGGGGGGTGGCCAAACGAAAATGCGACAGATTCGGAAAAACCGCTGCATTTTTTTTAAAAAAAGGATCGCTGGACTCGTGCTTACCTTCACCAGGAATAGGTCGGTGAACTTCGGTGCATTCCGGTGGGCCTCGGCGGACATCAGCGCAGCAGCGAAACCTGAATCCACCGCAGAGATATACCTTGCATACTTAGATGGGCTTTCTCCATCTGCCAGTGCTCCCAGCTTTTAGAGTTTTTCCACTAGTCTTTGGTAGTCAGTAAATACCAGGACACTGGATATAAATTACTGACCTGATTACATAAAATGTTTCCTTCTGCTCCTGCAACCTGTTAAAGGGATGACTCTGCTCTGGACACCCTTCTACTCATCTTTTGGGAATACCCTTGTTTGAGACTATGAATACTATCCTTGGATTTTAATGTCCGCCTGGACCTTCCACTGTCCGTGGTTTTTGCTGTCCAATTGGATGTCCTGTCAAGGACTGTAAGTCAATCCTGAAAACCTTCTTGGGCATGGAAAAGTTCTGCATTCCCATAAAGTGAAAGTCCCCCTCCACACAGTGGTTAAAAAATGGAGAGTCTGTCTGCCTCTAATAAGTAGGTTGCTTGCCCTACTGTAAGCCTCAATCATTTAAAGGTATAATCTAGTGACAGTTGTGTCAAAAGTAGGTCCTGAAAAGGTGGTACATAGTACAGGTAGGTGATCTTTGAATACTTTTGCCCCCGTACTAGGTATATCACAGTCTATGAGCCACCCATAGAGTGCTCCTTTAAAACATTGTAAATGCATAACTCTCTCCCAAGGAAACAATGCCGGAACGTTCTAGACGTCTACTGTTTATTTATCCAGTAACATTATATTCAATGAGCTAAAACACAAACACCCTTGAAGTGTGACATATCCAAATCCTAACACAAAGCATTGCCTGGGCTTCATTTAATATCTTCCTGACACCTTCCTAATCTCCACTAGTCTGGTAAACACGCCTGTAATCCAGCATGGTTTTATTATTGACTCTCGCGAAAGATGTCCAATTAGCAGGCGTCTTCAGAAGAAACGCCGAAGCCTGTGTGTACCCGGAGTTTGTGAGGATGGAAGAAAGCCATACCATCCCATTCATGAATTATTTACGTCCAATCAATGCAGTCAATGATCCACTTGTTAAGATGCATGTAGGACTATTCTAGTCTGCACTGCCGAAAGAAAGGAGGGGATTAACTACAAATCTTACATTTTGGAGTTATTCTTACATATATTTGAATATTTGTTTTCTACCCTTGGATAGGAAATTAGACACAAAGTACAGAATTATTCATAGAAATCTGTGTTTATCCAATTGTAATTTGGAAGACAGGTTGCTTAGCACCTTTAAAAAACAGTGTTTTTTTGTGGTTAAATGGCTCATGGCTCTACAGGCAGTCCCCGGGTTACATACAAGATAGGGACTGTAGGTTTGTTCTTAAGTTGAATTTGTATGTAAGTTGGAACTGTATATTTTATCATTGTAATCCCAGCCAGAACTTTTTTGGTCTCTGTGACAATTGGATTTTAAAAATGTTGGGTTGTCATAAGAATCAGGATTAACACTAAAGCTTCATTACAGACACCTGTGATAACTGTTACAGCTGATTATTGCAGCCTAGGACTAAAGTACAATAAAATTACCAATATCCAGAGGTGCGTTTGTAACTAGGGGTCGTATGTAAGTCGAGTGTTCTTAAGTAGGGGACCGCCTGTATTGTACTAAACTACACTAAGGTTTTTTTTATCAATAAATAATACAATAAATAATACATTGCACTTGCAGGGAAAAGTGAAACATCCTCATGGACCTTCAGGATCGGCCAACCTGTATCTAAAATACTTGGGGAACTTTAGTTTTTCATACACTGAACATCCATCCTGTAGGGAAGACATAGATTACAAACTACCAGAACATTGCAGAAATTGATAACCTAGACTAACTCCATGATGGGGAGGGGGCTTCATCACAAGATGGAACAGTGACACCATGCTGCTTGTTTGATTGTGCCCCTGTTGAGTCCTGATATATTTGGACATAAAAAACGGAAAAAAAATTCAATACATAAAGTTGTTAATTTATCCTTGCTGCTTCCACATATAGGGGGTCCTTTACTAAGGGCCTGATTCGCGTTTTCCCGACGTGATACCTGAATATTTCCGATTTGCGCCGATTGTACCTGAATTGCCCCGGGATTTTGGCGCACGCGATCGGATTGTGGCGCATCGGCGCCGGCATGCACGCGATGGAAATCGGGAGGCGTGGCCGAACGAAAACCGACGTATTCGGAAAAACCGTTGCATTTAAGAACGGAAAATGTGTCGCTCGGGGCGCGCTTACCTGCACTCAGCCGGCCTCGGTGAATTCCGGCGCGTTCAGATGCTTTTCAGCGCAGCAGCGCCACCTGGTGGGCGGCGGAGGAACTACCTTATTAAATCCCGGCCGGACCCGAATCCAGCGCAGAGAATGCGCCGCTGGATCGCGAATGGACCGGTTAAGTAAATCTGCCCCATAGAGTAACAGTGAGTAATCTTACAACACTGAACGCAACACTATGGGGCTTATTTACTAAGGGTCAGCAGATCGCATTTCTGTCGGACTTCCCGACATTTTCAGGGATTGCGCGGCTGTGACAGCTATTTAGCAGGGGATTGTGTCACACTCGATTGTTTTTTGGCGCGGACCTGAGCGGGTAAGCGACACATGGAGGATATTGGGTGCACAATCTTAGTGAATCGCCGCATAGTGCATTCCGGTCGGACAATGCACTTCGGTTGAACTACGTCGGCCTGGGTAAGTAAATATGTCCCCATGGCCCAGATCTATTATTCTGGCTGCACCAGTTTTCTGTTTGACTTTGCACTAGAAAGAACATCTTTGGAGCTTGCACATGTATTTAAGGCCCCTTCTACACTGGCGTTTTTCACGCGCGAGTTCTGCGCGTGCATTTGACGCGCAGAACTTGCATTGCACTCTGTCCCATTGTATTCAATGGGTCTTTCTCCATTAGCGTTGTTTTTGACGCGCGTGCTTGCGTTCGTTTGCACGCGCGTCAAAATCGCAGCATGCTCTATTTTTGCGAGTCACGCGCAATTTTCACGCCCCATTCAAGTCTATGGAGATGCATCAAGAACGCATTGCACTCGCAATCATTGCAAGTGCAATGCGAGTGCAATGCGTTTTAAACGTAAGGGTTGCTAGGTTACCAGAATAACAGTATTTCCCCTGCTCGCGAACGATCATTTAATTAAAAAAACACAGTGAAGAACAGTGAAGAATAGAATAAAACCAGTGAACACAGTGAACACAGTGACCACAGGATCATTTAAGATAAAAACACAGTGCAGAACACAGTGCAGAATAGATTACAGATGTTCGGCACATCTGCTTACTTGTCGGGAGATACGCGCGGAACGGTGCGGCCAAAATAGCATGTGAAGAACAATATATATGTGTGAAGAACACATTGCAGATGTATTTAAACATCTGCAATGTGTTCTTCACACACATATATATTGTTCTTCACATGCTATTTTGTTCGCGCAGTTCCGCGCGTATCTCCCGACAAGTAAGCAGATGTGCCGAACATCTGTAATCTATTCTGCACTGTGTTCTGCACTGTGTTTTTCTCTTAAATGATCCTGTGGTCACTGTTTTCACTGTGTTCACTGGTTTTATTCTATTCTTCACTGTTCTTCACATCTGCTAACTTGTCGGGAGATAATATACACGCGGAACAGTGAAGAATAGATCGCAGATGTTTGCAAATTATCAGAAGACATTATTTTTTAATTAAATAACCCATTTTAATCCCAAACCACGGTCCCTTTGAAAAATGCTCGATTCTCCCATTGACTCGCGCGTGAAAAATGCGCCGAAAACGCAAAAAAAACGCTAACAACACGCGCGTGAAAAACGCAAAAACGCTAATTACTCCAAGGAAAAATGGAACAAAAACGCAGCCAAAAACGTCAGTTTTTCACGCATTGCACCCTGACGTGAAACGCAACGCTAGTGTGCAAGAGGCCTAAGACGTGTTTGTGCCAGTTTTGTGTTGCGGTTGCACTGTGCCCATAAGATAGAAACAATGTGCATCTAAAGTGTTGAGGTAGTGCTTAGTCTGAGTTTATGACTAGAGATGAGCGAGCACTAAAATGCTCGGGTGCTCGTTATTCGAGACAAACTTTTCCAGATGCTCGAGTGCTCGTCTCGAATAACGAGCCCCATTGAAGTCAATGGGAGACCCGAGCATTTTTTTAATAAAACTGAACAGTAAAAGAACAGTGCAAAAAAAAATTTCCAGATGTCTGCAGATGTTTTACTTGAACACATTGAAATATCACTATTCTTCACTTTGCAGGTGTTCGCGCGTGTCTCCCGCTAAGTTAGGAGATGTGCACGAACATCTGGAATGTGAAGAATATTGTTCTTTCAATGTGTTCTGCACTTAAATGGTCCTGTATTCACTGTTTTTAATGTTTTAATTCTATTCTTCACATTGCAGGTGTGCGCGCGTATCTCCTGATAGGTTCGGAGATACGCGCGCACAGCTGCAAAGTGAAGAATAGAATTAAAACATTAAAAACAGTGAATACAGGACCATTTAAGTGCAGAACACATTGAAAGAACAATATTCTTCACATTCCAGATGTTCCGAACATCTCCGAACCTAGCGGGAGACACGCGCGAACACCTGGAAAGTGAAGAATAGTGTTATTTCAATGTGTTCTTACAAGTAAAACATCTGCAAACATGTGTAATATTTTTTTTTACAATAAAAATACTTTTATTCAATTTATTTTATTAATTTACTGCTCGATCTCGAGCCGGCGAGATACTCGTCCGAGTAACGAGCCGGTCCGAGTATGCTAATACTCGACCGAGCAGTATACTCGGACGAGTATACTCGCTCATCTCTATTTATGACACATTTATTACAGCTACTCAACAGAATTGTGTTGCATGCTGTATGTTAAAGGTGAACCTAAAAAAAAGATAGTGCTCACTTCCCGAGCAGTGCAGGGGAAGCCAGATAATTGAAGACTGTACGCACCCTGCACACGACTGCAGTTTGCACTACCTTTCATATAGAAATATACTCAATACAAAAATAGTGAAACAAAATAAATGAAATATAATAGACAAGAAACCCAACAAAGCCCCATTCCAATTCTAAGATTACAAATAAAATCACATAGAAGTAAAGGTGAATGGCCATAAACCACAATGGACACTATCCAAATCTTCTTCCAGAGTGGGTTGAAAGCACATGGTACCTGTAGGATTTCTAATTTCTAGACAGCAATTGATTCCACACAGGCAGCAGTTATACAGTTAACAGTGCAGTAAAATTCTCTTTCTCATGGAAAAGCCCAAAGCTTGGTAGGGGTCCTCGGGCCACATTGAGAGGAAAGGATGGAATTGCTAACCCCCCACTCCAGAGCCTTATGTTTGACATCTGTGTAATAAGGACAAAGCCATTGGGGCACATTTACTAAGGGTCCGCACGGCACATTTTCGTCGGGTTTCCCAACTTTTTCCGTTTTGCGCCACATTTAGCTGGGGTTTTTGGCACACATAATCGGATTTTGGCGCAATCGTGCCGACTTTCATGCGACAGATATCGGGGGCGTGGCCGTCAGAAAACCCAACTGATTCGGACTAAGCGCAGGATTTAACATTCAAAATTCTGTAGCAAGCCGTGCACTCACATACACCGGGAAGAAGATGGTGAACTCCGGCGGATCTCAGCAGGGAAGCGACACATGCAGGAAATTGGACGTGTGACCTTAGTGAATCGCGGCAGCTCCAAATCCTCGTCGGACAACGCACCTCGGGGATCGCGATGGGACGGGTAAGTAAATGTGGCCCATTAAGTACTGCAATTTGGTGTGAAAGACTGTATGACCTTCACTGAGCCTGATCTAAACCCCGGCGTCTAACTTGTGAATTGATCAACAACATGTCAAACCTATGGATTTAAGATGGGATGTTGTAAAAACTGATATGGATCTACAAAAATATAAACAAAACGTATTGGGGAGAATTTAATTCCCAACCACCATGGTACTTCATGCCGGATTTACTAAGAGGCTCCCAGCTACAGTAGATTTCAGCTGTAGTCTCCATGTTTTACCAGTAAATACGATGAATGCCCCGATCTTCCCACTTTAGAAAACATTAGTCTGTGGGTCAGGAAACCAACAAAACAATTTCTGTCATTCATCAGGAAATTAGGCTTATAGAACTTATACGAAATCGAGTAATATTCCATAGAATCTATTCAACTTAATGGGTGCCCCAAAACTACATATTTCTCTGAAGATAACCAGAAACGGGGCTTCTCTATGCAACTGTTCCCAAAAGTTATAAGGAGAGGGATTGCCCAGTTGGGCCAAATAGATTTATAATACATGTTCCTCATTTTCGGTAATAGGATGAAGGTTGCCATAAGATGTAAGAGGAGAGAAGTTCATACATATTCATGATTCAGCGTGACAAGGGGTTCACAAGTAACGATTACTAAAGCCCTAGAGATTTATGCTGCTAGTACAATAATGAAAGAGTATTGACATGCAGAATGCTCATGAATTTGCAGAGTTATTGAAAATAATTATGGAATATTAATTAGAAGGGAACTATGTTACCAGAGGAATATGAGTCAATATGATCTTTGTTCACCTACATCCGCAAACTTGTATCTTGTTTATTTGTGGGTGTGGCTTGTCTTTGTTTATTGGTTTGGTTTAGGTTGTGATAATCGGTTGGGTGGGGGTTGTGGTAATTGGTGCTTATTCATTTTGGTGTATTGTAAGTTATTGTTTTTGCTAGGTATGAATGGGACTGGACCGGCAGGTAAGATATTGTATATATTGTATATTATGTTTGGTTTGTATTGTTATGTTTTTTACTTTTATATAAAATAAAAGATCTACAGGTAATATGTCCTTCCATGAGTTATCTGCACTGGGATCTGACCTGATCACTGCGCTGTTGCTGATCCCTTAACTCCCTTAACTCTTAATATTGTATTATATTTGTTCTTTATGACTATTAAAGAGCCTTTTGTTCTAATGACAAGGTCACTGCTCAGGATGGAGTTCAGCAGCTAAGGTGCGCTGTAAGACAAGCCTTTTGGAGGTGCCACAGTAATAGTTATATCTCAGTGAATTATGGAGTTGAACCTTCCCAAGCTGCTATATACGCCTTACAGTGTAAAGTTGTAATAGCCCCATTCAACACATATGATCAGTGTGTGGTCATCCATTATAGGGGGGAATTTATTAACCCACTTGCACCAGAATTCTTGCGGATTTGCGCCCAAAAAAATCCCTTGCGCAACATTCATCAAGACTTTTACAGCCTTTTGTGTCTCTTTTCTGACTTGTCCGATAATGGGAACATGTCCTCGAGAAACAGGTCCTGGTCTCGGGAAGAGGGGCGTGCCTTATGGAAATTAGGAGGTGTAGCACATTGTGGTGTACAGTTTAGACCAGCTAAGAGCAGGTCTAAAAGTAAAACTCGAAAGTCTTATACTGCAGCAGATTCGTCATCACAATGAGGAATCTAGTGCAGTGCTAGGATAGTGTTGTCAAGCTCTCATGGGACACAGTAATGAATTCCCCACTTTGCGCTTAGAGAAGGCAGTTTTTACAAAGATTTACAGTCAACAATTATTCCTCGTGACCCCTCATACACATACACACTAGTTTGTCAAAGTAAGTATGCATGCTTTATGGGAAGAATGGGAACGGGCTGTGCCAACAGCTATACTTCATCAATCCATATATAACTTTATATCAATCTGTTTAACTACACCTGACATATAACATGCTGATTGCAGATAGAACACTGTGTAGAGCTCCTCTGCTCTATAACATGCTGCCTACAAATAAGACACAGGGGTTATTTACCATACATTGGTGCACGGTGCATCAAGATTCCCCCCCCCCCCCCCCAATACTTTGGTGCATCACATATACCAGGAGGCTCCAGACTCTGCCTGGTGAAGAATTGCTCTTTAATCTGTGTCAGTTGAGACCTGAACGGGTGCAGACGATAGCTAGTGAGTAGGAGAGTGGATTAACACCCCACTCCTCTGCCGGCCCACTTGGCTTGGAGGGTGTAGGTGGAAATTATTACATTTCGCAGAGTCGCACCAGGAGTTCCGTTTATTTCATGGCTTGTATGCCCCAAAAGCCCTGATAAATATTCCCCCCCCCCCCCCCCCCCCCCCGTATGTACAATCTGCTCAGCACCTGCTCAATAACATGATTCCTGCAGATAGGACACTATGTACAATCTGTTAGATCCCCCTGCTCTATAATATATTGCCTGCAGATATGACATAGAAATCCTTTAAATCTAAAAAGGGAATGGGGGGCAGGAATTTCCTGCGCCAGCAGCACACTTCGCCACATGGTGCACCTCCATTCACACCCACTTTGCGTGGAGGTGGTGTAAAGTGGGAAATAATTACAATTCTTGGAATTGCACCAGGAGTTGCAATTATTTCAGTGTGTGTATGCTACAAAAGCCCTAATAAATATCCCCCAATATGTACATGATGTCATGCTGTCTGCAGAAAGGACCCTGAGTACAATCTGCTCAGTTCCTCCTGCTCTATAAGGGTGTGGGCACACCTGGAAGCATGTGTTGGATTTGATACACGTTGCAAGTGCCAAGTGTAACATATCCCAAACTATCCTGCTACCTGCAGATAGGACACTATGTACAATCTTCACAGCTTCTGCTGCTCTATAACATGCTACCAGTAGATAGGACACTATGTGCAATCTGCTCAGCATCTCCTGCTCTATAACATGCTGCATGCACATAGTACACTATGTACAATCTACTCAGCTCCTCCTGCTCTATAAGATGTGGCCTGCAGATAGGACACTATACAAAATCTACTCAGCTCCTCCTGCTTTATAAGATGTGGCCTGCAGATAGAACACTATACAAAATCTGCTCAGCTCCTCCTGCTCTTTAACATGCTGTCAGCAGATAGGACACTGTACAATCGCCTCAGCATATCCTGCTCTATAACATGCTACCGGCAGATAGGACACTATACACAATCTGCTCAGCTCCTCCTGCTCTATAACACTGGTGGAACGTGCTGGCTAAGGCTGGGAGCTTTGCTCAAGGAGGAGCGCTGGATTTCCAGGGGAAAACAAGTACAGTTTATTATGTTCCTAGCCTACATTTGGGGGGACATTTGAAAGCCGGGATAACCCCTTTAATATTAGGATTGTATAAGGGTGTATCTGCACATAATATTATATATATATATATATATATATATAGTGTAGAACATTTTTATAAGGTATATATTATTTTATATACGGTATGTTTATGGTTTTGCTATACATACACTAAGAAATTCATATAGCTGCCTGGAACAGGTGCAACATAATTGCATGCATAATTTGCACAATTTGGTAAATTGAGCCTTAAATCTTCAGCGTAGACTGAGTGCACCTGATGATACCATAGTAACTACAAGGACATGTAATTGGTAGAATAAATCACCTCTGCTTCCTACTGCCACATATAATTGGCCGAATAAATCACTTTTGCTCCCTTATCTTGATGTGCACTTACCACAATCACAATCTAACATCAATGCATTTAAGAGACAGACCCCCTGCATCACATGGGATCTCACTGTGGACTCTATTAATAATGTTAGCAAATGGTCGAGTATTTGTTAGTTTGTAGAGGAAAGAAATATCGGGGGTCATTTACTAAGGGCCCGATTAGCGTTTTCCTGACGTGTTACCCGAATATTTCCGATTTGCGGCGACTTTCCCTGTATTGCCCCCGGATTTTGGCGCATCGGCGCTGGCATGCACGCGACGGAAATCGGGGGGCGTGGCCAAGCGAAAACCCGACGGATTTGGAAAAACCGCCGCATTTAAAACAAAAAAAGTGTCGCTTGGGACGCGCTTACCTTCACTTGGTCCAACCCGGTGAATTCCAGTGCGGAACGATGCTTTTCAGCGCAGCAGCGCCACCTGGTGGACGGCGGAGGAACTACCTTAGTGAATCCCGGCCGGACCCGAATCCACCGCAGAGAACGCGCCGCTGGATCGCGAACGGACCGGGTAAGTAAATCTGCCCCATTGTAAACTTTCAAAAATCCAATGTGTCAATTCGGTTTACAACTTATCAGCGTCATTCAAAGCTTTGAGTTAATATATAATATACTTGTAAGGCTAAGTTCACACTACCGTTCAAACCTCGATTAAAAAAAAAAAGTTTAACATGTCAACATCCCATTGACATCAATGTAAATTTAAAGTCATCCGTTATGGCCAGTTTGACAGGTATCCGTTATCCATGTGTGTTTTCAAATGTAGGAAAATTACAGAAGCCACCGTCATTTTTTCCATCCAAAAAACACATGGATTAAGGATCCCTGGCTAAATGAACATAACGGATGACATAAAATTTACATAGATGTCAATGGGATTTTAATTGATACGTTAAAGCTCCGTTCTTTACTTTTTTAAAATTCGGTAAGGAAAGGAGGTTTGAATGGTAGTGTGAACATAGCCTAAGGAGTTGTGTACAAGGATGATGACTGGGATGAAGAAACTCTTGAGTTGTAGCCCTAATACACACGTTTGCCAATAGGCTATTTCGACTATTTTATACAGCACATAGTTGGGATATGTATAAATCCTGCCCACTAAACTGCTAATGTAACTTTCCCCACAATCAATTAAAGGTGTAATGGCCCACTGGACAGGACCGTTACAAATCTTTTACGCTTTAAATATCCCTAAAATGTATGTTTAGTATGGCCAACTGGATCTTATGCTCTAAGTTGTTTCTAAATGAAGTTACCTTTAATATTATATTCATTACTTTTAATAACGTAATAATTCCTTAGTATGGACACAATCTACTTACCATAACTAGTATTACAGCTGTTTATATTGACCAATGATGTGTCATGTTCAATGATTGTCAATCCAATTCTGTCAAAGGGCCCCTGGTTGAATGTCTGAACTCTCCACCCCCTCAGATAAAGTTTATATTAAACTCCCTGTAGCTGGGAAGTTCTTACTCAGTAGTGAGGGGATTTCGGCTCTTCTTAGTGATCTGGCTCATTAGACTCCGCTCACTAAAAAGAGACGGCTCTCCTGCGCCTGAAAGGCCCCCTGTTAAATATATAATAGGGAGCCGCAGGCCAGTGAGGCGCCTCCCACCACTCCACTTTTAACCCGATATTATTGGGTTAAAGGGGGCATGGTGAGCTGTTTAGGGGGGGGGGGGGTTAGTGAGCCATCGGCTCGTTCACGCAAATGAGCCGGCTCTTTGTGCCGGTTTGTCCGGGAACGACCCATCATTATTACTCAGATTAGTCCTGATCTTTGAGATGAGACCAGTGTGAGATTGATTCTGAGATATCAGGCCTGCTGCAGCTCTGGTCCCTGCCCAGAATTGCCCAATAACCACATCACAGTGCATGCTCCCCCAGTAGCCACGTCACAGTGCATGCTCCCCCAGTAGCCACTTCACAGTGCATTTTCCCCCAGTAGCCACGTCACAGTCTCTGCTTCCCAGTAGCCACGTCACAGTCTCTGCTTCCCAGTAGCCATGTCACAGTCTCTGCTTCCCAGTAGCCACGTCACAGTCCCTGCTCCCCAGTAGCCAGGTCACAGTGCCTGCTCCCCCAGTAGCCACGTCACAGTGCATGCTTCCCAGTAGCCACGTCACAGTGCCTGCTCCCCCAGTAGCCACGTCACAGTGCATGCTTCCCAGTAGCCACGTCACAGTGCTCCCCAGTAGCAAAGTCACATTGCTCCCTTGTAGCCGAATAATAGTGACTGCTTCCCAGTAGCCAAGTCACAATGTCTGCTCCCTAGAAGTCACATCACAGTGACTGCTCCTCAGTAGTGCAAATTAAATGGGAATGGCCCGTTAGAAACATCCCTTTTATGACCAATGCTAAGGATACACCCTATCAATATTATAAGCCACCTTTGCATATGCAATACCATATATAGTTAAGGGTCCAATCATATATCATAGAATGCAAAAATAAGTTTTTGGCCATCGTAATATAAGTTTTTGGCCATCCTCTTTCCATCTGTGCTCATTACTTTGAGTGGTTTGACAACAGAGGTGGCAAGAAACAGCTCAATGTTGATGGTGCTGGGTATTAGACCACCATCAATCTGGTAATTAAGATTAATTCTAAGAATATCAAATATCATATATAATTAAAATAGAAACTAGTACAGTTTTTCACGTTTCATGTCCAAAACCAATTCTGCAGATGGCTAGCTCCACAACATACACACCAGTAATCCACAAAAGATAATGTAATCCACCTAATCCTCTCCTGTAGCTGATGTTCTCAGGAGAATAAATCTGAACGAAACCTCAAGTACCACTAAGGATATCGGGTACTTAGAAGTTACATTAAGAACTAATCATCATAGAGTCACCTTAATCCACCATAACGTGACCCAATACTCTACTACAGATCCACTTACAAATTTAATTTAACTTTGTGTTGTGTTGATACTTTGTTCTAACAGACTAATTTGTATCATTGTAGTTATATCAGTTTTATGGGATATAAATGTTGCACATTTAACACAACTGACAATCTGTGACTTTTGCCCACCCAGTCTACCGATTTAAAAATAGTGTGTACAACCACTTTAATACTTCAATTAAGTATTTAGAAGGTTACAAAGTCTCTTGCTCGGAAGGACCTGGCCACTGTAATGCATCATTTTCCCCGGGCTGTACTGCAGGGAATCTGAGAACTCACCACAAGTCTACAGCTGATGATGGAGGGAGACACTTTATGACCTACTAATTGTTAGGGGGCAATTCTATTAAAATAGAATGAACCTTTTACTTAGAGAAAACCTACCATTTGATTTCATGCATTATGAATCAAACATACCTTGAGAATGTTGTAGCTACACTGATGCAGGATCATATCTTGGTTAATCCCTGAGCTGAGTGGTTTTGCTGAAAAAACAATTATAACATTCAGGACCTTGGGAGAGTTGGGTCAGCATGGCTGCCTCGATCAACACTGAGCTTGTTATTACAAATCGAGGTTAGTCAAGCATGACTAATCAACCTGAGCTGGATCACTCATACACAGCAACTGGGGATGGTGCAGAAATTGATTATTCTGTCTGGCAGGGAGAAGAGTGAATGCATCATCTTCTCCTGCCGAGAAAAACTGACATGGTGAAGGAGCATGCTGAAGGAGCCATAGAAGGGACAGAGCTTCATTATCATAATGTTATATCTGTTTTATCAGCAAAACCACTCAGCACAGGGATTAACCAAGATATGATCCTGCAGCAGTGTAGCTACAGCAGTCTCCAGGTATGTTTGCTTCATAATGCATCAAATCAAATGGTAGGTTTCCTTTAAAGTTCTCTCTTTAGTAAATACTTGTACTCCCCATGAAATAACAATCCTCCAGCATCTTTTCTTAGATGTATTCAATGTTTCCTCTGTTATTCCTCTTTGTAAGCGATGAATAAATTGACAACTAGGTGTAACTTTTTCCTTGGTCACAGGGGTGTGTCCTTACACAATCTAAATTGTCAGCACTGAATGGACAGTGATACAGGGGTAAGTGTAGGACAAAACCCAACTAGTAACATCTAAAATCAGTGAAGTAAGACGCTGCAGAAATATAAAAGTAATTACTAAAACAACAAGGTAAGGGAGGTAATAAGTTCTCTGTCCTCCTATTGTGTCTAAGGTAATTCATATTCCATGCCAGCACCAACAGACCAACATGTATTACAGACTGAATAAGGCCCGGTGCACAAAGATCAGAAAATCTACCTCATCGTACCTATGTCTGTTGTTTGTAGCAGCAGGACAGTGAAAAATGTATTTATATTCCATGTTTGTAGCTGAGCTTGGAGCAATGAGGTGCACTTCTGTGTGAGATCACACAGCATAGTCCTCCCCTCTGAAGAATATAAGCAGTATAAAGCTACTGGTTACAGCATCAGGGATGGCCTGGGGAGATGTTAGAGTGCAGAGATGTAAGAACACGGGAGTGTAAGGGGACTCCTCCAATTTCCCCAATCCCCCAAAGTCCATCTACAATCCTGGTATATAAATGCATTTGTCACAGTCCTGCATCTACTAAGAACATACATAAATGTCTGGTTACAAGGATTTCAGTGGCTGCTACCTAACACTGTCTATGACTTTGTATAGTTACAAGGACTGTCAGATTCCCTTTAAGCAGAAACTGTAATAGCTCTTTAAACCTCAAGGGGCGCTGCAGGGAAACCCTAACTTTTGGTTCTTTCACAGATAACACCTGCAGTGAGATAGAAATCACTGAGGGTTTAGATATATTCCCACGAATATTTGTAAAACATTACAGATCATCTTATGCTACGTTGTGTATAGTCTTCACTATAATGTCTGTTCCAGAACTTGACTGTTAAATGAAATCTTGTGAACCCTCAGATTTAGGGCTTTACTACTAGAGCACTAAAAATACTACGAATAAATGTAAAGACATGTCCCATCAATAATTCACTTAAATGGAAGTTAAATGGATTTAGAATTAAAGTGATTATATAACTTGTATAGAGTTTAATGTTGTTATAGATGCCTTAACATGAAAATGCTTTTTTAATTACATTTTTTGTTTTCTCAAGGTACCACCATCAGTGAATCAATCCTGATTATTTGCCGAAAATATTTTAAAGGGAACCTGTCAGCAGCAGCATGTAGTTTACAATACACTGAATACAACACTGTTACTAATATAACTAAGAGCCTGTAGGCTTGTATGAAACAACAACAGCACAGAAGGGTAGAGGGTGATATACATTTGTATATCACCCTCTTGTAAACGCAGTGCTAGCAGTACGTGTGACCACGCCCTAAGAGTGCCATTAGTTTTGTGGGGTAAAACATGGTGACAGAGTCCCTTTAAGTTCTGCCTATGGTTAAAGGGAATCTGTCAGTTTACCCAGTAAACGAGTACTTGTATTTTGTCAAACAAATTAACCCCTTCCAGATCATGTTTTTTTCATGGGCCATCAAAGTGGCATTGTACAGTAAAGCAACCTTTAAGCGAGATGTTAATTGCTTGTATAAAGTCATGGGGGTGGAGAGTTTAGCACTACAGTGAAGCTCTCCGTGCCTCAGAATGTCCCGTTTGTTGGGGCTGACATCATGCAACAGACTTTAGTAGATCCGATTAGTGATGTCTTGGGATGCAGGCGTGTAAATTACAGTGATGGGAAAATTTGGAGAAGGGGAGAGCTTGACTTCATTGCTACACTCTCCACCTCCCTGACTTTATGCAAACAATTTACATCTGACTTCAAAGTTGATTTTTTTGTATGATGCCACCACATTTGGGCATGAAAGGAGCATGAAGTGGAAGCTGTAACTATGCTTGACAACATACTGGTCGTTGGTTTATTAAGTTGATTTCTGTTGACAGGTTCCCTTTAAAGGACACCTGTCATCAGGTCTGTGTCACTATTTCTGTCACTACTACCTGTTGGAGCAGCTCACAAAGATCCCATCCCAGCCTTTATCTAGCCATTTCATACATTATTCATTGTAAAATCATCAATTTTTTATTATGTAAATGAGGCTGGTCACATGGTCAGAGGCAGTGATGTCACTCCTGTTACCCCTCCCCTCTCCTCCCCCTGCTCATGTCTGTGTGTAATGTATAGTAAAGCATTGCTAGTGTGTGTGCTGCATCTGCTGACATGCTGCATCCTCCTTATATACAGGTGAGAGACACAGACATCAGCTACACATGAATCTGACATGTTCTGCTATAACATGGCTGCCTGGAGCTGTTGTATCTTTCCTAAACACACACACATGCACACACAGGCTGCAGGGGGTGTGGCCACCAGCACCAGGAAGCACATCATTATACAGCCTCACATCATTATACAGGCTGTCAGTCATGCACTGGGGGTGTGGCTGTGCCTCCCACTCATGAATAAGATGGACAGCTTGAATATGCTAATGCTTCATTGGACATTTCACAGGTCATTTGCATACAGCTTTAGGACCTCATTGCTTAGGTTTACAGGCATGTAGAGGGACAATGGAGGGATAGAGGCAATGCTCTCTAATGGCAGTTTATGAAAATATATTTAGTTTAGGGGGGTTATTTTGCATGACGGGTTCTCTTTAAGGCAGTGTGGCTCTTGGTTGTAACTATGTATTTAAGTATGCTCATCACCTGCTCTAGTCAAGCACCTCCTTGACCCAGTTATGGGACAAGAACAGACCAGAGGGCATTGGTCCGCAAGTTAATCAGTTCTCTGATCTATAATTAATCACAGTTGAATAAGATTTGGACACCTTTCATAGTAAAGTATATCAGAAAAGTTCTCGAATACATTCAATTCACTCTTATCCCTCTACGCAATAAGTCACATTATGAATTTTACTGAACTTAAGTCATCATTGAAGGCGTCTTTTCTTATCTCCTGCTTGCAGTGACTATTGTCCATTATTACACAACAGCTGAATACAACTCCTATCCTATATGCTGCTTTATGGTATTTTAAGGCAATTAGACGCCTGGTCTATTTCAGAGCACTTTCTATTTCCGAATACCCTCTGGGAAGCTCATTCATGACAGTTTTCTTTTCTTTGCTACAATTGAAAGTTGATGATATTCATAACTGTGACAAGATATAAGGACGAGCAAGGTCAGGCTGAGATAATACAGATGATACGCGGTGGTGCGACACATGTACGGCTCATGCAGAGAATGATTATTGGGCTGGAACGGTGAAACGATCCAGTTATAGAAAATCTAACACAGCAAATTAAATAAATATACAGAGTATATTATACCTGGGTGTCATGTATGGTACAGCAGCATATTACATACACTTCTAGACTAGTCACATCATGACCCACATTGTCTACTATTCACTAAGTGACATCGTTATTTGTACCCCACAGGGGTGTCCTTTGGGTGGCCAGGAGAATAACAATAATCTGCAACATGTTCAGTGTGGTGTAGACCGCTGCTGCCCTCTAGTGTCTACATTTAACGGAAAGATGTAAGGGTCAGATCTGAAGCCGCTTTCAAAATTATTGTAGGGAATTGTTATCCTGAATATTTTATTGTTAGATTGACTTCAAAATTGATAAGAACCCTGTAGGATGTGCAAATTCCATATTGCTACCCAATGCAAACCTGATGCCAGTATGTATCACACTGCTCTGTATTGTCCCCTCGTGTGCTCGGCATCCTCCTCTTGGTCGTTGCTGTTTGGCACCACTTGTCTGTGATCTCACATTTTTGGCCGATCTCTGTTTCTGTCCACTGCCAGGATACAGCCAGTTATTGGAAACTAATACAAGCTGTTATATACAGCAGAGTTACTCTGCAGAGGACATATCATATCTCAGTAATTTTATATTTCAGTAAAGTGTAGGATAATGTACCAGGCTCCATCAATTATAAGTACTTAAAGGAAATCTACCATCATAATCAGGCATGATAAACCAGGAACACTTACTCCAGCCACCGGAATGTGGTAATCTTCTTATATTTGTTATGTATGGCCTCCTTCCTTCTAAAATCAACTTTTGAAATTATGCTAATGATCCAGAAGGGTACTGGAGGTGTAACCAGAAAACCTCTCTGCTGCAGCTGTTACGGTGTCTCATTCTCTGCTCTCCCACCACTTTCCCCCCTCCCTCTGCCTGATTTAATTTCACTGAAGCTTAGGAAGTGTCAAAACAAAGTGGAAGGGAGAAGGGCTCCTGCGCAGTGCAATAGCCTTTGAAGCTGCAGCATGAAGGGGCTATAGTAACACTCCCATAGCCCTTCTGGCGCATTCGCATAATTTTAAAAGTTGATTTTACAAGGATGGAGGTCAAGGATGGGTAAAAAATATAAAAATATTACTACAGTCACGGTGCCTGGATCTATGAATAAGTGTCCCTGGTTTATCGTGATTCATTTGATGGTTGAATTCCTTTAAGAAGACACCAAGAACCATCAGTGACCATGTAAATGCCCAAAGGTGCCAGTCGAGTTTTATTAATTTACAGTAGCATGTTCATATAAAATGGCTGCTGCAGAACTTCTTTTTCGAAAGCAAGGATGGCTGAAGCGCGCTGATCCAAATAAATGGGGCAAATGTCTGATGAGATAGACCCCCAGAAATTATGAAAACATGGGGCTGCACAATGCACAAAACAAGCAGTGGAGTGGTGGATTTCTATGGGACTTCCTAAAGCCTCATCATCAAATTTACTACTACTCAAAGGCCAATACCTCCAAATCTGTATGACTGCGACATAACGCTATTTCAATATTGTACATACATAGTAATTGCTACTTCTTACCTAGCCCCTGATTCTGCTGTTCCCATTCCATGGTGTCTGGGACTGGATAAGCTGCTCCTTCAATCAGGGCTACATTGCCATCATCTTCAAGAGGTTCTTGAGAGGACAGTCCTGGGAGAGTGAAAAGTAAACCGTCTGAATCCTTTTCTGAGCTTTCTGAGTCGTTATCTTTATTGTCATCCTCCTCCTCTTCATCATCGTCTTCATCTGCCTCATCATCATCATCATCATCATCTTCCTCATCTTCATCCTCCTCATCTCTTTCTGCACCAGCAAAAACAATAAAAAGATCAGAGAGCTTCCTGTGATATACCTGTCATAATTGTGCCACCATGTGTTGATTAATTTGGTAATATATCTTCATAAGGGAGTTTTTTTTTACACAGGTGCCTAAATATATTAGGGAAACCATAGCTGAAAATGCTAATTTAAACCAATGCCAGAGCTGTTGACATCCCCTGATTCCCTTCTTCCCAATTGTTCAAGTATATGGAAGAGTCAAGAAAAACTGCTATGCAAGTATACAGCAGATTAATATAATAAATTCTATAAATTCTAGATACACAATGTCACCACTGGGGGGAGCTAACTGCATATAGAATTCTACAGACAATTATTGCGCAAAGGGGCACAGTTACACGTATTGGGCAGTGTATAAAAAAGAAAATGTCTGCACAAGCCGGCACCGCCCCACCTCTGGTGCACTGATAAGCAAATTTTAATAAAATTAAAACCCTTATTTTCTCTAAAATAATAGATTGCTGTTAAATAAGTAAGGTATATCTGAAAAGCTTCTAAAGTGTCCTATACAATGCAGTTGTGCTTGTTTGAACTGCCAGACTCCCTGTCAAATGCTTCAAAATAATAGCCCCTAATAGCCACAAATGTAGCTCCCAAAGAGGTTATCTATCACATCTACATGACATATAAACTTGTACTGTATGCAAGGCCCTCACATCTGCTCCAACACTTATTTATATCCTTTGTTTTGCTCATTCGTGTGTCAGTCTTTACTGTAATCCTAGCATTCTATTCATGAACTGTGGTCAGAGCTATAGATTGATTATGGTAAAACGTAAATGCTAAAATTCATAAATAAAATAAAACAATGAACATAATATAAATAACATTAGACATAATGTGAATGAGATGAAGAATTAAAATAATATGTGATGTGTGTCTATGGAAACTCCTCCTTGGAACATTCAGACCTATTTTTTCTTGGATTTATCTTGACAGGTCTGAATGTAGTATCAGGAAAGAAATGGTGAGTACAGATGGTGCAGATGTTAGATGGGAAGGGAAGACAGGGATCAATGAGGCAGCAGAGCAGTTAGGGGGGAGTAATGGCAGGGTGACAGCTGAGTGACAACGTACCACTCCGGCAGTTCTGCACGGCTGGAGGAAAGATGTAGCATGCAAGCCAGCAAACTGAACAAAAGCTGAATAAAAAGAAAAAGTGGTGCCAGTCATAAGAAAACTGCAGACCAAATGACTCATATACACCTCATTAAAAGAAATACTGCTGACGAAATTAAGATTCGCTGTAGTGAAAATGCAAGGAATGCTGGGAAATTGCATAGGATCTCCTGCTGTCTGCTTAATTTTATGTGCTATAAATTGTGCATTATAAAAATCCCTATGTGCCATAGAATAATAGTAAAAGGTGATGTGGAGGGAGGGTTATGGGAAAAACTCTAGATACGGCACTTTTTATGACACCGGTAAACACGATTTGCATTTCATTTGTCTCTGTATTTCATCTACTTCCAGATCTTGGTGCTTGATTTACTATTGGTTTGTGCCTAAAAACTCACAAAAAAACACTCCAGTCACCATCAGGCATAGTGAAAACATAAGAATGGGTTGCGACTTATTGCACCTAAAAAATTGTAAAATTGCCACATAACACCTAATAAATCAAATGCATCAAGCACCCTAAGACAGACAGGAAGGGGGGCTGCCTAATAATAAATACCCCCCTCTAAGGTGGTAATTATCAAAATATATTTTCTTTGTTTCCCATAGAACATGTGACATGCATACTGACATGCAAATTGGTGTTACAATCTTATTTGTACCCACCTGCTGCAGAATGTAAATTCTGCAGTCATGGGGCTTAAAGAGTAACTAAATCATTTCCACATTTTTTAAATTTCAAAAGTAAATAGAGCGAGTCAATAGTAAACTTTTTAATCTACTTCATTCATTTTCTGCTTCTTTCTCCAGCACTGAGCAGTGTATCTGAAAGCATTCTGAGGTTCCTTCCACTTCAGAAAGATAAGGGGGGCTAATGATTAACTCTTTCCATACCTAGAATTTTTTTGCCTTGATTATTCATCGCTCTGAGGAAATTAAGACTATCCAGAGACTGCCTGTAAAGAGTTAAGGCGAACTTGCTACCAGGAATGTCATTTTTAGCTGGTGACAGGTCCGAATAGAGAATGTTATGATCAATTTGTTAATATCATTCTCAGAATTCTCAGTAGTGTGTGGTAAATTCCAGGAATGGGAAGCTGCCGAAGCCTGCGTGCTTGTGTCTCAGTCTCCTCATGCATTTTTCCTCTACTCTACGGCATCTCCATCCCCTTCCAGCTCACTGCTCATTAAAGGAAGTGGGGAGGAAGCTTTTTGATAGTTCCTTCGCGTGAATGACGGTAGTTGGCTTCCCTCAGTGACCCAATGGCTCACTCTACCCCGCCCCTAAATAGCTCACCACGCCCCCTTTAACCTAAAAAAAAGGTTAAAATTTACATATATATATATATATATATATATATATATATATATAAATTGGAAAAAGCGAGCAGCACTCCAAAGGTAGAATTCAAAAGTTGGTAATCTTTATTGAGGCAAGTGGCAACGATTCAGTGTTGGACACCTTTTTCAAGCCTTGCCTCAATAAGATCACCAAAGCCCCCCCCTCCCCCCCTCCTTAGGGGTTCCACAAAGCTGTGCGGACTTGAACTTTACTATATATATATATATATATATATTTAATAGGGAGCCATTCAGAAACCAGAAGAGCTGCCTCTTCTTAGTGAGGAGAGGCTAATGAGCCAACATACTAAAAAGAACCGCACTTCCCATCACTCCTGGTTGAGAGTGGAGGAGAGGAGACTGAGACATAGGCACACAAAGGCTGCAGCTGCCTGAACCCAGCACCTTCTGACACCTCCTGCCCAGGTCCTCTTCTATCCATTGCGGCTCCGACATCGGCTCCGTGTCCCCATGCGGTCCGTCGCACACATTAGAATGTCAGCAAGCGGACCGAGACACGGAGCCAACACTTTTTGGTTTTTTTCTTGACTCAAGTATAAGCCGAGTTAGGATTTTTCAGAACATTTTTGTGTTGAAAAACTTGCCTTATACTCGGAGTATATACGGTAATATTTATGATGAACCTGGTCACAATCATTAGACTTGAGGATGCACGGAAATCTCGGCAGGATGTGCATACAGTAAAACTAAAATAAGTTCCAGGACTTCAGGCTCCACTTGAAAACAAAATTCTTTTTAGTTACTATATGAGGATAAAAACCATCAAAACTTACTTAAGCAGTTTTGATGCTTTCATCCCGATGAAACCTGGAGTTCTTGTTTTAGTTGATGGAATATTTCTACAGTCATTTCTGTCAGTATCTTAGGTTGTGGAGCCCTCTGCTGGATTTGCAGTGTAACACCCAGTTTGACTCTGGTATTAATATTATTCCAGAGGCTTGTAGGTATTGCCTGAGGCAAAGAGTAATCAACCACTTCATGAAGTCACTGCACTGGAAGGCAGCGCTATAAAAAGATACACTACTTTAAAAAAATTGCTTAGGTGTGAAATAAAATATAGCGCAGATATGATCCAGGATTACTAGGAATACACACAGTTACAATATAAGTATATTACACCAGTGTGTGAAAGAATTATATACTTCATCATCCTATTATATCATACAACAATGCATAACAGGGTGGTCAGGGTCACACAACTATCTCATTCATTACATTGTAATAATAAGGCTGGCGTGAATCTTCATTGTCATTTTTGCAGATCTCATCATGAAACCATGGCAGTGCCTCAAAAGTTTACTGTGATAATAATAACCTAATAATTAATTATTATTATTAGCAACCTTAAGGGCAAAATCTGTAAAAATGATCTTCTGATGTGTCATAGATTAGAAACTCTTTCAAAAGGGTTATGCCACCGAACCCCACTAATCCAAAGAACAGTATCCAGCCTCCCCCCTGTAAACAGAGCATTAAATGGAATCTAACAGTAGTTTATTAACATATACAGTGGCATGCAGTGTCAAGCAGCAGTACTTGAGATCTGTGTAACCATACCTTTGTATGTGTTGTTAGTAGCAGTAGGACTGTGAAAAATACATTTGTAGTCCAAAATTGTAGCTGGACTTGGAGCTCTGCGGTGCACCGCTGTGTGAGATCTTTCCGCTAAACTGCTGCACGGCCCCTTCTCTGAATCAGAGCAGTAGCAGGCTTCTGGTTAGATATCACAGCAGAGAGGAGGAGCCGTTCAGCAGTTTGAATATAGAAATCAAATATGTATTTATTATTTGCTTTTGAACAACAGACTTGAATGGAAATACTTTAGTTGAACTTTTTTTGCACAACAGTACTCCAAGTCCATTTACAATGCTGGAATACAACTACATTTTATTCACAGTCCTGCTGCCACTAGTAAAACACAAAAGATATCTGGGCTGCTACCTAACACTATCTACAGATTTGTGTGGTAAAAAAGGCTGGTGCGTGCACAATGCCACTCAATTGATTCTTTATGGAGCCATCTACAGTGTTTGGCTGTCTCCCTAAAGGTGATGCCACACATGTCGTTTTGAACGTGTTTTTGGCCCATTTTTAAGCAGTTCGTCAAAAAACGCAGCCGTTTTTTTACAGGTTTTTCCAATTATCTTAATTAAAACTGGTCAAAAATGGATGCGTTTTCAAAAAACACATGCGTTTTTCAAAAACGTATGCATTTTTTGACAGACTGCTTAAAAATGGACCAAAAACGGGTTCAAAACACCATGTGTGGCATCACCCTTAGTCCGATACAGTACAAAGAGAGTCGGGTGTGCATGTGCAACTTGCTGCTCCATTGAAAGGAGTAGCTGGGAATAGGGCCGGCGCCAGCACTGGGCATGCCTGGACGAGTGCCGGGGCCCAGAGCTGCTGGGGGGGTCCACATAAGACTCAACATAAGAAATCCTCGGGGGTGAGGGGGCTGTATCTAATGAATCCATAGGGTGTGAGGGGGGCTTATTTCAAATAACCATGACGGGGCTGATAAACTTGGGAATATTTTAGGGAACAGGAGACTGTTTTCATTTCTGAATTTTGAATGCCATTATGTGCGTTCACTGCTATGGGGCCCACTGAGTCTCTGTTGCCCAGGGGTCTACTGAAACCTGGAGCCAACCCTGGCTGGGAACCCATTCTCCGGACCTCCACCAATAAGGAAGGAATCATTTATCCTGTGGATTCTTTAAAGAGAGACAGTGGGACTGATCATGAATGTATCACTCCTACCTTCAGATTCTATCCTGTCCAGCCCATACGATGCTGTGGTGGTGATAATTCTTCTGGTTGGGGGAATATCTACACTCACATGAGACATAGATGTGACTGTACTGACGATAGAAGTCGATTCAGCCTCTGTGGTGGCCATTAGTGGAACAGATGATGTTGAAGTAGCCAGAAACTCTTCATCTTTGGATGAGGGATTTAAATCTAGAACAAACAAAGGTAAGAAAATATACATTTAAATATATAGACAGATGGATAGATAGATAGATAGATAGATAGATAGATAGATAGATAGATAGATAGATAGATAGATAGATAGATACAAGAAGGAGAGTCTGAAGCAGCACAGGCAGGCGAGGGTGCAGCAGCCGTAGGACCCTTGGCTGGGGTCCGTCAAGATATTTGTAGGAAAGAGGCAGCACTCCAAAGTACGTGGAAAAGGGTGAAGCGTTTATTCCATGTGCAACGTTTCGGCGTTGTGGCACGCCTTTTTCAAGCATAAAGTGCAATGTGCATGTCCAAACATTTAAGGACCAAGCAGGTAGCTGATTGGTCAAGGTACATAGTGACAATAAATATGATACACAATAAAAATCAATACATATTTAAAAAAGATACATTGGGTATTGATATAAGCAATAGTAAATGTAACAGTGATATCATTTTTTGTGCAAACAAGCGTGTAAACAAACATAGTATAAAGTGCTAAAATACAGTCCTCCCACCGGTGTCTCGACCCCGCCCACGTCTCCTCCTCTTCATTCATGTATAATCGGTGGCTCGTCTCCATCCACCTGTTTTTGAGCGCCAACCGGAAGTGAGAGCGCCAACCGGAAGTGACTTCATCTACGAACCGGAAGTGACATCATCTGAGAACCGGAAGTGATGTCAGTTAAGGGCGCGCATGTGCTCTGGACACTTCGTTTCACACTCATTGACCACATTCCCCCCTTGAGAAGAGGTGGGGATAGAAGTCTATTATTGAGAAAACGCGAACTGATGTGGATTCACCGACTCAACACTTTACAACCACATGGTCTTAACATAGAATATAACCTTACCAGTGTCATTTGAGTTATGATCTGTTCTTATATGGCTTCGTATCAACTGTATACTGCATATCTTTATTTCTCATAATCATAGTTGTAGACCTACACTGGGAGATACCCTTATGTCCAATCTAATGTGTTTTTCTCTTTTTACGTTAGATACGTCCCTTTACTACCACCCCCATCCGACTGATGATCTCTCTTCCACGTCTCCATCTGATCACCGGTCCACTCGCTCCATCCACCAACATTTTCTTCGCATTGAGGTGGAATTTCCCAAAAAATGCAACTTTGGACCTTGGTACCACTACCGTATTCCTGAAAGGAAACGGGCTGGTCATTCTGATCAGCCCCGCCCCCCCCCCCCCCCCCCCCCGACGGGCAGGTAGTCCATAGAGTGAGCATTAACCACTATGTACTCACTACAGGTACCGCCAAGATCCATATAATTTTGTTTTTTGATTCATACACACCTCTATGCATTTACTGCACTTTGATGCTTTTTGGAATAGGTCTGCCCTGATCTAAAATGGCCGCCGCAACTTCTCCATGTCCAGAGCACATGCGCGCCCTTAACTGACATCACTTCCGGTTCTCAGATGATGTCACTTCCGGTTCGTAGATGACGTCACTTCCAGTTGGCGCTCTCACTTCCGGTTGGCGCTCAAAAACAGGTGGATGGAGACGAGCCACCGATTATACATGAATGAAGAGGAGGAGACGTGGGCAGGGTCGAGACACCGGTGGGAGGACTGTATTTTAGTACTTTATACTATGTTTGTTTACACGCTTGTTTGCACAAAAAATGATATCACTGTTACATTTACTATTGCTTATATCAATACCCAATGTATCTTTTTTAAATATGTATTGATTTTTATTGTGTATCATATTTATTGTCACTATGTACCTTGACCAATCAGCTACCTGCTTGGTCCTTAAATGTTTGGACATGCACATTGCACTTTATGCTTGAAAAAGGCGTGCCACAACGCCAAAATGTTGCACATGGAATAAACGCTTCACCCTTTTCCACATACTTTGGAGTGCTGCCTCTTTCCTACAAATAGATAGATAGATAGATAGATAGATAGATAGATAGATAGATAGACTATGATCTCCACACAGTCCTATCTACAGACCGTGTAAAGCACTGCGGATTTGGTGGCGCAATATAAATAAAGATTATTATTATTTGTACCATCACTGCTAGGGACTTCACTATCCGGGGTCTTACCAGCAGCTGATGGACCATCATTACTCTCATTCTGTGGGATCTCCATGTGCAGAGTAGAATTATCCATCACTGGATATGTCACTTTATCAGTCACTTCAGGTTCCCTGGTGGTATCTTGACTTGTAACATTCATCAAGATGGCAGCTGTCACAGTGACATTGCTTTTTTCGCTTGTATCTGTGGTCAGCTGTTTAACACCTAGCAAGAGAGATGGAGAACTTCTTTAAGGCAAAACCAGTAGACTGCAAAGATTTAGACAACACATTTATATCAGTACCAGATAGTAATAATCAGTTCTTCAGTGTGGAGTAAGATGTTGAGCAATAATGGATATGGTTCCTAAATATTACATATTAAAGGGAATGTCTCATGTGTAAGGATCAGCAGGTCATGTTTGGGCACATCTAGTTTGTATACATCTGTATTATTACATGGATTTATATATGGCCACCATCTAACAATGCATCTCCCCAATAATTGCCTGTACAGTACCCCAGAACTATTTTTCTATACTTCTGTGGGGGTTTGATCTCTCTGAGCAGCTGTATCCTGGAATCATTACTCCAGGTCTAGACAGGCCCCAGGACAAGTCACTGCAAGACCCTCAATAAGAAGACAGAGGGACAAATTTTCTTACCTGGTCCTGTCGCGATCCCCGCTCCGGACTGTCCGACGAAGAGACACTTACTCATAGATCCAATTTTTAAAATAACTCTAATGAGTCAGAAGGGCTCTAAGGGGGGGTTACCCAAGCCCCTCCACATTGTGCCTGGGTACATTCCCCCTCCCACTATGGGGATGCTGGGGGAGGGGGAGGGTAATGTAACAGACTGTGAAGCCAGAGCCCTTCTGACTCATTAGCATAATCTTAAAAAGTTGATTTTAGAAGGAAGGAGGCAATGGATAACAAATATAAGAAGTTTACCACAGTCCCGGTGCCCGGACCTATGAATAAAAGTCCCTGGTTTATAAGTCTTGATTGTGGTGGTAGATTTCCTTTAAAAACTGTATCCACTGTGTGTGTAGCATTGCTGAATGCGAAGGTTCCCCAAATGCTGAGCAATCTGTGTTGTTAACATTCAGTATACTAATTTGGTTCCCTACTACCAGAAAAAATTACAACTTCCAGTGGAAAGATTAAAGGATGCAAAGAGTTGTGGAGGTAGTTTATGTCCCTGTAATTTTAAGAGAACACTTACTTCTTGACCCTAGTCACAAGCCTCTTACTCGGCAAAACCAGTTCCCTACACTGTACTGAGGAGACCCAACCAGTGGGACAGCACAGTTGAAACAGTGCTGTCTACAGTTGGGAGTCTGTTCCTTCTGAGGGCAGGAAGGAGGGCACTAGACCTGGGGGCAGGAAGGAGGGCAATAGACCTGGGGGCAGGAAGGAGGGCACTAGACCTGGGGGCAGGAAGGGGGGCACTAGACCTGGGGGCAGGAAGGAGGGCACTAGACCTGGGGGCAGGAAGGGGGGCACTAGACCTGGGGGCAGGAAGGGGGGCTCTATAACTGGGGGCAGGAAGGGGGACATTAGACCTGGGGGCAGGAAGGGGGACACTAGAACAGAGGGCAGGAAGGGGGGCACTAAAACTGGGGGCAGGATGGGGGGCACTAGACCTGGGGGCAGGAAGGGGGGAACTAGAACTGGGGGCAGGAAGGGGGACACTAGACCTGGGGGCAGGAAGGGGGGCTCTATAACTGGGGGCAGGAAGGGGGGCATTAGACCTGGGGGCAGGAAGGGGGGCATTAGACCTGGGGGCAGGAAGGGGGGCATTAGACCTGGGGGCAGGAAGGGGGCACTAGAACTGGGGACAGGAAGGGGGGCACTACAACTGGGGGCAGGAAGGGGGACACTAGAACTGAGGGCAGGAAGGGGGCACTAGAACTGGGTGCAGGAAGGGGGGCACTAGAACTGGGGGAAGGAAGGGGGGCACTAGAACTGGGGGCAGGAAGGGGGGCACTAGAACTGGGGGCAGGAAGGGGGCACTAGAACTGGGGGCAGGAAGGGGGACACTAGACCTGGGGGCAGGAAGGGGGGCACTAGAACTGGGGGCCGGAAGGGGGGAACTAGAACTGGGGGCAGGAAGGGGGCACTAGACCTGGGGGCAGGAAGGGGGGCTCTATAACTGGGGGCAGGAAGGGGGGCATTAGACCTGGGGGCAGGAAGGGGGCACTAGAACTGGGGACAGGAAGGGGGGCACTAGACCTGGGGGCAGGAAGGAGGGCACTAGACCTGGAAGCAGGAAGGGGAGCACTAGATCTGGGGGCAGGAAGGGGGGCTCTATAACTGGGGGCAGGAAGGGGGACATTAGACCTGGGGGCAGGAAGGGGGACACTAGAACAGAGGGCAGGAAGGGGGGCACTAGAACTGGGGGCAGGAAGGGGGCACTAGAACTGGGGGCAGGAAGGGGGACACTAGACCTGGGGGCAGGAAGGGGGGCACTAGAACTGGGGGAAGGAAGGGGGGCACTAGAACTGGGGGCAGGAAGGGGTGCACTAGAACTGGGGGCAGGAAGGGGGACACTAGACCTGGGGGCAGGAAGGGGGGTACTAGAACTGGGGGCAGGAAGGGGGGAACTAGAACTGGGGGCAGGAAGGGGGCACTAGACCTGGGGGCAGGAAGGGGGCTCTATAACTGGGGGCAGGAAGGGGGGCATTAGACCTGGGGGCAGGAAGGGGGCACTAGACCTGGGGGCAGGAAGGGGGGCACTAGACCTGGGGGCAGGAAGGGGGGCTCTATAACTGGGGGCAGGAAGGGGGACATTAGACCTGGGGGCAGGAAGGGGGACACTAGAACAGAGGGCAGGAAGGGGGGCACTAAAACTGGGGGCAGGAAGGGGGGCACTAGACCTGGGGGCAGGAAGGGGGGAACTAGAACTGTGGGCAGGAAGGGGGCACTAGACCTGGGGGCAGGAAGGGGGGCTCTATAACTGGAGGCAGGAAGGGGGGCATTAGACCTGGGGGCAGGAAGGGGGCACTAGAACTGGGGGCAGGAAGGGGGGAACTAGAACTGGGGGCAGGAAGGGGGCACTAGACCTGGGGGCAGGAAGGGGGGCTCTATAACTGGGGGCAGGAAGGGGGGCATTAGACCTGGGGGCAGGAAGGGGGCACTAGAACTGGGGACAGGAAGGGGGTCACTAGACCTGGGGGCAGGAAGGAGGGCACTAGACCTGGAAGCAGGAAGGGGAGCACTAGATCTGGGGGCAGGAAGGGGGGCTCTATAACTGGGGGCAGGAAGGGGGACATTAGACCTGGGGGCAGGAAGGGGGACACTAGAACAGAGGGCAGGAAGGGGGGCACTAGAACTCGGGGCAGGAAGGGGGCACTAGAACGGGGGGCAGGAAGGGGGACACTAGACCTGGGGGCAGGAAGGGGGGCACTAGAACTGGGGGAAGGAAGGGGGGCACTAGAACTGGGGGCAGGAAGGGGGCACTAGAACTGGGGGCAGGAAGGGGGACACTAGACCTGGGGGCAGGAAGGGGGGTACTAGAACTGGGGGCAGGAAGGGGGGAACTAGAACTGGGGGCAGGAAGGGGGCACTAGACCTGGGGGCAGGAAGGGGGCTCTATAACTGGGGGCAGGAAGGGGGGCATTAGACCTGGGGGCAGGAAGGGGGCACTAGACCTGGGGGCAGGAAGGGGGGCACTAGACCTGGGGGCAGGAAGGAGGGCACTAGACCTGGGGGCAGGAAGGGGGGCACTAGACCTGGGGGCAGGAAGGGGGGCTCTATAACTGGGGGCAGGAAGGGGGACATTAGACCTGGGGGCAGGAAGGGGGACACTAGAACAGAGGGCAGGAAGGGGGGCACTAAAACTGGGGGCAGGAAGGGGGGCACTAGACCTGGGGGCAGGAAGGGGGGAACTAGAACTGTGGGCAGGAAGGGGGCACTAGACCTGGGGGCAGGAAGGGGGGCTCTATAACTGGAGGCAGGAAGGAGGGCATTAGACCTGGGGGCAGGAAGGGGGCACTAGAACTGGGGACAGGAAGGGGGGCACTACAACTGGGGGCAGGAAGGGGGGCACTAGAACTGAGAGCAGGAAGGGGGCACTAGAACTGGGTGCAGGAAGGGGGGCACTAGAACTGAGGGAAGGAAGGGGGCACTAGAACTGGGGGCAGGAAGGGGGGCACTAGAACTGGGGGCAGGAAGGGGGCACTAGACCTGGGGGCAAGAAGGGGGGCACTAGAACTGGGGGCAGGAAGGGGAGCACTAGAACTTGGGGCAGGAGAGGGGGCAAAAATGGGGTCAGCAGGAGGGGGAACTAGAACTGGGCGCAGCAGGGGGGGACCAAAACTGGGGCAGGAGGGGGGGGGCACTAGAACTGGGGACAGGAAGAGGGGCACTAGAACTGGGGGCAGGAGAGGGCGGCAAAACTGGGGTCAGCAGGAGGGGGAACTAGAACTGGGCGCAGGAATGGTGAACAAAACTGGGGACAGGAGGGGGGATGAAAACTGGGGGAAGGAGGGGGAACTAGAAATGGGGGCAGGATGGGGGGTAACTAGAACTGGTGGCATCAGGGGGAATAGAACTGGGGGCAGGATGGGGGGGACTAGAACTTGGGGGCAGTATTATAGGAATTAGAGTCTTGTACATAGGGGGCAGTATTATAGTAGTTATATACTAGTACATAGAGGGCAATATTATAGTAATTAAAGTCTTGTACATAGTTGGCAGTATTATAGCAGTTATATTCCTGTACATAGGGGGCAGTATTATTGTAGTTATATTCTTGTACATAGGGGGCAGTATTATAGTAGTTATATTCTTGTACATAGGGGGAAGAATTTTAGTAGTTATATTCTTGTACATAGGGGCAGTATTATAGTAATTATATTCTTGTACATAGGGGGCAGTATTATAGTAGTTATATTCTTGTACATAGGGGGCAGTATTATAGTAGTTACATTCTTGTACATAGGAGGCAGTATTATAGTAGATATATTCTTGTACATAGGGGGCAGTATTATAGTAGTTATATTCTTGTACATAGGGGGCAGTATTATAGTAGTTATATTCCTGTACATAGGGGAAGTATTATAGTAGATATATCCTTGTACATAGGGGGCAGTATTATAGTAGTTATATTCTTGTACATAGGGGGCAGTATTATAGTAGATTTATTCTTGTACATAGGGGGCAGTATTATAGTAGCTATATTCTTGTACATAGGGGGCAGTATTATAGTAGTTATATTCTTGTACATAGTGGATAGTATTATAGTAGTTATATTCTTGTACATGGGGGCAGTATTATAGTAGTTATATTCCTGTACATAGGGGGCAGTATTATAGTAGTTATATTCCTGTACATAGGGGGCAGTATTATAGTAGTTATATTCCTGTACATAGGGGGCAGTATTATAGTAGTTATATTCTTGTACATAGGGGGCAGTATTATAGTAGTTATATTCCTGTACATAGGGGAAGTATTATAGTAGATATATCCTTGTACATAGGGGGCAGTATTATAGTAGTTACATTCTTGTACATAGGAGGCAGTATTATAGTAGATATATTCTTGTACATAGGGGGCAGTATTATAGTAGTTATATTCTTGTACATAGGGGGCAGTATTATAGTAGTTATATTCCTGTACATAGGGGAAGTATTATAGTAGATATATCCTTGTACATAGGGGGCAGTATTATAGTAGTTATATTCTTGTACATAGGGGGCAGTATTATAGTAGATTTATTCTTGTACATAGGGGGCAGTATTATAGTAGCTATATTCTTGTACATAGGGGGCAGTATTATAGTAGTTATATTCTTGTACATAGTGGATAGTATTATAGTAGTTATATTCTTGTACATGGGGGCAGTATTATAGTAGTTATATTCCTGTACATAGGGGGCAGTATTATAGTAGTTATATTCCTGTACATAGGGGGCAGTATTATAGTAGTTATATTCCTGTACATAGGGGGCATTATTATAGTAGTTATATTCTTGTACATAGGGGGCAGTATTATAGTAGTTATATTCCTGTACATAGGGGAAGTATTATAGTAGATATATCCTTGTACATAGGGGGCAGTATTATAGTAGTTATATTCTTGTACATAGGGGGCAGTATTATAGTGGTTATATTCCTGTACATAGGGTCAGTATTATAGTAGTTATATTCTTATACATAGGGGGGCGGTATTATAGTAGTTATATTCTTGTACATAGGGGGCGGTATTATAGTAGTTATATTCTTGTACATAGGGGGCGGTATTATAGTCGTTACATTCTAGTACATAGTGGGCAGTATTATAGTCGTTATATTCTTGTACATGGTTTGGGTCACCGCAACATGAGGAACTGTATTGCGGGGTCATAGCATTAGAAAGGTTGAGAACCACTGTTCTAGAGGGTTCATGACTCCCTCAGACAGCGCCTAACCTGGAGAGGGCGCTGTTCACAACTACTCCCTTGCCATTGTACTGGCAAGGGTGTTGCACATGTCATAAGGTTTCCTGCAGGGACTAAAGGCATGGAGCATGACACAGGGATTTTCCTTATTTTTCTTTACACGCTAGACATACACTGCAACTTTGGCAGTGTCAAAGCTTCCATGCCCAAAAAGATTACAAAGACGATCTTTGTGTAGACTTTAGTTTTAATATGGGTTTACTTATTAAAAAGTATTTAGGCAGCTTTCACCTAGATATTTAGTAAAGAATGAATTTGTTTCTGCTAGAAACAGAAAAACACCCCTAAGCTTCAAGGATTGATAACTAAGCTCTGAATTAAATGGTTTGCAAATCTTTAGCAACTTAAAGGGCTTTTAAATAAATCTCTTCCATTAGACATGTCTCTGCATGTATATGTACCTGTGTCTTTGCCTCCTTTGATAGTTTTAGCCTTTCCTTGTTCTCACCATGCTGCCCTCTGCATATATATAGAACTTTTTCTCTCTCTCTGCTGTAGGCCATCCTTATGGCAGCACAAACTGTGTCTTTTCACTGTCCATCCTCAATGACAGAGACTGGGAGAGGGGTAAGGAGGATTAATCATAATCTCCTGCTGCAGCTTCCCCTATTCATCAGTGTTCAGACATGTAAACAAAGAATCACAGCAGGTCTGCACACAACACGAAGGTAAGTAGCAGGAATGCTGAATCACTTGATGAACATTCAAAGATTATTGTTAAGGCAGTATAGGCACATGGGAAACTTATGTAATAGAGTGTCCAACACATTTAAGACAAATCTCTTTCTAAACATACATTTGTCTGTTTGATCATAAATAAAGAAGCTAAAATGCGGTTTCAAAAGATGCCCAAGAAAGTTGTATTTCTCCTTTGAATAAATGGTTATCACATCGACAAATTAATTTCTCTGGGCTCATAAACAAAGCCATGGTTCCCACTGCCCCTTCGGAGATGAATGGCAGAGCTAAAAATTTCAGAGCGGCTCCTATTCCTGTCCACGTTTGCAGTCTTTTCTGCTATCATCGGGTGTGAGTGGATCTTACACATGAATGATACACTAGCCACACACAACGAACCACGGATCCATTATTGTAAAGGGAGAGACCCTTTGTAGAGCAAAACAGACTATTCCAACAATTGAATCAAATAAAATTATGTTGTATTGTGATTAGGAAGCAGCAGTAACTTAATGGCTGTGATCATCACATTTACATTTGTGACATTAGAAGAGTCACTGCGTAGAATTAACCTGTACCAAACCCAAATATCCTGTACTAAGCAATACACAATATACACTGTTTGCCTACAACAAAAAACTAAATAAACTGAGAAAAAAACATGCTGACACTTCAGATTTTCAGCATCAATAATGTCGAAAAAAGAAAGTGAGTAAAGTTAGTCAACCATCTATCTGCTCTGTATGGCACAACATCAGGTTTAGCTAACACAAAAAAAAAATCACAAGTCTGATCTAATCTTTTCAGGCAGCCATGACTTTTACGATCTCCTTCCTGTTAATTGAATCAGTGAGCATTTCTTACGCCTTACACAAAATAATTCCCTTCCCAGAAAAATAAAGCTTAGTGGTGACAGCGACTGACTGCCTGAGGGTAATCAGAAGAATTCAAGGAACGGTCCCTGCTTCATCCAATAGATCTATCAGCTGGAAAACAAGCAGTGGTTGAGACTTCCATCTGCATGGCTTACTCCCTGAGCAGTCGTTGCAATGTGAGCCAGGTATAAGCACTATGAGATGTGGCAACAAAACAGCATCAATTCAAGAGAACTCGGACTGATGTGACATTTTTATTTTACCTCTACACATTCCCGGCGTTATTTCCTTCCCTTACCTGTGTCTGCTGCAGAGAAGTCTTGACTTTGGTTCACCTCTACACTTGGTTGGGGTGTGAACACAGTAACATTGAGTATTGGGTTTAACTCAAAAGTGGAGTTTTCTGACCTGAGAGAATCAGGAGAAACCCTTACTCCAGATTCAGTAATAAGAGAATTGTCTGTAACATTGAAGACAGATTTATCATCAGATATAACAGTCATTCCAGAAGAAGTGGTGACCATTGCTGCCTCAACATGTTCTTCTTCCATATGATGCTTAGGATCTATTGTTGTAAACTCAGCCCTACCTAAACTTTTAGGACTCTGGGTTGTAACCTTTGTATCATCCCAGTCTTCTTCTAATTCTGGGATAGTCTGTTCTACATTCACATTACTTGTATTGACCATTGTGGTAGGGTCTGAAGGAATTTCAGTGTTGATTGTGGCCAACAGCTTGTCAGCAAGATTAGAGGATATGGTGGAATGGTCAATATCAGCATCTACAATGCTGGTTCTTGGGTTGGTTGTCAACATCTCTATGGTGTTGACCTGAGATGAATTTTCCAATGTGTTATCTTTTATATCCATTTTAGTCTCTTCTGTTGGAGAAAACGTCTCCTCATCATTCTCGTTGTTGGCTTTAACACGAGATGCCACACTTGGGATATAATCGGTGGTAGAAACTGCAGTGGTGAGAATTCCATTCTCAATCAAAGTCTTACTCTGCCCAGTGGGACCATCCCCGATAATAAAACCAAGATTAGTGGTCTCTGGGCTCATTTCATCCACTGCACTGTTACTTAGTAGCCTTGAATTATTTTGTGTTACATTGGAAGCAGCAAGTACATCGTCTGATGAGGTCACATAAGAAGACGTGTTATTTGTTTCTTTTTCCAAGGCAGATGGAGTGGGTGGAAGAATATTATCAGAATATGAGTTAACTGTTCCATCAAACCCTCTGTTGCCTTCAGGGATATTCTGCTTGCTCAGTCTCTGGAGAGAAAGACATATTGCGCTCGGTGAAAGCAGCAGGATGCTACATAGCACCCCACATATATGGAAGACGAGTGACCTCTTCATGGCAGATGATGGGACAAACGTTGTACCCAGGAAGTAGTATCCTAAAAGAAAGAAAGAAATCTATTATTTTGTATAACTACAAGTTGAATTATGAAAGGGATTGAGTTTTATGGCCAGAAACAGCCCAGAAAATCCCCTTTAAGTATAATCATGCTTCATATTGCATAATGAGCACAGTAAACATAATGGAGGGAGTGTTACAGGCATACAGTGAGAAAAAAAAAGAAGAGAAGGTCTTTCTAACTAATGTTTGCCAAAGGTAGTGTTCTCAACAGCAGTATAATGAGCACCGACCAGGAAAATAAATCATTTGCCCAGAAGCTTCTAATAAAAATGTGGCTATATTATAGCTTTCTTATATAACGTATAGTTCTTTGAAAAAAATTAGATGACAGCAACAGCAAGAAAAATCTGTAACAGGGTCCCATATACAGTCTATCATCTATATGTTTGCTTATGTAGCAGAAGGACCTTTGGACCCCTTCAGATACAAAAGTCATTGCTTCAATGCTACCGCTGTACCCCCCACAGTACTGTATACTCCACTGCTGTATACCCCACAGTACTGTATACTCCACTGCTGTATCTTATTATCCAGCTAGAGGAGAACATCCTGGTGCAGCTTTTATGACAAAATTTATGGCTTTTCCTCTCTAATTTCTTGATTGACATCTCCCTCTTAATAGGATCCAGCTCTGCAGTATCTATTTAAAACATATGCCAACCCACAATAAAAATATGGTAAAAACAATCTTTTTTAACCCCTATGTACCAATTTACAGCAGCCACCTTCTCATGGTTATCTTGCCTTCTAGTTATTAAGACTGGGAAAATTGTGTTTTAAAGGGAACCTGTCTACAGGGGTATAATTTGGTGGGGTGCAGATGGTGCAGTCATTTACAGGCCCAGGGAGCACATATGGTATCTTTAATTACAGGAGAAGACTAAATAAGACTATACACATATACAAATATATTGCAGTTAAGGGGCAATTTTGGCCAGCAGTTTTAAGTTAAACCTTTGTATTTCACTATATTTTTTTCCTTTAGAAATAAAGGGGTGAAGGGGTTCCCCTAAACCAGTGATGGCGAACCTTTTAGAGACCGAGTGCCCACACTACAACCAAGTCCCACTTATTTATCACAAAGTGCCAACACAGAAATTTAATTTGTGAATTATACTCCCTTCTCTGTCACAGCTTTCATTCATATCAGCACCTGAGGACACCAATAAAGCAGAAAATAGAAGAAATTTGGACGATCATTATAGCTTCCATCAAGAGTCCCATAAACAGGAAGAATTGTCATGGCCGGAGCAGGAGCTACAATGATAATGCAGATCTGTCCACACCTTCCCACTCCTCCAGTAGTCCCTTGTAGAGCTGTCACTTTAAAATACCTCAGTGCACAGCAAGTCCTGGGCTGTCTGGGACTGTAGGAAGATACCTGGAGTCATCTCTGGTGATGGCCTGGGTGCCCACAGAAAGGGCTCCGAGTGCCACCTCTGGCACCCGTGCCATAGGTTCGCCACCACTGCCCTAAACAATACAAGCATTAACCCCTTAAGGACGCAGGGTTTTTTCGCTCATTTCTCGCTCTCCACCTTCAAAAATCCATAACTTTTTTATTTTTACGTGTACAGACCTGTGTGAGGGCTTATTTTGTGCGTAACACATTTTACTTTCCTGTAATGTTATTTATTTTAATATGCCATGTACTGCGAAGCTGAAAAAAAATTCCAAATGTGGAAATTTTTTTTAAAAAAACGCACGTTCTTGTGGGCTCAGTTTTTACGACTTTGACTGTGCACTCAAAATAACACCTCAGCTTTATTCTTTGGTTCGGTGCGATTCGCAGTGATACCAAATTTATATAGGTTTTATTGTGTTTTAATACATTTTCAAAAATTAAACGAATGTGTACAAAAAAGAAAAAAAAAATTTTGCCATCTTCTGAAGCTAATAACTTTTTCATACTTTGGCGCAGTGTGGAGCTGTGTGAGATGTAATTTTTTGCGAAATGAGCCAACCTTTGCATTGCTACCATTTTGAGGTCTGTGCGACATTTTGATAATTTTTATAAAATTTTTTATGTGATGTAAAAAGGTGTAAAAGTTGCATTTCGGACATTTGGGCGCCAATTCCCGTCCCGGAGGTCACCGCCGGCCGTAACCGTTTTTATATTTTGATAGATCAGGCATTTTGGGATGCGGCGATACCTAATGTGTCTGTGATTTTTACTGTTTATTATGTTTTATATCAGTTCTAGCGAAAGGGGGGTGATTTGAATTTTTCTTTTCTTTTTTTTTCCACTATTTCTTAGACCATCTAGGGTACATTAACCCTAGATGGTCAGATCGTTCCTACCATATACTTCAATACTTCTGTATTGCAATATATGGCATTTTTGCAGCTCATTCATTACAATGAGCGACTGGCTCATTGTAACGAATCTGCAGAAGCCATTAAGCCTCGGGTCAAATGAAGACCCAAGGCTACCATGGCAACCGATCGCCGCCCCCGATGACGTTCGGGGGCGCGGCGATCGGAATAAAGATGCCGGCGGTGACTTTGCCGGCGGCAACAAAAGGGTTAATAGCTGCGATCGGTGCAAGCACCGACCGCGGTTGTTAGCGGTGGGGGTTTGATGCAATATGCAACAACCCCCACCCTTGTATGAAGAGGACTCAGCCCGCGAGCCCTCTTCATACATTCCCTATATCTCTGTGCCGTAGAGCTACGGCGCAGAGCGTTAAGGGGTTAAACAACAATTCATGTTTATTGCATTTCTGAGCACCCAGTTAAAACAAATTATAAGTAAAGAAGTTACGTTTTAACCAATCACATGATCACACAGTGCTTATTTGTTATGGTTATATGATTCCTATGAGCTTTAGATGTCTTTAAAGGGGTATTCCGGGAATATGAACGTCTGATAAAAAAAAACCATGATGCTATACAAAAATTAATATAACAAAACTCAATCTCATTAGTTACAAAATGGAGCTTAAAAAGTTTGATTTTATGATTCACAAAATTTTATGGCCTCTCTAAAGTAGGTGAAGTTATAACCAAGATGGCCGCCACTGAAAACTACAAGTTCCATGATCCTTTAGTTCTAAGTAACTCCTCCTCCTTCTTATTTTCTGCCCCCAGTGATGATGTATCAGACTGTCCTCTCTGTTATCATAGTAACTATGTGTAACTGCCATCACTGCACATTACATCACTGAGATGACGTCTCACCACAACACCGGCCATACTGGATGCAATGCAACCAACCGACTACAGCCAAAATAGTGATGATCACATGACCTGCCCAGGCAAGTGCAGGACATGTGATGTGGACATGTGACCTGCGGCCATCTTCTGTCCTGTGTCTTTTCCCCGTGGAGGAAATTAACAGACTGATGAAAGGGCCAGTAGCATTTTAATTGTTCATTACAGTCTATGTCACCAGCATTTTTCAGCTAAGCGGAGAAACATTTTAAATAACAACTAATTACATATTAGCTGATTCCTGGAATACCCCTTTAAGTTTAAATTTTATATATCTAGGAGAAGATTTATCAGAAGGGCCTGAGAGCAAAACTGTATAAGTTGCTCATGGAAACAAATCAGAGCGCAGCTTTCATTTTCCCACAGCTGTTAATAATATTAAAGCTGAGCTCTGATTGGTTTCGAAGGGCAACTAGAACAGTTTTACCTCAGAAACTTCTGATAAATCTCCCCCTAATATTTTACACTACTCCGTTGCATTATTCCAGACAGGCACAACCAGAGGGAGGCACTGGGTGCCATAGGAAGAGCAACAAGATATTCAAGGCCTTTAATAAGAAACAGGGCAAAGCCATAAAAAAAATCAATGGGAACTTCAGAATAAGTCACCAATCTATAATGAGGGGAAATAGGCACAGGCTATAATAAGCAACTGACACATTCTGTAATAACAAAATAATTTTGTTAAGGGTTGTACAATAGTTATAATAAAAGATTGAGAGTCAATCTCTGGAAAACAGAATCCCAATTAGTATAGGAAGTGTTCCCTGTGTGGCGGGGGTATTGTGTCTGGGTATGGTAGGCGTAATGAGACAACTCCCACATGTCATCTCTAAAGACAGAAGAAGTCATCTCAAGGGACTCCTCAAATCCAAAGCAACACAAGAAACAACTCACTTTCTCTAGGCACAACAAAGGGAAACAAAAGATGCATGTATAAAAGCATTATAGTATACACAAGTGCTATCATAACTCCTGTTTTCTTTTATTATTCTATTTTATACTTCTGCCGTGCAGCGCTGGGGTCCTGGGTTCTAATCCCTCCCAGGTCAACATCTGCAAAGAGTTTGTATGTTCTCTCCGTGCTTGCATGGGTTTCCTCAGGGTCCTCCGGTTTCCTCCCACACTCCAAACCATACTGGTAGGTTAATTAGATTGTGAGCCCCATGAGGACAGGGAACAATTTGCCATGCTTTGTGCAGCGCTGCGTAATCTGTGTGCGCTATATAAATAAAGAATTATTATTATTTTATATTTGGACTTTTAGATTCCAGGAACAAAAAGGCCCTTACATTTTGTAAACAATATGCAATCCATGAAGCATGGATCTGATGCGCTAGTGTCTCGGGGTTACCATGGAGACACTATCATCCTACTGATGAACGATGACCCACAATGCAATGTTTCAGCCCCCCCCCCCACCCTGTGACTGGCATACAGTGGCACTGCAGGCAGATAGGACTATGCTTGGTCTTGCAAACAGGACTGCAATGCAGTAAATGCTGACAATGAAGTATATTAACCTGTTTCGTGCCAGTGCACGTGTAAATGCCAGTGCAAACACACCAGTAGATAAGATGGTAAATGATCAGGAAGAACAATGTGCTGCAAGTAATCACATAAATGAACGGGAGGCGAGATTTTCTGAGCAGATGGTAAAAAAAAAACACATGCAAATGGAAGAAAAATTGTAAATGACATGTGACAGGGTAATGTGTTGTAACCCAGGGTGTACACAAAGAGAAGAGGAGCGTTTACTATCTAAGAGGACTAGGAATGTAGCATGCTAACTTTACCCAGGGTAATACATGTATTTCTATATGAAAATAAAGCAATGTTTCTATTCCGAGAAAAAGTTCATAGGTTTTGCTAAATCTTTTATATGCTTTAAAGTGTAGGGCTTTCTCATGAAGATTAACGTATTTTTCAAACTATAAGGCGCACAAAAAATCCTTTGATTTTCTCAGAAATCAAAGGTGCGCCTTATAGTCCAGTGCGCCTTATATATGAACCCTACTTACAGACAACAGCTGCCTTGAACTGTGCACAGGTCTGCCACCTGCTGTTCATTCATCCTTATAATCAGGTGCGCCTTTAATCCGGTGCGCCTTATACATGAACTTAGACAATTTAGCAGGCATTTATTGATGGTGCGCCTTATAGTCCGAAAAATACGGTAAATGCACTATTAGGGTATTAGGCTAAGTTCACACCGCCACTTTTCAGCTGTGGAATAAAGGAAACTAGAAATGGAAGGTGAACGGTCACATGGGATACATGTACAGAAGACACCCTTCCATCATCATTTTATTAATTATACAGAGACCTGTTATGAGAGAGAGACTCACATTCTGGAAGACTAAAGCCATTGTTACATTACATAGATAACTACCTATCTACATGACCACCATGTTAAAGTACATAATGCCATTGCAGGGGAGATGCCTGAGCTGGAATGTTTGAGCGGCTGGTTGAAGGGGCTTTAGCACTCTAGTGAATGTCATTTTGTTGCCATATGCCTTTACTTATAATAGTGGCTGTACTAGGTATTACATCTAGTGTGAACAGGACTGAGCTGTAATAACATGCAGATCATCTACTACAGGAATAGAGAAAACAGAGAAGCGGTTATTGCTGGAGAACTGTCAAAGCTGCGTAAATCCCAAAAATGGCGAACAGTCCAACAAAAGTGCGATCCGCAACCCATGAAGAGGCTGTTATCCCCTTGTATCCTGGAGTCTGCTCCAACTACTGTATTTCCCTAGCATTTGCATAGGTCAGATAGAAAGCTGCAGTTTAGGGAATTTGGAGAGGGGTGTGATTCCAGACTCTTGTTATAAAAAACAAAAGTCTTGGTTTACTATGGACATCTAAAGAATGCAATATCTTGTCATGTATCAAAAGAGGTATGGACTCTCAGGGTGTAATATTACCACTGTACAAAGCATTGGTTCTCCCTCACCTGGTATATGCCGTATAGTTCTGGGCACCAGTCCATAAAAAGGAGGCCCTGGAGCTGGGGAGGGTACGATGAAGAGCCACTAAAATGCTGAAGGGTATGGTGGGTCTCATGTATGAGGAAAGATTAAAGCAATTAGATTTATTTTATCTCAAAAAGAGACGACTAAGAGGGGACATGATGAATTTATATAAATATATGAATGTTTCATACAAAAAATATGGTGAAAAGTTGTTCCAGGTTAACTCAAATGAAAAGACAAGAGGGCACTGTCTGCGTCTGGTAATAAAGTAGGAAATGCTTATTCACTGTAAGAACTGTGGATCTGTGGAATAGTCTTCCTCAGGTGCTGGTCACAGTAGGGAAAGCAGAGAGCTTCAAGAAGAGCTAAAATGCCTCATCCAACCACTTCCTAAGCCTCTTGATGTATCCGGATGCGACAAGGTGGGATCAGTCTCCTCAAAATGTTTACACATGGGGGATTAACTTAAAGGACACCTGTCATCAGGTCTGTGTCACTTGTCCTGTCACCTTTACCTGTTGGAGCAGCTCACAAGGATCCCATCCCAGCCTTTATCTAGTTATTTCATACATTAATCATTGTAAAATCATCTATTTTTTATCATGTAAATGAGGCTGGTCACATGGTCAGAGGCAGTGATGTCACTGCTGTTACCCCTCCCCTCTCCTCCCCCTGCTCATGTCTGTGTGTAATGTATAGTAAAGCATTGCTAGTGTATCTGCTGACATGCTGCATCCTCCTAATATACAGGTGAGAGACACAGACATCAGCTACACATGAATCTGTGGTAACATGGCTGCCTGGAGCTGCTGTATCTCTCCTAAACACACACACATGCACACACAGGCTGCAGGGGGCGTGGCCACCAGCACCAGGAAGCACATCATTATACAGCCTCACACCATTATACAGGCTGTCAGTCAAGCACTGGGGGTGTGGCTGTACCTCCCACTCATGAATAGAGTGGACAGCTTGAATATGCTAATGCTTCATTGGACATTTCACAGGTCATTTGCATACAGCTTTAGGACCTCATTGCTTAGGTTTACTGGCATGTAGAGGGACAATTAAGGGATAGAGACAATGCTCTCTAATGGCAGTTTATGAAAATATATTTAGTTTAGGGGGTTATTTTGCATGACGGGTTCTCTTTAAGGGGAAGCTGAAAGTACAGTTGCATATGGACCAAGAAGTCTTATAGGGCCTATATGGACTCTTTTCCCAGTATGATACAACTAGTACTATAAACATCTCATTACAGGCAGTCCCGGGGTTACTTACAAGGTAGGTTCTGTAGGTTTGTTCTTAAGTTGAATTTGTATGTAAGTAGGAACTGTATACTTTATAATTGTAACCCGAGTCAAAATTTTTTTGGCCTCTGTGACTGTTGGATTTTAAAAATGTTGGATTGTTATACGAACCAGGATTAAAGGGGTTATCTGAGTTTAGGAAAATTTAGGGCCAGGCTGGGGCCTGGATATTTAAAAATAATAAACGTGTACTTACATCCTCCGGCGCTGCTGATGTCCCGTGCCGCGGTCCGTCTGATCTGTGCACCGGTTTGTTTACAAGGGCGCACAGGGAGCTTCCGGCCGGCTGGAAGCTCCCATCCGACACCATCATCCAGCGCTTACAACGCTGAGAGATAGGGACAGATGGGAGGAGCCGGCCACAGCGCGGACCGGAAGCCCCCTGTGCACGGCTACTGTGCCCCTGTAAACAAACATGAATGGCACTCACTCTTCTCTCAGTTCTTCTCTCTTCAGTCCAAGAAAGACTGTAAGCTCTTGCGAGCAGGACCCTCACTCCTATTGTTCAATATACCGTATATACACGTGTATAAAATGTGCTTAAAAAACCACACCTCGACTTATACACGAGTCAATTAAAAAAATAAAGTTATATACTCACCCTCCGCCGGTCGGAATGCTCAGCGTGGCTCCTCTTTTGTCTTCCCCGCGGCTCCTCTTCTTTCTTCGGTCTTCTGTTCAGCTGGCAGGGATGCAGCCATGTTATCTAACTGGCCGGCGCATACTTTGATGCGGCCACTGATGACGTCATAGTATGCGTTGACCAGGAAGATAACATGGCCGAGTTCCTGCCGGCTGCACAGAAGACCGAAAAAAGAAAAGGAGCCGCTGGGAAGACAGAAGAGGAGCCGCGCTTACATCAGGCCGCCGGAGGGTAAGAATAGGGAGCTGGCAGGCTGTGTACAATAGGGAGCTGGCTGTATACTACAGGGGGCAGGCTGGGCTGGCTGTATACTACAGGGGGCTGGCTGGGCTGGCTGTATACTACAGGGGGCAGGCTGGGCTGGCTGTATACTACAGGGGGCAGGCTGGGCTGGCTGTATACTACAGGGGGCAGGCTGGGCTGGCTGTATACTACAGGGGGAAGGTTGGGCTGGTTGTATACTACAGGGGGAAGGTTGGGCTGGTTGTATACTACTGGGGGCAGGCTGGCTGGCTGTATACTACAGGGGGCAGGTTGGGCTGGCTGTATACTACAGGGGGCAGGCTGGGCTGGCTGTATACTACAGTGGGCAGGCTGAGCTAGCTGTATACTACAGGGGGAAGGCTGGGCTGGCTTCATACTACAGAAGGCAGGTTGGCTGTATACTACAGGGGGCTGGCTGTATACTACAGGGGGCAGGCTGGGTTGGCTGTATACTACAGAGGGCAGGCTGGGCTGGCTGTATACTACAGGGGGCTGTCTGGGCTGGCTGTATACTACAGGGGGCAGGCTGGGCTGGCTTTATACTACAGGGCGCAGGTTGGCTGTATACTACAGGGGGCTGGCTGTATAATACAGGGGGCAGGCTGGGTTGGCTGTATACTACAGGGGGTAGGTTGGCTGTATACTACAGGTGGCAGGCTGGCTGTATACTACAGGGGGCAGGCTGGCTGTATACTACAGGGGGCAGGCTGGATGTATACTACAGGGGGCAGGCTGGCTGTATACTACAGGGGGCAGACTGGCTGTATACTACATGGGGGTTGGCTGGCTATATACTACTGGGAGCTGGTTGGCTATATACTACTGGGGGCTTGCTGGCTATGTACTGGGGGGGGGGGCTGTGACCAATGCATTTCCCACCCTTGGCTTATACTCGAGTCAATAGGTTTTCCCAGTTTTTGGTGGAAAAATTAGGGGTCTCAGCTTATACTTGGGCCGGCTTATACACGAGTATATACGGTAACTATATTTGTGCTCTCTAATGTCTTATTTTATTTGTATATGTCACCTATCATTTGTAAAGGGCAATGGAAAGAATATGAATGGAATATGGAATATGATCATGCAATATAAATTAAGATTATTATTATCACAATAAAACATGCTATATAGGGGAGGGAGGACCATCAGGGCATTCCACATTTTACATGTTAATGTTGAGTTGCCAACTACAGAACACAACCCACTGAAGGTCTACCCAGTAGTGGATTATAATATAGGGGTATTGAGTGGTAGAAGCCCAAGCCTTCTAGGGGGCCCATGGCCACCAAACCACCTGCCAAATTTGACCATGACCTTCACCCATTAAATCTTCATATATCTGTTCCTGCTCTCAATACACATGTGCACAAGAGCCATTTCAGGACCTTTAAAGGCCCGCCAAGGGTCCTGAAACCGCAGATTTGAAGCAGGCAGAAGGGACGTATCCTCCATTCTCTAAGAATGTAGGAAGTGAATTCAAGACTTGTAGGGGCTTTAATGTTCATACAGCCCAGGGCCAATGGCAGTCTTAATCTGCTAATGGGTCTATCCCCTTAAATCCCCTTGGTAAAGAAGGTTGACAGTAGGCAGTCACCACTCTTCTTACATGTTTAAATATATTATATTTGATATTTATATTATATATTATATTTAAATATATTATAAAATATATATATATATGTAAGGCCCCTTGTACAGATGTCGAATACAAGGCCCACAGGCCTAAATCAGCCCACGGCCTTGTGTTATGCGGCCCAGCTCCCTACCCTTTTTGCTACGCTTGTCAGGAGCACAGCAACGGGGAAGGGTAACCATGGTACTCACCTTTCCACATGTGGTGTGCATTCTGACACCTGTGGGGGCAGTGTAGCTACTGTAGGGGGGCACTGTGACTACTGTGGGGGCACTGTGTCTACTATGGGGGCACTGTGACTATAATGGGGTGGACTGTGTTTGTGGCTCTTGTGGGGCGGCACCGTGGCTACTGTTGGGTCACTGACTACTATGGGTGTACTGCGGCAGCTGTGCAGGGCAATGTGGTAACTGTGGTGGGCACTGTGGCTACTATAGGGGCACTGTCGCATCTGTGGGGGGCTCTGTGGTAGCTGTGAGGGGCAATGTGGCAACTTTGGGGAGCACTCTTGCAACTGTGGGGGGAACTGTGGCTGCTGTGGGGTCAGTGGCTGCTGTTTGGGGGGCACATTTGCCATGGCGAGGTCATTTAAGAATATGTTGAGCTTTATAATTGCCCTCAAATGGCTGATTGTAGTGGTAATGCGGTATAAATGTAACTACTGAACAGCTTGAGTATTTATACAATAATAAAATTACATTCAGGCCCTTTAAGGCAACCACAAGACTGAAGTGGTCCCGCGGAAAATGAGTTTGCCACCCCTGCTTTAGAGTAATAGATTTTTCAAAGGTAGCCTGTCCAAAGTTTCCATCCCTAGTTTCCATAAGAAATATAGGCTCAGAGGTGACGCCATGACCCTGGCTATAGCCTCTGCCTGCGCCATGACCTGGAGCATGAGCGCAATCCGGTTGTGACATCACATATAAACCTTCACATATACACCGGGAGACTCATTGCTGGGCCAGAATGCTGGAAGAAAGCTAAGTATAGCTTCTTTTTTGTTTTCGCACCACCCATGGCCTCTGTTAAAGAAAAAGCCTGGACAACCCTTTAAATGTGCAACTAAAAAATACAGAAGCATACTGGATTGATGTAAAATCCATGATTTTAGGAGTCCAGGTCCACAGGCAGTTTTCTCTGAATATGCCCCCATGAGAAGGAGGCCTTAGTAATTGCTAAATATGAAAGTCATTAGCTGAGATGTTGACATATAATCTAATTTTACAAACTGAATATGACTGTGTGTAGGGGACCTAACAGATAGTTAGTGGATAATGTCCTATGGCTAGATATAGCTTAACAAGATGCTTACGCTCACAGAAAATAGGTGAAATGCATAAAATATGCAACACTCCTGCCAATGCATGGGATAGGTCGGTGTTGCGAAAATGCCCTTCTCCATGCCAGTAGCTACCTGGTGGGATTGAGCACCTCACCAGGAGGTCTGCAACATGGAAAATTTAGTAATTGCAGCTTGAAGGCACTTCCTGGTAAGTAAAAAGTAAAGGAAAATTAAATTAAAAATTAAAAAAGTAAAATTCAAGGCTATTTCTGATATTGTTCATCGACACATTTCACTTCTGAAGTCAGATTCTATCCTGGAGCAGATTCTTGATGGAGGTTGCAGAATTGTATCAAAGAGGGGTCAAAGTCTTGGCAATTTATTGTCACCATCATTGTACAGTTCAGAGACCAAACAAACATGGTTATCCACACAAGGGTTTTATAAATGTGGAGCAACCAGGTGCACTACGTGTAAGTTTGCTTCTAATAAGAAGAAATCTTTTTCTGACAGTGCTGGCCAAAAATGCTTTCCAATCAAAGTGCAACTTGATGTACATTGGACACCCTACACGTAAATTTAAAACTAGGTTCACTGAACATCTTTATGATATATCCAACCCAGTAGGTCGCAACCTATCGGGTGCATCAAAACACTTCATTCAGATACATAAAGGTGATATCAGCTCGCCCAACACCTAATTAAAAAACAGAGCAGAGGTGGAAATTTAGGAGCCAGACTGGCAAATAGAGAGGCTTTTTGGATTTTTTCTTTAGGAACATGTTTCCCTCATGGCTTAAATTCAAGGAGACAACTAATGTATCACTATTAGTTATTCCGGTAAAATCAGTTTCCTTTCTCCCTGCCCCCCCCCCCCCCTCTCTTTCCTTCCCCTCCTCTTTCCATCAATTTTTCCGCTCAGTTATAAGTCCGTTTATGCATTTTAATTGCACTAGAGTTTAACAATCTTACTGCATTTTAATTATTTTCCTTTGTACTTTTTAGATTTCTACCCATCTTGCACTATACCCCTTCGGCCACGCGGTGTCGGTCGACGGTCCTAACAGGAAGCCGCGTGTGACTTACCTCGTACCGAAGGTGTGTGTTCCCCCGCTTCCAATCACATCTTTTACATTGATCCTCACCGCGAAGCCGAACGGACCTCTCCATTATTTATTTCTCCATCTGCGATGGTCAGCGTCTTGTTTCCTAGGAGATGCATCAGCTGACCATGCCTCCGATCACGTGACCGTTCCGAACATGTGATAATCATTGTCTCATTTGTTTGTTGCAGCGATCCCGGAGGTCTAATACAAGACATTCTTGATCAATGTTTTAAATGCTTTATGCTATATGGGGGTTTGAATTATGAGATCGTGTTATAAATTTCTCGTAATATACATTTATTGATTACGGAGGTCATTTTCCATGCCAGGGTTGGAATCGGAAGTTTGGGGGCAGAGCCTAGGGTCAATTTTTAAGTATAAATGTTTGCATGTTCTGTTAGTTGTTAGCTATGATTAAGGACAGTACACCTGTCCGAAACGCGTAAGCCGTGATGTGTCTGCTACAAGTGGATTTTCTGTACTGCTATTTAATGCCTCAATAAAGAACAAAGTTTTTCAATTGTTTGGAGCGTGGCTGGACCTTGGATTTTTGGTGCTACAAGTATACGTATACCCCAGCAGAGGGGTGGCCTGTGCCTCACTCAACACTCAAGGAGCAAGGTGAGCTGGTTCCTCCAAGTTTTCTATGTTTTAAGGCAAGGGGTAACATGTGAAATGTTATCAACCAATAATATAATTTCTACTATTGTAAAGCAAACTGGAAGCTGGTTGGATGGTGCTGCCACCTGACCAGGAGAGTATAAAAACCCCTAGTGGGCGGGAGCACAGAGGGAGACCCAAGAGGTTCTTATTAGAGTCAGAGACTTCATCTTTGAGCACAAGTCAGCAAAGCAAGCAGAGAAGTGTGCAGCATCTGCCTGTGCTGCACCAGCCAGTGTCATAATGCCAGGAAACAGAGGTGTCTCAGGCCAATGCCTGACACCCTGGGCAAGTCAGGAGACTAAGCCACTGTGCAGAGGTCCACAATTTGTATTCAGTTCCATCTTTACCAGCCCAGCCTGAAGTTACTACCAAAAATATCCATACTTGTATACACACAGATTGTTACACTCTTACACAAATACACACATTTATACACTTATACGCACACATTTATGCACTGATATTTACATTCATACACTTACATAGATCTCTTCCAATAGTTGCTGACCACATGGAGGAAGTACACGGCAAGAAATAGAGATGATAGATCCCTAGTCCTTTCATGCAATGTGCAGCATTATATGTATGTAATGTTGCATAGCCTCCAGTCTTTAGTGTGTCAGGTCAGATGTCGGGGCCCCTTGACACTTTGGGCCCCATAGCAGCTGCTACAACTGCTACCACTGTAGTTACTCTTAATCCCCTTACACTTGTCTAGCCTAGTTGAAGGACCTTTACTGTAGCTAGTAAGCCAAGTATAGTAGAGTTTCTTGTTATACATTGTCCCAAACTTAATTTTGTTAATCTTGAATATCCAATTCAGTTAAATACTAAAGGGACATTCCAGATAAAATAAATAGGCTGGTGTTATGTCCAATACAGTAACTGAGATTAAAATGTGTTACATACAATACACAATATACCTGTACCTTGTATTCAGTCTGATATGAGTATTCTTTCAAAGATGTTGGAGTGCTTCTGTAAGTGGTATTTATGTTATATAAAAATTGGCTGTCCAGTTCATGTCCTACAGATTATGTATAATCTACCAAACCTACCATGAAAACCAAGCCTGATAAACCAGGGGCACTTACTCATAGATCCATGCACCATGACTGTAGTAATCTTCTTATATAATTTATCCACAGCCTCATTCCTTCTAATATCAGCTTTAAAATTATGCAAATGAGTCAGAAGGGCTCTGAGGGGGGGCTTTAATAGATCTCCTGCTGAAGTTTCACATGCTGTTAAACTGTGCACAAGCACTTTCCCCTCTCAATGTGCGAGACTACAGCAGGGAGAGGGGAAATGCTGAGTGAGCAGGAGGGGGGGGGGGGGGATAACAGCCTGTGAAGCTGCAGCACGGAGGGGCTCTGGAAGGAGGCCATGGATAACAAAGATTACCGTAGTCACAGTGCCTGGATCTTTGAGCAAGTGTTCCTAGTTTATCAGGCTTGATTTTCCTGGTAGATTTCCTTTAATGTCTGAACCAAGGTAATCAACCATTTCGTTGCCATTTGATGTAGGGTGAGCACAGAGTATGGTGCCAGTAACAGACAGCTCAATACACTGTATAGTGGCCATGCTATGGTACTGCAGCTTAGCTTCTATGCACTTAAGCTTCCAGCCCTGTGCCATGTGCATAGCCAGGGTCTATGGCAGCTGATCATCGGATTGCAGGATGTCGGACCCCCACAATCTGATATTTATGACCTATCCAAAATACTACTGATATAAATACCACCTATATATATAATTGTTTGTGGAAGTTCTCTGGACCTGAAATACAAGAAGTAAAACAGCAATGATAGACTTCTCTGTGCCCTCTTGCTGGAGACTACATTCAGCCTCTCCCTAGTCTTAATCAGCTCATAACAGAGAGAATAGAAGGAATTGAACAATGGAATAAGCTAACAAACATAAGGCGTATAAAGGGCTAAGGTCCGTTTCAATGGCATTCAGCAGTTTGCCTGATACAGAAGAGGTTAATTCTGAAGAGACAACTCGCGTACCCATGATTGGATCTGCCAAAGACAGTAAATTGTATGAGAGTCAAGCGGCACCACATTCCGCTATTTCCCAGTTGGTACAGCTAATATGTCACTTTGTAAAAGATTATCCACAAGGACAAGGAGATTAATTATATGATGGCATTCATTATAATATCTGACTTTACTGGAGGAAAGCGAGTCTATCAATTAGAAAGTGACATCTTTATGTATTATAGCAGTGGGCTGCAGTATTCTGACCTGACACATGATGTCATGTTGGGAAGTCATCGCTGAAGGTGGTCCCTATTTCAGTCCTAGTTCCTACGTAAACATCTCCAAATAATCTTATGCCTGCACTGCTATAATATGAGATTAATAACAATCTTGCTGCTTAAATGTCAGTCTTTGGGGACTCAGGACCCTCTCCCCCTGCACATAAAATATATACTGAATAGCCTTTGTGGAGATTCAGACTGGATACAATTGATTATATATTGAACATAAGTGCAAGAGCTTCACTAACACAAAGACGCCATAGACTAACCATCCAATCTGAGGTGTGGGGTTCCCCATAATGTATATTTGGTGCATACGTTTTTACAGCCCATTCATCTGTATGGGCCATGCAATTTACCAATATACATCTGTTAAAAGTTCTGCACCGCTTAATTAACCCTTTACGCCCCGTGAAAAGGCTCTAGTGACCGGGCATTTTTAGCAAATTTTTGTAAGCGCTGATTAAAGGGCCGTAACATTTTTTTTTGTGCTACATTCAAAAATTTTTGTGGTGTTTTTTTCAGCTAGCTAAAAAGGTAATAAAAGTAAAATTTTTTTTTTCATTTTTATTTGGGGCCAAAAGTGGAAAAATGGCTTTCTTTGTAATTTATAGTACTTTTTTTTTATTTTCAAATTAACTAAAAATGAACATTATTAATGAATTCCGTATTTAATTTCGGTTGTTTTGATATATAATATGTATAGTCTCGGGCAAACAGGGCGACTATGGCAATGCTTTTTGTAGTGTAGCGGGGATTTAGTTTTTTATTATATGGGGAAATGTAAATGTGTTTTTATAAATATTTATTAATATTTTTGTGTGTGTGTTTTTACTTTATATGTCCCCATGAGGTCATAAAAGACCCCTGGGGAACATCTTCACTTTAAAAAAAAAAAAAAAAAATTTACTTCTTTTACAAGATTTCCGGCTAGAGGCCGCTGACGTCTACAGTCCGAGAAGAGTTAAAGGAAATTTGGAATTTGGGTGTGGTGAAGTGTCAGGGTAGCCACAGGAAAGACAGAGCCTCATTATCATAATTTTATAATTGTTTTTTCATAATGCATAAAAAGAAATAGTAGATTTCCTTTAAAATGTATATAGCCTAATAAAACCTCATATAGCCTTAAAAAGTAAAGCCTCCTGGTTCAGGTAATGTCTTTTAAATCTCCCCATAGACAAAGTGACAGTCGGAGACAGTCACTGGAATGAGAGTGTCTTAGACAGTCACTGGAAAGAGAGTTCTGGCGCCAGACAGTCACTGAAAGTGACTACCAGCGACAGACAGTCACTGGAATGAGAGTGCCAGAGACAGTCACTGGAATAAGAGTGCCGATGACAGATAGTCACTGAAATGAGACTGCCGGTGGAATGAGAGTCACTAGAATGAGAGTGCCAGAGACTGAAAGTCACTGGAATAAGAGTGCTGACGACAGAAATGAGACTGCTTGTGGAAGACAGTCACTGAAATGAGACTTCCGGCGACCGACAGTCACTGAAAGAGACTGACAGTGACAGACAGTCACTGAAATGAGACTGCTGGTAACAGACAGTCACTGATAGAGACTGCCGACGACAGGCAGTCACTGAAAGCGACTGCCGACGACAAACAGTCACTGAAAGAGACTGCTGGCAAAAGACATTCACTAAAATGAGACTGGTGGCAACAGTCTCACTAAAATGAGACTGCCAGCGACAAAAACAGTCACTGAAAGAGACAGTGTATAGATATTATAAATATTTTTGTTAACCCATTCTATTTTGTTGTAGCTAAGAGCAGTTATTTACTATCCTAGGCAATGCCAGGAGCTACAGCTAGTACTGTATATAATTACACTGCATATAGGGTGGTGTATATATTTATACTTGGGGTAGGGGTCTGTATGTAGAAAGCTGTATATAAATTCAATGGGGGGAAACTGTATATAGGAAACTGGTGTTGGAGCTGAATATGGTTTACTTTATATATTAAATGTAGAGGATCGGTATATAGAGGACTTTAATTAAACTGTGGCTAAAGGGTCTTATATGGGGGTCAGATTTTAGTTAAAGGACATCTACCACCAGAAATACTCATGGTAAAGTCCAATACAGTAATGTACTTACTCACCAGGATGTATTCTGTCCAATACTGTTTTTATTAAATCTTGGGACATTGTGATTTCACTAAATAAAAGCTTTATACAACATGCTAATGAGCCGGAGGCGCTCAGGTTTACGTCACCAGAGCATCTCCTGGCTCCGGGGGCTGATAATACATGCACATCCCCATTCTTCTTAACATAGCTGGGTCGGCCTTGTGCTCACTCAGACTGCCGGTGACGTCATCTGGCAGTCGAAAATCTCTTTGTGAAGCCCTATACAATATGATAGTTTATAGTATAGATTTTAATACATTAGGAGGGCCACACACAGTGGATTTTCTAAATGGGGGGGAAACTGTGAGTTGTCAGTTGTGTTGTGGGGGTATATATATATTATAAGCATGTTATCCATGTAACAGTGAATGTGGTATTTTTATGAGTGCAGTGTGGAAATATGCTGCCAGGAGCTGAAGACAACAAATTCAACAATGATAAACCATTTCCGGAAGAAGTTGTAAGTCCTCCTGAACATTGTCACCTTAGGCAGCAACAGGGCTAGAATCAGCCCTGCTTTTACTTTATCAGTCTTATCAGTTATTCCTGTCCATAAAATGGTTGTAGATGGGAGGGTCATGTGATCTCTAAATGTTCATGACTACTGTCCACCTTCCAGGACCTTATGTATTCATGAATTGGAGATTGGTCATGCACAGTTAGAGATCACAAATCTGCGGCCATTTTATAGACAGGAATTTCTGGCTGACGAAGTAGAAGACAGGAGGTTTAACTTTACATATCAAGAAAGTGGTGAATGTATATTGGTAAATGACTTAATATCCTGCACCTCCCACACATTAAAAGAAACTTGATGTAAAGTGTACAACCCCTTTCAAATGTATAGGCTACTTTAGGGCCACGTAACACAGACCGAGCATTAGGCAACAATAGAAGCAACATGTCAAATGGCACAGAGTTAAAAGACCGTAACAAAGATGCTGATCAGTGGTCCCCCATACAGAATGCATTAGGATGGCAGCACAATCCATGTTTACAACCAGAATTATGGTGCCCACAATGATGATTATTAGGTTGTATTCAAGTTGCATTTAGCTGATGTCCTATAATCCCTGCTCATATATTAAAATCTATATATATTGCTTATAGTAAGTTAAATACATATGTAATAGGTATTCATGCAGGTGCTTTAATTACAGGAAAGGTGTTAGATATGTTTGTATCCAACTTATGGAACCTTCAACAATAACCAGAATTGGGATTTTGGATCTCCTGTTCCCCCAACCAAAGAAGGGGAGGTTTTAGTGAAGCAGTACTTGAGCATACACACTACTAATTCCATACTATAGAACAGTGACGGCAAACCTTTTAGATGCAGAGTGCCCAAACTACATCCAAAACCCACATATTTTTCACAAAGTGCAGATGCGACAATTTAAACAGTAACTTATTACTCCCTGCTCTGTCACATGTTTAAATTGTATAAGCACCTGAGGACACCAATACAGTAGAAAGAAGGATAAAAAGCTTTTGTTATCATTGTTGCTTCCTTCTAGGGTCCTGGGCTGCCTGGGACTGCAAGAGGCCTTGAGTCCTGCGGTGGGTTGATGTCGAGAGTGGCCATAGAGAGGGCTCTGTGTGCCACCTCTGGCACCCGTGCCATAGGTTCGCCACCACTGCTATAGAAGTTTTGCTGCTTAGTGGTACAAGGAATTTGGGTCTTCTGTTAAAGTCATCAATGTGGATCTCAGTAGTTGGACCCCCACTAATTTACCACTTAAAGTTTTGTCCCTCTCTCTTCTATTTAGCCTCCCAGTGGCCCCTCATGTGTTTGCATGTTATTACTTTTTCTTGATTGCTATTGTTGTATATTATGTTTTGTGTTACAATGCATAAATAAACACTTAAAAAGGTGATAAAAACTTCTGGCAGAAACATCCCTTTAATTAAACATCCCACCACAAGCATTCATAAAACAGACCTCCTTTACATGTAATCTGGTGTAATCTCCCTCTGCTGTCATTGTATTGGATTAAAAATATGGATGTGGCTTTATGACAGCCTAGCACCCTTTCTCATGAAGAACTAAATAGCCATATTGTCATAAGTCGTGTTCAGGTCAGTCATGAGAAAACTGGTCAAATGTTCATGGAAAAGCTGAGTGACAGCAAACACACACCACACTGTAGTAGTAACTAAGCTATATTATACTTGTGAAAGGTTAATCTAGTAATACACTTTGCATTACACTTCACATAAATGTACAACTAAGCAGGTTTTCTGTTCAGGGCTTTAGGAAAGTTTTGTGTCAACCATTACAGTGACCTCATCAGTACACAGCTTTTTCTCATAGAGGGGAAATCTTGAGTGGGGATGCAAATTATGAAACCCCTTTAAGAGGAAATAGTATTTAGTTATATGGAACTTCTATAGTGTTCATAAAGTCCAAAGTGTTTTTACTGTGAATCTAGTAAGAAAAGCAGTGAGCCCCCGGGTGGTGATGTGGGCAGTCATACTACAAGTATTTCTGGTACAGTAGCTGCAAACATAGACAAGTTTTTCCAGATTGCAGCCATTGTCACATTTTCACATATTTCATTTAGAGTCTGTAAAAGAGGTATATATATATTCATAAAAATATATATTTGCGTTGGAAAATGTCACTTTGGTTATGTCTGTGGACTTTTTGTGCAGCACTACAGAATATGTTGGTGTTTTAAGTGAATGAACATTTCACCATAACAAGAATATTCCAATAATATTATATATGGGAAATAGTAAAGCAGACCTTAACCTTTTGTGTCACCCCCCTTCTTCTTAATAAATTATTAGGGCCCTCACCCCTGTTGTTATATCAATTTATAAAGCTATTACTGTGCAATGTCTATATGTGCCTGTGTACATAGCCCCGATTTGTAAAGCACTGCAGAATATGTTTTATTATATTATTATGTTATCTTATATTCAGGAGTGTTGGAAAGTTGAGTGGAGAGATATTAGTGGTCTTTAAGTAGTTACCCAGCTTTCCCATTATGAAACAACAAAAAAGAACGGTCTTTTTCTTATTTTAGGATATTCTATGCATCCACAATCGATCTGATACAATGTATCAGCTATTGTTTGAATATCATAGAACCATTTGCTTACTATTTAACAGGAAGGTAAATAAATTAAATAAATCACAGATGTATTCCTGTAAATGACACATAATATGAAAGTTCAAGGTGCCACCCTGCAGCAGGTCCCATCCTTGACATCATATATTCCAGCCTGCTCCATAGAAACATGCAAATTGTCACATAACCTGGTAAACATTGCTGCTATGACTTGCTGTTCATGTGCTCAGGGTTGCAATGGGCAATGCAAGATCAGAGCTGGTATTATGGCATTTGCCCATCCTTATACAATCAAAACAAACAATAGTAAAGGTGACAGCATGAGAAGGACCCTTACCAGCCAGTGTTCAGTGCAGCCTGTGAGCCCTTGGCATCAGTCATGTCCTGTGATCAGCATCCTCTCCATGCATCCAGGGCTGCCCTGCTAACGATCAGAGGCTGCTATTGATCTCCCTCTCTGCTCTCCAGTGATGGACCCGCCCAGGCTGGTGCTATTCTCCGGAGAGGGGCAGGTAGCACACACATCAATCTGACAGCCCCATTCTAGTGACGCGCATGCGCAGCCCTCCTCCCTCCATGCCCACACCATTCATTCCAGTCTGCAGATGTAGTCACAGCAGGAGCTGAAGGGGTGCAGGGGGGGTCCACTCCGGTCTTAGATGGGATGTTACTGATGGTGAATGTGCAATGTCACAGGTCATAGTATCTATTTCCTATCCATGCACATTTATGTACACTAAAAGAGGAATATTAGTGCATAAATCTATTCAAGCCTGGTTTAGCTTTACCCTTCAAATAATAAAAAATATATCTAAGAAACAGGAGGTTATGCTGCCGAGAAGCTGTTCTGCTACTTGTTTTGTTTCTGGTAAGGTTATGGTAAGTATTTAGCAGGGTTGCAACATTGTTGTTTTTTCTTATTGTGTAAAAATACCTAATTCAATTATAAAGTGTTACATGAATAGGTTAAATTGACTTTCTGGAGTTTTGGAAAGCTGGGTGATAAAAAACTGGCGGCATTATTCAGATTTGTGGTTATTTCTTATTGTGTAAAATACCTAATGCAATTACAAAGTGTTACATTAATAGGTTAAATTGACTTTCTGGAGTCTTGGAAAGCTGGGTGATAACAACTAGCGGTATTATTCAGACTTGTGTGTCCATCTACCTAGCCTTTTTAATCTTATCCTCAAAAAAGCAATGATGCTTCTTTATTCCTCTTCTTCTTCATAGATTGTAAGCTCTTGTAAGCAGGGGCCTCATTCCTATTCTATCCTCTGACTATGTTATTACTCTGTAATGTCTTATTTTCTCTATATATGTCCCCGTGATCTGTACAGCGCTGTGGAATATGATGGCACTATACAGATACAGATGTATTATTATGTTATTGTTAAATCGCTGCAACTAAATATTCCGATTATATTTATAGCTGATACATTGGGGGAATTTATCATTGAGTTTACAACAGTTTTGTCTGTGCGCCTGTTGCGCCTTATTTATGAAGTGTCGCGTATCAAAAAGTAAAACAAAAATATTGTAGGCAGGCGAACTACAGTAAATAATTATTCCATTTATTTCAGTATCCAGCAAACAATATATGTTAAAAACAATTAAAATGCAAGTCATTATTTTGATCTCCCAGCACCAATAACCAACTGGCATGGACACAACACTTGTCACATGGGTGGTTACCCGACAATCCCCTGCAATAAATATACAATATAATATACAATGGTAATATACATTATCAAAGAAAAAATGCAAGTTTAACAAATAAAAGTTTGTATGTTCTCTCTGTGTTTGCGTGGGTTTCCTCCGGGTCCTCCCACACAGCAAAAGCATACTGGTAGGGTGATTAGATTGTGAGCCCCATTGGGGACAGGGACTGATTTGGCAAGCTCTGTGCAGCGCTGTGTAATTTGTGTGCACTTTATAAATAAAGAATTATTATTATTATAAATGTATAAGTATACATTACCAAAGTCTAGAAAGTACAAATGAATGATGAGGGGGTTATTGGTAAAATGCACCACGCGTATTGCTGCACCTTCCTCACGGGTTTGAAAATTAATTATTATTTACTGAATCTCACCTGCACAATTGCTTAATTTATTTGATTAGTGGTGCCAACCTCTCTGTTTTTTTTTATGTTATTTATGAAGTGTCTGCACCACAATATTTGTGCTTTTCCAACACTCACTCTTTTTTATTTTGGGCGCACAATTTGGGCACATCTTTGAAATTCTGACACAATTTTTGGCGCACCAAAAAGCTGGTCTACAGAGCTCTATTTCACCATCATGAATGTGGAGACAGTTCTTACCCTTTTTGGCCCTGCTCCCATTCATTAACCCCTTGCTCCACAATCTAACATCCCATTGTAAATTATGGCACAATTCTTTTGCCAAAAAAAAAAAAACGGACCATGCACCACAATTGATAATTGCCCCCCATTGTATGGAGCTTTCAGCACTTATACTAGATAGATAGGGGGCATTCATTATTGGCTTTCCAACAGTTTTTTGCCTGAATCTATTTCACCCTTGCTGCTTTTTATGCGCCAAATGTATGAAGAGTTGGTGCCACAATATTGGTCCTTTTCTGACACTCAGACCTTTTTTGATTTGAGGTCGCTCAATTTGGGTGTGCTTGGTAAACTCTGTCTTTCACTTCTAGGTTCTCCATACTTTTTGGCGCACAAATTGGTGAACTAAAAGTTGGCCTACCAAGTTCTATTCACCTACAAGAATCCACAGGATAGGGCCTAACTTGCTGATGGGTGGGAGTCTCAGTGATGAGGATGCCATATATCACGAAAACAAGGGGTCCCATGGGGTCCAACGTACCTCAGTCGGACCCCTCGTCACTCCATGAGAGTAATGGAGCAGACAGCCGTGCATGACTGTTCTGCTCCATACATCTCAATGGAGCCGATGGAAATTGCTCTCTGTCAGCTCCATAGAGGGCTGTATATAGTCACTGTGTGGGGGACTGCATATAGTCACTGTGTGGGAGGGCTGTATATAGTCACTATGTGGGAGGGCCATATATAGTGGGTGGGTGGGGGCTGTATATAGACTGTGTGGGGGGGGGCTGTATAGGGTCTGTGGGGGGCTGTATATAGTCACTGTGTGGGGGGCTGTATTAAGTCACTGTGTGGGAGGGCTGTATATAGTCACTATGTGGGAGGGCCATCTATAGTGTGTGGGAAGAGGCAGTATATAATCTATGTGTGGGGGGCTGTATATATACAGTGGATTGGGGGACTGTATATAGTTACTGTCTGGGGGCTGTATATAGTCACTGTCTGGCGAGCTGTATATAGTCTGTGTGTGGGGGCTTATATATATTCTCTGTTTAGGGGCTGTATATATACAGTGGATTATACAGCGCATATAGTCTGTGTGGGGGGGGGCTGTACATAGTTACTGTGTGTTTGGGTGCTATATATATACTATAAAGGCTCAGTTCACATAATGCGTTTCTATTGTGCATTGGAATGCTTTGAAAGAAACGCATCATGAAAAGCATATGTGTTATATTAGTAGGAAAATATGTTTTGTTAATCCTTATTATTAATGTTAAAAGACAAAACCCATGTGGTTACTTATATGTTACTCTTTATAATATGTAGAAAGTTATGTTACAGATAGATAGATAGATAGATAGATAGATAGATAGATAGATAGATAGATAGATGAGAGACAGTTCTATAGATGTGAGATATATGATAGATAGACAGGCATACAGAGAGATAGAAAGATAATTAAAATTTTTAAGTAGGTAATGAATTAGCTATATATTAGATAACTGCCTAGTTCACACTCTAATAACAATGCCACTCGGTCTATGTAGAATGATCTGCCACAACGTTGCAGTTTGGATGTATTTCCACGCAGGCATTGCGATGGACAGCCAGTTACTGGTGTGAGGCCCCTCGTCCTGACAGGCCCCGCCCCCAGCAGTCAGTGATCCTGTGAGGCGGCGGCCGGGAGCGGAGATGCCGCTGTACGAGGGTCTGGGCAGCGGGGGAGAGAAGACCGCGGTGGTCATTGATCTGGGGGAGGCGTTCACCAAGTGAGTACCCGGCTATGTCTGTGGTACGCGGCGTCCTCGTTGGTTATTGTACGTCACGGGCTGTGCAGGCAGCGGGAGGACCGCAGCACCATAGAGTCGTGGTCAATCCCTGGTGTTTATACTGTGGAGCCTGGCCGCTCTGTATCACAGTTCTCCAGCATATGAAGCGCTATGTAAGCACTACAGCACCCGGGAGGGGTCAGTCCTGGTGCTGTCACGTGACCACAGTGCCCCTCACTTTCTATGTGTCACTATGGAGGTCCTGCCCGCCCCCGTGTATTGTATGTACATGGCTATGGGGTGATGCAGGGGGAGACATCTGGGTATCTGTAGTCTCCATTTATGTTGACATTTGCTGCCGTGACTACCATTATATTTAGTAAAAATAAAATGTACAGGCCTGAGCTGTAAGTAACTTACTGATAACTATGGTGATACCCTAATGTAGGGGCAGCTACACAGAGTCAGGGGCACTTTGAATTTTCTTTCTAGTCCCCACGGTTGCTGAGATATCAGTCCCAGTATCTGACCATTGTAATCCTCTCCACTGTCAGAGAGGAGGTGCTGGAAGGGGGTGTGTTATACTAATCTTCTCTGACAAATAGATCATAACACACGCCTCTCCTCTGTGCCAGCTCCTCCTCTCTGACAGTGAAGAGGATTACATTGATCATATACTGGGACTGATATCTCAGCAAATGTGGGGACTAGAAAGTAAAATCCAAGTGAATCTGTAAAGCAGCCCCTACAGAATGACTATTGTCCACATGTCTGGGGCAGAAGGGTGGACTCTAGCCTGAAGTGCTCATCTATCCACTGGGTACATGGTAAATACTAGGTCTGCATTGGTCTCTCTTCTGGGAACCAAACCTCTCTCCATGCATCCTGCCTCTCCATTCAGTCTATGTCACTGAACCTGACAGCCCGGCCTCCTCTGGTGTCGCACTACTTCTAGCCTCAGTCTTACAGCTGGTAGAGGCGTAGTACAAGGGGTAGGGAGCTTGTTATCCCTACATGTCATAACCTATCCTATGGACAGGTAATAAATGCTTTTGGCGGGGACACCCTTTCAATGTACCATGATATCTTGCTGTAGGTACAGTATGGTGACTAACCATTCATGCTAGGGGGCTACTATGTGAACAATCAATAGGCTTTTTGCCTTCATAAAATATTTGATGGAAATGAGCGACTTCTCATTAATTGAGCCTTTCGCACTGGGCAAAGATCAGAACTGATGTTTGTCTGAACTTTGGTTCTGATAAATGTATTAATTCTGAGACCCCCCACCTCCCTATAACCTGCTCATATTTGCACGTGGGAATTCACAGACCACGCACTGTCCCCTTGTAGTGGTCCATGTGTCATTAGTTTGTAACTTCTCTATAACTTATACATGGAAACCACAGCAGTGTGCATGAGCCTATAGCTTTGCACTGGGACCAAACCAATTGCGTGCAGCAAGCCTTATTTAAAGTTTGTATATTTGAAGGAATATAATAATATCGCTGGGGGTCCTAAGGCAGGGTTTCTCCCAATCACAGATGCATTTACACTGAAACCCTTAGGTTTTTTTTCTGCATTATCCAAAGACTTGACTTGTGATCAGATGCTGAGGTTACTTTACGCTTTAGCAAATTACAGTGGAAAGGCAACAAAAAAAGCAACGCATTGTGTGAATGTGGCCTGAAGGGATCCTCGGCTGGGGGTGGAGTGGACCCAGACAGAACAATATAGTCTGCAAACTTTTATTTTAAGTATGTATTCGCTAACTGAAGCTGAAGTAGCACACCCCGGCTGCACTGCGCATGCGTGATGAACCCAGAGCAGTGATGGCGAACTTTTTAGAGACCGAGTGCCCAAACTACAACTGAAAGCTACATATTTTTCACAAAGTGCCAAATGCCAATTTAAAGTAAATTATTGCTCCCTGCTGTGTCACAGATTTGAATGTATTGGTGTCCTGAAGACACCAATACAGTAGAAAGATGGAGAAATTTAGATTATTATTGTAGCTTCCCTCTAAGGTCCCCTTAACAGGATGAATCGCAGGCCCTGTGAAGGGGCTTCAATAATAGTCCAGCTCTGCCCACTCCTCCTTGCTCCTCCCTTACTCTTCAAGTCACTTTAAAATAGTGCTGAACATGGCACATTCTGGGCTACCTGTGGCTGCAGGAGGAGGAGTCCTGAATGGTGACCTTTGTGCAGGGTGATGGCCTGGGTGCCCACAGAGAGGGCTCCGAGTGCCACCTCTGGCACCCGTGCCATAGGTCCGCCACCACTGACCCAGAGTCTTATCACACACAGCATTGCGGGAAGATTTAAGACCCTAATTCACCCACATAGAGAGGGTGGTTTATGGCGTTTATGACAGGTTTTCTTTAAAATACCGGGCTAATCCCAGTATTACAAGGAGACTTCCTCCTGACTGTTGACCATAGAATTGCCTTTTCCCTGAGATTGGTCTGAGATGAAGTTTTTGCATTGTTCATATAAAGTTGTAACAAGGATTTCTGTGTTACAGGTGTGGATTTGCTGGTGAAAGCGGTCCGAGATGTATCATACGGAGCGAAATAAGAAAGCCTGGCGTTGCAAAGGTATTTTCTCTATGATGATGATCTGTTTCTATTATGTTTTCTTAGTTCTGGCTTATTATAGGCTCTGCAAGGAGGAAGGTTAAGTTGTGTGGTTCTTAGGGGTACGTCACCCTATGAGAATTATCTCATTTGCTTAGTTTTGGATTTTTAATTTAACAGCAGTGAAATCATAACAGCCATTAGTAAGCAGTATATAGACTTTTCAACATTGGGTTTTGCCAAAAAAAAGTTTTCAATTTTTAACCCCCTAGTGGTGTTTACACAATAAAGATCATTTTTGACCCTTTACTGCATTTTTTTGCAATTGTACTTGGTTTTATTGCTGTTTTAGCTTCTATAACTCAGTGGTGGTCACCTGTTGCCTCACCTAATCAATAAAAGAGAGTCAACACTGCTATGTCACCCTCTCCCCTGGATCCAGATTTTATCTTCTTTGTTGAGCAGCTGCTCCTGTGTCCTCTCCAGGCTGCTGTAGAAGCACGGCTGATCCAGGAAATGCCTGTGTCTTTAGTGCTGTCTGCCTCCTACCCCTCCCCCTTCTCCTGCAATGCAAGATAAGCTACAGGGAATTGTCCGACCATAGTAAGGAGTTTACGGTCGGATCTAGGAACAAACAAAAACTGTTAACACCAGGACTGAAGGAGACAGGTTGGAATTATATCTGTGAAAAGGTGTATTTTTGTTAATAAGTGTTTGTATGTTCTTTCACAATGACTGCACTGGATGGCATAGTGCAGAATACGGTATTGTTCCTATCAGTGCGGCTCTGGTTAACCAATGCAGGATAAATTACTGCAGCTATTAAAAAATTGTTTGTCAAAGTTTTCCATCACATGCCATGTTCAGTGCAGACTGAGGCAAAATTATGTGTTTTATGTTCCAGAAGGACTAGTTCACATCAGTTACTTTTGAGCTTCAACTGGGAGAGGTAGAACACACAGAAGTGCTGCAAATCTTTCTATGATACCTTATTGGTTTTGACAATAACTAATGCAAATAAAAGAATATTAAGAAGTTACCAAGATGTGAACTCCCATAAGAAGCGCGCGACCCACCAGGCGCTGAGCACAAGGCTCATATCTGCTTATTCTACTTTTTGTTGCATATTTCTTATAAACAGGTGTAGATCAGCAGTATTTTTCTATTCCAGCCAATAAAGGTTGTCCAGTATCACATCAATACAGAGGAGCTGTATTCCTACCTGATCGAGTTCATTCACATGCTGTATTTCAGGTAAGTGCTGTCGAATTGTTGTCATTGATTCACATGATGCGGATTTATTGCAGAAATTTCTGTAACTAAAAAAAATCCTCCCCGAATGAGGTAGTTTTATTGAAAGCTCGTTCATTTCTAGAAAAAATGGAACAGAATAATTTCTGCAACAAATTTGCTGTGTGTTAATTGCCCTCTTATGTATTTATTGTTATCAGCTGGGACTCCCCTGTTATTGGCAGAATGGCAGACTTCAAGTCCTCCTTTGCTGCCCAATATGACTTCAATGGTGTCTAGCGCCTCCAATAAGCAGTATTACCTGGAGAAATACACTGCAATTTCTGATACTTGTATCTGTCCATTATACTATTTCCAAGATATTCCCATTTAATTTCACATGAGGGAATTGGTGCACTCGGGTTGTTTCCTCCTCACCTACAGCACTGCATTTCCTGCCTAAATCGCTTCCCTCCTAGTGTCTCCCGTGCTTCTCACAAGACAATCTCCTCTTTACCTGACAGAGAAGGTACTGGTTCAGACAGGAATAGTAGTGGCCCGAGTGGACCAACTGCCTCATTATCATACAGATTAAAAATGGGCATTTCTCAGATTTAGCATAACAAACAGAGATAATAAAGGTATTTTGGAAAGCGCAGTGCATTTCTCTATTACATGTTACCAACAGATTGTAACCTTTGGGGAGGTGGTAGACTCAATTTCAATGCAACCTGTCATCAAAAAGGTTATTTTTACATGACGACAGGTTTTGGCCGAGTTCAGATTGTACATAGTTGGAATCATAACGTGTTGAAATTATTCCCCCTGTTGACATGTGTTTGGACAACAAAGGTAGAGGCAGCTGATGAATTGCACTCTGCATTATCATATATCAAGAGTGTTTACTTGGCTTTAGCTCCACTTTCGGATGACCTTCCCTGGGTTTCCTGTTTGTCATTAATAATCTTCATTTTTATGTATTATACAAAGTGTTGAGATCACCGGACAGAAGCTGAAGTCAAGCCAGATGCAGCGCTGTATAATTCATTAAATAGAACACAAGGGAATGAAAGTCATCGGCCATTTTCCATTAACGTCCAAAACGCTGCTTATCCTTTCTTCCCAATTACCTGATTGGAAAGAAACACGCTGCCCTCTTAAAGGGAGTGAGTCCTCCCTTTAAGAAGAGGTTATGCTGTAGTCATGCAATATATGATGTCCCTGCTTTTGCAAGACAACATACAAAACTAACTATAAGAAATGGCACAAGTGTTAGGACTGTTATTTATGTCCCCCATGTCTGCTGTGGTCACAAGCATTTCCTTATACTTCCTCCAGGCACTTGTTGGTGAATCCTCGTGACCGCCGCGTTGTCTTGATTGAATCTGTACTTTCCCCATCCCACTTCAGAGAGACTCTTACACGGGTTCTTTTCAAGTATTTTGAGGTAAGAAACTTTGAGGTTAAGAAATTAAGTTAAGTAATACATTAAAAAAATGCTACTTGATTTAATGGCATTTCTGAGGAAGGTCTTTAGTTTACAAGAGCAACTATGGTTGTGTGCAGTTCACACTCATATTTACTGTTTTTATGGATCATGTGACTGTCGCTGAAGATCTGAGCATATTGTACATAGTGTCCTATCTGCAGGCACCACGTTATGGACCCGGGGGAGCTGAGCAGATTGTATATAGTGTCCTATCTGCAGACAGCACGTTATAGAGCTGGAGGAGCTGAGCAGATTGCATATAATGTCCTATCTGCATGCAGCATGTTATAGAGCAGGAGGAGCTGAGCAGATTGTACATAGTGTCCTATCTGCAGGCAGCACTTCATGGACCCGGGGGAGCTGAGCAGATTGAGCATGTTATAGAGCAAGAGGAGCCGAGCAGATGTATTTATTTTTTTTAATCTGCAGTTATAATGTTATGGAACATTAAGCTTGTGGGAAATGATTCAGCATTTAAAAAAAAATATATATATATTTTTTATGCTGACATGCAGTCATCTAGTCCTGGGGACTGGTGCGATTGAAAGCTATCCAGTTGGGACTGCAGATTAGTCTGCAGTTTAGTTCAGTGTGCATTTCTATGATCCACTAAGGAAGCTGTCACTTAGCCAGTAGTAGGTTAGAAAAATTAGTCTTTTATACTTTCTGTCCTTTTTTATGATTTTTTTGGATTTACAAACTGCATTAATAAGAACTGCATGTGTCATGGCTTGTAGACATCCCAGTATGTGCTGGTAGCATCTCACCAGTCTTCTTGTCCCTGGCAGGTTCCATCTGTGCTGTTTGCTCCAGGACATCTGATGTCTCTGATGACACTTGGTCTCAATTCTGCAATAGTCTTGGACTGTGGCTATCGGGAGACGCTTGTTCTACCTGTATCCTCTCTTGTTAGTGATTATATGTGTAGTCTTAGGACACTGTACATTAATTTCTTGCTGAAACCCTGAATTCTAGGAAATTATCGGATCACAAAATCTGTAGGTTGTACATTCGCTTTAGATAGGAGGTTGATAGGTGAACCACTGTGATGGCCATTGATGTATTTGTGTTTAGTGACCATTGGCGAAGGTTGAACAATATTTCTGGTAATTTTCTGTCATGCCTAGCAACTATTGTTGAAAATGGTTGCCAGTTTTACGTCATTTTCTAGACACATTCTGTGTGTATGGCATTATAGCTCCTGGTCTACATGCTGATTGTGTTCATAGACATACTGACAGGCATCTTATTTGCCTGTATACCTCCCATTTATGATGGTAAAAGAAAAAGTATACTTTCAGTGGAAGCCATCACATGCTATGGGGGACAGATGCCATCCCTGATGTCCACTGAACTTATACTGTGGGTGTTTCCCAGTGATGTCATTGGAGACCCCCTGAACATTGGCAGCTACAAATCACTGGCTGCTGAGGAAATGCTGAACCAGAGGACTTTACCCACTGTATGAGTATACAGCGGGATAAACTATTCGGGATCTCCCCCCAACGTAGCGGACTGAGTACAATGCAGTGGAGGAGGGTCCTTGCATCATACAAAAAGCCATAAAGCAGAACCAATATTTGCTGTTACAATGTTGGCGCAGCTGTTCACCCGGGGGCTCAAAAATCCTATGTCTGTATTATTCAAGGACTCCCATCCACTGCACCGCTCATTGCCTGGGATCTGACCAGCAATGGGTACGTTTCCATGGGCCAAACATGTTCTGTGCAGTCAGTTTTAATCTGCATTGACTTTTTCACAGTTAGTGGTTAGTAGAATCCATTGATTGGAACGGAAACCACAAGTATTTCTGCTTAATAGTCATGCTGCTGCTTCATTTTTGGCTATACCTGTTGATACATGTTGATGTTGTTACAGCCAGGACATTTCTGTAGAGGTTTTCTCCTTTACAAGTGTTAGATATATGAAGGTATTCCTATTCTGAGCTGCTGGGGAGCCCTTCCCTTGGGTGGAAAAGCAATTCACAAGTAAGTGCTGAGATAAAGCTTTATTCACAATACGTTATTAAGTGAATACAAACATTAGAAGTGACACCAATTTATTGTTTTTATGTGTTCTATTTCTTTCACATCAAGTTTTTGCCCCTTTGTCAATCAGTGTGAAAAAGAAACCTTATTACATTGGATTTGTATTCTGGTTGCTTTGAATGGTTAACTAGGTGCTTAAAAAAATGACGAGCTGTTTTATCTCTACTACCCAAAGCCTTCTACGGCTCATAGATTTAGAGCTTTGTCTAATTAACAGTTAATGGGAACAGGATATAAGTTTAAAGGGATGATCATTCAAATACTCAACAAAATCAATGTCAGGTTATATTGCTTGCACTCACCTGCAGGTCCATAAGGAGGCGCTCTTTCCTCATCTTAGTCTCAAGCATGGGCCCCTTTTCAGACTCTCATAACTGACTATATGAACGGAGGTTGTGATAACTGAAAAACCCCCTTTAAGAGGTGTTGACGTGTCCTAATAAAACTTTGGACCTTTTGCCACCTCCACCAAATTTCCTTAAAGCTTTGATAAGTAGTGTTCCCTGATTTCAACACTGCTACAATTGTTTCTGTAGCTTTCGCTATTCCCAAAGAGCAGTGTTTTTCATTTAACCCTCAATATTATGATCCTCACTAGTGTCTGGTGCTAGATACATATGTTCTGTGCCCAGCTCCATGTTAAAGGGGTTGGCCACTCTTTTACATAAGTTGCCCATGAACCATTACTGCCTTAATAATAATAATCCATGGATGTTCATTAAGTGATTCAGCATTCCTATACTTACATTTGTGCTGTCTGCAAACTCTCTGGATCCTTGGTTTACATGTCTGTGCACTGATGAGTAGGAGGAGCTGCAGCAGGAGATTATGACTCATCCTGCTCTTCCCCCTACCCTCTCCCTTAGTCTGTCAGTGAGCCGGACTGTGTGTGAGAGAGACCCACTGGATGACGCCGTTAGGATGACTGAAGGAATAAGAAACAGGAAGCTGTGTATATATGCAGAGGGCAGCATGTTGAGAACAGGGAAAGGCTGAGCAAGGTGAAGGAATATGTACATATTACAGGCATATACAGGTACATTACAATGTGTATTAGAAAGTGGCCAACCCCTTTAAGTATGTGCCAAGGCATCGATTACAGAGGTGTTTATGATATGAGTGATTCCAGGTAAGTCACTGGTATCCAATCTGTGGCTTTCTATGTATTGCAACACTACAAATTCCTGTCATTTTGAGTAGTACTGGACTGGGAGAGACACAGGTTTGATACCCGGAGGTGAACCATGCTTGCATTATGGAGCCTCACGAATAATAAATTGCTTCTAGAGCTTCCTCCGCGATGTCTATTAATGTTTATTATGAATATTCTGTTAGTCCCAGGTTTTGTCTGCATCTCTGTGATTGTAAACTCAGTTTTTCCTCTTCTATACAGAGAGCTGGAGGCTCAGTTGTTGGAGCAGTGCACTGCCGATACAGGGACAGCCAAGGAGCAGAGCCTCCCGTCTGTGATGAGTAAGGATACACATAGGTTCTAGGATTAAAAGAAAAGTTAGAACAGGAGGAAAGTTGATATAATACAAAGAAAATGCAATATTCCCCTGCTTCAGTGCTGCCACTTCACTAGTCGGCAATGAGGAAAATGATCACAATAGTCAAATGCTAGGGGTGAGGCTAAAATGTACAACGCGATACTGCGGAGACCGGTGATTGGATACCGAGGTCACATGGATGTTATGTCTTCACTGCGGTAAACTGAGAGCGTCTGAAAATGTTGCAATTACGCTGCTGGACAAGTAGGACCTGAACATGTATGTTGCCATCCTCTGTTTTATTATATCAAGTTTTCTGCTTTTAGAACAGTTTTGTTCAATCCCATCTTTATTTATCACTGTGTGATACATGTAGGTTGTATCGTCACTGAGACTGTTTGTATTGACAGTTGTTTTGTCCCTTTATAGGCAGCGTACCAGAAGAAGTAGTGGAAGATATTAAAGGTAAGAAACATAATATGATATTCGATATTAACCTAATAAAGAAATCGGCTGCTTTTCTGCCTTGGTGTGACTACACTGGATAACAATTGCCACCAGTTTTTAGCTGATTGGACCTGTACATATCAAGTCCTGCTCTCAGCTCATCTGGTTGTGATTGTGTCCAGTCTAGGAGTGGAAAGTGAAATGGCCTGCACTGATACATTGTAGCAAACAATTGTATTGTGACATTGTGCGGTTTACCCAGAGGTATAACTGAGGACAAGGGACACATATGATACATACACAGGTATATACAGACCTGACAAAGCAAGGCAAAACATGTGTTGGGTGGTGTCCACTTCTGGTCTGTACATGCCTGTATATGGATTTAGTGTTTGTCCCTTGTCCTCTGTTATTCATCTGGGTAAACTGCAATACCTGTTTGTAAGCAAATACCTTGACTTGTTCTGAGGACTAGAACCTCTATATAGGTTCTTGTGATCTATTTATCATGAATATTTAGTTATTTCACCATTGATGGACTCTTTTAGGTAGATTTATCAGAAGTGTCTCTGAAATAAATCTTCTAGTTGCCCATGAAAAGCAATCAGAGCTCAGGTATAATTTTATAAACCGCTCTATAAACAGCAGATGAGTTCTGCTCTCAGACACTTCTGATAATTCTCCCCCTTTCTATGTATGTTGTTGATTTGTTTGATTTGATCTAATACAAGTGTTATTTTATGCTTTCTATATATATATTGTTTTGGTGTGATTTGAGTGGGGGTACAATGTGTCTATGCCCCCTGTTCATTGTATTGGTGTTCACTACCAGTGTGTTGTCAAACAGCATAACACCTTCTAGAGCATCAACTATGAAGTGAGATGTAACTTGGTTGTCAAAGAGGTGAAGCGCTCAGCATTGAAGTAAAGTTCTCCCCCATCAGAACTGTAACTGACCGTCCAGCATCCGGTGACATCATAACGGTCTTTCCAGACTGATGTGTGATGTCCATTACAACGGAGAGGGAATTCAGAGGCGGGGGAGAGCTTGACCTCAGTGCTGAGCTCTCCATGACTAAATACAACCATTTTACATCCCACTTCAAATTTGATTGTCTGGATGATGTCACAATGAACCATGAAAGAAACTGATAATCTGATAATCTGAAAGGTGTTAATCTGCTCGAAAACAAACTGGTTTCTGCTGACGGGTTCCCTCTAAGTTCAAAGAACATTATCTTGAATTGAGATGAGAGCAGGACTTGCTGTATACAAAACCTGTGAATGAAAAACTACATTGTATTCACCGACAGCTAAACCTGTATCTTGCGAATTAATCGATGTCTCAGTAGTCGGGATAGGCCATCAATGTCAAGTAATGGGTGCCTGGCTTGGCTCATACACTGTGTTGTCCTGAAGTACCTGATAGGGCAAATATTCAGGGAGGTGGAAACAAAATAATATCCCCCCCCCCCCCTCCCAGTGCCAATGCTGCGGTGGTCTCCTGGAGCCAGAGCAAGGGAAGTACATTTTTGGTTTTTTGGTCACCCCTCTCCCAACCCCTAGGGAGTTTCGCTATTCCTGGCAACCACTTTAAGCCTTTTTTACTAGAAAAAAAATTTTTTTTAAGCTTTCCCTGACAGACCAGTGACATCACGTTTATTACTTGCGTATATCGGGTCATTTTGCTGACGGGGATTCTTTCTATTATACGGTTGCAGTTCGTGTTTGTTTTGTAAGTGACCTGCAGCGAGGACTGAAAATCCAGGCTGCCAGATTCAACATTGATGGCAGCTCTGAGGTAGGTTTCTTTTCTGAATTCATCATAATCTTCAACTTATCTAATATTTTAGATTAAGCATGTTATTTTTTTTTCCCAGCGTCCTGAACCACCCCCTGATGTTGACTACCCACTGGATGGACAGAAGATTCTGCATGTGAAAGGAGCCATCAGGTTTGATGCCGTTTATTTGAGTGAAATTTGGTGTCTTTTGATACAGAATGTGAAAAGGGCCATAGAAACCCTTGTATTTCACATATAATGCACCATACGGTTGACTTGTTTTTTAATACATGCTGCCACACACGCGCATACAAGAACCAATTACCAAGCTGGAGAGTTTGCCTCCATTTTCTTCTATTCTCACTAATGTGGATATTCCTGGATGTTTTTATTACAAACAAATAAAATTCATAAGTGGGCGGACAATGGCTTACAAGAAAATTTCTTTCCTGAGCGCAAGTAAGCCTCTTCATACAACCACAAAAGGGGTGATACTTAAAGGCATTGTCCAATTTCAGCAAATAATTGATATAATTTTCCGATATACACTTTCTTTATCAATTTATTAACTGTTTTCTAGATCTCTGCTTGCTGTCAAGCTATAGGAAGCTTCATTGTTTAGTTCTAGTGTATAAAAACCGGTCCCTGGTCATATGATGTCCTTCAGGTGCACGGTTTGTTATATCCCTGGTCATGTGATGTCACACAGGTGCACGACTCGGTATAACACACAGCTCTGATTACTCTGTGATATGTCGTGCACCTGGGTGACATCACATGACCAGGGACCAGTTTTTATCCACAGCAAGTAAATAATGAAGCTTCCTATAGAAGGACAGCAAGCAGAGATCTAGAAAACTGTGGGGGGCTGATACAGAAAGTATATTGGAAAAAATTAACAACATTTTCACTGGAGCGTTGTCTTTTTTTATTCTTTTGCATCTCGCATGCAATTTTTAGTTTGAGCTTCTTTATCATGTGGTAGTGGTTTCTGACTTCTGTCGAATGCTCAAGATGAAGGTGTCCAGGACTTTGTGCAGTTTCTCTATAATGTGCTGTTTTCTCTGCAGAGACTCTGTGGTAGAGCTGTTGTTTGAGCAGGACAATGAAGAGGAGTCTGTTGCCACTTTAATACTAGACTCGCTTGTACAGGTAACACAGCCTTCATTATTGATAGAGTACAAATCTTCTTTGCACATAATCCTCTTTAGAAATAGTATAACATGTGTATAAAGCTCCTGTGAAGACCATTTGTCCTTTGGGCAGCAAACAAGCCCGCTGGTACCTTCAGCCAACCAAACATATGTGCGCAAGAGGTAGGGAATACTGCGGGATCAGACTACACAGGGATGTCAGTTGTATCCAACTATAGAAACGCATAAGTCTGTATAGGAGCTGGAGACCTACTAATTTAATCCAATGAGTCCTTTGCCTCAAATCTGCAGATCACGTTATGCCATTTTCATTATAATCCTGTTGCTTTTACACCGTGAAAAGAGCTGCGGATGAGGATCCCAATGGCACCTATTATGGGCTTGTTTTTCTCTGACAAAGCTGCTGAAAGTTATGATACATTATAAAATCCTCTGCATAACCTGCTGTAGATATACTGCACACTTTGAAGTTGGTTTTTGGTATGTAAAACCATCTGTACACAAACTAGTTTGGCCCGTGGAAATGGACCCATGTGTTGGTCTGATCCTCAGGACTGAACACAGTGCAGTAAACATTAGTCCTTGCATCATACAGCAATATGATCTAAGGACTCCCTGTCTGCTGGCCGGACTGCAGCACCGCTACTGTAGTAGCTCAAAAGCTGAGCAAAGGGGCTGAATACTTAATTTTCTTGTTTAATAAAGTGGCAAAAATATCTACGTTTCATTTCCGTCAGGATGGAGTGTACAGAGTGCTCATTAATGAGAAAAAATAAGAACTTTTTTGATCTTGCCATTTGGCTGCAATGAAACAAAGAGTGAAAAGGTTAAAGGAGTCTGAATACTTTACGTACCCACTGTATATACTAGATGTGTCACAGATCACAAGGTGAATGTTTATGATCTCGCCCTCTTGTGTGTCAGTGCCCTATAGATACCAGGAAACAACTATCTGAAAACATTGTGGTCATCGGAGGCACAGCAATGCTGCCAGGATTTCTTCACCGGTTAATGGCCGAGATTCGATACCTGGTGGAAAAGCCAAAATATAAAGAAGCCCTCGCCACCAAGACCTTCAAGGTGCATAGTCCACCTGCAAAGCCAAACTGCGTGGCCTGGCTGGGAGGTAATGTATTCTCACTTGTAGGAGATGAAGTGTTGTCTGCTCAATATTGCCCTCATCTCAATTGAGAGCATCTTTATGAGAATCTAGTCAAGGCTTTACCCAGGCAGTGTAGAGAAAAAAGTCTTTAGAAAGTCGGTGGTCACTCGGGTATATCTGGCATGTGGCTGCTGTGACCAGTGATTGGCTGGTCACATGTCGCATCAGCTCTGTTAGTGTCAAAGGGTTGCTGTATTTATCCGCTATTGCAGATTAAAGGAAACCATCCACCTAAAAAAACATTAATTTTACTCACATTAATTAATACTCACCCTAGCTCCTCTTCACCTTGATCCCGGCGCTGTCCGTCGCTAGTCTTGACACGCTGGGATCACCTAGAAAACATGCAAAAATTATAATTAGCAGCGCTGGGACAAGATGTCTGGCGATCCGGGCTGCTAATTATGCACACCCCCGCTCCTCCCTCTCCTCCGTCTCCTATGCTGAGGGAGGTGGCGTGACACGATAGGTGTGAATATACACCTCTCGCGTGACATCACCTGACTCTCCCATGCTCCCAGCATGGGAGAGGGAGGTGCGGGGCGTGCATAATTAGCAGCCCAGAGTGCCGGACATCTTGTCTCCACACTCCGGGCTACTAATTAAAGTTAGTAGCCCGGACAGTGCGAGGGTCTAGGTGAAGAGGAGTTGGGGTGAGTGTTAATAGGTTTTGTTACCTTTTTAGGTGGTTGGTTTTAAAGGGGTTGTCCGGGAATTTAAAAATGGGGGGAGGGGGCTGCAGAGATGACGTTGATGCCTCTACTAACGTTTGTAGAGGCAGGTTTTTTTTTTTCATTCAGAAAAGCCTCAAACATATTTTAAGCAGGTCTCATCTCCCCTCTCCCTATATTGGGGTCGATGCTGCAGCCCTCCGCCTGATAGGTTATGTGACCATAGCTCAGTTATTCAGTACAGGCTCCGGTCACATGACCTTCTAAAGCAGCGGAGAGGGTAAAGCTGTGTTCACCGTGGTGTTTACTTTGCGTTTTAAAGCGTAACACAACAGCTGAGCCAAGAAGATTTGACTAATTACTTTGCTGTCAACATTTGCATTTAAAAAACTCGATGTTAATGTAAGTGTCACCATTGTGGTAACAGTTTTGTTTTGTAAACACAAATGTTAACAATGGAATTGGGCACAATCTCCTCCCCCAGCTGTTGTATTGCATTTCAAAACACAATGTAAACGCCAGGCGTGAACGCAACCTCATGCAGGGGGCAGCTTGCATTTAAAAGAGAGGGCAACAGCACCCAGCAGCATTTATTAGTGAAAGCGTGTGTCCTCATCTATATCATGTAGAAACAACACTGTGAGAAGCAAGTATAGGTAATGTGCTGTGTGCATTGTGCTATTTTTGTATGTGCAATGTCTGATCTACATGTGAACACTGTGTACATGCTTATTCACTTGTATAATGTATGAATGTAGTGTTTCTGCTTGTACTGTATATGGTTTGTGTAACCCCCCCCCCCCCCCGTCATATATAAAGCTTTTGTTTTTATTACTGGACAATCCCTTTAACACTAATGAATTAAGCTGCAATATTGTACACAGGAGTCGCCTTCTTCCCTAACCCCAGACAAATAATGACTTTCTGCAGGAGCTGTCATTGTGCCCTCGGAGTCATTTGGTTATATTAAATCTATTGCTTAACTGAAGGGGCCAGTATCAATAAACTTTGACAAACTGGTATTTGTACAATTATTTCTTATGTTTTGTAAGTTTTTTTTCAATATGCTGTCATAGAATCCTTGGTGACGTCCCTTTTCTGGATAGGCTAATAATATGGTGATGGTTAGAGTCCCCCAGGATGGCTGTACAGTGCACCATGTGTAATTGTTTAGTATACTATGTATTCACTAAACTATCAACTGGTAAAACACTTCATGTGCATTTATTCAATTTGCACCACATTATTCTTAATCTTTATTTCCCACCCAGGAGCAATATTTGGAGCTCTGCAGGATATCCTCGGAAGCCGCTCTGTGTCTAAAGAATATTACAATCAGACCGGCCGTATTCCGGACTGGTGCTGCCTTAACAATCCTCCTCTTGAAATGATGTTTGATGTTGGAAAGTCTGCACCTCCGATGATGAAGAGAGCATTTTCTACTGAGAAGTGAAGACTGCACCAGAAATCTGCAAAAAGACTACGCAAAATCCCAATATTTATTATATTTGTTATCGCTAACCAGGCTTGTGTATATTTGTATGAAATAATTTTCCTTGTTTACACAGCATAACTGTAGGTAGTCATATTCCATGAGCTCCTGAGTATTATGAAACCATGTAATATTACTTGCAGGGCTTCAGCATTCCTTCATGTGAGCACTGATCATACAGTGGACCTGTTGGCTACATGGTGCAGGCACATATTTTGGGATACCTATGGGTCTTTGCTGTGGTGCAGCCTATAGGTTTATGATGTTCTGTTTACTAATATAATAGAGAATTGCTGCCTTTACCCATGAGAGGTCTTCTTTAAAATGCACTTGTTCTTGGATAAAGCGCTTGGCTGTGTTCCCTATGTGAGTATAAATGTTGCTATATAAGTCTAAGGAGATGGGACATTAGTTAATACTTGGCCTTTTAGTGGTAGCCACAGGTTAATGTTTCCACACGTTGTATTTGTATTCACCTGGTATCTACACAATAAACAATCGCATAACTATGTTCATTTTACTGTGTATGAATTTTACTTCTTAACAGGATAGCGACATTTTCTTCAAGTTTTTATATTTAAAGGGGCTTTCCAGGAATTTCATAAAATGAAATGAATACAATGCTGGGTGCACCCCCACAAAAATGTCAATTTCTCATTAAAGTAAACCTACCATCTTGAATCTGGAGTAGATTCGGTGGCAGGTTCATATAATAAATATAATTGGAGCCCTTTTTAGGGCTAATCCTATAGTGCCGCTAAGTTCTGAAATGTTTTATTACCCAAATATGTGAAAGAGGCTACTGGGGGCATGGAGTAGGCAGAGCTGAAGCTACACGCCGAGTCTACTCCATGCCCAGTACCCTATATATATATTCAGTGCACAGCTCCTGTAGCTAGCGGCTGTGTGCACTCTGTTCCGCTCTGGCTTCGGGGGACAGTATGCGCAGCTACCAGCTCTGCATAGAGAGTCTATCTGCTGAAGATCTCATGGTAGGAGCTTCAGCTCTGGCTACTCCACACTCCAGTAGCTTCTTTCACATATTTACATATTAGGGTAATAAAACATTTCAAAACTTAGCAGGCACTGAAGGATGAGCCCTAAAAAGGGCTCTGATGATATTTATTAGATGAACCTGGCACAGAATCTACCTTAATAGGTAGATTGGAGATGGTAGGTTTCCTTTTAGTTTGTCATGTGGTCTTAAGCATCAATTAAACCTTGAAGGGAACCTTGAATAATAAACCATTAGCAGTGTGTTGCCATGCAGCTAAACACCTCAATTTTGTGAGATGTAAATTGGATGTATAAAGTCAACAAGGTGGAGATTTTAGCACTGAAGTCAAGCTCTCCTTTCCTCATAATGTCCCCTCTCCTGTGTCTGAGAATATTCACCAGGCTTCAGGAGAGCCAGATAGTGATAATCCTGAAAGTAGAAGGGGCATTCTCCAGGTTGGGGGGGGGGGTACTAAAATCTCCACCTCTGTGGATTTTATACACCCAATCTATATTTTACTACACAGTTCATTTTTCAGGTGAGGCCACCATGTGGGCCATGAAGAAACACGATCTAGATAGGTATTATATCTGCTTGACAACAAGTGGTGGTTTATAAGGTAAATTTTTGCTGACAGGTTCACTTTAACAACAACTTGTGCTGTTCATACAACAATGAATTGTCTGCTGAGGCAGTGTCACTCTTTTTGAAGGCCCTCAGCTCATTGAGGTTCCGGGGGTATGTAGTTAGGAGCCTTCACACAGCAACTCAGTAGATCCAAAAGATTTTCAATGGATTTCAGGTCTGTAGAAAGTGCAGGCCACTCTATTTGAGGTCCTCCAGTCTACAGCAGCCATTTTCTGATGATGCAACCTCCATAAGCCTGTGTTGTTCATGCAGAGGCACAGTGACTGAATTAATGATGTTATACAAGTAGTATTGGCTTTTCACTGTTACTTGGGACCTGGGTTCATGTCCCAGGGTCAACATCTGCATAAAAAGTTTGTATGTTTGTGTGGGTTTCCTCCCAAACTTCCAAAACATACTGGCAATTTGATTGTGAGCCCCATTGGGAACAGGAACCGATTTAGAAAGTTCTGTGAAGCGCTGCATAATCTGTGTGCACTATATAAAGAATTATTATTATTACACAGTGTCCAGTAGGGCAGTTCTCTAGTTACCAGGTACACCTGCACGCACTGTAACACCACCATGTGGCAACAGTGGCTGATGCTGCTTTCCTTGACGTCTCTCATCAATGTACATCACTGTGGCCTTTTTTGGCTCCTCGTCCAATGTAGAAGCTCTCTGACCCATGCACAACAAAAAATTCACAATAACGGTTTGATCCATAAATCCCCCCAATACATTTACCGGTTCAATTAGTCCTCCTCATGTTGCTGCTCTTACTTTGACAGTGCAACATCCCCCACCGGGGCCTAGCCTTTTCTTAGGGCCTGGAGGCAGCCTGGGCCCAGAATACCGGAGTGGCTAGTGGAGCACGCTGATGTCACGGTGCTTGGTATGGGGACAGGTCTCCAGAAGGTGGTGTGTGCAAGAAATATGGAGGGAGAGGCAGATGTACTGGTTCTCCCTGGGGCAACCCCTGAGTGTCTGTAGGATGAATCTACAGCTGCTTATTACTTCAGGCTTATTGCACTACGCCTTAGGTGAGTTGTGCAGGCTCACCTGATGGGGAGAGACAGATAGATGGCCCTATTTGCAACTACCCCCTTGCCTATACATTGGCAGGGGTGTTGCATACCCCTAGGTAATTGAAAGAGCCGCCCACGGCTTGACTATGGACTGGATGGGAAGGGGAAACCCCCGAAGCCACACCCCCAATCACTCCCTGGCCACGCCCCAAATTTTAACCATATTATAATAATAAAAATCATCTCAATAATAAAAATTTTTTTTAACCTGATTGGGATTTGAACCTAGAAACTGCAGAGTCCATGAGTAATAATGACACAGCGTTTCCACCAACTGAGCTATGATCTCAGTGATTATCTAGCTGAGGAATTACTGCTACTGTTACACTGTGACACCGATTTAATGCCTTGGTATATAGAGAGGGATCTTCTCAGAGATTATTATTGTAATTATTGAGACTATGACTAGGTCATGGTGTAACAGTTGCAGATAAGTTCTTAGTTACCAAAAATCCTTAGCTATATAATCACTGGCCTCATAGCTCAGTTGGTAGAGGCTCCTATCTCTAATGCAGAGGGTCTTGGGTTTGTATCCCAGACTGGGCAAAAATGTATTTAATTACATAAAGAGCTTGTGTCTGGGGAAGCCCTGGAGACCATATATGGACAGATGCTGAGCTGAACCTGATGATGTGGTCCCTTCTCTCTACCCCATGTCTGCTCTGGGGAACCCTAGGAGATGCAGTGACCATATATGGATAGAGATCTGGACCTGATGACGTGGTCCCTGCTCTCCGCTAACCCGACACTTCTCTGAAAAGGATTCCCTGCCCGATGTCTGTAGAAGCCATTCTGTACTATTAGTTCAGGCTTTGAAAGTATTTGCTATGGGGACACAGAGCCGGAACATGCAGGACCTGGAGGGAAAATCCGTGCCTGTGAGGCGGGGCAGAGGTAAGAAAAATGGGACTGTCCCAGACGGTTGGGAGCTATGATTACAGTGAGGCTCTATTGATCAATTGTTATGTGTTGTCTTGATCTCATGCTGTAAACAGCATGATGAGGAGGACTGTGAGAGCGCATTCACACGATGCGATGCGTCGTGCGTTGCGTTTTTGATGCGTTCCACTGGCTTCAGCCTTGATTACATGCTGAGGTTACATTGTGTTTCCACTGCATCTGCTAAAACGCGGCATGTGACCTTAGCATGTAATCAAGGCTGAAGCCAGTGGAACGCATCCAAAACACAACACGACACAATGCATTGTGTGAATGCGCCCTTAGAAAACTAATTCTAACTGAACCAGGACATTTATTGATGGATTCATGAAGCAAATCCCTAATTTGTTTTCATGTATTAACAATTTTGCTGCAGATGAATTCTGTACAGGGATTCGCAGCAGATACATGACATCTTATGGAACATTTATCACTTTGATAATCTGGCGCCACATGAGATAAGTCTCCTAACAATACTGATGCTTTTATATACAGGCGGTCAGTGGCGTAACTAGAGTCCACTGGGCCCTGGGACAAAATTCCTAATGGGGCCCCCCCCCCTCCCCAACTATACCTAAAAAAAAAACCTCAAAACCCTTTCTGCTGACCGATATTTCAGTGATTATTACATATTCTGCCCCCCACAATGAATTATTAAATATTCTCTCCCCCCACAATGAATTATTACATATTCTCTCCCCCCACAATGAATTATTACATATTCTGCCCCCCACAATGAATTATTAAATATACTCTCCCCCCATAATGAATTATTACATATTCTACCCCCCCCACAATGAATTATTACATATTCTACCCCCCCACAATGAATTATTACATATTCTACCCCCCCACAATGAATTATTACATATTCTGTCCCCCCCACAATTAATTATTACATATTCTGCCCTCCCCCACAATTATTACATATTCTCCCCCCACAATGAATTATTACATATTCTGCCCCCCCCCCCCAATGAATTATTACATATTCTGCCCACCCCCCCCAATGAATTATCACATATTCTGCCCACCCCCCACAATGAATGGGCCCGATGGGCCCGGTCTCAATGGCGACCGCTGCGACCGCGGTCGGTACGCCACTGCAGGCGGTCCCCTACTTAAGGACACCCGACTTACAGACAACCCATAGTTACAGACAGACCCCTCTGACCTCTGGTGAAGCTTTCTGAATGCTTTACTATAGTGTCAGATTGCAATAATCAGCTGTAAGGTGTCTGTAATGAAGCTTTATTACGTTTTTTTGTCTGGATCTATAATTATAAAATATACAGTTTCGACTTACATACAAATTCAACTTAAGAACAAACCTCCAGACCCTATCTTGTACGTAACCCGGGGACTGCCTGTATTGGATTTATTTCCATCGAATTACAGGTTGTGTACTGCAGGCCTCCCACCACTGGAGGGCGCGCTTCTACACACGCTACACACATTTACCATGTTTAATTTTGCTGACTCCAGTCACCGCGCATGCGTCCTAAAAAAACGTCTCTAAGTGGTCAGGTCCTGAGCAATCAGAGGGCGCGATACTGGCTGGTGAGTGTGTGGAGGAAGACAGGAGTGAAAGTGCCGTCTCACCGCCACATTCAGTCCAGCGCTGTCAGCTATGAGTTCTATCGGGACCGGGGTGAGTGACCGCTGTGTCCCCCCGGGGAGGACGCCATGTCTATCCGGGGCCGCTACCTGAAGCGTCTGAGTCATTAGACCGGGGATGTGCTGGGGGGTCTGTGTCTCTTTGTGCGGTGTGGAGAGCGGGAGGGCAGACAGTGCAGCACCCCCGTTTTAGGATGGTATATTCCTGTATCTTCGGAGCTGAGTCATTGACTGCTAGTGAAAGTGAAAGTTCCATCACTGCATTACAGGGGGAGCCGGCCCTTTGTGGTTCCTAGTGTGTGTATAAGATCTCTGCTTGCTGGCAGTGAGTAACCCCGTTCTTGCTAGGAGGGCTCTTCATGATAGTGATGACATCTCTCATTCTTGGGGTGCAGATTCAGTGCTATGTCATCCTCTATGTACCTGTACTGCTATACTTCTACATGAATACCTTTAAGGGATTGTCCATATTCTCATTCCCTTATGTTTACAGCCCCTCAGCTGATGTCAGTAGTGACAACTCCTATGTGCTGCAACCAATCACCGGCCTCAGTGATGACACAGCACGCACATCACATCCCTGTTGAGGCCAGGTATTCACCTGCTGTTTTTGCTGAGGCTTGTAAAAACGTCGATACAGGAAATTGAGAGAATAGAAGATTTTATTTATTAGCTTTCCCATATCTGCAGCTAAACAGTTGAAGAGGACAAGCATACGTCCACCCATAAGTGAGAAAGGGATGCTCTATCTCCAGATTGCTGGGGGTCCTAACAGTCGGACCCTCACTGATCAGCTTCTTGTCCCCTATCCAATGGATTGGGGGTACTTTACTAGCTTTACTTCCTCTGTGGATCCAGCCTGGAGCCGCTCATTTGCTTTAGGATTTATGGCCATTTCTTTGTTTGCTTGCAGTATGATCTGTCGGCCTCCACATTCTCACCGGATGGCAGAGTATTTCAGGTAGAATATGCAGCCAAAGCAGTGGAGAACAGCAGGTAAGTGCTGATCTAGTTATCAATTACAAATAAAGAAACAGAACAGATACAAGTGATATACTGTGTAACGTTTGGTGTTGATGAAGATCATTTGGGCCGTTTACTGGGCATAACACATCTATTGTTCTTTTAAAGGATGTGGTCGACTTGTTTTTAAAGCTAATTGAAGACTGCAGTGTGTTAAAGGGAATCTGTCACTAGTTGTGACTATATAAAGCTGCAGACACTGTTGGGTATTGGCCCTGGTGATCTGTGTAACCATAGCTTTCTGTATATTAGTAGCAGGGGTTGTGAAAAATGCCTTTATGTTCCAGGGTTGTAGCTGGACTTGGAGCCCTAGGGGAGTGTCCTCTGAGCTGTTTCCCCACACAGTGGATGTTGCACTTTCATGCATAAATAAAGGACGTTAAATGCACTGCCTGGAGCCTGGCTGAGCCGTTATTTTCGTTTATTTAGTGTCCTCTGAACCCCAAGTTCTGTTCCCCTGCTTCTCCCCTTTGTTGTCTTAAAGGGAACCTGTCACAAGGGACCTCATTTTTCACTTAAGACAGATTGTAAAAGCCCATGACACCTGCAGTGCTCATATGCCTTACTGCGTTTTCTTAGCATTCGCATTACAATATAGTTGTGTGTTATAACTTACTCTTGCACCCTAACAAAATCCTGGGGTAGCCACAGGGGTTGGGCTTTGGTTTGGATGCATTTCAAAAAACCACATGTAACCTGTTTGAGCTGCAGGCTGTCTCCATGTTAGTGCTCCTGTACAACTTGTCCCTCCCCTACTGATGTTAGGCTGACCAGGCTGTGACCTCTGAGAAGGAGCAGGAGGTGTAGCTCGACAAGAGCACAAAGGTGGGGGCCAAACTCTGAGGAGTGAGTAACAGACAAGTCACATTTTTTTGTTTTTTTGAAATGCATCCAAACCAAAGTCCAGTCCCTGGGACTACCCCAGGATTTTGTCAGGGTGCAAGGTAAGTTATAACACACAATTATATTGTAATGCAAATGCTTAGAAAAGGCAGAAAGACATCTTTGCACTGCGGGTGTGAAGGGCTTCTGCAAACTGTCTTAAGTGAAAATGAGGTCCCTGGTGACCGGTCCCCTTTAACGAAAAAGAGGCTGGCTGCACACAAACATGCTCCATGGACAGAGCACAGTGCAGTGGATAGTGAAATATGCTGCAAGGACTCCATGTTACAGTGTTGGCGCTGCTGTTCAGCCGGTATACAGGGAGTCCTTACAGCGTATATCACTATGATGCAAGGACTCTGATACAATACACTGTGCTTGTTCCTTGGGATCCGATCAATACTAGGTGCTGGTTTATGTTTGTGCGCAGCTGACCTTCGCAGAGGGGAGGGGGACGTAGTACATCACTGACTGGCGGAAGCTGCAGGGATGTGTTTTCTATTAGTCCCAGTTGAGACGTGTGGCCCGTCGTTAAGTGGAACATCTGCATTCGGATGGGGAATACTGATTCGGTTAAGCTTGATTTCTTAACAGACACTTAAAGGTGTTCTCCAGCCTGTTTGTATACAAACTTGCCTCTCTTCCCGCACTGGTTTCTTGGTGAACACTAACCCAGAGCTGATCATGTGCTGCTTGTATACAGACTGGTGGCAGAAACGATACATCAAAGTAAAGAAGCCTCATCAGCAGGTCTGTAGTGGAGCTGCCCAAGTCTGTGCTGGAATGAAACTACATATAAAGGGGTTTTCTGCACTAAAATATCAGTAACATGACATCCATAGACATCCAGTACCCCCACTGTTAAACTGGACAGCACCGATCTGTGTAGTGGCTAAACCCAATCCCTGCAGTTTAGCTCTCATTCCAATGCCTGGGAAGTGATCTGATGTAACCTGGTCCGACCCCTGCACAGAGAACAGAGTGATCTTCGTTGTGGTTATCTGTGGGAACCCCATCAATCTGATATTGAGGACCCATTCCATGGATATATCTGTAGGATGTATGCTGTTATCCCAGATCACACCTTGTGTCATAATAAATAGCGTAAAACTGCTAGACTTCCACGGAATTCCCTGTGATTTCCATGAGAGCCGTGTCATGTCTGTTCTCTACACATATTTGGCAGTTGTAGGTGAATTCACGTTAGTTTCGTGTTATGATGATGTGGCTTCTTAGACATTTATGTGTACGTCTCTTCTTTTTCAGCACGGCCATCGGCATCAGATGTAAAGACGGCGTTGTGTTCGGGGTAGAGAAGCTTGTGTTATCGAAACTTTATGAAGAAGGGTCTAACAAGCGCATCTTCAATGTGGATCGGCACGTTGGCATGGTAAGGAACATGCGACTTCAGACACCATTCCATACGCTTTATGTGGAGGAGGCAGTGGACACAGAGGTCACCATCAGCAATGTTCCTCCTGGAAATAGAAGAGCCTGCACAATGTCCTGCCGTTCTTTAAAAGGGATTTGAATAAATAATGCAAAATAAGCCAGGCACCGGCTGCTTTCTATATGTATAGATGTAGGGGTAGCCTGTGTCGGGAGTTAGGGTAAAGAGTGAGGTTATTTGTGGTTAGGGAATGTGATGGGGCTCCCTGAAGAGATGTTTTTTAGGGCACTCTGGTAGTTCAGTGTGAGTCTGGCTTCTGAATTAAAGGGCTTGTACCCGCTTATATTATTGGATAGGGGATAATAATCTGATCGGGGGGCCCAAATAATTATGCCTCCTGCTGCTCCATTCACTGTTTCTGGAGCTTTGGCAAATTGTAAAGCGCATAGTGAATGAGAGTGCAGGAGATGCAGAACACTGTGCTGGCTCTTTCTGACACTCCCTTTGGTTTGAATGGAGCAGCAGGACACTTGCTCGCCCCACCGTCAGTTATTTAGAATAGTAGCCCTGTTCTCGTGGTTGGACCTTCCACCAATCTGATAACATCATAACTTGTAAAACCCCTTTAGGAAAATATTGCGGATTGTTTAGTGTTTAGTGAGGTTAAGTAATTTGAGATGTGAGTGAATCAGAGCAGCAATTGGGGTTTTAGAGATTTTTTTTTTTTTTAAAGTGCAAGTGATTGAAGGTAGGATGTAAAGGAGAGGTTGGAGTTAAACACGAGCGCAGCAGGCCGGGTGCCCTGGATTTGTGGGCTGAAAGGGTTTGATCAGTGAGAGGCAGTATTAGAAAGATTCTGCTTCAGGTAGAGGGAGCGCATGGTGTTAGAAACAGCAGAAAGACAATCATTAGTGTTCTGCAGTAAGGCAGGGGTAATGTATAGCCGGGTATCATCAGCGTAGAGATATTGGAAACCAAATCTGCTGATGGTTTGTCTAATGGAGAAAGTGTAAAGGGAGAAGAGGACCTAGGACTGAGCCTTAATGAAAGCCCAACAGTGAGAGGAAGAGATGGATACGGAAAAGGTGAGAGTGCAGTCAGAGAGAAAACCACAAGAGCCCAATGTCCTTTAGGCCAATGGAGTGAAACCTCCCGAGGAGGAGCTGGTGGTCTATAGTATCAAACACTGCCCAAAAGAATGTGGAGAGAATAGTCACCTTTGGATTAATATAATTAAATGCAAGGGATCACACAATTATTGTCTCAAAAAGAAAACTGGTGGAAACTAGAGCAAAATACTCAGTTCCGATCTGACCTACAGGTTGCAATTGGCAGAGTTTGCAGCCATATTCACTAGGAGGCCGGAGGCTCTTGGCGAATACGGTCACAGGAGCTCCAGTCTCCATGAATTCCCCCCGTTGTGCTGTGTCCTCTCCCTAATACTCCTGTTCTGTATAATCCGCAGGCTGTCGCTGGACTCCTGGCAGACGCCCGTTCCTTGGCAGACATTGCTCGAGAGGAAGCTTCCAATTTTAGATCAAACTATGGCTATGACATTCCCTTAAAGGTATGATGGTCCTGAGTGTAGTTTTACCTCACACTGTAGTAAATGTTTTAGCTAATGTAGGTTATTATTGATTCTTCCTAGCATCTTGCAGACAGAGTGGCCATGTATGTACATGCCTATACACTATACAGCGCTGTCAGACCCTTCGGATGCAGGTGAGGAATGCTGCTGTTTGTTTTTAATTCAAACTTTTACGCAGTTCACCATACAGTATAATAAACATGATAAAATGATTCTATGGGTTAGTATGATTAAGGTGATGCCAAACATGTACAGGTTTTCTTAGGTTTTACTACTTTAGCAAATAAAAAACGCCTTTTTTACGGAAGCCAAATTGCCTATGTGTCGCCATATTCTGAGAGCTAGAACTTTATTTTTATTCCTCAGTCAGAGGATAAGGTTTTAGGCTGCGTTTATTGTGGGAAAAGGGTAACGGTTAGATTAGACCTGTTATAGGGTACATCTGACTTTTTGATCGCTTTCTCTTACATTTTTTTTTTTTGGGGGGGTGGGACCTCTAAAGCTGTAAATTTTAATTAGTTTTCATGTTTATTTATTTTCTACCCTTAACAATTCAGGTATAATTCCAGCTTAGTTGGCGCTATGGACACAACAATATCAATTTTGCGGGGGGAGGTGTATGGTTTGTTTGTTTTTAAATCACAAAATATAAATAGATATAGGCAAATGGGTAATTTTTGTGTTGTGCTTTTTTTTTTAAATTTCAAAAACTTTACTTAACTTTATTTATTTTTTTACTCTACCACTGGGGATCCCTTGATCCCTCGTACAATACATTGCAGTACTTCTGTACTGCAATGTATTCTGTCAGTGTTTTACTTGGACTGGGCGTAATAGGCCACCGTACATGGCAGACACAGAGCTCTTTGTCAGACCTCCGACTGCCATGGCAAACCTCCCAGTACACCGCAGCCACATTCATCTCAACTCAAATCCTAGTAGGGGTGCACAGCTCCTGGTGACAGGCGATCTCCCTGCTGTGCATATACAGCAGGAACCAGGTTATATGTAACAGCCTCCTGCTGCGGATTGTGCTGATCCCGAAGAAAATATGGATCGTCCTAATGCAGCAATGGCACGACAATTAGAACAATTTATATCGTCTGGTGTCCTTAACCAGTTAATGTGACGCATCCCTGGCTGCCAGGGACTAGAGGAGCAGCGAGAAGTTAACAGGGCTTATTATCATTGGAGCTCCTGCTCTGGGCCCTGCAATTCTTCCTGTTTAAGGCACTTAAAGAGGACCTGTCACCCAGAAATTTGGCATACTAAAGTAAGCAGCTCCTAGTGCTAAAACAAACCCCGCAGTGTTAGAATGATAGTTATGGAAAACCTCCGATAACACTATCTTAACACTGCGGCGGAGTACAATGTAAACGCTGGAACAGCTCTCAAAGCTGTCCAGTGTATTCATGAGGAGGCCTCTTCCCCGGACCGCCCCCCTCACTCCATAGGCCGGCGGTGACTGCCGCGCGTTTTGCAGCAGTCACCGCCCCCAAACCCACCCACAATCCCTCCCCCTCATGAATACACTGGAACGCTTTGAGAGCGGTCCGGTGTTTACATTTGTACTCCGCCGCAGTGTTGGATAGCGTTATGGAAAACCTCCTATAACGCTATCATTCTAACACTGCGGCTGCAGCTCCTAGTGCCAAATTTCTGGGTGACAGGTCCTCTTTAAAGTTACAATAATTATCTGAATCTCTCCTCTTTCTACTGTATTGATGTTTGCAGGACACCGATACAATTAAAAGCTATAAATTGCTGCTTAAATTGCCGTGTTGGCACTTTGTGATAAATAAGCAGGTTTTTGTTGTAGTTCTCGGTCTTCACCATCACTGGCCTATGGCAGGTTCTGATGTAGCTCCATAAGAAATTGTTGTAGAACCAAATGAATTGTACCTCCTTTACAACATTTTTGTGTTTTTCAGCTTTATGTTGGGCTCTTACAATGAAGATGACGGGGCTCAGTTGTACATGGTTGACCCATCAGGTGTATCTTATGTAAGTTTACAATATTTCTAGTGTGTTTGTGTATAATCCCCAAAATCTACGACTCCTTTTCTATGATGAGGTATTAGTCCCTGCATGCAATTAATAGTCTGCTTGTAAAACTAAGCTCCTGTATGTCATCCTTGTCCACTACTCTCAGCTTTGTGAGTCCAGTTTCAGCTGAAGATTTGGGAGTGATTCCTGTGATTAACTGGAGCAGAAAATGCTGCTGATCGCCTGTGTATTGCACTTACCTCAGTCCATAAAGTCTCGTCTCCTCCCATACACATAAACTGAGCCAGCGTGCATGTCACATATAGTGCAGTTTTATGAGAAGTTTGTGAGTCAATCCACTTATTCTATATAATTCTATATCTGCTATATATTTACTTTCTCCACCCTTCAGGGCTACTGGGGATGTTCTATTGGGAAAGCCAAACAGGCAGCCAAGACAGAGATTGAAAAACTTCAGGTGAGTGTGACATTGATGTAGAGAAGAAGTGGGACCATGAGCTTACTGCCTGTGTGACAGGGCTGCAGAGCCAAACTTCCAACTTCGACTCCTCACTTTCCCCAACTACGACTCGAGCTCCATCAAAATGGTCACCGACTCCACAGTCCCGTTTTTTCCAGGTCACTCTAGGAGTACTGTGATAACTGCAGTCATTCCTTGCCAGTGCCTTATTTCTCTATTCTGTAACAGAGGAGCTTCACTACTGAGCATGTACATAAAGTGCAGCCACATTCATCTCAACTAAAATCCTAGTAGGGTTGCACAGCTCGTGGTGACAGGCCATATATGGCCTGGGAAGCCTTAAAGGAAATCTACCACTTCGGAAGAAACACTCTCCTCCGTCCCTCCTCATTTTGATCCCAGCACTGTCCTCCGCTAGACTCGACACCTAGAAAAAAAAGACTCAGAATTAGGAGTTGTGAGTGCAGCTGAGAAGTCCTCACTTCTCCTTGGTCCTCTCCTGTCGCTCCACTCTGTCCTGACTCCTGACGCTGGTTTTATGCATAGGGTTAAGGACACAGAAAAGAGGGCGCAGGAGTGGTAAGTACTTGTCAGCTGTACTGTACTGTACTGCTCCTGGGTCCTGATGCTGCCGCATACAACCAGCGCGGCACAGAGCAGAGCGGCACATGGAGGAGAGAAGAAGCTGCAGTGTGATGCAGGGAGAAGAGTCAGGAAAGGAGAGGATTATTATTATTTTTTTTATTTTTTGTGGCTTCCTGATTCACATTTATTACCTGGTGTCTTGTTGGAATTAATGTTCTTTTTTCCCTCCCTCTATCAGATGAAGGAAATGACATGTCGGGAAGTAGTAAAAGAAGTAGCAAAAATGTAAGTATGTATTCAAGTATTTGCACCTTTCTGATCGCTGCAGAAGCTGCACACCCCAAATAAATGGCCATCCATGTGTGATCCCCTGACTTCAGCAGTGACAGGGAGACATGGGGCAGAGGACTGCTATATACTGTAATGTCCTAAAGGAAATCTACCACCAGGAGGAAGGATTGTACACCAAATACACTTACATGCTGGTATGTGCCCCCTTTGGCAGGATCCACTCTTCTTTTGGCTTCTTATGCCCTTGTCTTTACAAAAAAAAGCCTTTAAAAAATTATGCAGATGAGTAGCTGTTGATTTTGCCTGGAGCCCCTCAGTTCATTTGCATAATTTAAAAAGCATCTTTTTCATAAAAAATGAGGGCATAAGAATCTAAAAGAATATCCTTTTACTACTTCATCCTAGATTTCTTTTAAAATCTTTCTAAAGACTTTGAAGCGACTAGTCCAGTGTGTGTACTGGATGATTTTACATCATATTATATATCTGAAAGCGCTCATCTATTTGTGTCTCACTGACTGTCTCCGCCAAACCTGCTTATACTTTCCTTGTTATCTGCACTCATTGAGCTTCTGCCTTGTTTCTATCAAGACTAAGTGCAGGAGAAATATCTGAGTGAATAGCAGCTTGGGGAGGATAAGAGCCAAAGTGTAGAAGGAAGCACTCGCCGTCACTAGTTCTATTGATTGATGCAAAGTTATTGTCCATTTGAATTCCATTTGTGTGCGCAGTTCTGTGATTTACCTACAAAGTGTAAGGCCAGATTCTCATCCTTTCTTTTCCTTCCAGTATCTATATAGTCCACGATGAAGTAAAAGATAAAGCATTTGAGCTGGAGCTGAGCTGGGTTGGAGAAGGTAAGTGTTGTCCTGGCTGCTACTTCTGGAGTCTGATAACTACTAGAATGTACGAAGCCCCATGAGGCTGCTGCTGCTGTCTTGTATATCATACAATGTATTGGACATTTTGTGAGTGTAGAACAAGAAAAGCAATGGTCTGAATATCCGCATCACACAGGAAAGTAAAATTCTTTTTTTATTTTTCAGTCACTAATGGAAAACATGAAATCGTACCTAAAGAGATCAGAGAAGAAGCAGAAAAATATGCAAAGGTAAGATGTCCATGTAGTATAGTAGTAACCCAGGGTATAGCGTCTGTGTGCCAGGTCTAACCCCCTCATTCTCTCTGGCAGGAATCTCTAGAGGAAGAGGACGACTCTGACGATGACAACATGTAATTTCATTTCTATTGTTTCCGCTCGATTATTTCAACCTTGACTCCAATTACTGTTTTTATATGTATGTATGGACCTGAACATGTAGCGACTGGCAATAAAACCACTGGTTACACGGCTTGTCGCTGAATCTCTTGTACTGATCACTAGTCGTCATCCTGTGGATAAAAGGTAAAACTGTCTGCCTTATTTTATCCCATTTTCCAATATTCATTTGATGGGTTGTCCATGATTAGAATCTGTCACACCGATCAGTGCATTACTGTCAGCACACGGGGTAGAACATGTCTTGTGTGTAAGGTGACCTTTGCGGCTAGGCATGCAACCTATTTGAGACCATTTGGACTGTGGTTTCCAGCATTGGGTTCAGATAAGCTGATGATCCCCATGTTCTTCATATCGATGGATGACAATTATTAACTATATCAGTAGTATCCATCATGTGGCACTCAAGCTCTGGAAGACATTGCCGAGTTGTTGTGTGCTCAGCCATGCAGCGATGGGATGGTGGGATGTGTAACATGGACATTGAAATGCAGGTTTGTTTTGCAGCACAAAATGCAGAGTTCCTTTTTTCCAACAAACGAGGAGCATTGAACTGTAATAATAATCACAGTGGGGAAGCAGGGACTCCTTGCATCATATTACTAGATCTATCCCCAGTGTGCTTAGTCCATTGCATGGCCCTTGATTTCTGGAGTGTGAACCTGCCCTAAGGCTTATTGTATACCAGTGACTATAATGGGGTCTGTTGGACCTCCACATCTTTATAGCAGATGTGACGTTTAAAAAAAAAAATAATAATAATAACCCTACTGCAGGATATTTAAAGCAGATGTCACCTTCACACCGTATTCATTGTATGTACTGGCAATGGTACACTGATCTGAAGACCTTGATTCACCCTACAGGGATCAAAGTAGTTACTGTTCAGATTAGGGATGGGTACAATCCCATCCTATAGCATAGTGTATGCCATATGCCACATCATTCTGTGTGTATGAACACCATTTAGCAATGACTTCAACTACTTGCCTTACAATAGTAGATATTTGGGTGGAGGCCAGTAATCCAGTTCCCAGCAGTGGCCACTAGGTGGTGCTACCTCCCTGTCAGTGGGGCATCACGCTGTGTGGGTGTGGAAGACTTGTCTCAGAACCCGCTGGCTTTGTGCCAATGTTGCTGTTTGTTCTGCACTAGTGGGGGAGGAGGCGGATGAGAGGCCATTACAGCTAAACTATGACTACTGCACACGTCCAATCATTATAAATACTATTGGGATATGTAGTAGGACCAAGGGGTTCCACTCCCCCCCAGGTACCCTACTGTCATGCCATGGGCATTACTACAGAGTGTAAAGATTTCCTAGCATGTAAATGGCAGGGATCTCATTTTCACATGCCAGGAAGGAAGCCGGCACCATAGGTTACATAACACAGCTGTTTCTCTAGAACTGGGGATTGTTCTGTCTTCAAGGTGCCCACAATACTGATTTATGCCGATGTGCAATTTTTACAATCACCAAGGGAATACGTTAGAACGGCTGGAAACTTTTAATGTAACTTCATTAAAAAAAAGTTGCATGATGGGAAGTAAAGGGGTTTTACAAAACACATTGAAAAAATTTCCAATAAAATTGGAAAATTACCTCCTTAGTGTATGTCCAGCGGTGGGACTCAGATTGTAGAAGGAGGCCATGATTGGTCTGTAGGGTGACAGGGGGCAGTGTGTGTGCGCACCTAGTGTCCGCTACCCACACCAGTGATGGTCTGCGTTGTGCAATGTGCTGCAGAGTAGTGAAAAACTTGTAGGTGCAAGGATTTATCAAGGGGACTTCCTTTTTAATGGGCTTTTAATAATTGCTTTTTTTAAACCAGACCAGACCAATGGTTCATGTACATCCTTAAACTGCATTGTGATGAATTGTCTTAATTCATTTTATTAAATTCAAGTAAAAAAGACCACTACAAAAATGAAAATACACAACAGAATAAATTGTTTCCACAGATCCATTTGATGTACCACAAAAAACATTGTTTTCAAAATGATTTCATATGACATCCTGACATAATACTGATGTAGTTTCATATAAAAGTGCTAATGCCAGTGCATTTATGTGCTTAAAGGGAACCTACCACCACGATTCTACCTATAAAAGGTAGATCGGGTGGTAGGTGGATGTAAGGGACGTGAGGAGAGCTCTTTTTAGAGCTAATCCTCACGTCCCCGCTAACTTTTAATAAACTTCATTCCCTTAATATGTAAATTTAGTTATGCGGCTACTGGGACGTGGAGTAGCCGGGCACAAGGCTACACAGTGCGGCTACTCCACGCCCCAGTAGCCACGTTACTCCTCCTACCCTGTTGTGTGCGGCGCGCAGCATCCGACAAGCCGGAGTTCTGCGCATGCGCAGTAGCTCCGGCGTCTGAGCTGTGGCTGCTCAGCCGCGGGCCTGCGTCAGTACGCCAGGATTATCAATACATATGACTCAAAAAAACAAATAAACCCTACATAAGGGTAGGCTCGGGTTACTATTAATTTTCCCAGCAAAGATCTCTTTTGAATCCACTTACTCATAATGTATAAATGTTTGAGCGAGGGTGCGCTGCCCCGACACGCGTTTTGCGTATCCCTGCTTCCTCAGGAAGGCCTGTGAGGGGCGTCTAGTTTAAAATTGCTGCTGGAGTGGGTTTCAAATAAGGTGAATTTACCTTAGAGATAAGTTAGTTATTTTGTGCTGCCTATTTGGTTTGGTTTTAACAATTGCTGTTGTAGGCCACCAGATTTAATAACTCGGCCCTGGTAAGTTGTATACATACTGGATTTTCATGCACCGACACAAATTTTAAAGAGAGCCTACCACCACGATTCTACCTATAAAGGTAGAGCGGGTGGTAGGTGGATGTATTGGACGAGAGCCCTTTTTAGAGCTAATCCTAACGTCCCCGCTATCTTAAAACTTTAATACCCTAATATGTAAATTTTCTTAAGCGGCTACTGGGGAGTGGAGTAGCCGGACATGAGAAAAGAGGCGACTGGGGCGTGGAGTAGCCGCGACGTGTAGCCTCATGTCCGGCTACTCCACTCTTTTCATTTTCAGGTGATTTTTTTTTTTTTTTTTTAGTGGGGCAGGTTCAGCCCCACTAAGGAGAGAATGTTCAGTCTTTAAAATAAGAACTCTCAGTTCTGAAGATACCTATTGTAGGCATGATGTCTGTACAGACCTGAAAAGCAGGGACTCAGATGTGGCTGTGTGAAAAGGTCCCTTCCTGTATTGGCACAGTAAACACCAAACCAATGTAGGTCAAACTGCACAAATTCTCCAGAACATGTGAAGCTGTTGCTCTGCATTTTGCCTTCTCCCGGGTTAGAGCATGTTACGTGCACAGGGGTGTGACATGAGTGAACAGTCGTGTCATATTACATGTGCGGAGCAGCGTGCTGTGATACTACACCCAGGTATGTTACTTACTATGACAGCCAGACAAGCAGCAAGGTTTCTGCTCTTCCGATTGCTCAGCTATCGGCTTTCTCTGCACAAAAAGACGTGGAAGGAAACTGGAGAACTGGGTGTTTTGTAGGTTACAGTCTGGCTGCAGCTTTCATAGGTGTCAGACGACAGCATGTATGTCATCAAAAAGGTACAATATGAACATAGCTTTAGATGTATGGGTGGCTTCCTTTCAAGGGTTCACCCAGAAGTTAGAACATGATAGACAGCCCTGTCATGTACACATGCCACAGCGAAGCCTATGGAAAAGTGCAGACAAAGGCAAACTCTTCCGTTTACTGTTCCACCAGGTGTATATATAATTCCAGACTGTAAGCTCTTGGGAGCAGTGCTGTGGAATATGACGGCACAATCTAAAGATTTACTATAGGTTTAGTGTCTACATTAGGGATCTGCATCCATATCCTATGGCAACTATAACTGTTTTCCTTAAAGAATCAATGTATTAAACCCATGGATCCGAAATACAGGATTATGAAAACCTTTCACACCCCATGATGGCCATTACAGCTGCACCCCCACCAAAATTAATAGGGGTGCATAAAGTGGAAGAGCCATTTCCTTGGAAGGTACAATGTTATGCAGCAGTGCAGCCTTAGGCTAGGGCCCATCCTCCTTGCTTGCTGTGTGCATACTTCACAGGCTTACTAAACGCTGTACAGCAATCCTGGCACAGAATCTATGAGTAAACTGGGCACCTTCCGCGTTGCTCACGTGGAGCTTTTAAAACAAGTCCATTTATTACATACAGGTTTGAGGTCTGAGTGTCAAATGATGAAACACAACATATGATAATAAGACAAGCTCTTGGCTATTACTATGAAAGGTTATCATCCATGATGGGAAGTTCCCAGGCACCAGCCTCTCCAAAAGAAACTTTATAGCGCACAAAACGCATTCAAAGTCTATTTTCTAGTCCCTGTATTTGCGAGTAAGGTAGGTCCCCATAAATTTCTATGGGTGCATACAAACAAAGATTTCAGCCTCATGAGAAAACTTGTATTCATCCTGAATCATTTAGCAGCGTCCTGCAAAAAGAGATGGCATGTAGCCCATTTTTGCAGATGATGAATGAACCCCCACCAAATATAAATAATGGACCTAGAAGGAGGGGAGGGGGGGGGGGGGTTTGCAAGAAAAGTGTCTAAGGCTACATTCACACGAACGTATGGGGAACAATTATATATGGCCCGCATACACTATGGGCTCACAGCCCTGTACTGATGCAGTACAGTGCAGCTCCATAGCCTGTAGAAAGATATGACATGTCCTATCTGTCTACGTAATACGGCGCCATGAGCTGTATACTCCTCTGGAGAGGGGTGGGGGGTGAGCTGCGCTCATCCCCCTGCTCCTCTCCGCAGCGCTGATGTATGCCCACTGTATTACGGTACGGCAGGCATACATCGTGTGAATGTAGCCTAAGGGTAATATCTAAAACAAAAATGTAAGCAAATGTATCACATGCAAGTTGTATGCAGCAACAGCCGTCACACTGCCTTACTAGGACCGGGATTTCACATCAGTATTTGTAAGCCAAACGCCAGGAATCTACATGGAAAAGGAAAGTCTTCCACATTTTTACTTCTATTATGGATTAAAAAAAACCCAAACAAACAATCATTTACACAGACTAAAAAGAGGAAAAAGTTAGAGATGTCCTGTAACTACTTTTGGAGAGTAGTCAGGACTACACATCAGCAGATATCGGTATAGAGCAGGGATGGCTAACCTATGGCACCAGGTATCTTCCAGACAGCCCAGGACTTGCTGTGCACAGAGGTATCTTAAAGTTACAGCTCTACCTGGGACTATTTTCTGCTTTATTGGTGTCCCCAGATGCTGGTATCAATGAAAACTGTGACAGAAAAGGGAGTATAAATCAAATTAAATTTCTGTGCTGGCACTTTGCGATAAATAAGCGGGTCTTTGATGTAGTTTGGGCACTCGGTCTCTAAAAGGTTTGCCATCACTGGTATAGAGTGACGTGGGAAGCTCACATGACCCCACCACCAGACATAATACACACCCACAAGTGCTAATTGTGCTGGGTTTTAGTTTTATAAGAACATCTTGTTACTTATGGACCATCAGAGTGACAGACACAGCACTCGCTGGGATAGGTGCTGCTGTAAGACACCTAGCATAGTCATTACATAGTAAAGCATTGCTGTATGTGTGCACCAGCCTACATTACTCAATAAGGGTGTGATCGCCTGAAGGTGTCTGGGGGCGTAGACGCGATACAAAGAAACAACGTAAAATCCACACTATGTTACTACTCGCCAAACCACATACCAGAGAGAACTGCAGGAGAATGTCACAATGTTTAGACAACGGCACAGGATCTGCTCGGAGGCACGTGACTCCACGGGAAAGCTCTGGTATTGGAACAATGTCACTGGGTAAATACCACATGACAGACAAGCTACAATCCAACATCCTACAAAATAGATTTACCTTCAGGATGGCACCAGACTCATGCAGACAACTGTATATATGGCGGCCAGACCTGGCTGCACAAACAGCACTCAGCTCATGGCCATTACTGATCTGCATTATGTGCAGTCACATTGCGGGGAGCACACGAGGTCTCACCTTACAGCAACATTGTGCCTCGGTTTATATAGCAGGTCCTATTCTTACCCAGATTTACAGAACAACCAGCATGTGCTCCATGTGCTTATCGTGGGCTTCAGGGGAAGTGTGTGGCCCATTGGAGATGGTCACTTCTAAATACACTGTACATACAGTCTGAGGTGCATTATAGAACATACTGCTGAACTAAGGCATGGATATTTCTTTGAGGTAGAACATGTGTAACAAGTAGAGTTGAAATTCAGCTGTGTACACATCCCCTTCAGAGCGCTATATACCACATTAGTTTATTTTAGCAGGACCCACCAACTATTTATTGGGCCTCCATGTTCCCCCCCCCACCCCCCAAACATGCCTGTCCATTTTCAAGATGATAAGCCACTGCCAGTTGTCTGGCATAGATAACACATGCGTGCTGTCTGGCATGTGTAGGGGGAGGGGGTTGCGAGAGATAGTAGCCTGCACATAACTATGTAATGTGAATAGATAGCACAAGCGCTAAGGTGACCATTCACGTGTCAGAGGATTTGGGGAGGATGCTTTACACAACTGCGCTCTGTGGCCAGATTTCACAGACCGATTACAGTCCCTGGAACCCAAGCCTTATAGTGATACATGATACAAGGAGTCCCTTCTTCCCGTTTGTATCACACTCACCTCTGCACTGTAGTCAGTCCATGAAGTCTGGTGAGCTCGTGGTTTGATTCATATGACCAGTCATATGCTGCTGGCCTTAAGCCAACCCCTTTAATAAAAATGTGACGCAAGGAAGCCCTTGCACTGTGAAGTGGATGAGGCTTGCATATGAATGCTGAGGCCACTGGTTATACAACAATGTGGCAGAGGTGAAGCATAAGTCTGTATTGTGGGATGATGCAATTTGTGAAGTTCTGGTCTTCAGTAGTATACAAAACAATTTACCATTCATTACAGGAAGGAGGACTAAGCAGAAGGTACAGACAGTCACCTGTTCTTTTCACTGCACCAAGTGTCCTTACATGACCCAGGGTCAGCTAATAAGCAGCTGCTTACAGCATACAAGACGGGGGCGAGAGTCCAGCAGTCGCCACTAGCACAAGGCACAGAGAAGCTTCCTCCAGCTATAAATAGTCCTCTCATCCCTGTAGTAGCTGAAGCCTCCTCTCCTAGGAAGCAAGGTGGAGCTATGGAGGCCCCCTGTAGGGACAACGCAAGCATTACCATAGCAACAGCTAAAGCCGTGTAAAGAGCCTCGCTAACGGAGGAAGACGGCAGCTCCAGTCACTACATGCACCAAAATAAATAAATAAATGAGCAGGATATTACTACAGGCGGTCCCCTACTTAACACCCGACCCCTAGTTACACACACACACACACACACACACTTCTGGATGTTGGTAATTTACTGTACTTTAACCTTCGGCTACAATAAACAGCTGTTACAGTGTCACAGGTGTCTAAGTTTTATTGTTAATCCTGGTTATGACATATATACTGCCAGTACTGTATTCCTGGCACTGCACTAAGAAGATCTTCATAATCTCATAAAAGATCATCATTGTAGAATTTTGTATTTCATGCAGATTCCACATCTCTGCTATATCTATACATCTATATCTCAGCAGACCTATTCTAGCAACAACGTGCCCAGATACAATTATATCCGAGTCATAAACCACTTCCCGAGATAAAGGATATAGCCAACTACAGCCAGAGAACGAGCTACGCAATTACATCCTGGGACTAGTAATACAGCTACATCCACGTCACCTAAGAAGCCTTCCGTATAACACATGGAGGATTACTACGGAGAAACCTTCCTAGACTGTACCTTGTACGCCATTTCCGGAATGTTTTTACATAAAACACAAGTCTCATGAGGCCAAACACAGGATGGCAGGGTAATGCTTTACTTCCAGTTAACCCCTGAAGCTCAGCTTTGTGAAATGCAGCAGATATTAACCCCTTAAGGACGCAGCCTGTTTGCAGGTTAAGGCTCGCAACTTTTTTTTAAAATTTGACCAGTGTCTCTTCCTGTCGTAATAACTTTTGAACGCTGTTACTTATCAAAGCGATTCTGAGATTGTTTTTTCCCCACATGTTGTACTTCATTTTAGTGGTAAATTTTGGCTGATAAGTTTTGCGTTTATTTACAAAAAAAAAAATGATGAATTTTTAGAAAAATTTGCCATTTTCGAAATTCAAAATCACCGCGTTTTCAGGCAGATAGATTTACCACCTAAATAACATTTCCCATTTGTCTACTTTACATTTTCATAATTTTTGAAATGTTTGGATAATTTATTTTGACGTCACGCGGCCTACAAATCGAATAGCGATTTTCCGTATTTTCGGAATTGACTATTTTGGGGATAAATACTGTTTGAAATCAAATTTTACATATTTAGCAACAAAACCCCCTATATAACCAACCCATTTTCAAATCTGCACTCCACAAACTATCAGAAACAGCATTTACAAAGATTGTTAACCCCTTGAGATCTTCATAGTAATTGAATCAAAATGGCGGTGAAATTTAGAATGGTCAAATTTTGTCGGTTATACGTTCATTTAGCCCTAAAATTTACACATTTCCAAAAGATAAAAAGAGAAAATCCACCATACAATTTGTTCTACAATTTCTCCTGAGTGCAGCGACCCCCCACACGTGGCCGTTACTTGTGTTATGGGGGCACAGCGAGGCGCAGAAGGGAAGGAGCGCCCTGCAGCTGCCAGGATTTTAGTTTCCTCGGTGCCCCCTTTTGAAGGCTATAAAATTTTCGCTTTTCCGTTATTTGGGCCATGTGACGGCATTTTTGTTGCGGGACGAGATGCTTTTTCCAGTGTTACTATTTTGGGGTTGGTATCACCTATTGTTGAAAATTTTGGAACTTTTTTGAGGTCATGAGTAGAAAAGCATCAGTTCTGTACTGGATTTTTTACTTTTTTTTTTTTCGTGTACACCGTATAGCCTAATAATCCTGTTATCTTTATTCTATGGGTCGATACGATTACGGGGATACCAGACATGAATATTTTTTCTTATGTTTTACTAAATTTGCCAAATAAAACCCTAATGTGGGGAAAAATCTATCATTTTTGCATCGCTGTCTTCCAAGTGGCATAACATTGTTACGTTTTTGGCTACAGAGCTGGTCGATGGCTTGTTTTTTGCGGGACATGTTGTTCTTTGCAACAATATCATTCTGGAGTACATATGTTTTGTTGATCACTTTTTATTGCATTTTTAGTGGGATATAATAGGTAAAAATCATAATTTTTGGCGGGTTTTTGACGTTTTTTTTTTATGGCGTTCATCATATGGGTTCAATAGTTATTTAGTTTTATTCTATGGATTGTTACGGACGCGGTGATACTATATATGTGGGGTTTGTGTTATGATTTAGACTGAGCGTTATACGTCTCTTTATATGTTTTGGGGCTTATGGGCATTTTTAGTGATTTATAAAGTAATTTTTTATTGAAAAACATTATTTTGTACATTTTTTTACATGATCCACCATGGGATATGAACAAGCAATCATCTGATTGCTTGTTCTTGATAATACTCTGCAATACTAATGTATTGCAGGGTATTATCAGTGCCAGCCTATGCAGATGCATAGGCTGACACTTTGCCTTTAAGATGACGTCACAGACGCCATCTTAAAGGTAAACCCTCCAGGCTTCTCTGGGGTCCCGATCGGACCCCAGAGGAGCCAAAACAGCGATCGGCCCCCCGAAAACGGTGCAGGGGGGCCGATCGTGGGGTAAAGACCCCCAGAAGGCATGTTAAATGCCGCGGTCGCGTTGACTGCGGCATTTAACGGGTTAAACACCCACGATCGTAGCCCACTCCGACCGCGGGTGTTAGCCGGGGATGTCAGCGGTAGATTACCGCTGAAATCCCGCGGCTAACGATGCCGGTTCGGCTGCTATGCAGTACAGCTACGGCGCAGAGCGCTAAGGGGTTAAGAAGCTGACAGTTCAATAAGTGTTTATTAGACCAAGTTCTTAGGCTACATTCACATGATGTATGCCCGCCGTACCATAGTATGGCGGGCATACATCGGTGGCGCCCCTCTCCATAATTAGACACGTCCCATCCTTCTACAGGTTACGGAACGCTGACGCACATATGCTGTTAGGCCATAGAAGTGTATGGAGGATGTATATACGTTCCCCATACGTTCGTGTGAATGTAGCCTTAGTTGGCGTTTCTCTTAGACTTGGCCCCGTAAGTCTGCAGCACTGGCAGTAAAGTGAGTTATATTGTCCGCACTGTGCTGGAAGAGCAAACAAGACTGGGGTTACCAGGTTTACAGACGAGCTGATTAACTCCTCGGCTGCTGGTTTCGGGTACATTGAAGGCTTCCTTTTCATTGCAGGCAAGCTGAAAGTGTTCACATGCTCATATCTGTGCAGCAAATTTCTTTTGTCGAATTAAGGATGTTAAAGGGATTGGCTACTTTTGCTCATGTAATGTGTGTACGAGTTCAGTGGCTTCACTTTACAGAAATTCCTGACCATAAAACGGCTGTGGTCTTTTACCTCAAGAAAGTAGTGCTGAACTTTAAATAGATGTAGATTGGTAAATTATCTAACATCCTGGCCACCCCCAAACTACAAAAAACATGAAGTACGATGGCCATCCCCTTTAAGGAGAAAGCAGACAGACCGCCTGTGAGCCAGGAGCAGCAAAAACCCATAACACAGCTTGTGACCAAAAATATGCCAACACACGCAAAACCTCTACGTCTATTCTAATTCTGACCATAGCGTAGTAACGTCAGCCCAATCTTACACATCAGGGTATGGTCACACGCTTACTTTTTGGCTACGCCTGTTTTAACTGGCGAACAAAGAACTTTTACTGTGGAGAGAGGAATGACAGGAAAAACAAACCCAAGATCAGTCCCATGGACAGGTCAAAGAGCAGATCGGACACTAAACACTTTCATTTACAAATGTTATTTATCCTCTCCAGGAGGAACCAAAATGTCAGGCTGCCCTTTCATTATTAAGAAAATAGACTGGTAACCTGTAATACAGAGCGGAGCTATGGAAAGCTGAACATTTAGAAGCCGTCACATTAATAAGTCAGATGTGTTCTGTCTCCTTAATGTGGAGCTTACAGGTTACATGTAAAACTACATTCACCGACTTCCTGACTATACAAGAAGGTAAATGTCCAACCACTGCTTAAACAAAAAGTGGTTGGTGTAAACTTATTAAGAGTCAATCTACGCATCATTTTTTTCCGCCAAACTCAGACAAGGCTGCTCTTCACTTTATGCAGTTTAACAATAAATGTGCACCATAACGGTAAAGGGGTTGTCCGAGAGTTCTGGAAAAAAACCACACTAAAAAGGTGGCAGGAGGGGCTGCTAAAAAAAAAAAAAAACAAAGAAAAAAAAAAACCAAAGATCCGGCCAGACACGACAACCATCCGGGCTGCATTCACAATGCTGTGAATAGGGACGGGTAGGCGTGGCTGGTGGCTGGCCAGAAGCTGAATCCAGCGACAGCAGCACTGGACACCGGAGGGTGCCAGAAGGCAAGTAGATCTTTATTTTTTAAGCAGCCCCTCCGGCCACCTTTAGTTTTTTTTTTCAGAACTCGGACAACCCCTTTAATTCTCCTGACATATCCTTCATATTTCATATCCTTCCTGACATATTTCAACAAAATACCACAGCACTCAGACATATAGTTACCCCCTTTATCGCTACAAGTTATTCTGGGAGCTTTCAAGCATCCGGAACGCATCATGAAATACATATGGGAAGTGATGCAACTACAAGATAAACAGAGCTGCTCCATGACTGTAGATCATACTGAAGTGGTAACTAATGCAAGATCTGGTGATGTGGATCAATGTATTGTTAAAATGGATTATAAGGTCACATCAAATGTGCATTTAATCAGTCTAATTTATGATGCCATTTTAATCATGTATGTGTTGAGTGAGACTATATATGGAAGGGTTAGGGAAAGGGAACACACAACTATGAATTTTAGCTAGGAACCTAACCTGCTCATTGGTTAAAGGAAATCTACCGTCTGGAATTTACTTAGCGATGTAGATCCAGTGGCAAATCTCCAAGCGCAGGATGATCAAGGCAGTGCGTTTCATATTGCCGTTTATCTCGCCCTTTGCCTGCGCAGACCATCCCTAAAGCCACTGGGTGCAACGGCTTCGAACATCTCAGATATAAAACCCATTAACCCAGGAGCTCACAGGGTATTACACCAAGTAGCCCCTGCAGCACATTAGCATATCATAAAAGATCATTTTTAAAGGACAAAGGAGGCCATAAACTGCTATACGAAACTAACTTTGCCAAATAGATTTGAGATTGTAGATTTTCTTTAAAAGGGGCTTTGAAATAAAGGTTTCTCTTTTTTATTATCCTAGACAACCCCTTTAAAAAGTAAACCAGTCACATTTCTCGAGAAAGTAATGGGGAGCGAACCCTCCACAACAGAACCTGCTGTCACATTCTTAGAATTACAAAGCTGCAGTATTTTCCAGCCAGCTGAGAGGTGATCCCAGGAGCTGGGACTACATGTTGTATGTACACAGTTTATAAAGACAGTCCTGCCTTCAGCGTGCGCTCTTCAAGGATCTACAAGCTCTTGACATCACCACATCAGAATTTCCTCCAGTGTCAGACGCACATGGCGGCATCTCGACAGATTTATAGCGAAGCATAGTGAAAGACTTACATCTAACCCCCAGCATTTTCATTGGATTTTGTATCAACAATCCGCTGCAACAAAGGCTGAGCTTCAGGACTCCCACCAATCTTTTGCTGGCCTTAGAGCTGCACCACACGGAAAAACAAGAACAGGGATCTAAACAGTTATTATTCTGGCAAACCCTGGTCCACATTGAGAGTTATATTACCTGACTTTATGATAAATACACTTTAGTCTTAATTTCTATTGAGGCAGGTTGTTAAACTCATTTTCAGCACATCAGAATAGTCAGCTTTTTATAGCCAGTCACCCCCCTGGTGCACACACAGCGTATAACCCCATGCTTACGTCTACACAGTGACCAAGAGTGAGTGAGAAAGCTTCCACGTGACAAAATGCATCATTAATCCAGAAGGTGACAAGTCACAATAACTTCATACACACCAGTTGTTGTGGTTAAAAGGATTTTAACTTTATTTGATTATTAAAAATATCACATATACAGAACTTTTCAATTCCTACCACTACTCTACTGCAGCCAACTCCCAACCTTGGGGATCGCCATGGTCTACACAAAGAAGCTTCATCTCAAGTAACAGGACTATTCTACATAATTCCCATTTAGATAGAGTAAAGTATACATTGTAACTATATTTAGACATTCACATTAGAAAAGCCAACTTCTGACTAGTAAGGATTATTCACTATGTAAAGGCTTTGTTTGGATGTTTCTTGCTTACGGTAAATAGATCCCAAGCAGGAACACAATCCAAAGCCACGTCTGTACATCCTATAAGACTCTTAGCAGGTTTTACCTGACCTCTGAAAGACGACAAGCATCTATGTGTGCATCAGACGAAGAGGACACTCCTTCTCATCTTCTCCAAGCCATTCCTACAGAGGTAGACATATTGGAATAAATTCTAGAATACATTACAGAACTGGCTGACAGCACATCATTACATTGCATGTAGCTCTTACACAGGATTTATTATTTTCCAGAGATTTAACAGAAGTGTCTGGAGGTAAAACTATTCTAGTTGTCCATGGAAACCAATCAGAGTTCAGCTTCAATTTTATAAACTGCTGTGGGAATATGAAAGCTCATCTCTGATTGGTTGTAATGGGCAACTAGAACAGTTCCGCTATCAGACTTCTGATATCTCCATTCTCTGGTCCTTCATCTTTTGTGAACTTTACCTTTCGGGACAATGCCAACATTCACCTAATGCCTGGGAAATATCAGAAAATGCATCAGTCTAAAATAAGTGGATGTCTAACAAGCCTGACTCCTAAGGTTTTAGATTAGCTTTTACATATTAAACTTTATGATTGATCACAGTTACAGTCCCTTTATTTGTCAAATGTAAAGATCTTTGACCACCTCCAAAGCAAATTCAAGGTAAAGAGTAGTAATATTTATAGAATACCAGTCACTAAACTGTTAGCAGGACCCCTTACACAACTGGTCACTACAGTGTTGGTCTACTGGGAATGCATCGGCTTAAACAATTGAAAAAAAGTCTCAATTGGCGCTCATTATTAAAACAGAACCCGCCTGTGTAAGAGCCCTTGGGGCGTATTCACGTGGTGTAATGACAATTATATTTTTTGCTGGAAAATTGAGTTTAAGATCCATTATGCAACGCGGATATGGTCTAAGAAAAGAAGTCCATTGGAAAATGTCCCTCACTCCCATTGTTCCATATGACAATTTTTACTCCAATGTAATATATCTGCATATGTCCCCAATAATTTGTAAAGAGCTGCAAAATATGAATGTGCTATATAGATATTATGCCAAAATACTCTTGTACCTCTAAATGACATAACTAAGGGCATCCTCAGAATACCTCAGGCCTATAATGGCAAGAATTATATAATAGAACGAGAATTACAGGATATTTTTCTAGAATGTCAGATATTTTTCAAGTATTAAAAAAAAATGTAAAGTAGCCAAGTAACATTGTTTTATTCAATGTATGATAAAATGAGCAGCGGTCGGCATTCTGAAGATTCTCGCTTACGATCAATATATTAAGATCATAACTGAAAGTTTTATCACTACACTATTTCCATCTAACACACCAAATATACCTGCAGGGGGAGCAATCCAAAATGTTTGTTCAAGCGACCAACAGCACTCACTATCCAGACCTCACATTTTCACGTGCAGACGAGTATTGGCTTTACGGTAGTAACCGCGCTGCGGAGCAATGACAGCCAAGTCTCATGGTAGTGTCCTTGTGTGTGGAGACCCTCACCTTGTTGAGGTCCTCACTCTAAGGGGAAGCAAATTTTTACCTGAAAAAAAAACAAAACAAAAAAAAACACTGACTTAATATACATAGATCCTAAACTGTACATAGAACGCTCACAATCCAACAATGCATATAGTAAAACCACAACGCAGGAAATTCAATGAGCTGAACTTAGCAATAGAAGTTTGCTGCCTCCTGAAAATTAACTAGAAAAAAAAAAAATAAAGCTGTACAGGCCAGGGCACCTTCTCTACAGGAATTTTATAAAAAGCTAGTAGTTATATACACACCTTGCCCCCCCCCCCCCCTATTTTTATTTAAACAAACACACCAATATATACACATTTCTAATTAAGGTCACATATGACAACATGCCACCAACAGTCCTAGGTATTGTCCTCCTTAACAGGGCTACTCCCTATTCCCACTTTGGGCACAACTGTCCATTGCCACAACATAACATAACCAGCTCTAACTTGGAGCGAGGCTCCCCCACCCTTGGTGGCCTCATATCTCTCTCCATTCTGCATGGAGCACCCATGACTAAGGTTTGTACAAGTCTGTATTTAGGTCCCTGGCCTAAAATGTTTTTCCTAGGTAATACTGTAACGCTGACAATGTTAATATTACAGTCACACACCCATCTTTGAGGTCCCCTTGCCCCACAGGTTTTCACTAGGCTGTAGTATTGAAGCTTGAGCTATTAGTGGGTGCAATGTAATAGGATTGTCACTGCTCTAGCGCCTAGGAAACAAAATCCCTCTGGGGAAGCTCCGAGACAGCAGATAGGAAAGTATGCGGCCATGTTATTTTTAGTAATGTGCCTCTTGGGTTAAAGGGGTGTTCAGCCTTGTAGGTTAGATTAAAACAGAAGTGTAAATATAGTTTACAACAAAAATATAATTAACAGCACTTGCCTCAGCTTCCTCCTGGTGATCTGGTGCTGCCAGGTATTTGCTTATGACTTGTCAGCAGTGGGCTAAAGCAATGCTATGTGAGCCGAGACCACCCAGACAGGTGTGCAGGTAACTGGGAGAAAGCAGAGAATACCGTTTCATTTGTGTTTTGGCACATAAAAAAGGACACCTACCATCAGGAATCTACTCATTACGGTAGGTTCCCTTTCATAACCTAAACCATAATCTATCCTTTCCTAACCATATAACAAGGTCTAACCTCAGTGGTGGCCAACCTATGGCACGGGTACCTATGGCACTCAGAGCCCTTTCTGTGGGCACCCAGGCCTTCACCCCAACACAGAGTTTGCTAAATATGCCTCAATGCTTTCTCCTGTGGTCCAATACAGCCCAGGACATGCCATGCTCAGAGCTATTTTAAAGCAACTTCCTTGGTTGCCAGTACTATAGGAGGAGCGGGAAAGTGTGGATAGAGATGGATTGTCAATGGAGCTCCTGCTCCGAGTTACCTGGAGAAAAGCTACAATCCAATGTTCTCCATCTTTCTATTGTATTGGTGTCCTCAGGATGCCAATATGATTAAAACCGGTTTTTACAGCAGGGATCAATAAGATACTGCTTATATTGTCATGTTGGCACTTTGCAACATATATGTGGGTTTTGGTTGTAGCTTGGGCACTCTGTCTCCAAAAGGTTCGCCATCACTGGTCTATCTAATATACAAGTTTTTCGAAGGGCATTGAGTAGCTTCTCTAGAGTGGGAGCAAAGCCCACTCCACGCCCTAGTAACCTCTGCTGTCACTTCCTTCTGCTGCACCTGTCGTTTATATATCTGCCAGCACCTTCAGGTAGTATTCAAAATATCTTTAAAATTCCCTCCAATATGCTAGATCTCCTCTGAAAAATAAGCAGAAGAGAGTCATTTTTGCATACGATGAGCCAAGTTTAGAATCTGCAGGGCATTGGCTCTTCAGACTCCTACCTGCGGTTCTATGGTACCTAGAAACTTGCTTTTGATGTCAAGTTGAATATCAGAATCTCATCTTTCAGACAAAGATGCAGATAAAGGTTTTCTACCACCAGTCTGATGGTAGACTAGTAGAACTAACATGTGGGATGTCAGTCACAGGTACTGGAACGGAGCAGCATGACTGTCAAGAAAAAATGTACGCCACCTGAGCGCCTCTAGGCAGCGTCATCTTGTAATCTATACATGTCCCGCCCAAGGAGTATGCAGAAAGCTGACGCCTTGCACTCTCCAAGCTTTGGGCGGGACTATGATGGCATCATAGTATCATAGTTTATACGGTTGAAAGACGACATGTCCATCAAGTTCAACCAAGGAAGGGAAGGGATTGGATGAGGAAGAGATTTAGGGGAAACAAATCTATATAACATAACAGTCATTGTTATTTGGGTGTAAAAAAGGCACCTAGACCCTTGAACCTCTCTGCTGTCCCTGCTGTGACCAGCATCTGAGGCAGGCTACTCCACAGATTGACAGTTCTTATAGTAAAAAAGTCCTGTTGCCTCTGGTGGAAACCCACCACTTTAAAATGACCCTTCTGACCCACAAAAACCTAAACCTCGATTTCTCCAGGCGGAGATGGTGCGGGTCGTGCAGAGGCGTTCAAGTGACGTAAACTCTTGACAATCGTGCCGCTCCTGAACGTAAGAACAGTTCCAACAGCTGTGACAGACAAACATGTGACTTCTACGAGTCTACCATCAGTCAAACTGGTGGCAGAAGTCTTCGTTCTCCATTGACTTCCATGACCAAAGGTCATGAGCTGCTGTGCCATTTCATAACAGAAGAGGGAACGGAAGCTGCAGAAAGAGGTGTGAACTGAGTTAAAGCAAGATGAATACGGTCACATTTATGTCATGTGACCAATTCCAAAGAAACCTGCAACATTTAATGACCTATAAAAAGGTTCTGTTTGATTCCAACTTCAAGGGGTTCTCCAGTGACATAACTTACTGATCGAGGGGGGTCTCATTGATGGGACCTCCAAAGATCATGAGATCAGGGCTCAGTTGTATCCCAAAATGAATTGAGTAGCCGTTCTCTCCCGCGTCAGCAGCTCCAGTTATCTCTTTGGCACTGAGATTGCTGAGCACAGCGCTCAGCTTCCCCCACTGATCAGCAAGTTAGCTGCTATCCGCAGGATAGGGGCCAACTTCTATGTCACTAAGGAATCCCTTTAAGTGTCCATATAATGAGAAGAATACATCTCCGGACGTATGCAGACACTGTGTGCTAGATGTAACCAGCATGAGCACAAAGTCGTGTGCATAAAAACCCAAAATAAAGGTCACATCCCAGAATAAGCGCGATTGTGCCACAAATTTTGAGGCCAGATCTTGGACCCCATCACGGTTGTGTGCATAAGGACTCAGGCCACGTTCACACTACTGTCAGGATTTTCATTAAATTAAAATAAATAGAAAAATTGATATATTGAACATAACCGAAAACGTGTCAGTTACAGTCAGTATTACTACAAATCATCCATCTAGTTATGCAAAGTAATGGAATAAATGTTAATTATTTGTGTCTCCCATTGACTGCAATGTAAAAATGACAGCATCCATTGCTCACAAATTCTTTCCAAACGGGAACAAAAAAAAAAAGGAGTGCGGCAAAAATAAAGTGCAGAACAGAAGATAATGGATGACACAGATTACATGGATGTCCCTGGGAATATAACTAACGCGCAGTGAAGGAGGGAGGATTGTACGATAGTCTGAACTGAGTCTAATATTCATAAAGTGACATCACCCCCGGAGTATATGTGACACGTCAGGCCGCCATTACGAGCAGCTGTCGGCCCGCACAGGGCTCAGCACACGCGGAAGCCGCGCTCCTTTGCCAGTCAGGACTTCCTGTGACGCGGATGATGTCACCTCAGCAAATGGATTCCAATGCCAACAACGTCACAGCCTTGATGTGACCTCTGAGACGGGCTGGAGGCGTCTATCTTACCGTTACGTGCCCCTCCGGCGCCCTCATCCGCTGTATGTCCGGAGGGGATAGCTGTAGAGGCCCCGCTGCCCGGCTCCATGGCGCCCGCCGGCCTCCCGCAGCCCTGCGCCTCCCGCACAGCTCGCTCCTCCTGTCCGTCTAAGCATAAAATGGGAAACATCCCCCTTACAAAATGGCGCTGAGCCCTTTAGCGAGCGCATGCGCACTCCGCCTAAGCGCGCATCTGTCCCCGCCCCCTTGCGCAGCCCTTTCAGCTCGCTCTAAACTCGGCTTTAGTTCCGTTTCCAGGAAACAGTGCAGCCAATGACATGACAGGGACAGCTTCAGCCCTCAATCCGTGCAGCCAATCAGCGTTCCTTTAACTTCATCCGGATGCCCGCTGTCCACTCGTACGCAGTGAGGGCCTGTCTTCGCTGTCAGAGATCCAATACACATCAAGGATCAGAATGAACCAATCCGCATGCAGTATGATCATACCTGTATTCTGAAGAGCCAATCATAATTTTTCATTCCCGCAGCAAATCAGCGTTTTGTATCTTCCGACCAATTAGGCGCTGTGTCTGCTCCCCACGGCATGAGGATGAGCCAATGGTCTTCGGAGAAGGATTGGTTCTGCTCAACAGCTTGTTATTTCGTTTATTGCTTGCAGTTCCGTGCAAGTGGGGAGTTGTAGGAGCCGAGTGTGTGAGTGCAACTTTCACCCGTTTTGGGGTCACTTTAGGGTCCGGGGCTGCGCTGGAGGGATGAGGTTACGGTGTCGGGGTTAGGAGGGGGGGGCGGGATCCTTCAGCTCGGGGCATCCGGCTTGGCCGGGCGCTGACTTCTCCGGCCGGAGTTTGGAGGTAGGTGACGGCGCTGGGAACTGAATGGCCGGCGGCTGCGGAGCGCCGGGAGCCGGGGGGGTGCGAAGCGGCAGCGGGAGAAGTGCGGGGAAGCCGGGAAGTGTCTGCGGAGAGGGAGGAGGGGGCAGTGGGCATACGTGCTGCCGGGGCATGTCCGTGTCACCCTGCGGACAACTTCCACCAGGGAGCCCGCAGGGGGATGCGCTCAGGCCGGGGGTGAAGGGCTCTGACACGGATCCAGCCAGAAATGGCGACGTGACAAAGCCAGGCTCCCCCTCTGCACATCCAGACCACCCTGATCCTGCCGGGAAGCTGTGACAGGGGCTGCACCCCCAGTCCTGCCCTCACATGCCCCCCTCAGGTGGTGGGCTCTGGTGTCTATGACACTGGGCTGTCAGGTCACTGTCAGGGGGGAGGGGGGCACCAAAAAACTGGGGTCCCCATTGTTGTCAATTAGATTTGAAACATGATGGAAGTTTGCACTGTCACCCAGCAGGGAGCGCCGTGTGCTACTACCCCCAGACAGAGGGGCACATGGCCAACCTGAGAGGTCACTACACCACCCTGAGTATATGGTTATGGTGTAGTATGGAGGCTGTCACCCAGCAGGGAGCGCTGTGTACTACTACTACCCCCCCACGTCCACTTAGACAGGGGGGCATATGGCCAACCTGAGAGGTCACTACCCTGTGTGTATGGTTATGGTGTAGTTTGGAGGCTGGAAATTCGTGCTGTCACCCAGCAGGGAGCGCCTTGTACTACTACCCCCATCTTCACCTAAACAGGGGGGCACATGACCAACCTGAGAGGTCACTACTGTTAGTATGTGGTTATGGTGTAGTATGGAGGCTGGTAGTTTGTACTGTCACCCAGCAGGGAGCGCCGTGTACTACTACCCCCCAACTCCACTTAGACAGGGGGGCACAAGGCCAACCTGAGAGGTCACTACTGTTAGTATGTGGTTATGGTGTAGTATGGAGGCTGGTAGTCTGTGCTGTCATCCAGCAGGGAGCGCCGTGTACTACTGCCCCCCACCTTCACTTAGACAGGGGGGCACAAGGCCAACCTGAGTGGTCACTACTCTATGGAATATATTATGATGTAACATGTCTGTCTCGTCTTCTTCCTTGCAGTTGTAGTGAAGACAAATCTTCGAGCTGGAATCCCTCAAATAACCTTGGACGATGAAGGTAAGACCTTAATACCTCCAGCAGGTGAGGATAGCGGTGCCATGGCTGCCCGTCACTGGTCATACATGTAGCTGCACCCTCAGTGTATGTAACACGTGTGCATGCTGTACGTCTGTAGTAGAGTGCGGTGCTGCCTGATGTCTCTAGTCTTATTACACGCAGAGCCTTATCACAGTGCAATAAAGAGAGAGGTGACCGGCTCGGCACTGCTTCATCTGCCCATACTTTGTTCACAGAGAGCGCCGTAGGGTTTAGGCAGTGTTTACTTTGGCACTTCATCTCTTCAGAGCCGGCTATGACGCTCACTGTCACTAGCTTTAGACGTGTCAGTTTGTACTGCTTCTTTCTTGTGGTTCTGCTCTAGCATATGCTGCCTGCTTAGTTACTATACTCCCTGAGGAACTTTCCCTGGCGTTTGCCTCCTTTTATCAGTTTTGTGCTTGTCTGTTTGCTTAGGGCTTTATATGCAAGTCAGATGCATCCTGTGAGTTTTACTATGTAGGGCAAAGCAATGAGCTCCCCCGCACGTGCCCTGAGTCTAGGGGCAGCATCTTGAGAGATATTGATCACAAGGCTTGGAGGAAGTTCTGTATTAATCCCGTGCACATGGTCTGGCCTTATAAGTTGCAAAGCTGGGGCTCTTCTGATAATTTGTGCCCCTTTTAAATTTTACTTTCAGCCGTTATGTCCCTTTAATACCGGGGCATGTCGTCTATTCATATCATGTTTGGCATTTCCCTTTTGTGACTTGTGTGTAGATAATTATTGTAACACGCGGAGTGCTTTTCACGGTATCAAAGTTGATTTGGGTTATTCAGTACTGGCAAAAGATGTGTAGTGGGGAACGTAGGGTTAAAGGGAGGTGCACTCTCTTACCAAGATGGCGATACACCTTGGTAATCGAGTGTGCATGTGTTCTCACCGGGGAGAGGGGAATAAGCTGCTGCTAATATTCCAGGAGGCCGCGATTCGGTCATGTTTTTGTTGTGTTTTGCAACATGGTGCAAACACATTGGGAAAAACGCACGCTCTTATAGGATGCGGCTTTCCTCGACGCGTTATAAAACGCAGCAGAAAAAATGCCCACGTCTGAACATGTTGTTGTTGTCCTCCATTTATGCTCAATATCTGCCATCAGGGGATGGTTGGGGCACCCCATATACATTAGTTGGTTCAGCTGAAGGTTCTCTAATATGTATGGTCACTGATCGTACCATATAACATAGTATAGTCTTTGCTCTCTATATCTTTACTGTGAAATCTCCCTCGAAAGAATTCCAGCGGTCCTACTCATTTCATTAGAAGTATATGGGGACAGACTGCGAGGGAGAGCGGCCCTGGTGTCATGATGCAACGACCGATTCACATACACTTTGGACGTGACTGTGACATTTATTGTCAGCTACACAGTTTTGTCATCTTTCCTCCAAGCGCAGTGCAGTGGAGGAAGGTCTATGTAGAACATCTGAATGGGAAATATTTGTGTTTTGTATAAAACAATCCTGATGTGGAACAATATAAATTGTAAATAACTGAGAACTAAATCTTGACAATATACACTAGATAAACATTGGAAGAAACTGCTTATTAATCTTATTTACATTGAGATGTTTGCGATCCCCGTTGAGGGCAGATGTCTGGGATAAGAATGGTGGGTAACATTGAATTTGAGCTCTTATTGAGAACACTTGCTATCTGAGAGCACACGTGTATGGGGGATCAGAAGAAATGGCTGCCCACAAGATGAGATTTCTCACTTTTTTTTTTTCTCCCATCTCCACCTTGTACTTGTACGCTCAGCTGAGCTTTGTGTGCAAGTGTATTGCAATGGGGAGAGGAGAATAAGCTGCGACTGGAGACCTGTAGCAGAGTTTAGAGGATTGAGAATATCGATCCGCTTCCATAAGACAGGGCTCCTACACACATAATCCAACCAGGTCCAGGCAATTCTGAATCATGCATATGGCCAGCAGAGGTCTGTATTGTGTGTGTGTGTGTGTTAAAGATTATATATATATCTATCTATATATCTAACACACACATAGCATACAATACAGACCTCTGATGCGTGATTCGGAATAGTCTGGACCTGTTTGGATTGTGTATGTAAGAGCCCTCCCTTATGAAAGCTGATATTCTGAATCCTATATCTATATCCGGCCATCAACAGCCTCCCAGTGACCTCAGCACTCGATGAACAACTTTCTAAAACAGATCAATGTCTGTCTGTTTGCTGGTGTCGCCTATTTTCTGCCCCAGTAATATAACTGCAACATTGACATGTATATATCATATAGGTACTGGTAAAAAAAATTCATGGGACTGAAAATCTGTATTGGGAGCCACTGTTGCGAACGAGATGACATGCGACAAATCTGACCCTGTTATCATTTTACATGCTCTTGTTAAACACCTCTGTGAAGGTAGCATTGCATATAGTATACCCCCTGATGTATCATTTACCTTCCCAATGTGGGCACGATTGAAGCTGCTTTCTGTTTTCAATATTGCATTACATTAAGCAATTATTGATTCAATAATATTATGCACTAACAGTAAATTTTGTGACGTGGCATGCAGATTGCAAAGTTGCATTGTGACATAGTTACCAAAACTCCAGCAGATTTGTTTTTATTGTATACGGTTGCATATTACTTTTCCAGCATGGCTTATGTTGCACACATTTGTCAATTTGCATGCAACAGAATTGCAGGTCCGCCTGCAGATCTTTCTGAAATAGTCTTGACATGCAAGTTTCAGATAAATCGCACAAATCTTTGGTCACATGTTACGCAACTGTATTTGTTGTGAAGCCTTAGAGTAATGTGTGGGTTGATTCTGCAGCAGAGTATGGGATAAACCTAGACATGGGTGCCCTGAAGCCCTCTCTTCAGGTTCTGCCTCAGGTTAAGTGGCAGATCTGATTGACATCTTCATAATAATAGATATGCTGCAGATTTATATGATTGCTAAGTGATCTAAAGATAAAAACAGATGAATGACTATAAAGATTTATACAGATTTGTGAAATAGTCAGCATTTTCTTTCCACTACAGCTGAATGTGCCCTTGGGGTTACATGCTCAATGGTGTGAATGAATTTTTAGTTTAAGGAATTTCTGCAAACTTTTTAAGTGTCTAATAATTTTTAGCTGCAGTACAGAAATTCTCTGGTGCCATATGGCAAGTGACAATGGTGGTCACATTAGAATGAGCCACTTTTTATACTTCTCCAGCCCAGTAAATTATAAGTATGTATTATGTTTATTGTAAATTACTGTAATGGTTCTTGTTGTTGTGTGGATTGTAAGTTTGTTTCTGCATTCTTTTTGTCTCTTTAGGCAGCGGATGAGCCTGCCTACCTAACAGTGGGGACAGATGTCAGCGCTAAATACCGGGGTGCCTTCTGCGAGGCAAAGATTAAAACTGTTAAACGTTTGGTGAAAGTAAAGGTACGTGATCCAGTACAGCACTAGAAGAACGCGTCCATATTTATTGTAAGAGTACTAGCAGCAAGCCCAAATCCAAAAGGCAGGTATTCCTGCTACAGACATGGGACTCACATACATTATGAAATAGAAATAACTCTGCTGGTTCTCTGTTTACCAGGGAACTTGATGATTTGATGTCTGCAGTGATGTTGCATGAGAACAGAGACCAGTCATTTCCTTCTAAAGTGACATTTAATTCTTAAAGGGATATTCCCGCAGGATTTGCCTGAAGTGTCAGACAAGGATCCCATCTCTGGGACCTCCGCACACCTCTTCCGACTCCTGCCTTGCCTGGTGGTATGACCACAAGTAGTTGCATCCAGGTGATTGTTAACTTGTATTGGATTTACCACTTCTTCATTCTCCACCTGCAGCGGCCGGTGGTCAACTTACCAGGCTCGATAGATTGTGTGTTTTGTCCTTATAACAGTCATCTTCTAATTCTCTTGTTAATGCAGTCTCTGCATCATCATATCAGGTTTATTATCAGCCCTTTCCATATAAAGTCTATATAAACCAGAACATCTTGTCATCGACTTGGTTCAGAAATGCCAGCGGTGTATTCCCTGTGACCTACCTCTTCACGCCTGTGCCAGTTGCTCGATAATTGGATTTCCAAACCTCTAATTGATTTACTCTTCTGCTTCCCTCCACGAGGTGCTGTGTTTTACTGTGCCGGCACTAGAAAATAGTTATCTGATTGTGGCTTCATTTACAGGTCACTCTGAAACAAGACAGCTCTACACAACTGGTGCAGGATGACCAAGTTAAAGGGCCACTAAGGGTAGGTGTATCTCATCCTCTGTGTTATGTAAAATATATATTCACATGTTCTTTTAGCGTTTTAACAGAAGGTTGTCTCCCGAAGAAAATCCTGGTTCGTTTGACTGGTGCAAATAAATGTCACAAAGGGTGAAGGAAGTGCCCCCTCTAGATGTTTGACTTAAAGGGGTTGTCCAGTGACATTGGATAGTGGCCAACTTGCTGTTTGGTGGAGGTCTCAGTGACGTTGTACCCAGACTAATGTTCCATTGAGGGTAATTGGGGCGGCAGCATACATGTGCAACTGGCTGCTCCATTCTTTCAGGTTGCAACTGGCTGCTCCGTTCTTTCAGGTTGCAACTGGCTGCTCCGTTCTTTCAGGTTGCAAGTGGGGGTACAAGAAATCTCCTTTCTCGTGGTTTGTGGGGTTCCATCACTGTGAACCACCCAAGGATCCTGTGGATAGGGGCTAACTTGTTATTGAACAACGCTTTTAAAACTATGGCTCAGAGCAGTAATACCACTAGATTCTCTCAATCTATTAATGTGATTTTCCTCTGATTAAAAACTAACACTCGCCATTGTGGTGGTCATTAAATAACATGTCCATAATTCCAGTGTCAGACAAACTTTGTAGTTGGTATTCTCCAATATGGAGTTATCCCAAATTAATTGGCTGATGTGTGTGCATGGCGGAGAAGTTCATTGTCACCTGCTTAATGCTTGGGATTGACGTGGAGCATATTTTCATGTGTCTAATGTATCTGGGGGTTTGGCTGATATTGAGAGAGATGTTGAATTATCGTATGAATAGAATGTCCTCTGTTTCCTCGATACAATTAGTTATATACGCATAATTTTTAGATGGGTTCAGGTTTTGAAGTTTTCCTTCAAAATGGTTATTGCAAGAAATCTCTTGTGTAAATGAACATAGTATTTTATGGTGTGTTTTTGGATCTGGTCTTGGTGTGGCAGGTAAGGTCTCAGATCTGGATGCTTACAATCTGCTGACGCTCACTGCTCCTGCAGCCCCAGCTTTCCTTTACATTTAGAGGATGCGATGATGTCTCATTATACCGTAGTATGTTCTGGGCACTGGGGAAAAGAGCTGGAGGTGGATGGGGAAGACTGCAAGGTCAGCTGTAATCATGACTGTTTGAGAGTGGAAGGTTTCTGCAGCCACCAGAGAGAATAACCCCCAGTATTATCTTCTCCTGCAAACTTAGGAATAATTTGGATGAATGTTTTTAGTGTAAAGATGGAGAAAATAAGGGGTTAAGTCTTGCCATATTGTTGTCTGCAGGTGGAGCTGGGACGACTCAAGGCCAGATTCTTTCAGCACAAAGCGACCTGTGCTGTAGTCAGCTTTTTGCAGGTTTACTGCCACAAAAAGAAAATTCTGCGATGGAAAGTCAGCAGCTTGTCCATTCCTGCTTCTTCTACTATCTCTGAGGACAAGCAGTAGCGTTAGGCCAAGTTCACACCATCATTCGTTAGGTTCCAGTACACATTCCGTAACAGTGGAAAAATTGGTGTAGAGTTCCATTTTTTTTTTTTTTTACTCCATAATTGTTACTGGGCGGCTCTATGTGGTAACCAAAAACATTCACTTTTTTTATTGCCGTTACGTTCTTAAATAGAGAGTGTAACGTAAAACCTAGATGTGGTGTGAACTCTGCCTAAGTAGTGCACTACATGTCATAGGACTTGACATAGGATGTGTTTCATTTTTCTTTCTTTGATATAAATATTTTTAATTAAATTAAAAGCTACTTTGAAACCAGTCTGCTTTTTTTTTTCTTTTTTTTTTTTTCCCTCTGCTCAGTGGTTAAAAAACATGGCTGCTTTCTACCACAAACACTGCCAGACCTGACCGTGCTTAGCGTGTGGTGTTACAACTAAGCTCTCTTCATCTCTGTATAGCTGAGCTGCCATACCAGCACAATCCATGGTCAGCTGTGGCGCTGTATTTGGAAGAAAGCTGCTATAGTTTAAAACTTTTGGACAAGCAAAAGTTCTGATGTATTTTTCCAGAAAGAATAATGCAGCAAACTATGCTATCCTCACCATCAGAAACATCAGAACTCTAACAGAAATAGAACCGAGCCATCGTTGTTAGGCCCCATGATCACAAACCACAAAAGTCTGTGGCACGCGGTGGTGGTATGATAAGCAAGCGCTGTCTCACCGCACCCGTGACCATGCAAACAAAAATGTAGAACATGTTCTATATTATGGCGCTGGACACCAGCCTCCATATGTAGAGGGGAGGGATGAGGAGCAATCGTCCCTCCTCTCCCCTGCACCTAGGTGTAAGCTTGCCTTAAAGACCAATGAATGCCAAGCTTTAGTATAAATTTGTGCATCCTGTAACCTTTACTATTGGTGTCTTGTAGGTTGGCGCCACTGTTGAAATGAAAGCACCTGATGGATCTCTCCAGGAAGCAGTTATTAGTAAGCTGACTGATGCGAGTTGGTATACTGTGGGTGAGTATAAGCTTACATTGCATATTCAATAGCATAAATACAACTGAGTTAGTCTATAGATTTGTTATTAGGAGTAGAGGGGATTAAATAGACAAATATGAGCAGTTGTCTTACTATGAAGCCAGAAAGACGGGCTGATCTGCGAAAATATAAGCTGATGGTTAAGTAATGACTTAAGGAACAGTTCATGAATTACACAGAGAAAGTTGGCTGCAATGGGCTGTGATCTTTCTCTGGATATTGCTCGCAGCTAGCAACACGCACAACTAGGAAGTAAAACTTTTCATGCTTTTCACCAGGTCTTCCTAGCGGCTCTAGAAGCAGCTTGTTTTGCTGGTGAAATCGCAGCCAGTTGAGTGTTTCTTCCTACAGTTGCTGCTGCATGGGAAGCATACATCTTATATGTAGGTAATTTGCATGTATTGACATGTGAGTGGTTTCTTCTTCTGGATCAGAGTGGCCAGTGGTGCTGCTCTGACATCCATATGCCCAAATAGGAAAAAATTACCAATGGTTATAATTTTGGCACAGCCCTGAGGTCCAAAGTGTGTGGTGGCCATACTCCTGTTAACACCCTGTATTCAATCTGACCATAGAAGATGTGACTTTGCTTTACAGAAGGTGGCAGTGGACTCCTTGCAATGACTTGTGGACTCCATTATGTAGCATTACCTTGCACAAGTTATTACTACACAAGGTGATCACTTTGGGGTTTTGTGTAAAAATAGCAAGGAAGTCACTGTATGAACCGTGTTACTTTCCACATCTTGTTCACTTTACATTGTAGCACTGCCGTTTACTCCATCTTGAGTGATCTGCTTTTTATGGGTTATGTATGGCTTTTCCTCTTCTAGTCTTTGACGATGGTGATGAAAGGACTCTAAGACGGACGTCCCTGTGTTTGAAAGGGGAAAGGCACTTTGCTGAGAGTGAGGTAAATCTAATGAAGGTTTCTCAGTAGATTCATATATGTTTATTGTTCTCCGTTTAATAACATGTTCTTGTTTCTTGCAGACTTTGGACCAACTTCCACTAACCAATCCAGAGCATTTTGGCACTCCCGTCATTGGGAAAAAATCCAACCGGGGAAGGAGGTCGTCCCTTCCAATGTAAGCATCAAGCAAATCTCCCCTCTGTGTATCTCATATATCCCTGATCCGTTTTACTTGAGGAAGCCATGTATAATGGAAACCTTTTTTTTTTTTTTTTTTTTTTTTTTTTTCCCACTCTTTGCTGGATTATAATATGGTGGCGGAATGATCATAATATGAGCCTTTAAAATATTTACTCCTTTTTCTCTGAAAGCCTGGGAAATTCCAGTCCAGCGACCTGTTTACTGGAGTGGCAGCCACTCTTCAATTATAATGTTACCATAGAGATTACTCCCTTGTCTACAAAAGCATAAATATAGAGCACCGCTGGGTGAGACGGAATTTGTGCTAAATGACATCTGTGACTTTATGCACAATGGCTTTTGTTTCAAGACACTTTTGAGTTTTTCTACAATATGACATCAACAATAAATCACTGGTAGTTCTGTATGGACCATCTAGGCCAGTGATGGCAAACCTTTTAGAGGTCGAGTGCCCAAACTACATCAAAGACCCGCTTATTTATCACAAAGTGCCAACACAGAAATTTTAATTTGTGATTTATACTCCCTTCTCTGTCACAGTTTTCATTAATACCAGCACCCTGAGGACACCAATAAAGCAGATAATAGTCCCAGGTAGAGCTGTCACTTTAAAATAGCTCTGTGCACACCAAGTCCTGGGCTGTCTGGGACTGCAGGAAGATACCTGAAGTCCTCTCTGGTGGTGGTCTCAGTGCCCACAGAAAGGGCTCCGAGTGCCACCTCTGGCACCAGTGCCATAGGTTAGCCATCACTGATCTAGGCCGTCTTCACTTGTTTCATAAGTATTTCTGATATCTGCATTAGATGCCCTAATATTCTGCCTCTAGTAATACACTGGTGATTCCAGAAATTCCAAAGAAATGATCTGTGGCACAGAGCAAAATTGGAAAATGTCTCTAATCCACATTTCTGCCTCATAGGCTCTCGCTAGTACATGTTGAAATGTTCTATGCAAAATTCAACATCTCCTTAAAGGCGTTCTACCAACTATTAAAGTTATCTCCTATCCACAGATACGGACACTCAAAATCGCTCAAGAAATAAACTTTATTGTGGCAGAACCTGAAGGGCTCTGGGGTCTGTAGCTGTTTGTTAAGCCTCGAGCCCCTCACAGGCTGATTTGCATAATTTTTAAAGCCTTTTTTTTTTTTGTCTAACGTGTGGAATGCTTCTTCTAAAAAGGTGATTTCAATTGAGCTATAGAGTGTCTGGATAGAATATTTGTATAGGATTATCTGAGATTCACAGAATGGTTGATTACTTTGCACCGAATGGACACAACTGATCAGGAAGTGATGGTATCATTTACCAATGTTCCTGTGTTAGAAACACTACTTCTGTTGTTCGTATTTTTATTTTCTACTTATGGTTTAATGGGTTATCTAATTTCATTAGAGTACTCAAAATATTTCTACCTGGAGAGGGTCTTCTAGTTATAAAAGATCAGGTACTGCCTAGACCTAACTCCTGTCTTCCACCATATTTCTTTAATAGGACAGAAGACGAGAAAGAAGAAAGTAGCAGTGAAGAGGAGGATGACGACGTGAAACGGATTGGGGATGAATTATTGGGAAAAGTTGTGAATGTGAACTGCAGCTCTACTAAACAATGCTATACGGCTGTGGTGAGTGCATTTATAATGGTATTGAGCACTGTCAGTGCAGTGTTTAATTAAATCTGTATGAGACATGAATGTAGGATGCTGTAGATTTCCTTGGACACACTGGGCTCCTCACTCGGGATCAGGCTTTTTGGGTAAGGGTCTCTTGGCTATATAGACGTATATAGATATGAATCTGTTATTGAAACTTTCCAGCTGTTCACAACTGTTCAGTGTTCACATGAATTTGACGAAGTGTCTGTAGCGCTTTTCATAGTGTGGACTTCCATTGGGAGAAATGAATGTATAAGCGAAAGTTTACCAAGATAAATGTACTTAAAAAAAACCTTGTCTAAAACATTTTCCAATTGCTAGAGACATGTTTACTCCTAACTAGACATGGGGAGGGTATTGAAGGAGGAGGAAAGGGCTGACTAGAAACAAAGCAACGTGCACCAATCTGTTGTTGCCAACCAAGACAACTAGTTGATATGGTTAGATGGGATACACCAAATGTATCATGCTTCCTGAGCCACAAATAAAGGGCACCTTTTCACTGCTTCTGCCAAGTAAACGCTGTACAAATTTAGCAGAGAGGACGGACAAATACATGCCAGGAAACAGTGTGTTGGTATATTTGTTACATAAAATCGGGGGTTGTGGCAGTGAAGTAAGGGATGTCATTACCCTTGGCCTCCATCTCTCTAAAATCAACTCTAATGTTGCTAGTAAGAATGGGGGGGGTGTTACCAGAGTCCCTCCTTGCAGCAGATTCTCAGGGAATTACTGTGCTAGATCCCCACCCCCCAACTGTGTGCTGACACTTCCTCTTGTGATCTGTTATAACGCATAATTTTAAAAGGTGATTTTAGGAAGGAAGGAGGACAGTGGACAGTTATCATGATGGACTTTGATGGTAGATTTCTTTAATATTGATGGCCTCTTAGAGGGTTTGACTCCCATAGCTCTCTCAGGGATATGATGTATGTAGTTTTTTTCTATTTTGCATCCAGATAAATGTTTGGGGGTATCAGAAATCCCAACCCTCACATAATTAAGAAAAAAATCTCAAAAGTTTGTTTCCTTTTGGCTTGCCCTTTTTGTTTTTTTTTTTTTTTTTTTTTTTTTTTACTTTTGCGTTTGTTACTTCTAGTTGCTGGTGGCTGCAAGCAAGAGCTAATAATGGTATTGACTAATGTAGTAAATGGAAGGCCCTGCAAACAATGGCGTCCTGGCAAATACAAGCTCATATAATGCACTGCACCTGCGGATGGTGTTACAGCTCCGTTTTCATGTGCGCCACAACATCCACACGCAGCTTTGCCAGGGGTAGAAGGGGGTCAAGTATCTCATGTATGGGGTTTCTGAGATATATTGGTATCTGATCCGTTATGTGATGTGCTGATGACTGTGTCTCACAACTTGTACACTTCAGGCCAGTTTCACCTGAGGCTTTTTCTATGGGAAACAATCGGGTGCATGTACACTCACATCTGCTGGACAGAACTGCGACGCAGCATAGTGACCTCCCAAATGTCCACAGTGCCACTGAAGCTTCGTGTAAGATCACTGGCTGGTGCAGAGCTGACCTTATTTTCCCATTTTTCTGGCACACAACAATGGACACATGACCAGGTCCTGTGGAAGCTGTGGTATTCTGAGAAGGTCAATGATACGTCTGGTCACTATCAGTCCTGTAAAAGCCTACATTGTAATCTGCTCTTTTGTAACCTATCCCTGACTCTCTGTGGAAACCGCAGTCTCTCTGTAACATCTGTTCATTGCCTCTTTAAAAGTTGGCTTGGCACCCGTCCACCGGCAGCCCTGTCTTAGCAGTTTAGTACAGCCATACATAGCTGGCATTCTGTCTGGGCTGCGTTGCTTTCTTTTGTCGGGAATTCCTGTATATAGAAAAAGCCTATTTATCAAGGTTGGGTTGGAAACGCAAGCCGGTTGCAGCACGGCTGACATATTACTCTGTTTCGGCTGTGGACAGAAATTCTGTTGTCTGCAGTAGAAATGGAGCAGAGAATGAAACTGTTGCACATAAGTTTGGGATTTTTTTAGGCTTCTTAGTTGGGTCAGCAATATCCTTCCTACTCCCAAAGGAAAAAAAAATTCATTATACTAGGAAAGTTAACCTCCCAATTCATGTGATATGGTGGATGGCCAGACACTTGTCAGCCACTCCCAACTCCCTAATATTATGCACCCTCTCCAAGGTACAAAGGTACAGAAGAGTCGCGCAGTAGAATTTACACCACATCTATACAGAGATGCCCCATCTGCTGAGAGTCTGGAGAGGGGTACACATTAGGCCAAAGTTGTGGATATTTAAGCAGTAATAGGGTCAGGGTTGCAAATTTGCATGAAGTTGTCTTGACCCCAGATGTTGATCACGGAACCGGTGACGTGACTAAATGATACATTGCCACATCTCCAGTTGATCTTTAGGACTGTTTTTGTTCACTCAAAAAAGTATGACCGGTCACCGCAAAGTGCACAACATGAACGTGATCGGTAAATTTTGTTACGTTGATACTAAAGTGTTAATGTTTTTCCTTTTCAGGTTGTTTCTCCTAGTTGCAGTGATGATACATCAGTGAAGAAAGACCAATGCTTGGTTCGATCCTTTGCGGATGCAAAATTGTAAGTGTTTGCGACAATTAAATTTTAGAACGTCGTTCTTCTCTATTGGACACAATCCCTTGTCCTGTGCTCACCGTGTCACACCTGTAGTCAGTGTGGAGTTGCAGTTCATTACTACATGTATTCGAGTAGATTTGTTTTGTTGTTTTGTTTTTTTTGCTACACAGCCATTTTTTATTTTGTGTAGATGAAGGACAGCCTCTGTGTGGAAACATTGCGTACATAAATTGGATCTTGTTTGATCAGCATGCATCAGTCTCGCCTAGCGCGCACAGGGGCACATCTGTCACACACTAAGCCAGCTTTTAAAGCCTCCACTGATAAACTTGGTGGCAGTGCTGTGCCAGCGGGCCAGTTCTACACCAGGCCCATGTTTTGTGCCTGAAAGGCTTGTGCACAGGCTGTCAGCTGTGGCCCTTTCACACCCCACACGTCCACTTGGTTTTGAAGTGGCATAAGGAGGGAAATAGGTGCAACTCTTGACCATGTTCTAGGAATTGTACCTATACAAGGGCTAGTACTCTAGATTTTAAGTGTACAAGCTCTGATAAATTTAGGGGATAAGTTAGGGGAGATTTATCATGTGCTGGCATATGATTAAGCAACGCCCTTCTTGTGCCGCCGGATACATCAGGAGACTCTGACTACTAATATATCCAGAGACGCAGCCGCGCTGGTGCATAAATCTACCAGACCCTGACTGGTGTATATTTGCACTGACCCTCACCAGTTTCCCATCCTGCTAAAATTGCTGAGCATAGCGCAGCCTGGCACTCGCTTAAAGAGGACCTGTCACCTCAATTTTCGTCACCAGGAGCTGCTTACTAAAGTAAGCAGCTCCTAGTGCTTGATCAAACGCCGCAGTGTTAGAGTGATAGCGTTACCGGAAACCTCCGGTAACGCAATCAAACACTGCGGCGGAGTACAATGTAATCATCGGACAGCTAGCAAAGCTGTCCGATGTATTCATGAAGGGGCGGTCCGAGGCGCTGCCTCTTCCCGGACTGCCCCGCTCGCTCCATAGGCCGGCAGTGGCTGCCACGCACTAGGCGGCAGTCAACGCCCCTAGCCACGCTCCAACCCCGCCCCCTCATGAATACGTCGGACAGCTTTGCGAGCTGTCCGACAATTACACTGTACCCCGCCACAGTGTTAGCGTTACCGGAAACCTTCAGCTATCTATCACTCTAACACTGGGGCGTTTGATTGAGCACTAGGAGCTGCTTACTTGGGGATAAATTGGGTGACAGGTCCTCTTTAAGTTAGGAATTCTGGAGATACTTGGTCGCTGTGCTCAGCAATTGGCAACATTCCTTTCTCCTAGTTTTCGTAGTTGGGGGTTCTAGCATTTGTATCCTCACTGATCACCTTGTAATGTCCTATGCTATGGAGCGGCGATAATATGCACACTTGGTACAATGCATAAAAGTAAGAGATGCTGCGCTGACTTCTTTTACGTATTTGTTTTTGTGTCACTTTAACCACTTTTATGGCTCTGTGAATGTATGCATCTAAATGAGAGCAATGCAAGTTTTGGTCATCTTGAAAGGATCTTCTTATCTTTCTGTAGCTGTATTAGTGGAATGCTGCCTCCTTGTGGTCAGATGTGGGTGTAGATATAAACTTACTGTATACCTCTTCTATGATCATCTTAAAGGGAAGCCTCTATCATAAAAGGGTATTTTATTATCTACTACTGTTTTAAAATCTGTTTTGAATTTTACAGATTTTATATTATTTTGGAAGTAATAGTCTATGTAAAAATTAAATGCAGAATATTGTAATTCTGTATTCAAAAAGAAAAAAAAACCCTGATACTCAATAACTTATGCCGTAGACACAATGCCAGCTCAGTAGTTCTCTGCAAGGGTGATGACAAAGGGCAGTGAAAGCAGTTTGTAAAAATGGACTTGCACATGAGAGATTTATCCGTACATTCAGATAATGTTTGTTAGATGTGATATGCATGGTTCTCATACACAAAATTGGCCCACCACCTAAAATGTACAAAAGCCTTCAAACTCTCCACCATCTGCCAATGTTGGGGGACAGAAGAATCGGCATTCAGCTGCCTGATTTTTTTTTTACGTTTTGTAAATGTGAAACTTGACAGCCGACATATTTAACCTATACCCTATACGTATGGTATGTAGGTCAAGTGGCCCCTTGATAAGCCTTTCATAAAAAAAAACAATTTGTGGCCCTAATTGCAGAGAAATATATACAAACCATAATTTGTGTGCACTATGTGTGTATCCATATGTTTTATGTTTTGATATGTTGATTTAAAGGAAATCATCCATAGAAATCCATGATAAACCAAAGGCACTTACTCATAGATCCAGGCAGACTGTGGTCTTGTATTTATCATGGCCTCCATCCTTCTAAAATTATGCTAATGCGCCTAAGAGCTACCATAGCCACTGTGATCTGCTTCTACCGTTGCATCCCCCCCCCCCCCTTCCTCTGCCTGATGTAATCTCACACAGTGGGAGGGGCATGTATTCCTGCACAGTATAACAGCCTGTGAAACTACAGCACAGAGAGGCTCTGTAAATGCCCTTCTGGGTCTTTGGCAGAATTATAAAAGTTGAATTTAGAAGGAAGGAGGCTATGGATAATACATATTAGAAAGACCTCAATGTATACAACACAAACTCTTCTATGCAGGCTTCTCAGCCTGCCTTTTCCCCTCGTTACCTTACTGCCCATATTTCACTTGGAGGAAAGGGAGGCCAAAAATTGAAAACCACTCTTTATTTGAGTGGGACGGGGAAACGTGGATCAGCAGGGCAATGAAATATGTTGCACAGAAGAGGAGTTGGGGCAGTTATGGCCTGACAAAGAGCAATAAATTGAGGGCTATGCTGCTGTCCATTCACATCCAGTTGGCAAGGAGTGCAGCTCCTTTCTCAGTACTGCTGGGGGCCTAGACGTATTTGTTCTTTTGTATTTATTTTTTTGGTAATTTGCTAAATGATATAATTTATTTTTCTCTTTTTAGCTATTCAGTGGCAAGGAAAGATCTAGAAGAGCTTGACATGAACGCATTGAAATCAGAGAGCCCTGCTAAGCCAGGTAAGTGGATAATTGTATGGATCGTCTTCTGCCCGCAGATGGGAACATCCGGGCTGATATATTAAACTGTTTGCAACAGAATTATGTTAGAATTTGCACCAAAACATGGTTTAAAATGTGTTGCGCCACATTTATCAAGGGGTTTAGACACTTGAATAGGTGCCAAAAATTATACAAATGCAGAAGGGTTTTAGTGGTGCAGTTTTCTGGAATAAACCAAGCTGACTTATAGGAGGAGCAAACTATGACTAGATGGACATATCATCCAGAATCGGACACTGTGATATTTCTGTGCCTCGGTATAAGACACTATTAGTCTTAGACTCTGTATTAGTCTTAGACTAATTTTGATAAATCTGTCCCACTGTCTGTATTATCTTTGCAGGGGAGTAATAAACTAAGGCTGGCGTCTATGAACGTGTTTGTTGGGAGAAAAGGAGCATAGTGGGTTAATGTTGATAGGGGCTTATTACAGTATGTGTAGCCATTAGAATATGATTGCATCTATAGTTACTGCATTTTCTCCTGTGACTTATAAGTTATCCTGTGGGGCTAGCTTGCTGGTCAGGGGGGTTCTGAGATACCTCTAGAACAGCTTTGGATAAAAGAGCAGTGGGGACGATTAAATCCCCCTGCTTCAGTTATTTGCACAGGTTGTCATGATGTCTTCAAAGACTGGTTTTACACTACAAATCTTGTAAAACTGTTGCAAAAGTGACGATTACTTGCTCAATGTAAGTAAACGCTCAGTTTATACAAGACTGATTTATCTTTGGTGTAGGGAAATAGTCTTATATATATTATATTTCTCGCCCCTTCCCTGCAGGCATAACAGAAGCCATTGCTTTCTTCAACTCCCGGACAGTACCCAGCAGTTGGAAAATGGACATAAGTGAAATATTGGAGTCTTCCAGCAGTGATGAAGAAGACGGGGATGCAGATGCCAGCGATGCTGAGCAGAACAAAGCGGAAGAGGAAGAAGCTGAGGTGAGTGTCTGTAGGACAGTGTCTGATGTGCTAAAACTCTTACTTGACCTATTATGGCTTAGTAGACCTGTTTTTCCATGTTACATACAGATGTGACCTGTATGTAATACAAGATGCAAAACAGTGTGCATCTTGTGTGTCATCCGTGGCTGAGCTCCACTCACATCCTGATGACAATTTAAAATGACTGCCCGGAATGCAAAAGGGAGTAGGAATAGAACTAGAGATGAGCGAACATGCTCGTCCGAGCTTGATGCTCGGTCGAGCATTAGGGTACTCGAGACGGCTCGTTGCTCGGACGAGTATTTCCCCTGCTCGAGATCGAGCATTTAATTAAAAAAACACAGTGAAGAACAATGAAGAATAGAATAAAAACAGTGAACACAGGATCATTTAAGATAAAAACACAGTGCAGAACACAGTGCAGAATAGATTACAGATGTTCGGCACATCTGCTTACTTGTCGGGAGATACGCGCGGAACGGCGCGAACAAAATAGCATGTGAAGAACAATATATATGTGTGAAGAACACATTGCAGATGTATTTAAACATCTGCAATGTGTTCTTCACACACATATATATTGTCTGGAGCACAGTTTTTGTGAGTGATGGGTGTCCTTGAAGGAGGATTCCAAGACCTCAAACACACATACTGTGGTTATGGTGAGACAAAATGTTTTGCATGTCTATCCACTTGTACTCTCCACTATGTTGCTGACTGTGTATTATGATGGGTTGAAAATGAAAGTTGGAAATACTTCCCATATACATTCCATCCTGGAACCCTGTTGTGGTGAAGCTGTGTTTAATAAAATCTAGTGTGTTTGGAAGGAGACCCTGCGTTGTAACACTCTGCCAATGACCAACCACTCGTTACGGACCATGCGTTTCGGGGCAGATCGCTCCTTTCTTCAGGTCCAGATGCTGTCCTGAGATTTGTTTATTAAAATATGGTGACGTTAAGCGGTGGCAACAAAACTCAGCACATCATAGATTTCATGGCTTCGTCATCTGTCATGATAGGATGATGCATGTGGAGGTCTTCAGATGTAAACTGTTTTGGAAGGGATTCTGAAAACATTCCTACCTCCATCTGCAAATTGTCTGGTCTATGTTTGGTGGTCTGATATTGAAGCTCTGCTCCATTGCAGTGAATGGAAGCTATAAAGCTAGACACAATCTGTAGGCAGGTGTGACCCTCTCTGGAAGAAAGCAGCCCAGTCTTTCTAATGCTGTACAGCTCCCTTCACACCTGATCCTGGATTATATGCCAGGGTTTAAGTTTCTTATGGTATCGGATTGAACACGTGTTTTATTTTGTGTGTGTGTGTGGCTAGCAGTCTGTTTCTTCTAATGGTACGTAACGTATCGCTAACCACTGGGGTGCATAGTGTCCTGCAATCACACCAGCGTGTGGAAAAATTCAATGAATGTCAAGTGGTTTTAATAACCTTTTACAGAGTTTGAAGTCCTACATAAAAATGCTGGAGGAAAAAGTCATGCGCAGGACGTGCAATGTCTTTTTATAAGCGACTATCACATCATTACTTGGTATAGATCACACTTTAATATCTGGCTGCAGCATTTATGACCAAATAAAGCAGAAAACTCTATGAAAGAAGCTGCACTCTGTTTTTGGCCTCCCCCATCTTTCTTTCTTCCATTCATAATTTAAAGGCGTTGTACCAAGCTTGGTTGTTATCCTCTATCCACAGGATGGGGATTTACAATCTTATCTGTGGTAGTCTGATTGCGGCAGGTTGAGTTTGTTTCTGGTTGCACCATTTAAGAAGAGAGATGGTAATCCCCAAACACAGCGCTCAGCTATCTCCAGCACTTTCATAGACTGAGCGCTGTGTTCGGCATTATCGGCACTCCCGTAAATTGTATTGGCACATTGGGGCACATTTACTAAGGGTCCGCGATTCCGTCAGGTTTTCCCGAATATTTCAGTTTTGCGCTGAATTGCCCCGGTTTTGGCACACACGATCGGATTGTGGTGCATCGGCCATCACTAAGTCAGTATGACTAAACGTGTAGGTCTGATGTGTGCCGTTTTCACTTTGCTGTATTATGGATTTTAAAGCTTGGAAATAAAGAATCATTGATTTTATCTGCATCTCCCGTGAAAGTGCTGGATTTGTTCTTGGATGCTACACTTGCTGCTCCGTGGAAGGCTTACACGGTGGTCCGTGCACCCGGAGTATTTCTGACTCAAGTATACCAATTTTTCAAATTTTTGTGGTGCATCGGTGACGCAACAGAAATCTGACAAACCGCGGAATTAAAAAAAAAAAAAAGAATTGTGTCGCAAGATCAGCACTTACATGCACCGGGAAGAAGACGGTGAACTCCGGCAGACCTCGGCGCAGCAGCGACAACTGCTGGATATCAGGCGCACAACCTTAGTGAATCCCGGCAGGCCCGAATCCTCGTCGGACAACGTGCCGCGGGATCGCGACTGGACCGGGTAAGTAAATGTGCCCCATTCAGTTTTTCAGATGCAGTTTTTAAGCCAAAAGCAGGGGTGGATCATAATGGGTGAGAACATATAACTGAGAGAATCCACTACAGGCAGCCCCGGGTTACATATAAGATAGGGTCTTTAGGTTTGTTCTTAAGTTGAATTTTTATGTAAGTAGGAACTGTATACTTTATTATTGTAATCCCAGCCAGAACTTTTTTAGTCTCTGTGACAATTGGATTTTAAAAATGTTGGCTTGTCATAAGAACCAGGATTAACACTAAAGCTTCATTACAGACACCAGTGATAACTGTTATAGCTGTTTATTGTAGCCTAGGACTAAAGTACAATAAATTACCAATATCCAGTGGTCCGTTTGTAACTAGGGGTCGTATGTAAGTCGAGTGTTAAGTAGGGGACCACCTGTACTTTTCAGTCCACTCCTGGTTTTGGCATCAAAAACTGCATGTGGAAAACTGAACATGTGAACACACCCATATTCTTAAATGGACCATCAATTGGTGAGAACAGGGCCGCCAGTTCTTGTGATTGGAGGGGATTTGTTCCCATGATCGGTGGTGGTCCCACTGATGGGATAACAATGAACTTGATAAAACTGCTTTAAATAAGTCCCTAATCTTTTGATGCAGCAAATGCCATTATGTGTTTTTATCTGCATTGCGTTTACAAAAACATAAAGTTTCTGCAAGTTTCTCACACTTTTTTTTTTTTTTTTTTTTTTTTTTTGTCAAAGCTGAATTCCCATTTTCCCAAGAATTCCCAAGAAAGAAAATTTCAGCAGTGTCAGCCAAGCAGAGTATTTGTATGTGAAAGGGACAGGGTCCTTCTTCCACTTGATGACTGCCTTCTCCCTATTATACATAGGGAGGAATCTGTCAATGGGGAGAAGGCATTGGGAAGCAGACGCTTTATGTTAGAACGTAAGGTCTGCACTGGTGTTATGGAAAAATATATGATTAGGAAAAAAGTAACCCAGCAATATTTTGGAGCCCCATTCCTGTATGATGGATCACAGTTGGGCACCTCTGTACAGCAACGTGGGCACCTCTCTATAGAGAAGGGAGTTGTGACAGCCATGGTTATAGTTATACTGAGGTTTTGCACAGCTGTAATACTCCTTGTACATCCCTTAGATTTTGGCTAATAATTGTGATGATCTGGTGGAATTGATGATTTTAACAAAAAGATGACTTAATTTATATGTGGAATATTCCACTACCCATGTGTCCGTAGCCGCCAGTTCTATCGTACATGGACTCCTTGCTGTTGTACATGTCCATAGAGTTTCCTGCCAGAGCCTGTAGTGGACAGTTCCACGAAATCCTGAGATCCCTCCATTTAAGGGTTAAGGAATCGGGACAACCAGCCCATCAGGTATAAAACTGGGAGATCATGATGATGGCTATAAAAAGCACCAGGTACAGTATTTGGGGAAAATTACTCATATTTTGAGCTTAGAAATTCTGATTTCCTGCTTTGAGCAGGGCCAAAGTGCAGAGATTGTACTTACTTGAAAGTAATGGTGGTCCGTTATGAGATTTCATCTGTCCTCTTTTGTCACTTATCTGTTGTGGTGATTGTACATGTGTGAGTTCTTTTCGCAAACTTTTGTTTTTGGGATTTACCGTCCCAAAGATAGAAGTGCTGAACTGTCCCACGAAGCAAGTTTACCGGCACAATCTCTTCTGTGTACAACCGGCCTTAGATGTCTGGTTTTTGTTGTTGTGGTTTTTTTTTGTTTTTTACACATTAGGCATTATTAGTCATTTTGTGTAGTTTGTGTTTGTACCCCCGTTTATTGTTATTGGACCAGAAGTAGGTTCCATGTGGGTTTACGTAGTATTGTCTGCTCTCCGCTGCTTATATCTTTGGTTATTGGTTTTAGCAGAATTGTGACAGTCCAAACCTTATCTTGTCTATGGCCACATGCCGATTTTATAACAGACTGATATTTTTGTGTGTGCCCCCCGCATACTCAGCATCCCCCCCCCCCCCCTCCCTTATCCTGCTGTATTCTCCCTGTAAAGTTACAGCACAAAGGGCTCTGGTAATGCACTTCAGAGCCCTTCTGGCTCATTAGCATAATTTTAGAAGTAGATTTTTAGAAGGAAGGTGACTATGGATATCAAGTATAAGAAGATTACCACTGGATCTATGAGTCGGTGTCCCTGGTTTATCATGATGGATTTTGATGGTAGATTTCTGTTAAATGTCTCACAACTAGATGTATGTTTGTGTGGTATCCATGTATTGGTCAGATCTGTGGCAGTAAAGTTGTCCTGCGCGTTCGTATATAGGATCAGACCGGTATATAACCCCTTTTGTGTCTGGATCTCCCTCTCCTATTGGTGACGGGGAGCACCTAGAATAATGAAGCATCGCTCCGTCGTGTCACTCCTGACTCCCGTGGCCCAAAATGACCTTATTTCTTATATGTTGATACAGGCGCGGCGGAGGACTGGGGGGGGGGGTCTTTCGCTGTCTGTACATTAGGGTCAGGACTTTGTGTAACGTAGGAGACGGAGGGAAGTGCTCGGTACACTTATTGTGTCTAGTTGTTGAGGAACATTTTCTCCTCTCCTCCCCTCCCTCCCTCCATGCCTGCCGATGGTATTTTTTGTCTATGTGAAAACACACAACGCGTTCTCCCCCCCCCCCCCCCCCCCTACTCAGGGGCTGCCTAGAGTGTTGCCATGGAAACATGGTGGTGGGCATAAAGCACGCATGCTCGGCCCAGACAGGAAGGTTGAGCAGAGGCTTGGCAGGCTGCCAGGGGAGGTTCGCCAGATGCTTTGAAATGGGGCCGTCGTTCTCTTTTTCTTCATGTAATGTCTGATTTTTTTTTTTTTTTTACGGGAGGGAGTAATGCAGGCAGAGCAGCGAGCGTGTAGCTACCCTGAGCTGTGATGCAGGCCTGCAGGGGGGTAGCAGCGGGCTCGCCTGCCTAGCCAGGACATGCATGAACAATCCCCATCCTGTGGCTAGGTAAGCATTATGTGATGTTATTTCTGCTGCATCCACAGCATTGTATCCAGCATTGCCCTGGAAAGTGAGATGGGAAGTAGCGAGGAGCTGACATGAGGAGGCAGGGCAGACAATAAGTGGGATCTGTCACACCGCTCCTATAAAGAGAACCAGCTGCCCCCCTCCTCTTGTTGTTGGGTGGGAGCGAATCCTTAAGCAGCGGGGTGGTCTGCAGCGTATGGGAAGTTTAAGTCGAGACCTGAGACGTAAGAAAAAAAAAATCCTAGGAGGCCGAGCTCAGATCTTGATGAGGAGTAGCATGAAGATGTGTTTTATATAAGCTAGGTATGAGGGTTCTGCCTGCGTGAGGGTAAGGGGGCTTAAAGGGAGGGTTTTTCTGTATTGCAAGCAGGATTTTTAACTTCTTCATGACAGGGCATCCACAGATATGGAGGGGGCGGAGAGGAGTCTATATTGATTTACAGGCTGCTGCAATTTAACCCCCGAGGCTGCGTCTAAAGAAACGCAGGGATCTTGTTTTCCCGGAGTTGGTGCCGTCCGGTGAAGGATAACAGGGCTTTAGCATCTGGTATGGCAGCACATGAGGCAGGTGGGTGTGGATGGGCAGCACGGATTCATTATTTTTGTCTCTGATTGGATTCGCTCTTGTAAGGTTTGGGTTTTGGTAGAACTTGTGTTCTGGGATGGGATAGGATAATGTTCAGCCATTTTCCCCCTGCTATTGTGCATGCCATTTGCTATACACGTCCTCTGACTGACTAGCCTGTCTGTCTCTCCCTCCCTGCTCACACAGCACAATGAAGGAAGCATGGAGCTGGTGACAGAGCACATTCAGCCGTACCATTTCTTACTGAAGATCAGCTGAAATCATTTTATTTCTTTTACGTAGTATGATGGAATATCTAGTACACATTATCATTGTATACGCCAAGAACGTGTCCGGCACATGTGTAAATGTCATGCGTCCACACTCGATGGCGATTATAATGACAAATGGTCAGCATTGTAAAGGAAGTGTGTGTGTGTGTGTGTGTGTCTCATTCCTCACCACACTCTAATGGATATGTGGTATTGGCAGGGACCGCAGGTGTAATACTCTATAGCTCATACCATATCTGTGATGTATTTCCAAATATTTAAGGCAGTTATACTTCTATATATTTACATATAGTTTGACCTCTCCCATGGGATGCTTCACAGCTCCCTATGGATAGGGCAGGGGTGAGATGCGCTCACCCTTCTACAGTCATGCATGTTCTAAGACCCAGGCATTGCATATGTTTGCGTGCATTGGTTCTAAGTAATATCATTTGGACCAGATTATCAGAGCCTATGGGCCGATCTATACCGTGTACAGTGCAGGGCTTATAGTGGGTACAAAACACACATTGTGTAATAGCTATTCCTGAAGGATTTTTTTAAATGGGAACCTGTCTCTAGGTTTAGGGCCACAGGCCCATTGTTGGCGCACCATGTAAAGTTTGCCTGCAGCTAGGCTTACTCTATCCTTGTCTCCAGCTGCTCCGCAGTGCCTGGACTAATCTCCGAGGGCAGTACAGCTTGTTTCGGTGCTCAGCCGTAGTGAGGTAAGGTCTAATATCATTGGTGTGGAGCTTATGAATTGCACCTTTCTAGTAAGTAAAAATCCAGAGAGTAGCCTGTAATGGCAAGGACTTGGACCCTAAATTTGGACCCCAACTGCATAAGGATATGTTTGGTGGCCTCAAACCTAGTGATGCATTCCCATTTAATCTGGAGATGTAATTGGGGTTCAGAGATGGAAGTGATAAAGTATGTTCTCTAAGCTCTTGGCTTCTTGATGCAGTTGCTGATAACCTTGCCCCTGGCACTCCTTTCTTACAACTCCTTTTCCTTTTTCTCCTTGTAGCCGGAAGAAGAAGCAGATCCGATTGAAAGGGACGACTTCCTGCAGCAGCTGTACAAGTTTATGGAAGACAGAGGTAAGGGGCTGATGACCAACAGGGACTAGGCAGTCACCAAAACCAAGACCTCAAACCCTGCAAATGCTCACTGCCACTAACCTCCATATTGAAGGTGGCAGAGTCCTTATGAAAAGACAGATTATTATGTGTATTGCACCCACAAGAAAACAATATGTAGTAGACCCAATTGGAGTGAAACGTGCTGCTCTGGCCTGCTCTAGAGCCACTGTGTACACCTCACTGATATACATATACAGCAATTTATAAAGCACAGCTCCTCTGAGTAGACAGAATAAGATCAATAAGAGTAAAGACCTTGAGAAATGGAAAGATTAGGTTTCCAAAAGCCAGAATACATCGGATGCATGTACCCGCTAATTATCTAGGTGTGGCAGAAGTTCAGCTTTAGCAGCTCTTACCTGTCGCAGCATGGGCCCCTCGCACTTCTTTTATCCTATACATTCTTGGTAACCTTAGCACACTCCTGACGAGTACCTACGATTCCTAATTCAGAAGCTCCCTCAATTATCTGGAACTAGGGGGAAAAGTATGTTTGGATTTTAGGTTTGTTCCAAAGCGACATATCGCCAAGTACAGAAAAATATTGACCATATATAAAAAGAGGCAGCTGAAGGAAAAATTTATTACTCCACAACTTTCTCACTTCTGACATCTGGCATGAAGACTATAGCTATACCACATCACCTGATGACCAGAAAGGTTGTAGTAAGAAGATCTTTCTGTCATGTGTGACACCGCAGCACGAAAAGCCCCCCATGATAAGTTTCCCTGACAGGTGTAGGCTTAGGGAGAATGCAGAAGCAAGACCTAGGGGACGACAACTTGAAGGTGCTGTAGTCCACCAGTTATCCTTGTAAGGACTTGAGACTGAGACCGGCCTGCACATAGGAGGCACCTGGGTTATGTGCAGGATAGGTTCTCTTCAAGAACAAACCTATAGAAGCAGTCGAGGTGATTTGGACACTAATCTTTACGGCCCGGAGGTTTAGTGGCTCAAAACACCCTTTAGAAAGGGTTCTATTAAAATAAGAAACATTACCTGGTTCCGGTGCACCAGTCGTGAAGTAAAGCCAGCGTACTCCACCCCGGCTTCACTGCGCATGCACTGTGGTTACACCAGGGATGGGTCCCACTTCTCCTCATCTGACCATCTCTCGGTAAGTATAAAGGTTTTTTATAGTGCCCACAGAGGTATTTGGTAAAGGGCTACACTAAACTACCAATCCAGAAGGACCTGTGGGTCCCAAAATGCCCTGACAGGTCCTTTTTTACTGTTTTCAATGAATGAATTTGTATGCGAGTTGCTCAGAAAAACATTTTGTCCCTTGAATAAGTGTATTTTCAGAATATTGGGTTGTCATTAGAACAACATTTTAATAATAAAGCTCCATTGCAGACACCTTTGATGCCTCTTACAGCTGATCATTGCAGCCTGGGGCTAATATTCAGTAAATTATTATAATCCAGAGGTCCATATATGTAAGTTGGGTACTGCCTGTACTCGCCTTCTGCAAAAACTGTTACATTTTCTTTATTTTAATTTAATATGGATGTGCACTAAATCAATGAATTCAGAAGTGATGGTCAATCCTAAAATGTCTCATCTCTCCTTCAGAATGTGAAGTCTGAATTCCATCAACTCTTGTTTCCCATATCTACTATATGTGAATTGGCCACGGGTCACCGCAGTCCCCATTTTTATATGTGGATTTTGTGCCATTTATGTGAAGTCAGATGTTCGGCCCCCTTAGCTTTTTCTCGCTGACTCACTGAACAGGAAAAAAGAAAATATGAAATTTCCATGATTGAAAAAGATGTGTCAGGAGAACATCTCCCACACACACTCACAGGAAACTGGAAATAAGGGGTACCTGTCGCCTACACATGGAGGGAACAGCTGTCTGGTGGGATGGAGCAGTAGTCGACGTGTTAGCTGATTTGGGGGAGAGATCTAGCATCGGGAAGCCATTTCGCCATCAGAGGCTCACAAATTTAGGGGGGGCTTTTGATACACATAGACAGAAGGTGATCCAGAAAAAATCTATTTACTTGATAAAATACTAGGACAACCTGAAATAAAGGTATAGCAGAGCTTGAATAGTTACACCACAGTAAATATCCACTTATATATCCCGGTTCTAGGCACTCTATAGCATGGGTGCCCTTCATCTGTCCCGGACTTTTATATTCTAACTTGGTAGAGAAGAATTGATGAATTTATCTGCAATATACTTGTATTGCTTACTTTAACTGTGCACACGGAAAATACCTGACTTTCGGGTACTGGTTTAAGTTACATGCAGCTGTGGGCTCTCTGCCTCCTCATAAACCTGACATGAGTTTTTCTACTTTTGCAGCGGCTGCCTCCAGGCTTCAGACTGTAGGCTGTCCCTCACCCACTGACCCGACCAAGGGCCCATGCCGCGGGGGGTTGCTCGTCTCCCCAAGGCAGTGACTCGTTCTGTAAGTTTGGTCGGTCTGTGTGGGGGCCCTAAGGTTTTTCACTGATCTCATATTGGGAAAGGTGCCTGTTCCTGTGTAATTTATCTGGACTTCTTTTTATGAATTCATTGAAAGGCAACTGCAATTTAAAGATCTCATGTCCAAGGTTACATTGTAGCCAGCGCAGTCCTGTATACTCTATTGTGTATTTTGAGGTTGTCCACTTTTAGGACCTCTTTTCTAGAAATAATGAGTTATAGACCTAAAGGTCCTTTATGTCTAAACCAAGTTGATCTCATGTTTTAAAGTTCTTTCTTCCTTTTGGTTCATACATATATAAGGTTCTTTCTTCCCTTTGGTCTGACTTGTCTGTTTTGGTAAATCATTATATTGCCATCAAGTATCTGGAGCATATTTTCTTGGAGATCAAATCCTAACCATACATTTTTAATTAGGATCCTATGCTATACAATTCCTCCAATATTCCTAAGTGTTATGCCAGCAGCACATGCCCATTGGTGCCTCTTAATGAGAGCCCCTAGAAATTAAAAAATAAAAATTTCTTTAATATCTGCTCTGTGTGATACCTCTGCTATTCCTCATGGAAATGTATGGATAGATGCCAATTCACTGGGAGCCATAATTCTCCTTGTGAATTGGACAGTCTGATTCGCATTGTAAAGAGGCTTCTTGTCATTGAAGTTATGTTTCTAGAAGGAAGAAGCATGTTAAAACGAGGTTTCCCAGAATAGTGTTTTTTTTTTTTTTTTTTTTTTTTTTTTTTTTTTTTTAAATGGGGGAATGAGTTTTATCAGAACAGACATGTCAGGAGAGCGGCAGGTCCTCTTTCAGCATGTACTCATATACTTTTGATATAGTCATGCCAGTTACTTGCTGGTTTACCATAATGTTTTCTCTTTCACTCTTGTCACCCTTTCTGTCTGTATACGATTCAATTATGTGTATACAGTAATCATTCATATATCAATCATATATCATATTGTATATTTGAACATTTTTATTTGCTGCCAATCTTACGGAGTGTTTTTTTTTTTTTTTTTTTCTCCCATCTCTATTGCAATGACTAGGAACACCAATCAACAAGCCACCAGTATTAGGCTATAAGGATCTGAACCTTTTCAAGCTTTTTCGACTTGTGTATCAGCAGGGGGGTTGTGACAATGTAAGTAGAAGCAAATTTTTGCATTTTCCATTTTTTTTTTTTTTTTTTTTTTTTTTCTAATTTTAATTATCTGTGTGAATAAGTGTTTTGTTATATATGAAAATATATACATAATATATCTCTATTTTCACCAGATTGAAAGCGGCGCTATATGGAAGCAGATTTATATGGACCTTGGCATTCCTATTTTGAATTCGGCAGCTTCCTACAATGTGAAAACGGCATACAAAAAGTAAGTGGCAAAAGGGGTTGTCCTAGACATTCCCATCTCCTTTAATGGATATGCAATATATGTATATGAGAAGGAGGTATCCTTTTGGAAAACACCGGATGGAGAGATGCAGCAAGCTACGTCATTTCATTATGCTCCTTTCTGCTGAGCTAAAGTACGGAGGCAATGGGGGACAGATGCAAAGTATTGCATCCCTTCCCGGCCGCCACTAAGCGTACACTCTGAGAGGTCCCTCATGTTATTACTGTTCAGAATTCATGTGCAAGAAGCAAAAAAACTGCCCGTGAAAAGGGGAATACAAATAAGAGAAAAAGAGACTCCTGTAAATAAATCTCTGGCCTGGCAACCCATTTCTGACTGACCCTAGCCAACTGCAGTCCACAACCTTGTTACAGCTCTGCCATCTCCAGTCACTGGCCACAGCGGTGACATGTGGTGTCTCAGCTGTCATGTCCCTGCTGCAGTAAGCGAACAGGGCAAAAATAAAATATCATACTCCATTCGGCTTGCAACAATGAAGCGTCTAGACTTATTTTATGTTCTGATTGCAGGTATTTGTATGGGTTTGAGGAATATTGCCGTTCTGCAGAAATTCAGTTCAGGACTATTCATCATAATGACCCTAGACCAGTAGAGGAAAGTCTGGCTAAGGAAGAACCAATGGAGAACGGTGACAAGGAAGAAGCCACAGACCCCCCAGTCGACACAAAGATAAAAGAAGATGATGATGATGATGACGACACTGATTGTACTAGTGACAATGAGAAGGACGAGACTGAGGTCAAATCGCCACGGGTATTTCCAACTTATAATATTTTTTCTATAGTTTTAATGAGCTGAGTATTTATGGGTTAAAGAGCTAGTTATAGTTGTGATTCTGAAGGCCCGCTTATTGCATCTCTGTAAAGGTAAACTATTCACACCTTAAAGTAGTTTTCTAGGAATAGTGTCCATGTCCCCAGATCCTGGTTCCAGCATATTTACTTGACACCTGCTGAGATACTTTGTCTGCCTCAAAACACCCTGGTGACATCCGTGATGTCACCAGAACCTGCAGAGGCCACTGCCCAACGTGGGTCCCATGAGTAGTTACACAGAAGTCGGAGCAGGCATAGTACGCTTGGTGAATAGAAACATTGTAAAACCTGAACCTATATCTAACTTGCAGGGTGCGTCCTCACGTTCAGTTTTTGAAGCCATGGATCATAATGGGAGAGGACTTATCATTGAGTAGTGCGATGACTCCTCTATTTTCACTCCATTCCTGGCTTGGACATCAAAAATTTCATCTGAAAAACTGAACATTTAGATGCACCCTAAGGGTTGTTCTGAACCTCTGTTTTGGGGGATTAGGACAGGTGTTTGAAGCCCTTGAAGGACTTCTACCACCACGATGAAAGACTGTATGCAAATGAGCCTGGAGCCCCTCAGGCTCATTTGCATACAACCCTTCATCTTGGTGCTAGATGTCCTTTAAAGACCCTGTTTTAATGACTATCTTTTCTTTAGGGGAGGCGGAGACCTGCTTGTAGTGTAGTATCCGTCACAAAGGATCCTGAAGATTGTGATAAAGGGAAGGACAACAATAAGGAAAATAAAGATGTGGAAGAGGAGTCGGACAAAAGTGATGAGAAAAAAGAAAATGACACTACTCCTGGAAGGAGAAGCTTATCCTGCAAATCGAAAGAAAGGAGAAGCCGGAAACAAGAGGAGTCCGATCAGGATTCTGATGAGGAGGATGAAAAGCTCTGTGATGGGTAAGTGGAGGAGTTGTTATTCCCTTGGAAGTGTATTGGGCACTTCAGACACTTCCATGTTCCTGACAATCTGCATTGATGTTCAGTCAATTTTATTTTGTACTCAATTGAGCTCATGATCTAGGTCACTGGGTTACCATTAGGTATAAGCCAAAAGGCACTTATCAGAGCTGTGCCTTCCTATTAGTGACCATGGCTGCACTCTTTGCTGTTCCAGAATAATTACCAGGAGGGCATCCTTGCCATAATCCAGTATTCATGATAGATTTTTTTTTTTTTTTTTTCGTAGACCTGCTAATGTGGACATAGCACAGATTTATTTTGCTGCCTTCATATCTGGGAGCCTATTTTTCTCTTTTCACGTTAAGCTTGTTTTCTGCAGGAGGGATGATACAGACAATAAAGGAGACAGCGAAGGCGACGAGGACTCTGAGGATAGAGACTGTCTCGCAGGTACCAAAGTGAAAGTCAAATATGGAAGAGGGAAAACCCAGAAAATCTATGAAGCAAATATCAAGAGCACTGAAGTAGATGGAGGAGAGTTTCTGTATCTGGTCCACTATTATGGCTGGAATGTAAGGTAAGACTGAAATTGTCTTTCTTGGGTTTCGACTAGTATATCTTGAGGTAACTAAAATGTCTTCAATAATATACTCAAAGTTTACATACACAAGATAGAAGACCAGATTTTCTTTCTAAATTATTTACCGATTGTAATGAATGTTGGGCTCTATAGATCCTCTAACCTCAGATGTTCAGTCTGGAGTAGTAGGTGAACATATAAAAGGCCTGTCTCTAACTAAAGAAGTAGGACATTTTATATCCTACCCTGCATTGCACATTGTACCAGGGGTTATTACTATATGCATTCAGGTGTCAGAAGGAACGGTTTTATAAAGACAAACCTAGACTAGCCATTACAATGATCAACTGATGAACAAACCCAAGGATATTTTAATGGCAAACCAATAAAGAATTCGTCTATGTGTGTAAGTCACTGTTTTAGGCTGCATTCACACACATGTATGGGGGACGTATATACGGCCGACATACGTCCCCCATACCCTTCTATGGGCTCACGGCATGGTATGGGAGCGGTGCGGTACCGTACCGCTCCGTAGCCCAGGAAAAGATAGGACATGTCCCGTGCTGCCGTGTGCCCGCCGTGCTACGGTGCGGCAGGCACATGGCAGTGTGCCTGTAGCCTTAAAGTGATTTACTACAGATTAAGTGTGTACACAGCAGTTCCTCAAGCAGTTGGTAATTCCAATGTATTCTCTTACAGATACGATGAATGGGTAAAAGCTGACCGAATCATCTGGCCTTCAGAGAAAAGCGGAACAAAACGAAAGCAAAATAAAAAACCCAAAGTAAATGCAAACCTTACAGTGTACTGCTTGGTTATTATCTATAAAGTTTAAATCTTATGTTCTTTTGTTGGGTAAGGGAAAAATGTACCACATATCAAAGTGCACTTCTCTGTTCTTTCAGAATAAGGAGGAGAATGATGACAAGAAGGACGATGATAAACACAAAACAAAGCGAGGACGTCCTCCCTTAAAATCAACTCTGCAGACTAATGTGGCCTGTACCCTGCCCAAGACTCTCAATAGTGAGAATAAGGCGGCCAGTAAACCTGTGAGGAACAGCCTACCTGACAACAACTTCATGTCCAATGGAGTAGAAGGTAGGGGCATAGCTGCCAAAAACCATCATTGCCTCCATGCTCTTTAGTTTTTATGATGGTTAAATATATTGATGGACCACTCTCACCTTTTAAGGGTTTCCATCCAATTATAAAATTGTACGTAGACTTTGTTCCTACCTGATGTGTTCCTGTTTGTTCCTACCTGATGTGTTTTGAGAACACCTCCCCCTGACAGCTGATGGACACAGTAGAGTGCTGTAGCAGCTATCTCAAATCTCCCCATTGAGAATACAGACATACTAATAGAGTGTTCTTGGTTGGTGAGGAGATTTTGGAGGATTATTAGCTCGACAAACCTTTTTATAATGCCTCACTGTAAGGGTCCATGAAAGCAGAATTACATTTATTAAGTGAAGGAACTAAATAAAAATGACACCAGCACTTCCTTGCTTATTATCCTTTTTATCCTATTTTTTTATCTCCTACTTGTTTATTAATGAATGTAGAACCAGTTGTCTTACAGAATGTGTCGGCCTGTAAGAGAACTGGCTGTAACAAGAGACTCCATCATTTGTGCAATGGGACAACAAATTAAGAGTGAACCCCAATTAATCTAAACCCCACCCTATCTAGCAGACCTCCAGACAAACCTGGATCAGCAGGAGATTATCCCTTGCGTTTTCTGTAATATATATGTGATACTTTTTGAGCACTTTTTGCATATCAACACAGAAAAAGGGAGGAGAAAGTTATCTCCACTTTACCCTTTCATTCATTTCTAGGTTTAGTCTTTTGGACACCCCACAGCTAGAAAACATGTTTGCTTTATGTTTGTAGAGTAATGTCTTTATAAAGTGGTTTAGCTTTCCTCTAATACCAGTTTTGTATTCATTTTGAGCAGCTCGGAGGAGGACAAGGAGGAGTTCAGGAATGTATGATTCTGATAGATGCTCTAATGGTGAGTTCATATCATTGCCCTCGTGATGGTGGCCAAAACTTGTGTATAGGAAAGTTCATTTTATAATTTATTTTTTTTTTAACCTGATTTCAGCTTCATCGACATCGGAAAGCGAGTCAGAGGAGACCATTAAAAACACACCGGTAAAGGAGGAGATTTCACCAAAGGTTGAAAAGGAATCTGAGGAAACTGAAATCTTGACCACAAGCATAATAGCAGAGCAAGAAGCGGCACCCATTGTCTGTGCACCAAAAGATCAGGAAACAAGCCCAATAAAGCCAGCTGAGACCTTACAGCAAGAGGTGGAAGAAAGTGAACAAATTGTTCAGAGTTACGGGAAGCAAACAGAACAAATTGTCGAGGTCAAGGACACAGAAAATCTGCCAAAAAAAGGGAGAAGAAGCAAAACAAAAGATCCTTGTGCAGAAAACCAAATAAGTGTTGAAGAAACGCCAGAAGAGTGTGTGCAGGAACCCAAGGTAGAACCCATAGTAGAACCTGAAGTGTTAGAATTACCATCACTTACCTCCTTACAAGATAAGGAGTTGCTCTTTGTTCCAAAGGAGTCGGAGCCTCCAGTTGATCAACAGACAAAGGAGAAAAAAGCTTGTAAAAGGAAACCTGTAGAACAGACGTCGCCGGAAAAAAAGCAGCGCACGGAGTGTGAGCCTGAGCTGCCCATCATTACTGCGGAGGAGAAACCTGTAGAAATCTGTGAAGCACTAGAACCCATCAACATTAAGGAAGAGCAGGTGCAGAATACCAATGAGGAGATGCCCTCCCTGACATCGGAGCTAGATCATGTACAGAGCACTAGGACTGAGGATTATGGCGTGCCACTCAATGACATTGCAGGCATTTCATATAAAGAAGAGCAAGAAGACATCATGCCCATGATCGGACCAGAAACTCTGGTTTGTCATGAGGTGGACTTGGATGATTTTGATGAAAAGGACAAAGTGGAGGACATGGTCATAGTGAAGCCGGAGCCAGAGACGCCGACAGCATTTGCCCCCACACTGCAGCCCGCAGTGCTCCCTCCTCATACTTACTCTGAGCCTTCTCCCCTCGCACTGAGCCACGATGAGTCTCATAGCATAAAGAGCGAGAGTGACATAACCATCGAAGTGGACAGCGTGGCGGAAGAATCACAAGAAGGCCTTTGTGAGAGCGAATCTGCTAATGGCTTTGAGGCCAGCACCACATCGAGCAACTGCAGCATAACCGCTCAAGAAGCAGAGATGCGGGACAAAGGTAATAAATGCTGAATTATGGCAAAGCTGTCCTTATTCTATCATTACTGACAGGCCCCAGCTATAGCGACTTCTAACATTGTGCTCTGCACAAGGAACACCATCTAGCAGCATACATTTAAAATTGGGAGAAACTTTCCAATAATTTGTGCATCATACTGGGTAAAGCTTCACAAGTTGGAACCAGCCACTATGGATTCCTAAACTAGGGGATTGGGTGCTATAAAGTTAGATACATTTCATCTGCCAGGATCAGAGATTTTGTATGACTTGGGTCTCATGCACATTAATGGATGCTTGCCCGAGCAATAGCCCAGTCAAGCATCCAGATGGTTGAAGGAGAGAGGAGGGATGAACACTCCTCACCCCATACAGCAAAATATAGGACATGTCCTATATTTTTCCATGTTCAGTCAGTGTTTATAAGACAGCGTGTGCTCACTGCCATAGGCTTCTATGAGGGCCATCATCATGTTCCTCCATACGTTTGTGTGCATGAGGCCTTGAAGGAAATTGGGCGTAATAAGGACGCTTATTCATAGATCCAGGCACACTTACTGTGGTCATTTTCTTATGTTTGTAATCCATGGCTTCACTCCCTCTTTATTATAAATTATAAAATTTTGCTCATGAGCCTGTGGGGCTTTGTGGGTGTTACCATTCCCCCCCAGTGCTGCAGATTGTCAGGCAGTTACATTGAGCAGAACATGTCTCAGAATTATTATGACTACTTTAACTTGTAGCAGACATGTACACACATCTGATACCCATGGTGCCTATGAGTCTTGTGGCATCAAGTTGCATACAAATTGCACATTCATAGTGTGTTCCATCACTTCACTTAAACGCAACCAAAAGCCAAAAATCCAGTTATCGTAGGTCACGTCCCAATTCGATTAGTCATTAGATGTGGTGATAACCCTTTTTCTCACGTACTGAACACAATCAATGGCTTTTCATTGGTGTAATATCTTGGTTTCTTCCCATTCAGGCCATAAACGCATTAGTGACAGCAGCATGGGAGCACTGGCAAAGAAACAGAAGCGTACACCAAAGCGAATAAATTCATCAACGAAAGCTGAGAAGAATGGAATAGGTGAGGTGTCCGCACAGGAGCCTAATGAATGACCAACTCTGAATCCTACACCTGAATAATAATGTTTTGTTATTTCCTGTTTCAGGGCAAAGCAGCGACAGCGAAGACCTCTCTGCTGTGGACAGCGCAAGTAAATGTTCTCCCCCTAAACACGTAAATGTCCCCAAGCCTCAGAAGATCATGCGATCACCAGCAAGGATCACATCTCCGCATACAAAAGATCTGGAGAAGGATAAGCATCGAGAGAAGCACCTACACTCCTCCAGAGCGCACAAGTGGTCGTTACAGCTCAGTAAGTATAAAATATATTATAATATATTACTTTATATAAATTTTATTATACTTGGCCCTACGCAATACATGCAAGAGGATGTCTTCATAGTGAACACTGGAAAATATCTGTGTAACTCTTTGTTTCTTTTTGTTTTGGATAAAGTTCAAGCAGTAAATGAACTGCTTGAAAATAGATGTGTATATGATGCAGGACACTTTACATCTATCTGAGGAATCCTTCTTAGAACTTCATTTATTATAGCCCTAAAGGGCACAATTTTGAGTTGAGTTATAAAATGTATGCAAATCAGTCTGTATAACTCGCCCTCACTGTTTCAGTCCCACCTGGTCCCTGATATCACTGGCTCTCTGTAATCTGAATGGCCTAATCCTGCCCATTCAGATTGCAAAGAGCTGCCTGGACTGGAAGAGCGAGTGGGAGTGAATAAATTATAAGCAGAGGCGCTCCGGTGATGTATGTTAATCAGTCTGAGGCTTAATTTTTTTGTATAATGCTGTATCGGCAAAATCACAGCGTACAGGGTTATAATAAAAGAAGTTCTGAGAAGGATTCCTCAGGAGCTTGTAATTCGGACTAGTCCACAATCCGTAAATCTGATGGTACCGATAGATGTCCTTTAACCTACATTCAGGAGCTGACGGATTACACTTTAAGATATAATCCGTGTTGGTTGCTGGGGGTTTGACTCTTTAGGCGGTGGTCACACACAGCATTTGAATTGTGGGATTTGGCTAATGTTGCGCCAGAAAAAAAAGTCCATTGTACGACAACTTTCATTAGGTTACAGATGAGACTATAGGGGTTATCCACTGTTATAGCCTATAGCTGACACCCCGCTGTAACACCAGCATTTGGACATGACCATGACACCTGAAGTTTACCCAGCTGACGCGTAGAGCAATGGAAAAATAAAATGGCGCCTTATCTCAATACTCAAAGTGTGTTTGTTTTTTTTTGTTTGTTTTTGTTAATTCCATCTCGGAGTCTGTATTTTCCCACCACTGGACTCTAAATGTGCAGAATGGACGTCATGACACATTGGGGCAGATTTATCAAGCAGTCTGAATGTCAGAATATTTCCAGTTGCCCATGGCAACCAATCACAGCTCAGCTTTCATTTGACCAGTGCTCATGAATATTTTAAAGGGGAGCTGTGATTGGTTGCCATGGGCAATTGGAAATATTCTGACATTCAGACTGCTTGATAAATCTGCCCCATTGAGCACTATGGCATTTTTCACATGGATTTTAGGAAAGCCACTGCAAGTTTAGAAGGGCCTAACTTACTGATTGTTCAGGGATGGGACCCCCACAGATCATAAGAACAGGGTTTAAGTCATTGGTGCCTGAATGCCCAGGTCAATGTCTGGAAATGCTTTACATTATCATAACAATGACATGTAGACTTTAACTTTTGATAGGATAGTTATATTTAGTTACATTGACAACAAATTTGGGGGAAAAAAGCTGCTTTTTTTTTTTTTTTTTTTTGTAACCTTTACCGAAATACGTTATAAATATGTACAGCGTTATTCCATCACCTTTTCCCAGGAACAGATGCAGATGCACTCTTGTAACTTTAAGAGTGGATATATCTGGTTCTGTGAAGCTTCCATACACAATCCAGGTATCATATTAAAGGAGAGATTCTTCTATTTAATATGACTCCAAGGTCAGGAGATACAGCCGATGGTCACTGTCATGACGTTTATAAACGTCTTTTCTGCACGAGGCATGTGCAAATAGGATCTGTATAGCCATATGGCAGTAATGAAGGGGTTACAGGAAATCTACCATCAAAATCCAGCATAAATTTACTCATACTCCTAGATCCAGGAACCGTATCAACTTGTACAATTAGAAAGAGCTTGAAAGGCTACAGTGCTGCAGCTTCACAGGCTGTTATCCTGTGTGCCCCCTCTCCCTGCCTGATGTAATCTCACTGCAGAAGAGGAAATTTAGCACACAGTGGGAGAGGGAAGTGCTCCTGCACAGTGTAACAGCCTGCAAAGCTAAAGTACGGAGGGGCTCTGGAAATGGAAAGTTGATTTCAGAAGGAAGGAGGTCATGGATAAAACTTATAGATCCAGGCACGGACCGTGGTAATACTTTATAAGTAAATGTCCCTGGTTTATGCTGAATTTTGGTGGTAACTTTGCACAAACACCAGGTTACATCCATATGCAGAGGCTTTTGTACCAATTGAGGTTGCGAATTCTAGTGCTAATTGCATGTTTTTCCATATATTCCATAGGTGAATTGGACAACATGAGCGGAGCAGAGAAGATTGTATATCTCCAAGACAAATTGCAGGAAATCAGGAAATACTATATGTCTTTGAAATCTGAAGTAGCAACGATAGACAGGAGGCGGAAGCGGTTAAAAAAGAAAGATCGTGAAGGTAATTTTTTTTAAATTTTTTTTATTTAGCAATAATACAAGTAGTTGCCATCACACTGTCATGAATGTAAGCCCATAACGGAGTGATAAATGGAATCATCAGGCATCACCCTGACATAAATGGTCTTTCAGAAATCTTTCCATGAATGAAAAGGTTAATCCTCTGCTGATCAGTAAGGCTGGCTGCACACGGGCATGGTCAGTGTGTGAACCACTGATGTGCGCTGGCCGGATTTCAGCACAGTTCTGGGCTGGACTTCTTGCATATATTATACAAGGAGACCCTTCTTCTATGTTGCTTTGGCTCCTGTCCTTTGCATTGTGGTCAATCTGTGAAATCCATCCCAGATCAGGCAGAAAGGTCAGGGAGAATTGGAAAGATTAGAGGACCCGTCACCACAATTTTACCCCCCTGACTAACAATGACTTCTGATAAAGGGTTGCAAATTCTCCCCATATAACCTAAAATTAGCTGCCAGTGAGGCACTGTACCTTTTTTCTGATATGCAGAGTAGCTTCACTCTTATCTCCCAGGCTGCCAGTGTCTATTCAAATCACTACTCTGCCTCCTTGTAGTTGAGGACCAGCTGCTAATATTCAACTACAGACATATAAAGCTCTATGTACAGATGGGAAATATTGTGTCACTATACCTGTACAGCTCCTCCATCCTGCTCTTTCACTCACACAGGGACAGAGCTCACCGTATAGTGACCTGACAACACTGGGGGGCGGAGTAGTTGTACAGGAGCACAAAGATGGGGGCTGGGAGCTGAGGAGTGTGAGAGCAGCACAGACAAGTCACTTTATTTATTTATTTTTTTTATTTTGTCAATGCATCAAAACCAAAACAAACCTAGAAGTTAAAACACAATTATATTGTAATTCAAATGTACAGAAAAGGCAGAAAGACATGCAGGTGTGATGGGCTTCTTCAACCTGTCTTTAGTGAAAATAAGGTCCCTGGTTATAGGTTCCCATTTAGAATGTGTGTGCATGCATGTATTATTTTTATTATTATTATTATTTTTTTTAATTTTCTAATTTAAACAAAACCATATTTTATTATTCTTTTTCAGTGTCCAACACCGGAGCGTCAACGTCATCAGCGTCGTCTGAGACTGGAATGAGCCCTGCGTCCTCTTCTCCCCCACAGAACACACTGGCTCTAGAGTGCAGGTGATATGTGCCCTCACCTCCACTCCAGCAGCCGCTGCCATGGACACTTCTCCTCTCCCTTCCCCTTAAATCCAAACACACAAAAAGCACTCAACCAGTTTGACATTGCCAAGTATTTTTTTTTTTTTTTCAAAATTTTCTCTGCTGGATTGCTTTTTTTTATTATTTCCATTTAGTCATTTTTTTTTTTTTTTTGTCTTATTAAATCAGACTATGATTTAGGAATAGGAGACTAGCAGTCAGCGCGCCACAATGGCTTCTTATTTTGTTCAACCTTAACAATCTTTTTAGAGTAAATTCGACAAATGTCTGAATAAAATTTCAAGGAGCTTCTCCCAGGTATCCCCCCTCCCCACCTAAGCCCAATAATATAGCAAGTTCATACAATAGACAGCCGTGTGCGACGAGAGATACAATCCCCGGCAGCTGCACTTTACGACTAAGCTGCAAACTAGCTCCTGATGTTTGTGTTTTTTACAGGCTGTGTTTTCGGAAGCACTTGCAATGTACAGAACTGCCAAAGTCCAATGTATTCAGCAGAGTGCCCAGTTTTAAAGCTGTAAAGCCAGACAAAATAAATTGTGAAAGGGAATGTAGTAGACTGAAAACTACATGAAGAATAAAATGGTCTTCCACTTTTTACAGGAATTTAGAGCACAGAATTATGCAACTATTTTAAATGTTTCTTAATGTTTACAGTGGAATCGCGAATCCGTTTTCAGTGGACTACCTTACCCCTTGGCAAATCTATTTTGTCTTTTTTTTCTTTTTTTTTTTTTCTAATGTAATTTTTCAGAGTTTTTATTTTGTTACAAAAAGACAAAAAGAAAATATATGACGACAGCGAAGTTATTTAACGAGATTTCTAAAGCGGAAATTTTTTTTTTCTTTTTTTTTTTTCTTGTGTAAAATAAGGTATTATCTTGCAACCTGTTAAATATATTTATTCAGACATTGGATGTTGTATTTTTATGTATTTTTTAAAATATTAATAAAACAGAAAAAAAAAAAATTAAGAGAAGGGTCTTAGCTTAGTTCTCTCTTCCAGTACACCTTTAGCTCTTGGCTCGGGTCACACAGTTTGTGTGGGGTTTTTTTGTAAGTCAAAAACAGACTTTATACTTTTTCTTTTTTAAATTTGTGTGTTTTTGCTCTACAAAAAAAATCCACTCTGAGTGAACCTAGGTTTTAAAGGAAATCTACGATCAAAGTCGGGCACTATAAACCAGGGGCACTTACTCATGGTAATCTTTCTGTATGTGTTATCCATGTCTATAAGCAACATTTTAAATTATGCTAATGAGTCATTAGGCATTATCAGAGCCCCCTCCATGGTTTAGCTTCAGAGGCTGTTACACGGTTTCCCCTCCCTCTGATGTAATCTCACAGCAGCGCACAGTTGCTTAAATGCTCCTGCACATTGTAACAGACTGTAAAGCTACAGTACTGAGGGGCTCTTGTAATACCCCACAGAGCCATTCTGTCTCATTAGCATAATTTTAATAGTTGATTTTAGATGGAAGGAGACAAAGGATAACAACTATAAGAAGATTACCACAGTCATAGTGCCTGGATCTATGAGCAAGTGCCCCTGGTTTATCATGATTTTTGATGGTAGATTTCCTTTAACATACTTTTTGCGTCCCGACACTCAAAATTATGAAATCTGATTTCATAGTTTGTTCCTCCTTGCTCCTTCCAGTTTTCAGGTAGCTGTTCTTTTTTTATTTGTATATTTAATATACTGCCAAACTCATTATATATATTTTTTTCCTATCCAACCGTTGAAGAACTTCTCTCCAATCGTTGCGATGCAGCATTACAGCAAAGAAGCTTTGACATGTGAGGACTGTGGGTCATTCCATAGGCTATTACATTATGTAAATAGATCTTCCTGAAACCTGTATTTAAGAGTTTTTTGCATATACATTATGTACAAAAGTGATTTTTTTATCAATTTTTTATTCATGTTTGTACATTAAAAGAAAGGGTTTTTAACCCCTTTTTTCTGTGTTTATTATGTGTAGAATAATGTAGATTTTTCTAGAGCGATGTTTTTCAGCCATTTGAGCATAACCCACCATTCATACGGTCTGTAATGTATGTATGACTGGTAGATCACCAATGGTTTCTTTCAGTTTCTCCACCTTCACTTCCATGAGATCGGGCTACACCGTATATATAACACATTGCGCCTTCTGGACTCAGACTAGTGTTGTGTGGAGAACAGCGGATAGGAAAGGTTCTGTATATCAGAAACTTGTTCACAATAGCCGAACATCTGAGCAAAACACTAAAAATGGGTAATAATTGCTAAAATAAAGTTTTGGGTTTTTTTTTTTTTTTATTCTTCTATTTTGCTGCATTGTGAACTTTGATTCTTTCCAGCACAGATGATTGGACCTTCTCAGCTGCCAGAGGGGGTGTAATATGCACTTTTTTCTGTTTTTCTTAAGCAACGCAGAGTTGTGTATGTAAACAGCGCTCTCTGAAGAGCATCAATAAAGGCCATGGTTTAAACCTTTACATTTTTGCTCCTTTTTTTTTTGTTTTTATGATGGGTATTGATGAGCGGACCACATCCAAATGCCAGTAACAATTTTTGGGGATGGTCATCGCTCCTAATGATTTTGCACTGCAAAATGGCTGAGCCTGGTGTGGGGCCTTGGCTATTTAAATGCCGCTGGCACCAGCAGCTAAACAGTTAACACCTGTGATTGGTTGCTGGCACCAATCAAAAGCGTTAATTGCGGGGGGGGGGGGGGGGGGGGGGGAGATCGGTGTTTGGGTTGATAGTTGACCTGAACCAGGTCTAGTTCCCACCGCCTGCCCCCTCAGGTCTAGTTCCCTGTCCTATGCATAGAGGAGAAACTGGGGGATGATGTGTTGATGACATCGTGACATGTCCTTGGCTGTACAGAGAAGGTCCTGAAGCACAGTGTGCTTACTGCACACATGTTTTATAGCATTATTGTGTTGAATCACAGCAAAAGTGCAATAAAGTCGCAGGGCGATGGCCGCGGGCTGTGCACCCCTGCTTTCAGGGGCGTAACTAGGAGAGACTCCCCACTTAAATATACATATTTGTCTACTCACACATGCGAGTTACAATCACACAATTATACACTTATGTGCACACATATAGAGCATATACACAGGGTCTGCATCAGCATAGGGCATACCTGGCAAGTGCCAGGGCCAAGTGTTCCTTGGGGGGGTCCACATAAGGCTGTACAGAAGAAATCCATGCGTGTGAGTGGACTGTATCTAATGAATCCATAAGGGGCTGTTTGGTATGATAAACTAGGGAATATTTTAGGGAACAGGAGACTGTTTTAGTTTCTGGATTTTTAATGTCGCCATGCAAGTTCAGTGCAAAGAAGCTCTATCGACCAGGGGTCTAATGAAACCTGGAGCCGAACACACACACACACACTGTACACACCATATGTTATATACATATTATGCTGTACAACCCTTTTTAAAGAAAATCTACCTTTTGATTTGATGCATTATGAACCAAATATACGTTGAGAATGCTGTAGCTATACTGATGCAGAAACATATCTTGTTTAATTCCTGAGCTGAGTGGTTTTGCTGAAAAAACAATTATACAAACTCAGGATAATGATGCTCTGTCACTTCTGTGGCTGCTTGGCGCTTCTCCTCTCACATTAAGTCTGCACTGCTCCAGAGAATGATGTAATTACTGTGTGTCTGACAGGCAGAAGTAATCAATCGCTGCACCATCCCCCTTCTGCTGTGTATGAGTCATCCAGCTCAGGTTGATTAGTCCTGTCTGGACAGTTCAGAAAGCTTTGTGTAATGTGTTTATGAAGGGCAAGCAGCATGCAACACAGCGTCCTAAATTTTATAATTGTTGTTTCAGCAAAACCACTCAGCACAGGGATTAAACAAGATATGATCCTGCATCAGAGTAGCTACAGCATTCTCAAGGTATGTTTGCTTCATAATGCAGGAAATCAAATTGTAGATTTCCTTTAAATGCAAGATGTGAACAATTAAGGTTTCTATTGAAGGGCACAGCCAATAAAACCATAAACATGATATCATAAAGCATCAATTATTTGCTGAAAAACGGAATACCCCTTAAAGGTTCCTGCTGTTCCCCTTAATACACATAATTTTTTCATAAATGATGAATCATCCAGTTCTGTGAAATCTAGTAGAGGCCCAAGGGATCTGTGTAGGGAAGGAAGGTATCACCTAGCAGGGGCTTTCCTGGAGGTTAAGGCACAGTTAAGACTTTTTAAAATAAAACTAAAGTTGTTGCCCTTAAAAGTGTTTTTTTTTTTTTTTTTTTTTTTTTTTTTTTATGCAGCGGCTTTTGTGGTGAAGATGCAGTCTTTCTTCATCCTGTTGCCCACACGGTTTAGACCAAAAAAGTTGCTCCATGCAGACCGACCAAACCCGAGTTCATTGATTCAAGGTTTGGTCCAGTAAATCCTTCAAGAACATGGAGCAACTTTGCTGCACCAAACATCTTCAAAGACAATATGCTTTAAAATCAGACTAGCTATCTCCTGCAGTCTCTGGATTGGGCAGTTTAGTAACCAATGGGAACTTTCTACATGAAAAAGCGCCCATCTGTTAGGCCGCATTCACACGACCATATGGGGGACGTATGTGTCTATATGTGTGGCACAGTATCACTCCGTACACAGGAAACAGATAGGACATGCCCTATCATTCCCTGTGTGCATGGCCCGTATGCTTTGCATCTCTATGGACAGGGGAGGGGCGTCCGCATCCCGCCGGATGTATGCCCACCAGGCACGTTGGTGTAAATTCAGCCTTACTCCTAACAGACGTAAACTCTATATGGTACCTGAATAACCAATACAAATTTCCTCTAAGTGCTCTGTACTCCCTGTCACAGTGTTTCAGGCTATGTCTGTGGACCAAGTTGGATACAAGTTCTTTTTTTTCCCTCACAAATACAGGAATATTCAGCAAATTATTTTGTAACCAAGTTTATTTCCAATGAATAATATGGCTACCATGGTCTTCAATTTCACATCTTCCAAAAGAGGTAAGAAACACAAACAAGTAATATCATCTGTGTGTCTGCCAGTCTGAGGTCTGACAATGGAATCTCATTTTATTAGAAGTCTTCAGGATGTCTAGTGGTTGACACTTGTTGGGGGGCACAGCCCATGACTGTCCCCCCCCATTACCAGTCTCTTCCAATATCAGCCATTCTTCAGCATCATCAATGCTGGGAGTAGTCCCGTCCCTCCAGGGCGTTCTTTCCGGAACATCTCTGCTTGTTGTCGGCTGGACAGATAGGACCTTCTCTCAGACCTTATCGAGGCTGACCAATAAGTCCTGCTTTGGCAGCTAAGGCTTCGTTCTGCTGTATGTGGTACTCCTGAAATCTCATGGATATCCTCTGTGTCATTTTTAGATACTTTTGTAGACAATGCTCTGAGCAAGTAATCTAACAACAGGGAAAGAAAAGTGCACTTTAGTAATATCAAGTATTAAAATAAGAATCAGCTTCAGGCTACAAGTACATGTTCATGCAGCTGGGCATGAATAGGTCCGGCTTTGATTCGTGCAACTCAGACAATGGGCCTATCCATTGGGAAATGGAACATGCTCATTGAAATACATAAAGAACATGGCAAAAACAAAATCGGTTAAAAAAAAAAAATTACCATTAACATTAAAGGCCATTTTAAATTCAGGACCCGCCAAGTGCCTTGAGGGTGGTCCTTCAACATGAAGTGCTCCCCTTTTAAATGGGTTGCACCGCAGACCCGCCCTTTGTGGTAAGAAAAAGCTTTTGCATGCAACTAGAAGAGTTTTCACTCAGAACGGAGTTGGGAAAAGTTCAATGCACTTCATAGTGAAGGGCACCTGAAAGAACTGCATTAAAAACTACTTTTTCTACATTTCTGCTACTACTAACCAAAAAGCTCTGCTACCATTGTTTACTTCAAGTACAGAAGAATACATCTTGGTCTTGTACAGACACACAGTTCATAGAAGAGATCATAGCTGTGTCTCGCAAAATGACTAGTAATTTAAAGGGAAACCTGTGAGGGCGATTTGTGCCACTAAACCACCCACAGGTCCTTATGGGCCGGTGGTGTAGTGTCGCACATTGCCATGTATGAATTTTGAAGTGTGCACCCTCTTTCTTTAAAAAAATATATATATATTGTATACTCGCCACCGTCCCTGATCCTTCAGCACCTGCACACTGTGGATAGTGAAGCTGGGTGGACACGTTCTCACTCACAGAGCCAGTGAGTCAGTGTCACAGAAGCTGTACATCACCCCCAGGGACAGTCAGCTCAGAGCTGGTGAGGGGCCCTTATGAGTAAAGTTGTGCATACACTGGCTGCTCTGTATATCAATATGGTGGTGACAGAGATAGCCAAGCGCCATACTCTCGAATCTCTGTCAGCGCCATAGATGTAAATGAAGCTGCAGGTACAACAGACCCCCGTTTTCATGATCTGTGGGGGTTTAATAACTGAGAACCCATCAATCAGTAACTTGTAGATCACTGGAGAACCCCTTTTAGACTCGTGGTACTCCTAGGGATGCCACTAACTCCTGCACACAGATGTGTGGTGACAGAAACAGGGCCAAGACGGAAGATGGAAGCAGGGCCACAGAATTCACCAACTAACTTTTCCGTAATGTGTACAGAGAACAGGACATACCTCTTCAGGCTTAACCTCTCGTGTAGTAAAATCCTTTACACAGTCCAGGAAGCAGTTTTCTGTCAGTTTATTGTAGGTCCCAAGAAATTCCCTAAACTGAGAACAAAGAAAAGTTTGTCAGTAAACTTTGGCCGTGCACCAGTTATACATGTGTACAAGTGGACTGAAGAAACCTGCCAAATAATAACTGGGGCTATTGTAGCGCCAGGCATATAAAAACCAGATATCTGAACCAAGTTATGGGACCAAAGAGAGGACTGGGTACAGATTCTTCTGACAAATACCAAATACTTGAAAGGCTATTAGCACTATGGAGTCAAGAAATGACAAAACTAAAGCGCTAAGGACTCGCACGGTTTCGCCATCAAAGGACAGTGGGCGGTGCCAATCGAGTTTAAACCCATGATTGGTACTAATATCAAGCCTATAAGTAACCTCCATTCAGGGTAAGTGTTGTGCAAAGGTTAAAACAAACATTATATCACACCCCTTTAAAAAGGATGTATGGCTGTGAAGGCACATAAGCAGGATTACACATGTTAGATGGTAAGAGCTTATTGTGGCCACTTACCTGCTTAATTTGGTCCGATTCTGAGATCTGAGCTGCCATGACTTCTAGAAATTATAATCAGTTACCTAAAAAAAAAAAAAAAAGGAACATAAAATACATGTTATACATATATTGATGCACTAAATATGCACACATCTTAGGTATATCCATAATGCTTAATGTGAGGGGATGGAAAGCTGTGATACACAGATAAAGTGCACATCCAACATATTCTGAATGGGTGACCTTGAATAAAAAAATGATATCAAGGTCAAATTATTATTTCTAAATAAAAGGGATTTTTCAACAGGAAAGATCAGCGGGGACCAGAAACATCATTGTAATGAAAGACTCTTGCACCCTTTTGGTACAGCTCCCAAGTCCCACTAATATGAAAAGGACATCAAGGCTGATGACACCCAGCTGTATACTTCTGCACATAACATCCCCCCTGCCTTAATCCAGAACTCCAGTGACTGTCTCTCTGCTGTCTCTAACATCATGTCCTCTCTCTTCTTGAGACTTAATCTTTCTAAGACTGAACTTCTTATTTTCCACCATCTACTAACTGACCCAACCCTGACCTCTCCATCTCGGTCTGTGGGATCACTATAGCACCGTGGCAGCAGGCCCACTGTCTTGGGGTTGTGCTGGACTCTGACCTCTCCTTTTCACCATTAATTCAATCCCTTGCTCACTCAGAAATATCCCTAAATATCCCTAAAATACTGATTGTCAAACGGATTCACTCTGGACTAGACTACTGTAACTCCCTAATAATCGATCTTCCACTTCCACTAAATTCTCTACTCTACCATTTATTCTTTATGCAGCAGCCAGGCTCGTCTTTCAGACCTACAGTATGTGCCAATGACTGCTCTGGCTGCTTGTCTCCTTCCAAATAAATCATCACCCTCATCCACAAAGCTCTGCATAATGCAGCAACTCCCTATCTCTCTTCTCTTGTCCCATTCTATTGCCCTACCCGTGTTCTTCGATCTACAAGTGATTTTAGATTAATGCAAACCTCTTATACACTTCTCCAGGACTTCTCCTGAGCTGCACTAATTCTCTGGACTACCAGACTTATGCCCACCCTCAAAAGTTTCAAACATGCTCTTAAAACACATATTTTTAGGCAGGTCTATCATAATCACTAACTGCATGAAATGTCACCTCTCTCGTTACTAATCAATCCTGTGTCCTCCTCCTGTCGGTTATCTGGCAAACACCAGATACATACCAAGCTCCAGGCTTCTCTAAAGTCACTTTCACCTTGGACTTTGTATAGATGGTGGCTGATGGTTGGTTCAAGCAGCAGAACTTTTATTTATTAAATTATATTATACTATTCCCTTATAAAAAAAAATGGCTGGACCATTATACAAGCTCTTATACCTCTTGTGTCATCCCTCTCATCCTCATAGACTGTAAGCTCTTGTGTCACCCCCTCATCCTCATAGACTGTAAGCTCTTGTGTCACCCCCGCATCCTCATAGACTGTAAGCTCCTGTGAGCAGAGTCCTCACTCCTATTGTTCCATATGAATGTTTGTACTCTGTAATGTCATATTATATTTGTATATGTTCCCTATGATTTGTAAAGCGCTACAGAATTTGATGGAGCTATATAAAGAGTATTATTATTAAGGGCATAGAGGAGATATATACATATATGTGAATGATCAAACCTTAAGGGCAGTCCTGTGTGACTTAATTCCCAGCATCATATGGATAAATGACGCAAGGAGACCCCACTTCCCTGTTAAACAGCAGCGCTATAGTAATGTGTCGGTGCTGTTGTATAGCTGGGAAGCAGCGACTCCTTGAATCACATATTGATATGATGCAAGGAATCCTATCCCCAGCAGTGTAGTCAGCCCGTAGCAAGGTCTTGGATCACACATCACATGAAATATAAGTTCATTGTATCCTAAATTCATCCTGTGCACACCGCTGAACTGTAACTGCCTGGCCTGGGTGTAGCCAAGTCTCTGCCTGATGCAGTGTGCATTTTATTAAACCATGGTTGCAGGATTAAGATGGAAACAATATTCCAGCTGAATGGAAGGGTTAAACTGTTTCTGCAAACACAGTGCCACCCATTTAATGGCCCAGCACCATACACGCAACTGTGGCTGTGCCTGGTATTGCACCTTCATTCATTCATTCAACAGATGCACAGGATTCAATCACATGGTGTAATGTTTCCATCTGGTTTACTACAACAATTCTAGATGAAGGCAGAGCCTCCAACACCAGGGACACACAGGTTCAGGAAGTAGGACATGGTGGCTTGTATGCGGCAAGGGTGTCCCTAGGACACAGCAGCAGAGGGTAAAGTGCACATCACACAACTACTAGTCATAGCTGAGCAGTAATGAATTCACACATGCAACCCCTCCACACCGCACTACACCCCCATCCCCTGTAAGAACACCCGAGACCACCCGTACTGACCTCCTCGCCGCAGCTCTACAATCTCCTCAATCTGCAGGAGGAACACGTGGGCGGGGCGACGCGGGTTTCCTCCCTGCAGATTCGTCACCTTCAAGAGCCACGGTTTACTAAAAAGTAAAATAAAATATATAGAACCTCTATAGCACGTCACGTGATGAGTACAATAGATAAAAATCCAGTAGTTACTGCATTCTTTTTTATTTTAGGTTTATTTTATTTTTTTATAGAATGTTGAAATCTGAAACGATAGGTAGATTTACGAGAATGGAGTGGGTTTGAGGGCAAGGGAAGGGGCGGGCCTCTCATGGGAAGTGTATATATTGTGCTTCATATATTACAGTAGTGCGCACGTCACAGGAGGCGGAGACCATGTGATTTGCAGTTTTTGCACGTGTATGTGGAGGGGAGGAGTTACATAGGACTTTATGTTTAAGGGATTGTGACTAAATCCCATGACTCAGAGGTACCCGTCCTCCCCAGTCATGGGATTTAGCTGGCTCTGTATGAGCTGTCTATTTCCCATGACTGGGAAGGACCTATTCGCCCCCTAGTGGTGAGGTGCTGGATAGTTATAGGATTTAGCCTTCTCACATAGAAGAGGCTATTTCCTATAACTCAGAGGGACCTGGTCCTCCCCAGTCATGGGAATTAGTCTGCTCAGTATGAACTGTCTATTTCCCATGACCTGGAGGGACTCTTTATTCTCTTATTGGTTTGGACTTGATCTATGAGAGTTTTTGGCTTCTTCACACTAAATATACACTTATTTTATATTTTGTATAATTTTTAACATTGACTAAAGTACCAAACTCTACCATTTCCCCTTTTCCAGAAGGACCTTTTCTATCTACTATATGGGGAGATTGGGTTATGTAGGAGAAGGTCCTTCTGAGTAATGGGGATTAGCCGCCTCATATAGAAATGACTATTTCCCATGATCCAGAAGGACCTTTTCTATCTACTATATGGGGAGATTGGGTTATGCAGCAGAAGGTCCTTCTGAGTAATGGGGTTTAGCCGCCTCATATAGAAATGACTATTTCCCATGACCCAGAAGGACCTTTTCTATCTACTATATGGGGAGAATGGGTTATGTAGGAGAAGGTCCTTCTGAGTAATGGGGATTAGCCGCCTCATATAGAAATGACTATTTCCCATGACCCAGAAGGACCTTTTCTATCTACTATATGGGGAGATTGGGTTATGTAGGAGAAGGTCCTTCTGAGTAATGGGGATTAGCCGCCTCATATAGAAATGACTATTTCCCATGATCCAGAAGGACCTTTTCTATCTACTATATGGGGAGATTGGGTTATGTAGGAGAAGGTCCTTCTGAGTAATGGGGATTAGCCGCCTCATATAGAAATGACTATTTCCCATGACCCAGAAGGACCTTTTCTATCTACTATATGGGGAGATTGGGTTATGTAGGAGAAGGTCCTTCTGAGTAATGGGATTAGACGCCTCATATAGAAATGACTATTTCCCATGATCCAGAAGGACCTTTTCTATCTACTATATGGGGAGATTGGGTTATGCAGCAGAAGGTCCTTCTGAGTAATGGGGTTTAGCCGCCTCATATAGAAATGACTGTTTCCCATGACCCAGGAGGACCTTTTCTATCTACTATATGGGGAGATTGGGTTATGTAGGAGAAGGTCCTTCTGATTAATGGGATTAGACGCCTCATATAGAAATGACTATTTCCCATGATCCAGAAGGACCTTTTCTATCTACTATATGGGGAGATTGGGTTATGTAGGAGAAGGTCCTTCTGAGTAATGGGGATTAGCCGCCTCATATAGAAATGACTATTTCCCATGACCCAGAAGGACCTTTTCTATCTACTATATGGGGAGATTGGGTTATGTAGGAGAAGGTCCTTCTGATTAATGGGATTAGACGCCTCATATAGAAATGACTATTTCCCATGATCCAGAAGGACCTTTTCTATCTACTATATGGGGAGATTGGGTTATGCAGCAGAAGGTCCTTCTGAGTAATGGGGTTTAGCCGCCTCATATAGAAATGACTGTTTCCCATGACCCAGAAGGACCTTTTCTATCTACTATATGGGGAGATTGGGTTATGTAGGAGAAGGTCCTTCTGAGTAATGGGATTAGACGCCTCATATAGAAATGACTATTTCCCATGATCCAGAAGGACCTTTTCTATCTACTATATGGGGAGATTGGGTTATGCAGCAGAAGGTCCTTCTGAGTAATGGGGTTTAGCCGCCTCATATAGAAATGACTGTTTCCCATGACCCAGAAGGACCTTTTCTATCTACTATATGGGGAGATTGGGTTATGTAGGAGAAGGTCCTTCTGATTAATGGGATTAGACGCCTCATATAGAAATGACTATTTCCCATGATCCAGAAGGACCTTTTCTATCTACTATATGGGGAGATTGGGTTATGTAGGAGAAGGTCCTTCTGAGTAATGGGGATTAGCCGCCTCATATAGAAATGACTATTTCCCATGACCCAGAAGGACCTTTTCTATCTACTATATGGGGAGATTGGGTTATGTAGGAGAAGGTCCTTCTGATTAATGGGATTAGACGCCTCATATAGAAATGACTATTTCCCATGATCCAGAAGGACCTTTTCTATCTACTATATGGGGAGATTGGGTTATGCAGCAGAAGGTCCTTCTGAGTAATGGGGTTTAGCCGCCTCATATAGAAATGACTGTTTCCCATGACCCAGAAGGACCTTTTCTATCTACTATATGGGGAGATTGGGTTATGTAGGAGAAGGTCCTTCTGATTAATGGGATTAGACGCCTCATATAGAAATGACTATTTCCCATGACCCAGAAGGACCTTTTCTATCTATTATATAGTGAGAAGGTCACATGTAGGAGAGGTCCTTCTGAGTTATGAGATATAGACGCTTCATATAGAAAGGACTATTTCCTATTTTTGGATTAGATGTCATGCACTATGCACCTGAGACTATGGGACTCCTGTGCCCCACTCCTTATACTGAATGGATGGACCTCACGCCCCAGACCGCACACATTCCTGTACACAAGGCCTTAGACCCCATGCACACAAATGGCGCCTGGTCTTGATTTCGGTGAGCATACGTTGTCTCACCGCACAGTGGGATGAAAAACAAAGGAAATGTCTTTTAATTTGCTCTGCTACAGCACCAGCCGCTCGCTTCTCCGGGAGAGCAGCGATCACTCCTCCTCTCTCCTGTGTGCGGCTGTATGATGGCCGGGGAGAGCAGCGCTCACTCCTCCTCTCTCCTGTGTGCGGCTGTATGATGGCCGGGGAGAGCAGCGCTCACTCCTCCTCTCTCCTGTGTGCGGCTGTATGATGGCCGGGGAGAGCAGCGATCACTCCTCCTCTCTCCTGTGCGCGGCTGTATGATCACCCGGGAGAGCAGCGCTCACTCTTCCTCTCTCCTGTGCGCGGCTGTATGATCACCCGGGAGAGCAGCGCTCACTCCTCCTCTCTCCTGTGTGCGGCTGTATGATGGCCGGGGAGAGCAGCGATCACTCCTCCTCTCTCCTGTGTGCGGCTGTATGATGGCCGGGGAGAGCAGCGCTCACTCCCCCTCTCTCCTGTGTGCGGCTGTATGATGGCCGGGGAGAGCAGCGCTCACTCCTCCTCTCTCCTGTGTGCGGCTGTATGATGGCCGGGGAGAGCAGCGCTCACTCCCCCTCTCTCCTGTGTGCGGCTGTATGATGGCCGGGGAGAGCAGCGATCACTCCTCCTCTCTCCTGTGCGCGGCTGTATGATGGCCGGGGAGAGCAGCGATCACTCCTCCTCTCTCCTGTGCGTGGCTGTATGATGGCCAGGGAGAGCAGCGATCACTCCTCCTCTCTCCTGTGCGCGGCTGTATGATGGCCCGGAAGAGCAGCGCTCACTCCTCCTCTCTCCTGTGCGCGGCTGTATGATGGCCGGGGAGAGCAGCGATCACTCCTCCTCTCTCCTGTGCGCGGCTGTATGATCGCCCGGGTGAACATACATTCATCTGCTTGAGGACTTACTCATGAGTACATACTCCCTGAACTCACTATTATAGTCTGATGTATACTGAAGGGAAATGAGTCAGTAGTGCAGACTGTTCACTATAGAAAAGACTAGACCAGAGCTGAATGTACAGGACAGAGACGGATAGAGCAGAGCTGTCACTATTCTAGGCTGTACAGAGAGAGACGGATAGAGCAGAGCCGTCACTATTCTAGGCTGTACAGAGAGAGACGGATAGAGCAGAGCCGTCACTATTCTAGGCTGTACAGAGAGAGACGGATAGAGCAGAGCCGTCACTATTCTAGGCTGTACAGAGAGAGACGGATAGAGCAGAGCTGTCACTATTCTAGGCTGTACAGAGAGAGACGGATAGAGCAGAGCCGTCACTATTCTAGGCTGTACACAGAGAGACGGATAGAGCAGAGCCGTCACTATTCTAGGCTGTACAGAGAGAGACGGATAGAGCAGAGCTGTCACTATTCTAGGCTGTACAGAGAGAGACGGATAGAGCAGAGCCGTCACTATTCTAGGCTGTACAGAGAGAGACGGATAGAGTGGAGCTGTCACTATTCTAGGCTGTACATAGACGGATAGAGCAGAGCTGTCACTATTCTAGGCTGTACAGAGAGATACGGATAGAGCAGAGCCGTCACTATTCTAGGCTATACAGAGAGAGACGGATAGAGCAGAGCCGTCACTATTCTAGGCTGTACAGAGAGAGACGGATAGAGCAGAGCTGTCACTATTCTAGGCTGTACAGAGAGAGACGGATAGAGCAGAGCCGTCACTATTCTAGGCTGTACAGAGAGAGACGGATAGAGTGGAGCTGTCACTATTCTAGGCTGTACAGAGAGAAACGGATAGAGCAGAGCCGTCACTATTCTAGGCTGTACAGAGAGAGACGGATAGAGCAGAGCTGTCACTATTCTAGGCTGTACAGAGAGAGACGGATAGAGCAGAGCCGTCACTATTCTAGGCTGTACAGAGAGAGACGGATAGAGCAGAGCCGTCACTATTCTAGGCTGTACAGAGAGAGACGGATAGAGCAGAGCCGTCACTATTCTAGGCTGTACAGAGAGAGACGGATAGAGCAGAGCTGTCACTATTCTAGGCTGTACAGAGAGAGACGGATAGAGCAGAGCCGTCACTATTCTAGGCTGTACACAGAGAGACGGATAGAGCAGAGCCGTCACTATTCTAGGCTGTACAGAGAGAGACGGATAGAGCAGAGCTGTCACTATTCTAGGCTGTACAGAGAGAGACGGATAGAGCAGAGCCGTCACTATTCTAGGCTGTACAGAGAGAGACGGATAGAGTGGAGCTGTCACTATTCTAGGCTGTACATAGACGGATAGAGCAGAGCTGTCACTATTCTAGGCTGTACAGAGAGATACGGATAGAGCAGAGCCGTCACTATTCTAGGCTATACAGAGAGAGACGGATAGAGCAGAGCCGTCACTATTCTAGGCTGTACAGAGAGAGACGGATAGAGCAGAGCTGTCACTATTCTAGGCTGTACAGAGAGAGACGGATAGAGCAGAGCCGTCACTATTCTAGGCTGTACAGAGAGAGACGGATAGAGTGGAGCTGTCACTATTCTAGGCTGTACAGAGAGAAACGGATAGAGCAGAGCCGTCACTATTCTAGGCTGTACAGAGAGAGACGGATAGAGCAGAGCCGTCACTATTCTAGGCTGTACAGAGAGAGGCGGATAGAGCAGAGCCGTCACTATTCTAGGCTGTACAGAGAGAGACGGATAGAGCAGAGCCGTCACTATTCTAGGCTGTACAGAGAGAGATGGATAGAGCAGAGACGTCACTATTCTAGGCTGTACATAGACGGATAGAGCAGAGCTGTCACTATTCTAGGCTGTACAGAGAGAGATGGATAGAGCAGAGACGTCACTATTCTAGGCTGTACATAGACGGATAGAGCAGAGCCGTCACTATTCTAGGCTGTACAGAGAGAGATGGATAGAGCAGAGACGTCACTATTCTAGGCTGTACATAGACGGATAGAGCAGAGCCGTCACTATTCTAGGCTGTACAGAGAGAGATGGATAGAGCAGAGACGTCACTATTCTAGGCTGTACATAGACGGATAGAGCAGAGCCGTCACTATTCTAGGCTGTACAGAGAGAGATGGATAGAGCAGAGACGTCACTATTCTAGGCTGTACATAGACGGATAGAGCAGAGCCGTCACTATTCTAGGCTGTACAGAGAGAGACGGATAGAGCAGAGCTGTCACTATTCTAGGCTGTACAGAGAGAGACGGATAGAGCAGAGCCGTCACTATTCTAGGCTGTACACAGAGAGACGGATAGAGCAGAGCCGTCACTATTCTAGGCTGTACAGAGAGAGACGGATAGAGCAGAGCTGTCACTATTCTAGGCTGTACACAGAGAGACGGATAGAGCAGAGCCGTCACTATTCTAGGCTGTACAGAGAGAGACGGATAGAGCAGAGCTGTCACTATTCTAGGCTGTACAGAGAGAGACGGATAGAGTGGAACTGTCACTATTCTAGGCTGTACAGAGACGGATAGAGCAGAGCTGTCACTATTCTAGGCTGTACAGAGAGAGACGGATAGAGTGGAGCTGTCACTATTCTAGGCTGTACAGAGACGGATAGAGCAGAGCCGTCACTATTCTAGGCTGTACAGAGAGAGACGGATAGAGCGGAGCTGTCACTATTCTAGGCTGTACAGAGACGGATAGAGCGGAGCTGTCACTATTCTAGGCTGTACAGAGACGGATAGAGTGGAGCTGTCACTATTCTAGGCTGTACAGAGATCGATAGAGCGGAGCTGTCACTATTCTAGGCTGTACAGAGAGGGATAGAGCGGAGCTGTCACTATTCTAGGCTGTATAGAGACGGATAGAGCAGAGCTGTCACTATTCTAGGCTGTACAGAGACGGATAGAGCAGAGCTGTCACTATTCTAGGCTGTACAGAGACGGATAGAGCAGAGCTGTCACTATTCTAGGCTGTACAGAGACGGATAGAGCAGAGCTGTCACTATTCTAGGCTGTACAGAGACGGATAGCGCGGAGCTGTCACTATTCTAATCTATACAGAGACGGATAGACCAGAGCTGTCACTATTCTAGACTGTACAGAGACGGATAGAGCGGAGCTGTCACTATTCTAATCTATACAGAGACAGATAGACCAGAGCTGTCACTATTCTAGACTGTACAGAGATCGATAGAGCGGAGCTGTCACTATTCTAGGCTGTACAGAGAGGGATAGAGCGGAGCTGTCACTATTCTAGGCTGTATAGAGACGGATAGAGCAGAGCTGTCACTATTCTAGGCTGTACAGAGACGGATAGAGCAGAGCTGTCACTATTCTAGGCTGTACAGAGACGGATAGAGCAGAGCTGTCACTATTCTAGGCTGTACAGAGACGGATAGAGCAGAGCTGTCACTATTCTAGGCTGTACAGAGACGGATAGCGCGGAGCTGTCACTATTCTAATCTATACAGAGACGGATAGACCAGAGCTGTCACTATTCTAGACTGTACAGAGACGGATAGAGCGGAGCTGTCACTATTCTAATCTATACAGAGACAGATAGACCAGAGCTGTCACTATTCTAGACTGTACAGAGACGGATAGAGCAGAGCTGTCACTATTCTAGGCTGTACAGAGACATATAGAGTGGAGCTGTCACTATTCTAGACTGTACAGAGACGGATAGAGCAGAGCTGTCACTATTCTAGGCTGTACAGAGACGGATAGAATGTTCAAAAACTGAAGTGAGAAAAAAAATAAGGACATTTTTTATTTTTTAATATACATTTATTCAACTTTTTTTTTAATATGGCACAATAGAACATTCCCTCAATAGCAGGACAAGCTCCAGGCCTGCTGCAGTCTTCTAGTGGCCTCAGAGGCCAATAATAATTCTTTATTATATAGCGCACACAGATTACGCAGCGCTGCACAGAACTTGCCAAATTGGTCCCTGTCCCCAATGGGGCTCACAATCTAATCAACCTACCAGTATGTTTTGGAGTGTGGGAGGAAACCGGAGTACCCGGAGGAAACCCACGCAACCACGGAGAGAACATACAAACTCTTTGCAGATGTTGACCTGAGACTTGAACTCTGGTCCCCATGGGTATAACAAAGCACATAGCCCTTTTAAAGGAAACCTTCCATTATGGATCTACCTACTAAGGTAGATCCAGTGGTAGATGCATCTAACGTATGTAAGGATAGCCCTTTTTAGGGCTAATCCTTTACTCCCCTCTATCTTTCCTAATCTTTAATCAGGGTAATATGCAAATTTTCTAAAGAGGCTACTTGGACGTGGAGTAGTTGGAGCTGAGGCTACACGGCGTGGCTATTCCACACCCAGTAGCCTCTGTAATCCTCCTACCCAGACACCTGGCTTTAGAGCCCAGATAGTGCAGCCGTTGGCCTGTGTTATGCACATGCACAGAACTCCGGCTTTGCGGACAACTACGTGCAGCTCCTCATAGCTGCGCGCTGAAGATGTCTGGGTAGGAGGATTACAGAGGCTACTCCACGTCCAAGTAGCCTCTAAGTATTGCCCTTATTAAGGATTAGAAGAGATAGAGGGGAGTAAAGGATTGGCCCTAAAAAGGGCTATCCTTACATTTGTTAGATGCACCTACCACTGGATCTACCTTAATAGATAGATCCGTAGTGGTAGGTTTCCTTTAAAGAGGACTTATCACCATGTTAAATATGTTTTACTAAACTTCCAGTCATGTAGGAGGCAGTGTGGTTGTGTAGCACAGCGAGATCACACTCGGCATACACCACGGGTTCAGTATCTTCAATGACACTGTCTGCCGCTGATGGCACAGTGTAAGAGAAGATTAGCATAAATGGATGACCACTCCCTTGCTGCAGGCAAAAGTGCCATGAAGCAAGCCCCCACATGGTGGGAAGTTCAATAAAACAAGTTTACCATGGTGATTGTCCTCTTTAAGGACTTTTTGTTCTGACGTCCGTGTAGCTGTGATCTTCTGTGATTACTTTTTCTCCCTTTGCGGTAACGCGCTGCCTCCAGGATCCTATATGGCACATAATCTAAAGGAGAGATAAAAACACACCCAATATTACCGGCAGGCATAGAAGTAGATTGTAGGATGGAAAAAAAATGAAAGGGGTGTTTCAGTGTATCCATGGCTGTATTTAGACTTGATGCCACCGTAGGCACTTACAGAACTAAGGCCCCTATTGGTTTAATCAGGTTATGGCTTTTATTCTAGTAAAGGGCCCCTCCCATAAAGGACATCATCACCAGGATGAAGGATTGTAAATCAAGCACAATAACATGATGGTGGGTGCCCCCTCTGGCAGGATTTGCTGTTTTTTAAGCTTCTTATGCTCTTAGGCTTTAAAAATTATGCAAATGAGCCTGAGGGGCTCCAGTCTCCATTAGCACCTATGGAGACAGGAGCCACTCAGGCTCATTTGCATAATTTTTAGGGACTTTGTAAAAAAAAAATAGGGGATAAGAAGATAAAAAAGCAGATCCTGCCCAGTATGTCAGTGTGCTTGGTTTACAATCCCTCATCCCGGTGGTAGATGTTCTTTAAAGGAAACCTACCATCATGGATCTACCTACTAAGGCAGATGGGTGGCAAGTTCCTTTAATTGAGTGTAGCCCCCCCCCCCCCCCCCCCAGATTGTTAGATAAAAATGTTATAAACACTTATGCAAATTTTCTTGAGGAGCTACTGGCGATACCCCACTCAGCCTATAGTCAGTGCATTCTTTGATCGGGACATGCAAGTATTTCTGCTATGCTCCCACATATAACACCAACAAAACCACTGTCACCAATATTTTATGGCAGTGGTGGTGAACCTATGGGACGCTTGCCACGGAGGGCACGCAGAGCCTGCCTTCTCTATATTAATCAGTGAAGTTCAGGACAGGCAGGAAAAGCTGCCAATCGCAGAGAGCTGCAGTGATCCTAGTGCTGCCTTACACTCTCTCACTCCCTCCCCCTCCTCCGCAGGGAGCTGCTGGACAATGAGGCAGAACGGAAGGAGCACACAGTACAGATGAGTACAGCAGGAGGCAGGAGCTGCTCTGTGTGAATGTCACACAGCGCCTGGGGGGAGGTCACACAGCGCCTGGGGGGGGGGGGGGGCTGGTCACACAGCACCTGGGGGGGGGGGACAAAAGACAACAGGGGACACATACCCCCAGCCACATTCATCCCCTGCCCCCCCACCACACATACCCCCAGCCGCCATCATCCCCTGCCCCCCCACCACCACACATACCCCCAGCCGCCATCATCCCCTGCCCCTCAACCACCACACATACCCCCAGCCGCCATCATCCCCTGCCCCCCCACCACCACACATACCCCCAGCCACCATCATCCCCTGCCCCTCCACCACACATACCCCCAGCCACCATCATCCCCTGCCCCTCCACCACACATACCCCCAGCCGCCATCATCCCCTGCCCCCCCACCACACATACCCCCAGCCACATTCATCCCCTGCCCCTCCACCACACATACCCCCAGCCGCCATCATCCCCTGCCCCCCACCACATATACCCCCAGCCACATTCATCCCCTGCCCCCCCACCACACATACCCCCAGCCACCATCATCCCCTGCCCCTCCACCACACATACCCCCAGCCACATTCATCCCCTGCCCCCCCACCAGACATACCCCCAGCCATATTCATCCCCTGCCCCCCCACCACACATACCCCCAGCCACATTCATCCCCTGCCCCTCCACCACACATACCCCCAGCCACATTCATCCCCTGCCCCTCCACCACACATACCCCCAGCCACATTCATCCCCTGCCCCCCCACCACACATACCCCCAGCCACCATCATCCCCTGCCCCTCCACCACACATACCCCCAGCCACATTCATCCCCTGCCCCCCCACCAGACATACCCCCAGCCATATTCATCCCCTGCCCCCCCACCACACATACCCCCAGCCACATTCATCCCCTGCCCCTCCACCACACATACCCCCAGCCACATTCATCCCCTGCCCCCCCACCACACATACCCCCAGCCACCATCATCCCCTGCCCCTCCACCACACATACCCCCAGCCACCATCATCCCCTGCCCCCCCACCACCACACATACCCCCAGCCACATTCATCCCCTGCCCCTCCACCACACATACCCCCAGCCACATTCATCCCCTGCCCCTCCACCACACATACCCCCAGCCACATTCATCCCCTGCCCCCCACCACACATACCCCCAGCCGCCATCTTCATCTTCCCCCTAGCAAGATACATATATCCCTCGCCACACAAACTTTCTCAGCCGCCATCTTTACATTACCTTCCCGCTCCGGAATTGGCACCCTACACCTCAGTAAACCCCCATCACCCCTGCCGTGCTTCCTACTGTTACCACACAGCAGCCGTCACAGTAAAAACTAAGGCTGCGTGTGCTCTGCAGAAGGATCTGCGCCGTCAGCGAGTCACGTGATTCCGGAACGTCACGTGGCACAGTGACGTCAGAAGGTCCCTCTGAGTTATAGGATTTAGCCGCTACCTTAAGGGATGGGGGTCATTTTACATGGGACTGAATGTTTGAGGTTACATTCACATGTTGCGTTTTGATCAACCATAATCGCATGCTGCGGTATCATAGGGTTTGCAAGGGGTTTTTTTTCTTGGGTTTGGTAATGTGGTATATAAGTTGGGAATGATAATACTCGTAGGGTTTGGATAAATTAAAATTGGTAATCAAATGGGTTGCGGGGTGGGGATTTGTGGGAAAATTGTACGTTGTAATTTTGTGTATTAATTATGGATTTTTGTACAATAAAATTAAAGATAAAAAAAACCACAAAAAACTCGGGTTTGCAAAATGTTATTGAAACACAATGTTACCTCAACATGTGATCACGTGGTAAGCCCTTGGAATACATCTCAATATGCAACGTGTGAACACGGGCTGAGCGGCATAGCGGTGTACATAGGAATGAAGGAAGAAATCAATGGTACATGGAGCAGTATCTGCAAGAGGGGCTGAAGGGCAGGAAGCAATATTTTTTCATGGGACTGTTTTCAAGGGAGGGGAGAAATGTTTTACATGGGACTGAATAACAGGGGGATAAATAGGGGTGTGGTGTTTTATTTATTTATTTTGTATTTTGATTGTGAGTTTGTGGCTAATGAGCGCGGACTGGCATTCGATCGGCAACCGTTATGGAGAAAGAAGCCTTGTCATCGGGAGACCTGACTCTTCCTCATCTGTTACCTGCGCAGCAGCTGTAGTGCAGTGCACCTTCAAGACTCCCCCTACTCCTGCTGTGTGATGGGATGCCCTCCTTGAGATGTTAGGTAACCCCCTGAGTGTTGTGATTTTGATGCCGGGGGAGGGGCTCAAATGTTACAATTTGCTCCAAAACAGGGCTTGAAGTTGAATAATCTCCTTCATAGTATGACCTGGTGGATTACTGGTGGCAGGGCAACACTTCCTTCACACATTCCATTCACACATTGATATGTTCTTTTTATCTGATATGCTCTCTGCCATCTGACTGCTAAAATAGTCCCAATTTCTTAGTCTGACCATGACCTAATGGGTGCTACCCTGGACAGTGATTGGCTTCGACCTCTCAAACACCCTTGGGGCTTGTATCACTTTCTGTTAACTAATCCCCAGATTTCAAATACAAAAAGAGAGTTGACCAATGCATAGTAAATAGTATCACAAGACCAACACACTAAATATGAAGTGAAACCAGAAACAAGAAAAAGACTAGTGTGTAAAGGCTAAAGAGTCAAAAACTTTAAAAACAATCCCCAGATTTGTCAATAACTTGAAACCCAAAAAGTGCAAAGTTACCTGGAGTACTTTGTATGCCCCCATAATATTTAGTGGTTTAGGGCAGGCACTCACCATCTCACAATACACTACTATGCTGCTTGTTTTGGCCCCTTTTGTTCCACTGGTTGTGTCTGTAGAACAAGCCTGTATCTCCTCTTCTCCCACTGACCTGCAAATGTGGCTGAAACATAAGCAGGGACCTACAGTTCTCTGCCCACAACTTTCTTCTTCACTCTCCCTGTCGGACAGTTTGCATCATATATTCAAACTTCGATCTCCACTTTTGCCTGCAGACAGTTTGTTTCAGAATCCCAACTTCAATTTTCTGTTTATTGATGATGGATGGACAAGGGCTCTACAGGATTTGCAGCTTCTGCCGGAGACAGCACTGTAATGCTTCCCATCTTCACATCAAATGCTATAATCAGAACATCCATTTTAGAAGGGCTTTGCCTTTATAACCTGGGGGTGAAGGTCTTCTTTCTTGTACAGTACCCACAGGAAAGCCTCCCTACAAGACATAGTGGGAATGTGACTTCCACAAGTCTTACTCTTTTAGGGAATGGCATGGTATGGCCAGTTATATGGCTAAGGTCTCAATTAATACCCTTTTGGTTGAGACTAACTATAAAGTATTTGTAAGATGGTACTTGGTGCCATCGTTACTCCGTACTTGGAGTCTATCCTTGACTTCAACCTTTTGAACTTCTCTCAGGCAGGGCTGTGAAGTCGGTAAGCCAAACCTCCGACTTTGACGCCTCACTTTCCTGAACTTTGACCCTGACTCTAGCTCCACAGTCCTGTTTTCCAGGTCACTCTAGCAGTGCTGAGATAAATGCAGACATTTCTTCCCAGTGTCTTATTCCTGTAATCTATAGCAGAGGAGCTTCACTACTGAGCATGTACATAAAGTGCAGCACACATTCATCTCAACTAAAAGCCTAGATCAGGGGTCCCCAAACATTTTATGTAGGGGGCCGTTCACTGTCCCCCTCAGACCGTTGGAGGGCCGGACTTAAGTTTAAAAATAAATAGCGGTACATGTGACCGCATCCATAATACACTGGTACCCCCCCTCAATTATTTAATATACTACACTCCCTTATGAACTATTTTATATATATTGGCCCAATTAATTAATTAATATACTGGGACCTCTCTCCATTAATTATTGAATATGCCTCCCCCCCATTAATTACTAGACTGCCGCTCATAATTAATTATTTCCTACACCACCACCATTAATTATTTCCTATGCTGCCCCTCCCCCATTAATTATGTCTTATGCTTCCCCCCACCGTTAATTATTTCCTATGCTTCCCCCACCATTAATTATTCCCTATACTGCCCCTCCACTATTAATTATTTCCTATGCTGCCCCTCATAATTAATTATTCCCTATACTGCCCCTCATAATTAATAATTTCCTGTGCTGCCCCCCACCATTAATTATTTCCTATGCTGCATCTCATAATTTATTATTTCCTGTGCTGCCCCCTACCATTAATTATTCCCTATACTGCCCCTCATAATTAATTACTTCCTATGCTGCCCCTCATAATTAATTATTTCCTATGCTGCCTCTCATAATTAATTATTTTCTATACTGCCCCTCAAATTAATTATTTCCTATACTGCCCCTCATAATTAATTATTTCCCATACTGCCCCTCCACCATTAATTATTTCCTATACTGCCCCTCATAATTAATTATTTCCTATACTGCCCCCCTACCATTAATTATTCCCTATACTGCCCCTCATAATTATTTCCTATACTGCCCCTCCACCATTAATTATTTCCTATACTGCCCCTCCACCATTAATTATTTCCTATACTGTCCCTCATAGTTATTTCCTATACTGCCCCTCATACTAATTATTTCCTAAGCTGCCCCTCATAACTAACTATTGGCCCCCAGCCACCACAATCTTTTTACTGCCCTTTTTAATAAAAAATAAAAACCCTGTACTCACCGCCGTCATCTCGCGGCCGCGCAACCTAGTTCATGGAGCGATGTGCGCCAGGGTTGTATTCCAGCCACATCGTACCAGTAATAGTGCTCGAGCGGCCGTTTCCGGCCGCATCGAGCACTATACAGTGACAGGCAGGAGCTTCCTGTCCTGTCCGCATGTGGCCCGTGGGCCGTAGTTTGGGGAACGCTGGCCTAGATGATGGGGTGCACAAAACACAGCTGAAGGGCCACATGCAGCCTGTCAAGCCATGATTTGCGGTCCACATCCTGCTGACAGTCAGAGTCCAATGAGCACTTCCATAACTGATGGAAATCATTAGTACAGGAGGCTGGGTAGCAGTGAGTACAGCTGAGAAATTATCACTCCTTCAGGATCCTCTCCTGCCTCTCCACTCTGTCCTGACACTGGATGTATGCGTCAACATCAGGACCCAGAGCAGAGGGCCCACAGGGGAGGAGCCAGGAGTAGTAGTCAGCTGTAATATATTTCTCCCGGGTTCTCTCCTGTTCCTTGCGCAGTTCTGCTCTGGGTCCTGGTGCCTGATACAACCAGCGCGGGACACAAAGCAGAGCTGCACATGGAGGAGAGAAGAAGCTGCTGAGTGGTACACGGAGCCGAAGAGCCAGGAAAGAAGATTTATTCATTTTTTGTCTGCTCTGGGGTCTCCAGTATTATTAGATTTATGCTCTATGGGTCTCCAATATTTGCCTGCACTGGGGTTCCCCAAAATAATTAGTTTTATGCTCGGGGGGGGGGGGGGCTGGGGGGGGGGTCACCAGTATTTGTCTGCTCTGGGGGTCTCCAGAATTAGTATTTTTATACTCTGGGGGTCTCTAGTATTCTATGTCTCCAATACTTTTATCATCTGCTGTGGGGTCTGCACTACTATCTGTCCTGAATGGAGTATTTGGTTTCTGGGTTGGTATTTATTGCTGTACTGTGATCATGATCATGAATAGAACGGACATTTAACTGATTTTTTTTTACAATTTATTATATGTTTGTGGAGTCAGTCACTGACTCTGACTCCACGGCCCTGCTTTCACAGGTGACAGTTCTTCTCAATCAGGTCTAAAAACAAGGACTTCTCCTGGCCATAATATATTGCTGATGAATTCTCCACCCTGGTGTCCGTGATGATCATCTCCACAACGCGTCCCTAAATAAACCACATGAGTAAAGCATTGGCATTTCCACGTTAATTCATATGCAGCGCTAGCACCCTTCATAGAACACCCCTTTATTATTATATAGCACAGCACCCCTATTTACTACAGAACTGCCCATTAATTAAATGTAGTACAGCAACACCACCTCTCAATAAATAATATGTACCGCAATATACCCTCAGTAATTAATATGAAGCATAGCAGTTTATTAATATAGTGTTAAATTTCCCTCTGCTCCCTCCCCTCACTTATTAATTGATGCAGAGTTCAGATTGTTCCCCCTTAATTATTATTGCGGAATTCAGGGACCTCATTTTCACCTAAGACAGACTGCATTAAAGCTGCATTGCACATATAACTTTCTGCCTTTTCAAAGCATTTGCATTACAATATAATTGTGTGTTATAGCTTGCGTTGCACCCTGACAGAATCCTCGCAAAACCAAAAAAGATACGGTAGGTATGGGGCAGCACCGTGTATATAAAAGCAGCTGGTGCACGTCTTCTCAGAGGGTCTGACACGGACCCCAAGATCCAACAACAGTTAACGGTGAAGCAGCACTCCGTTAGGTAAGTAAAGGTATATTTTATTCCACCATATGAATGCGACATTTTGCCTGTTCTATCAAGGCATTCTCAAGCATAATGAGTTAAAAGTCAGCTGACTTAAATAGTGGTGAGACAATCCCGACACATGTGTAAAACAGTGACATGTGAAGATATCCAGAAGGTATACAAAAAATACAAGAGAAAATATACAGTATAAGTAACATATAACATGTATCAAGTGCTATATATTCCAACAGCATTAGAACAATAAAGTGATTAGAAAACCACAAGGAGACTCCCGTGTCTCCATAGTAACCACCACAACGCTATGCATAGTCAGAGATATGGATATCGTGTCTCCAAGCATGAACAAAGTGCAACTGCAGAGTTAAAAATAAGGGTATACAGCAATGTGCTGACGCATGTATCAATCATGATTTACATGAAAAGGTTCAATAGTGTTTCTGCTCGGAAAACGTAACAATGACCATAATTCTTTGCCGAACAATTGGGATCAGAGGTACGAGCATGCGTAAAGAGCAGGATGAGTTTACAGTCATGATGTCACAAGTCTCTATAGATCGATCAATCATGATGGTGGCTTGGCCAGTGTGGGTAAAGCCTTGGCTGGGTCTCACTACACCAATAAGGGTAAAGAGTTCATTTTGGGACTATTTGAGATGATTCTCACTTTAACTATTTTATGTTCAATGAGGAGGTCTTTGTACAATTACGAGGTACGGCTATGGGGTCCAACGTGGCCCCAGCCTATGCTAATATTGTGATGGCTGAATTGGAGTGTCCCATCACTTCAGTCTAGTACTGGAGTGGTGGAGATACATCTATGACATATTCTCCATCTGGCTAGGGATCCACCCAGCATTGGACCACTTCCTAGATTTTCTAAATTATGTGGATCCAGATATAAAATTTATTGGCTGTCTATGGTTGTCTCAGATTCTAATCCTCATTTTCATGACACCAATGTATATATAATAAATAATGGCCTAAAAACAGATCTCCATGTAAAAGCGACAGATTGTAATACCCTCCTTAGGTACGAGAGCCAACACCCTCAGGGTATGGTTCGATCCTTACTCTTTAGCCAATTATTGAGGGTTAAGAGAATTGTGGACAATGAGGACACACAGAAGATTGAATTATTCAAAATAGGCAAAAATTCATATATTTGGTATATCTAACACATTATTTTTATTGTAGCCATAGTAGCTTATCCTCTGGCCCCAGGAATGCTAAATACTAGTGAGGTGCTGCACAGGGGATTTCTAAACCTAATATTAGAGTAACAAATATTTCCAGGCCTAAAAATCAATGTTGGACCTTTACAACATTGTGTAATGATAAACTGTCCATATCAACCAATCATAGCTCAGCTTTCATTTCTTGCTGTGCTATTGAGAAAAGAAAACTGATTGGTTGCTAAGGAAATGCTGTTTCCTATTGGACAGTATCATTTCTCTGCCCCATTATACATGTGATGACGATGATGATTTTGTTAAAGAGGATTTTTAAATTTGGCACCAGAGAGGAGCTGTGATAATAAAGATGGCTGCACCATGTACTAGTAAGGTAAGTAGCTTAGGGTGATGTCACAGTATGTGGGTAGCAGGTGATGGTATCCAGGACTCCATTATGATGTCACATTGTGTGATGGATCCAATGTTCCAGTTCTGTCCTGGATGTCACTTGCCTAGGAGGAGTGTTTCTGGATGCATCTCTGAAGCAGGATTTGTCAAAAAACTTAGTTTTTTGGTGTTTTTACATTAGCTTTTTGGCCTAGAAGAGCTCAGTTTCACAAAGGCCACATATATTTTGGGTTCAAACCCAAAAATGCCAAGGCGTTCCTCCAGAAGGGTCCGGGGCCTGCCAGCACCAAACCCCATGGCACTGGATGAGCATTCAATGGAAGAATCACCTGTTGGTAGCCGCACTCGGAGCAGGCATTTCCACCAGAGACGGCAGAGACATCCCAGGTCCCAAGTCCGGAGCCGATCCCCTATAATATTGGAGCAAAGCAGCCGCTCTCCACCTAAAGACGATCGTGAAGACATCATTCCTGCTACCGGAGAAGATGGACTCCATGAGGACTTCCTACAACAGGACCACGAGGAGCTGTCATCTTGCCGGATATGTCTGGAGAGCTACACAGCTAGAGAGCAGATTTCACATCTGACATGCTCACATAATTTCCACCAGTGCTGCATCAGGAGGTGGATGCGAGAAAGAAATACATGTCCACTGTGTAGAGCTGACATTGACTTGTTAGTGCCCGCCTTGTTGGAAGATGTTGGTATCATTTATGTCACTGCCAGTACCATGGTGGATCTTACAGCCCATGTACTGGTATACTCTCAAAACCAGTGGAGAAATCTTGTCCAGTTATAAGGTCTACTGTACCAGTAACACCACCACCTGGAGGACCTATCCCCCCCTCTAATCTCTCTCTCTCTCTTTCTCTCTTCTCTATCTATCTATCTATCTATCATAATATATATAAAATGTCTCATCTTGTATACGCAGAATTGTATAGAATAAATCTATTTGATATAGACTATAACTGACTATAACTCTGTTTTCAGTATTCTTTCTCTGGTTCTATGTATTTGTAAATTTTGTTAAACATATGTCCCTTGTATGATTTACACTCACCGGCCACTTTATTAGGTACACCTGTCCAACTGCTCGTTAACACTTAATTTCTATTTAGCCAATCACATGGCGGCAACTCAGTGAATTTAGGCATGTAGACATGGTGAAGACAATCTCCTGCAGTTCAAACCGAGCATCAGTATGGGGAAGAAAGGTGATTTGAGTGCCTTTGAACGTGGCATGGTTGTTGGTGCCAGAAGGGCTGGTCTGAGTATTTCAGAAACTGCTGATCTACTGGGATTTTCACGCACAACCATCTCTAGGGTTTACAGAGAATGGTCCGAAAAAGAAAAAACATCCAGTGAGTGGCAGTTCTGTGGGCGGAAATGCCTTGTTGATGCCAGAGGTCAGAGGAGAATGGGCAGACTGGTTCGAGCTGATAGAAAGGCAACAGTGACTCAAATCGCCACCCGTTACAACCAAGGTAGGCAGAAGAGCATCTCTGAATGCACAGTACGTCAAACTTTGAGGCAGATGGGCTACAGCAGCAGAAGACCACACCGGGTGCCACTCCTTACAGCTAAGAACAGGAAACTGAGGCTACAATTTGCACAAGCTCATCGAAATTGGACAGTAGAAGATTGGAAAAACGTTGCCTGGTCTGATGAGTCTCGATTTCTGCTGCGCCATTCGGATGGTAGGGTCAGAATTTGGCGTCAACAACATGAAAGCATGGATCCATCCTGCCTTGTATCAATGTTTCAGGCTGGTCGTGGTGGTGTCATGGTGTGGGGAATATTTTCTTGGCACTCTTTGGGCCCCTTTCGTACCAATTGAGCATCGTTGCAACGCCACAGCCTACCTGAGTATTGTTGCTGACCATGTCCATCCCTTTATGACCACAATGTACCCAACATCTGATGGCTACTTTCAGCAGGATAATGCGCCATGTCATAAAGCTGGAATCATCTCAGACTGGTTTCTTGAACATGACAATGAGTTCACTGTACTCAAATGGCCTCCACAGTCACCAGATCTCAATCCAATAGAGCATCTTTGGGATGTGGTGGAACGGGAGATTCGCATCATGGATGTGCAGCCGACAAATCTGTGGCAACTGTGTGATGCCATCATGTCAATATGGACCAAAATCTCTGAGGAATGCTTCCAGCACCTTGGTGAATCTATGCCACGAAGAATTGAGGCAGTTCTGAAGGCAAAAGGGGGTCCAACCCGTTACTAGCATGGTGTACCTAATAAAGTGGCCGGTGAGTGTATATATCTATTACATCCTAAGGGTGCAGTCACATGCAACTCTAGCACCTGATCGAATATGTGTTTCTAGTGAAAGGTGTGCAATCAGTAACCAGCACCCACTGGGGCAGATTTATCAAGCTGTCTGAAAGTCAGAATATTCTTTGTTGCCCATGGCAACCAATTACAGATCAGCTTACATTTTACCAGTGCTCATGAATATTTGAAAGGGCAGTGCTGATTGGTTGCCATGGGCAACTTATAATATTCTGACTTTAAGACAGCTTGATAAATCTGCCCCAGTGTCTTGTGTTGTTTAAATGAAAGACACCGGGTGCTGGATACCGATGTAAACGCATATGCAATTGGGCTGAGGGCGCCCCGCCCCCATGCGCTTCCATTGTGTTTCTAAACATGTAAAAATACATAAGCTTTTTCTGAGTTGCCAAGCGCTGTATGCTATTTTCCAATTAAACGCTTAAATGATGTAAGACACCGGGTGGTGGTTACTGATCGCACGCATTTAATTGGAAACGCACATGTGATAGGGCCGAGCCCCATCTCCGGGCACTTGCATTGGGCTTCTGAATGCATTGCAAAGCCTACCACTTTAAAATTAGACTTATAACCCACAAATATCTTGCAACAGCTCAGGGTGAGCTGATGCCGGATAATATCTTGACTAGTAGCAGAAACCAATGTTTTTAGCGTAATATTCAAATCCCCCTTCGGCACACGACGACATTGCTCTGCGCACCTGCGCGCGACCGTTCGTGTGCATTATTATGAGGTGCCTGAGAGCCGGTGACGTCACCGAACTCTCGGGCACACTTGAGCATGCGCACATTCCCTTCGGACGGTCGCGTGCACGGTGCGCCGAAGGGGGATTTGAATATACCGCTAAAAACACTTTTTTCCCGGAATACAGCGGTTTCTGCTACTAGTCAAGATAGGTCTGGCATCAGCTCATCCTGAGCTGTTGCAAGGTATTTGTGGGTTATAAGTCTAATTTAAAAATGGTAGATTTCCTTTAAAGACCACTTAAAAGAAACAAAAGAAGGCTACAAATACTCACATCCGCTCCTATTCATCTTGATGTCCATCAAGATGTCCAGCCCTCCAACCTGCTTATTTTTCATGCCTCTCATGTGACGTCATCTCACTCTCCCATGCTCCCAGCATAGCAGTCAGGGGGCCGACATCTTGTTCCTGCGCTCCGGGCTACTAATTATAAGTTTGTTTTCTGGGTGATCCCAGCGTGAAAAATATATACATTTTTTTAGTGGTTGATTTCCTTTAACTCTGCTCCTGTATCTGCCCGTGTTTACACTATCCATCCCCTTTCCTGTAGCCTGGCAATTTTTCCTGGCGGGGGGAGCTATAGCGATTGGGCTCATCAGAAGGTGGCTCAGCAGTGGTGTGATGTGTAATAATAAATATTTATATAGCACAATCAAATTCTGTAGCGCTTTACAAATACAAGAAGATATTACAGAGTAATAACAGTCATATGGAACAATAGGAATGAAGTCCCTGCTCACAAGAGCTTACATTCTATGAGGATGAGGGGTGACAAAATAGGTATAAGAGCTTGTATAATGGGCCAGCCATTCTTAATTGGGGAATGGAATATAAATAAATGAATAAAAGTAAATGCTGCTGCTTGAGCCACCCATCAGCCACCATCTTATAAACTAAGTCCAAGGTGAATGCGACTGCAGAGAAGCCTGTAGCTTAGTACCTGGCATTTTTCGGATAACAGCAGTTAGGGAGTGTGATAGATCTGCCTAAATAAATGGGTTTTAAGAGAATGTTTGAAGCTTTGGGGGTTGGGCATTCCAGAGAATTGGTGCAGTTCGGGAGAAGTACTGGATACATGATTGGAAGGTTCGAATTAAGGAAGAGAATAGACTAAGATCCCTAGCGGTTGGGCGATAGAGAGAGATAATAGAGGAGAGGTAGGGAGGTGCAGCATTATGCAGAGCTTTGTGTATGGGGGTGATTAATTTAAACTGTATTCAGAAAGAGACGGCAACCAGTGCAGTGATTGACATAGACAGAAGGCATCCGTGTAGTGTTTGATCTGAGACAAGCCTGGCTGCTGCATTGAGGGTGGATTGTAGAGGAGAGAGTTTAGTGGAAGTGGAAGATCGATTAGTTAGGAGTTACAGTAGACGAGAGTGAATCAGAACAACAGATAGATTTTCTTATTTTATTTTGTTAGATGTAAATGCGCCCTTGGGGTACGGTCACACGTTTGCTTTTTGATTCCATTTAGAAATTGAATCAAAGTGCACATGGCATGCAATTGCTGATTGTGTGTTTCTATGCAAATGTATTGTCTAAATGCAAAACACAAGGTGTTGGTTAGAGATCACATGCATTTGTATAGAAATGCATATGTGATTAGCCATGGCACGCCTCAGTGCCCTTTTATTGTGTTTCTAAACAGAATCCAAGCGCAAACCTGTGAGCGCACCCTGGAATAAAGCACAGCCAGGGTCTAAGGTGGCATTTGCCTGTAACCTGCAACTGGTGTCTTGTATTGTTTAAACGCCGGGTGCTGGTTACTAATCACATGCGTTTCCCTGCAAACACATCCGATCAGATCAAGGCCTGCCCCCAGGGCACTAATGTCACTTGTAACTGCACCCTAAAATGTAGACCTGGTTAGAGCCTGGGTCCACCAAAGAATCCACTTTTTGACAGGTTCCCTTTAAACATCAAAAGAGGCAGTAAATACACTACATTTATTATACATCTTGAGCCAAATTCTGGGGAGATAGAGGTGGGCCATTGCATCTCCAGACGGTCTGTTCTAAACAAGAGAGATGCAGTAAAGTTTTGATTACGTTCCTGTCACTCTCACACCCTTATGGTGTGGCCTGCCATGAACTCTCCGGAACTAAAAAGAGAATTTTGATGTTTCCGCCCGGAATAATTCAGAGCACGGACATTCCAACCGTTATTACTTGAAGTAAGCTTGCGACTAGCTAGAGGTCTATATAAAACATCTTATCTTGTCTCTTGTGTAGAAGCCATTTTGGCAAAGATATTTCTCGAGTTCTGTATATGAAGCGGTCTACGAAAAGATGGCTGCCGTCTATAGTTTGTGCTGTTGAATCAGCGACAGATCAGAAAAGTATCCGAGTGTGGCCGCTTCTTTTTGATTCTGCCTGTTGATGTTTTGCAGCCTAGTAACCAGGTAACATCCATAGAGGAAGAGCGTCCTCTATACAGGTATGAGCGGGATGGGGGAAGAGGCTTCGGATATTAGTCTGGATTCCATGGCGAGCACCACGGCCAGTGATGTCCTCATCCGCTCTACCAGTGTCCACATGACTTCATCTCAGAGGAAGGTGAACACTACTAATGGCAGACAGGCTCCAGGTGACAGCAGCCCCCTGGACCACTATTACCCACTCCAGCCCAGGCAGAGGGCACCTGCTGATGCCAGTGATACCAGGCAGGTGCACATCTCAGTGAAGAGGCTGCGGGAGGTGCCCACTCCTGTTCTTCCAGACTTTGCCTTTAAGAAGCGAGACCCATCTTACATCCCGCCAGCGCTACCTGCCAACAAGTATCCTGCTGTCACCCTCACCCTGCTGGATGGTAAGATGGCGCTGCCACTGTATGACTAATGTCGCCCACCCGTCTGTTCTGGAAGAGGAAGTGTCTGTGCAGGAATATCGGAAAGTTGGGTGATAACCTGTTTAAGCCATGTAGCCTTTCTTGAACCTTAATACTTAAGAAATAGGAAAATATTATTATTTTACATCATAATTGAATAATTTATTAATAAATAAATTAATTTCATTTAATAACGGCTCAAAAGTAGGATTTCGCACAGATTTCTGTGTTGTGCTTGGAAATATAAAAATTGGTTAATTGGACATCTACCCCCACATTTAGGGGTGGTACACTGTGCATGCTCCGGCCTGTCTTCTAACAAAATTTCGACTTTTAAACAAATGAGACGCTCACAGCTTGGCTAGCTCCTGGCTCTGTTCGGAATCTTATTTATTCACACCCCTTCTGTTTTCCTCCCGTCATGTAGGCTGGCAGCAAGTGCAGCAGACAGCTGGTGACGTCCCCTGGCTGTCTGCAAACCTCGCCCATGCGCGTGAGCTACCTCCCTTGCGCAGACAAGTGCACGAGATACACACTTTGCGCCAGAGAAGGAGGATCTCAAGAGGCAGGTCACGCGCAAGATTAGCCGACAGCTGGATGACATCACCGGCTCTCTGCTGTGCTTGCGACCAGCATACATGGGGGAGGAAAACAGAAGGGGCATGAATAAATTAAATTCTGACGGAACCAGGAGGCCCGGAGCATGCCAGTAGGAGTGCCCCATCACCCCTAAGGTACCGAGCATACGTTTGGGGACACTCTTCCACCCCTAAGGGCGCATTTACGCGATGCGTTGCGTCCCGTCGTGCATTGCGTTTTTGACACATTCCACTGGCTTCAGCCTTGATCACATGCTAAGGTTACATTGCTAAAACGCATTGTAACCACACCATGTGATCAAGGCTGAAGCCAGTGGAGTGCGTCAAAAATGCAACGCGTGACACAACACATCGTGTGAATGCGCCCTAGATGTGGTGGTAGATGTCCTTTAACACCATGGAGTTGGCACAATTTTTTATTACTCCTCTATCAGAATAAGGGGCTTAATGAAATAGTGGTGCACTACCTGACTCCTTTCATAGACTGTTCTATTCAATAATGAATGGAGTCATCATGTCTTGGGAACCCCAGGTTCATCCCTGCACACTATGAAAGGCCATTTAGAATCCCATCAGCATTCTATTAAACGTGGTCCATGTGTAGGGTGCGTTTCCAAAACTTCCTTCGGCTTGGCGGGACTGGGTCTGATGCATCATAGCAAATTATGATGCAGTGGGATTAGATTAGTTTAGATGGGGTTGGTCTTGGAAATGTGGCCGTCATATGGACCTATTGGTCAGGGGAAAGAGACAATTTTATAGTTCTTGCATTTGAGCTTCTTGTCTCGCGCTTTGCAGATCATGGGGCACATATACAAATAAAATAAGACGTTACAGAAATTAAGAGGAATATTCTCTGCTATTTTTCTGGTGTAGAAACACTGAAATAATCACAATGTCTTGTGCACTACAAGAAATTGTGATTATTCTAGCAACTACGCCTCTAGTTGACTACACCATCTCCATGCCATGTATTCCTGCTCACTTTCTACAAACCTGCTGAATGTTCACAGTGGTGTATCCGCCAACACCATGGAAGAGCTTACAATCTACGGTGTGCCCTATAGATAAAAAGAATCTCTTGATTTGTGTTGCTAAAATTGGATATTAACCAAGAGCTAGAATGTATTCTTACTTTATGACGGTAACACAGTGCCACCTGGTGGTTAAATTATAAGTGACCTTCAATGGATCGCTTGCTGTTAATATGTACAGAAGGGAGTGGGGGCAGTGAAAAGAAAGAGGATTTTTTTGACTTTGTAATTATTTTCCTTCTGCCCCAATGCTGCCATGATTATGTCATTGAATTAAAAAAAGAAAGAAACTACGCTGCTTTAAAATGCAAGTGTGTACAAGTCCTTATTTACAGCAAACACCAGATAGATCCCAAGCTTCTATGCAGTCACTTTCACCTTGTACTTTGTAAATAAGATGCGGCTGATGACTGGTTAAAGCAGCAGAATTTTTATTTATTGCTTTATTTTTATATTGTTCCTTTATAAAGAATGATCGGACCATCATACAAGCTCTTATACCTCTTGCGTCACCCCTTCATCCTCACAGACTGTAAGCTCTTTTGACACCTCCTCATCCTCATAGACTGTAAGCTCTTGTGTCACCCCCTCATAGACTGTAAGCTCTTGTGTCACCCCCTTCATCCTCATAGACTGTAAGCTCTTGTGTCACCCTCTCATCCTCATAGACTGTAAGCTCTTGTGTCACCCCCTCATCCTCATAGACTGTAAGCTCTTGTGTCACCCCCTCATCCTCATAGACTGTAAGGTCTTGTGTCACCCCCTCATCCTCATAGACTGTAAGCTCTTGGGAGCAGAGCCCTAACTCCTATTGTTCCATATGAAGGTTTGTACTGTGTAATGTAATATTATATTTGTATATGTCCCCTATGATTTATAAAGCGCTTAAAAATTTGATGGCGCAATATAAAAAAATATTAAAATACGGTAGTTTTAAAAATCCCAGCTGCCTCTTTAGTTCTTTTAATTGACCGCCACAAATGTGTGACACTGCCCTGGATTTACTAACCTATTCAGTGCCAGCAGTCTTCAGTTTAGAACAAAAAAAAGTGATATTAAACCTCCATCTTCTAGGATAGTATTGATTATGATTTTTTTTTTTTACAATCTGAGTGTATAAACTGGGTGTAGAATAAAGTAACCTTATTTATTTATTAATTTTTTTTGTATCAATTTATAGATTCAAGAAATGACTCCAAAGTGCAGAAAATTGAATCTCCTTCGCAACAGGTGAGTAAGAACAAGTTAACAAGTTATTTGTATTGTCTTTGAAAATGCTTTGTTATTTCATTATATTTATCAGAAAACTCTCTATTATTTTCTGTGTGATTTGGGTGTGATTTCTCAGGCGATGGAAAAGACCTGGCAGAGTGGTCTTGCTTCTGTTGCATACTTTTTTTTATATAGTCTAGGTCTTTGACCTTGGTCTCTGATATTATGTTTGATGTACATGTATGAATGTATTCCTCAAACTTATAGTCTTGTGCAGTTGTATATGTTTTCTATTAACACCTATTATTGCCATTGTGCCCTGTCCCTCATGGCTATCTGATCGGCCTAGTACAGATCACTACTGTGACCAGTGACTGCAGCATAACATGACAGGATAGGTCAGATCTGTAGGTTTTGACCCAATGGGGCTCATTTACTAAGGGCTCTGCAGCCGCACTTTCGCCGGGTTTCCCGACTTTTTCAGTTTTGCGCCGAATTCGGCCGGGATTTTGGCGCACACGAACGGATTGTGGCGCAATCGCCCCGACTTTCAAGCGACTCCGACAGAAATTGGGGGACGTGGCCGTCGGAAAAGCCAGACTGATTCGGAAAAAATGCGGAATTTAAAAAACGAATTGTGTCGCAAAATCAATCACTCACATGCACCGGGAATAGGAGTTCACTAACTCCGGCGGATCTCGGGGCAGCAGCAACACCTGGTGGACATCGGGCGCACAACCTTAGTGAATCGCCGGAAGACCCAAATCCTCGGCGGAGAATGCGCCGCTGGATCGCGACAGGACCGGGTAAGTAAATGACCCACATTGGGTTGTTTCCAGCAGCCTCTGGTGCCAAAAGCACAGTTCCATTCAATGTATAGCTGCAGTTACAGGGCCTGGCCACTACACAGAGAATGGAGCTGGACTTCTGACCCCGGCACCAGAACTCATCGTTAGGGTAGAAAACCCCTTTGACACTTTTACCTTTAGCTTTAATTTTATAAAATAATATGCAGCTAAAAAATATAGGACAGTGATGGCTAACCTATGGCACTGGTGCCAGAGGTGGCACTCAGAGCCCTTTCTGTGGGCACTCAGGCCATCACCAGAGATGACTCCAGGTATCTTCCTGCAGTCCCAGACAGTCCAGGACTTGCTGTGCACAGAGCTATTTTAAAGTGACAGTTCTACCTGGGACTATTTTCTGCTTTATTGGTGTCCTCAGGTGCTGGTATCAATGAAAACTGTGACAGAGAAGGGAGTATAAATCACAAATTGAATTTCTGTGTTGGCACTTTGCGATAAATAAGCGGGTCTTTGTTGTAGTTTGGGCACTCGGTCTCTAAAAGGTTCGCCATCACTGATATAGTATATCATAAGATATATTTTCTTTTATTGCACAAACCCATTGTACCTTTTTTTTAATATCAAAAAGGTTCTCGTGACCAAACATTTTCTGGATACATCAGAAGAGAAAATAGTCCCGAAGAGACCACTAGAGGGCAGTGTACAAAAAAGTAAGTCAACTCATCTACAGCCCTTAGATGTAATCCCTTCATTGTCTGCTTGATTTTAAGAAACCTGACATGAGGATTCAGGCTCCACAGACATCACCTGCATGTTATTCAGGACGGTGACCGGATGTCAGTGATATTTTTCTATACACTGGGAGATTTGGCATTACACAGAAGAAGTCATACTGCCTGAGCCCTGCTGGCTTGACTAATGTCCCATAGGACAAGTACAGCTCTCATAAGCTTCCTCAGCAGCTGTCACAGCGACTTGTGGTGCTGTACCTGGGCTATGAGACAGCATGACTCTTCTTTGCCCCTGTGACTCCTTAAAGAAAACCTAAATGCAGTGTACAAGACTCTTCTCCTGTATAATGCTGAAGGACATCTTTGTGATCTTGTTGCTGTCTGAAATATCATTTTGCAGCAGTTTTTGGGCCTAAATCCTAATGACAGTTTTTTTTTTAATCCTTTCACTTTATAAATACATGATGATGATGTTGGAGGACTCCTTTATGTGCTGGCCATGGTTCTTATAGTTTTTTGTACAATTATAGGATTACTTCTCTTTTGTGATCTGTCAGTACAGAATATGTTTCTTTGCAGGTAAGGAAGTTCAGGTTTCTCAGTTTACATCTGGCCAGAAAGAGACTTTGCTGTCAGCGTTGAATAAAAGGTAAGTCCTTCTATAGAGGTAGATGTGTGTCTGCAGAGCCCAGACAATGTAATGGCCTGTACTATTTGTTCTTTTACACTCGTTCGTCCTTGCAGCTCAGTCCTTTACACCAGCGTCCCTTGAATTCAGATGTTAGATTTTCCAATTCAGTCCAATGACTACTGGCAAGATAATGCAAATGCTGAAACATTATAATAAAAATGTATGTGCTATTGTTGTAATTATACAAATCATTCAATTCTACATGTAAATCACTCTTTCTGATTTTTCTCAGAGCACAGAATGGCCCAGTGACCAAAAAAGTTCCAGTTCAGTTGCTTGGTGATATTGCTGGCAAAGGTAAAAAGACTGGGAACAGCAATGAAAAGAATCAGGAGGTCAGTGACACTCAGACGGCTGCTACTATCGCTGCGGCCACTGCTGCTGCCATTGCTGCCGCTGCTCCTGTGCTGAGGGTGAGTAATGTCCTCTCTCCTCTAGTAGTAGGAGCACATGTCTGCTGCGTTTCTATTCCACCCTATGAGACTGTTGAAGATACGTTTCCCCTGTCCTGTAGAAGAAGTGTTAAAGGGGGTAACTTCACTAAGGCAATTCTAATTAGTGATCTGGATAGTGTCTTGTATCCCAGTGACACAACAAAGCAGAACGTGTGTGATGCAGAAATAGCTTCTGCCTTATCATGACCTGTCATTTTCGTCACCTATCTGCAGATGTAAAGGTTGAGGTCATTTGTCATCCTTGTTCCACTAGGTTCAGAGTAATCTGGAGGCTCAAGTGAACTCCGTGTCTCAGCTGCTTAACAAACTCCAGGAGGCGGATAGGCAGCTGCAAGTGCTCACAGAACAGCACAGCAAGATCCCGAGTCATCCACAGGAAAGCTTGTACCAGGGGAGAGTCAGCGAGCTGGAGAGGCAGCTGACCCTGCTGACCGAGCAAAGGCTGCAGCATCTGGAAAAGCTCCAGCAGCAGCAACTGGAGATGCAGGTATAGACTCGCCGCCCATCACAAATTGGCCTGTCTTGTGTCTTTTTACATGCCGCAATAAGTTATATATCCGTTTCTTGTCATTTCTAAGATTTCATAAAACCAAAAGGAAATTCACATTTTCATCAATAGCAATTCATTGTGTGGAGTCAAATTGCCGTGGCAAATGTTGTGGTCAGTTTAGGGTTAAAGGTTTTTCTTTTAGGTCAGGGGTGTCAAACTCATTTTACCCAGGAGTCTGTGGTCTCCCATAAAGTGCCCCCACAGCAGTCTCTGCCCCTCCCCTAATGTATACACCACTGTTTGGTGTGTGTGTGGGGGGGGGGGGGAAGCGAGAGGGGGGCCATTTTTCTAGCCTTTACCCGCTCCCCTGAAGCTTTAGAAACTTCTTCTTCTATATTCCTATGCGCGCTGGCTGTACTTGCTGGCACTGAAGCCGGTAAAAGTGATGTGATGACGTCATAGCCGCCACATAAAGCCATCACACAGAGGAGTAAGGAGAAGTCTGCTGTAGCTTCAGGGGAGCAAGGAACGGTGAGTATCGGAGTACCCTGCCCCTATGCTGCACTCCTGATGGAGCCCAAAAATTCCCTGACATAATTTATTTAACAGAAACAAGGGTAAAGAAAGTTGGATGTCAATCCTCATAGTTATAGGAAGCGTAAAATTATATATAGAATTCACAACCATATCCAGTTAGATTTAGGAAGCTTTTAGTTCATTATAAAAAAACAGACAAACATTTTTTTTTCTAATAATAAAGAGTATACATCTGAAAACAAAGTGGAAAAAAATGTTTTTTTCACAAAATTACCCCAAAATGTATATAATTGTATATAACCCTCTATGGTGCTATTACATAACATTCTTGTGCCCATTGAAACCATGATGGATATACTCAATTGGTCTGACAGGTCTAACAGAAGCTGGACAGAACCGTGACTACTATTAGCTAGATTATAAAGCTACAGCTGCCCCACATCAAATTTGTAAATCCTCTCCTCCCCATGGTACTAGGGCTTTCATATGATCTATGTAAATACAATGTCTGTCTCCATAGAACAGTACATTTCCATATATTATCTTTGTAGTTGATGTATGGCACGTCCTATAGTGTTATTGTGTGAAGTCCTGCTGCCGCCTCTTATCACTGTGGCAGCTTGGGCAGTGCCTGTTTTCCTTGGCACGGGTGAACAACGCTTCACATTCCTTTGTCGTCATCCACTGGCACAGACATTGCATTCCCATTAGCAGAGTCCCACTTGTTGTAGATGGATGGTGTTTATGCCTTGTCTGGTGTTCGTGTTCGGTGCAGTCTTTCTTCAGGGTGTAAAAGACTATTCATCTGATCTGTGATTTCTTAGTTTTGGCCGAACATTGTACAGTAACTGCTTCAAATGAGAACTGTGTGAATAAGGGCTTAGTACTAGTTTACATCTCTACATCAGTTATCTCATCAGTTTTATTTGCATCAGTTATTTTGAGCTAAAAATGTGGCAATAACAGACATAAGGTGTAATAGAAAGATTTACACATTTCCGTGTGTGGGCAATAACTACCGTATATACTCGAGTATAATCCGACCCGAGTATAAGCCGAGGCCCCTAATTTTACCACAAAATACTGGGAAAACATATTGACTCGAGTATAAGCCCAGGGTGGGAAATGCATTGGTCACAGCCTCCCCAGTATATAGCCAGCCAGCCCCTGCCCCAGTGTATATAGCCAGCCAGCCCCTGCCCCAGTGTATATAGCCAGCCAGCCCCTGCCCCAGTGTATATAGCCAGCCAGCCCCTGCCCCAGTGTATATAGCCTGCCAGCCCCTGCCCCAGTGTATATAGCCTGCCAGCCCCTGCCCCAGTGTATATAGCCAGCCAGCCCCTGCCCCAGTGTATATAGCCAGCCAGCCCCTGCCCCAGTGTATATAGCCTGCCAGCCCCTGCCCCAGTGTGTATAGCCTGCCGCACCCTGCCCCAGTGTGTATAGCCTGCCGCACCCTGCCCCAGTGTGTATAGCCTGCCGCCGCTGCCAAACAGATCGCACAGAAGATATACAGGGGTCGCCGGAAAGGTGAGTTTAGATATATTTATTTTTTTGACTCGAGTATAAGCCGAGTTTGGGGGTTTCAGCACATTTTTTGTGCTGAAAAACTAGGCTTATACTCGAGTATATAAGGTAATTTGCTTATTTAAATGGTTATTAACTAATTAGTTAAATAGTTACGAATAAAGACTATAAAAAGTGTGTGCATGGAAGCTGCTAGAGCAGACTGTCCCCGCAGTTAACCTGTCCTCCTAACCTTTCCTCTCTACTTCTCAGTCACAGTTTATGAACTCTGCAATGAAGGTCAATGGAAGCCATCGGGATGCGGCAGCTCCACTTTGTTCTCATTTGCCAGTGACCGTTTCTTTACCCCAAAGAACTGCACCTCTAAATAACAGAGAGAAAGGTTTGACTTTCTATTTTCTTTATTTTCTTAACATTTCATTGTTTGGTTTAAAATCCCCCCCAAAAAATCACATTGTGCACATACGTTTGGTTCAGAACGTATTTCTTGGTGGATATTTTTCTCGCCACTTCAAATTGTGGATTTTGCCATGAATTTTCCATACAGAAAATATTAGGCAGAATCCCTATTTCGATTAAATCAATAAGCCGATCTTTTCTCTGTAAACAGCATTGTCTACTTGTGGGGAATAAGTAGCGCCTTACCTGGAATGCACGCAGATGCTGCTAGTTCAATCTTTTGCACCCACTTAAACAGGACCTGTCACCCAGAAATTCGGCACTAGGAGCTGCTTAGTAAATAAAAACCTCCGATAACGCCATCTTACACCACTGCGGAGTACAATAGAAAAGCCACACAGCTCTCAGAGCAGTCTGGCGCATTCATGAGGGGGCGTCTTCCCCTGACCGCCCTGCTCGCTCCATAGTTCGGCGGTGACTGCCGCGCTTCATGCCCCTAATCTCGCTTCCAATCCCGCCCCCTCATGAATACGCCTCTAATTCTATTGTACTCCGCAGCGGTGTTCGATAGCGTTATCGGAGGTTTCCAATAACACTAGCAGTGTAACAGTGTTGTAGCACTAGGAGCCACTTACTTTACTGTATATGCCATCTGAAAGATGCGTTGCCCTGTGGAATTGCTGTAATGGACATCAGCATTCGATCTGATCTTGACAAAATCTAGGAGGAAATGGATGGCTTCTGCTGAAGCTTTTAGCTGAGTTTCATAGCATGAGAATAGCTATAATTATGTTGCCAGATTTTAATACATTAAACTTCTACCTATTACCCTCAGGCAGGGTAAAATCTTGTCCTTTTACCTATAAAATATCTCCACCAAAGTTATATGAAAATAAGAAGCGATATTTTGCCTGAGATCAAGTTTAGAGGCTTCAAGGGTATCATCAGTTCAGATGCCCCTTTTTCAGGTTCTATGGTACTTTTGAACATGTACAGATGTCATCATAAAGATGAGAATCTCATCTTTCAGATTATATCAGGCTTGTGGTTCTTGTTTCTAGGTACCTATAGAACCAGAGATATGGCATCTGAATGGACTCTGCTCCTCATTGTCACATGACTTTACCAAAAAAAAAAAAAAAAGATATTTTTAAAGGTTGCTTCTGAACAGTCACTGGTATCTGACACATAGAAAAAGAGAGAAGACAGATCAGAGATGATGATTTCAATGATATGGATATAACACACAAAGACATACTCGGGTCTTCTATCTCAGCCAATACATACACTGCCAGCTCTGCTGTGCCTCCCTCCTCCTCTCCTGGATAGAGCCCTTATCTGCCTGTAGCTTGTAGATTTACTCTCCTCACACTTTTGCTTGCCGGCGGGAAGTCTCGAAATGCGAGGGTGGGGGCTGGAGGCAGAGAGGCAGCATCAGACAGTGGAACAAAAATGTCCTGCTTGACCCTAAACTTCTAACTTACAGTTGGATCTCGGGCCAACCGAAATTGTATACAATGTGCTATTTTGTTAAACTGAGTATATCTAAAATTCTTTTCTTCGTGGGAATACCCCTTTAAGCAGTGTGTGAGAATTTTATAACCCTTTCCATTATGCTGTAACTAATTTGCCTCTTGTTGACCACTGGCAGTTTTGCATTGATTTACCATGCCTATTATATCTTTGTTCATAGCCTTAGTGTGGCCTTTCTCCTCCTTCTCCTTAGGTCGGTTTCACATTGGCCTATGATCATGGATGTGAGAAGTGCCGTGCCACGGACTGATCACTATACTAGGCACCGAAAGCTGTGCATTATATTGATGCACTATACAGTCAGCTCTGCTACATGTTGGGGAAACAAGAACTTGTATGTAAATATTATGCATGAGTTCCATCCCCAGCATAGTGATCAGTCCGTGGTATGGCACTTCTCATATCTGTGATCATGGACCAATTTGAAGCCGGGGTGTCTAAATTTATTTCACTCCCCTAATAAAAAGGAGAATAGAATTCAGAAGATCCACAGTAGACAACGCCATGTTATCAAAGTATCTAATCCTGGATAATATACCCTTCACAGTTTTGCTATGAAATCCACACCCAATAAGGTTCGCCTTTTCTCTTGCTGGTTATAAAAGTTTCACTCATAAAACGCAGAGCACCACATTTTCTAATTTTTGGTGCTAATTCTGACACATATTTTTACAATATTCTGTTGTAAAATTATGTAATTTTTCTTCCAGGTACTGCCCCAGATGTGGCAGAAGTGAAGAAGAACATAGAGAAGTCTCCATTGGAGACCCCAGCTCCTCGCAGATTTGTTCCAGTACCAATACATATGGATGTGCAAGTGCCACCGAAATCTTATGTAGAAAAGGAAAATGTTGAGGAAACCAAACCTTCAACTTCTGGTGAGAAAGTTTGACGATAATTGTATGAATATAATCGATTTGATTATTAAGAGGTGCAGTAGGATCAATTAACATAAACACATTTTCCACTTACCGTATTTTTCGGCCTATAAGGCGCACCAAAAATCCTTTAATTTTCTCAGAAATCAAACGTGCGCCTTATAGGCCAGTGTGCTTTATATATGAACTTATACAGAAATGTACTACAGACAAGATGTGCTGTACATTTACCAGTGTTTAATAGCTCTATCCCGAGAAATTCCCTGCACCTTCCCACACAGTATACAGGCTCCCTGGCTCCTGAAGTGCCCTGGCACCACAACTAACATTGTGCCCATCCTGCCCTCCCCTAGCATGGAGAGACAGGAGCTGCCATACGACCACGAGCCAATGATCATCATCATCAGTAACAATCCCACATATCTGACAGCCCTGTAACAGGGGAAAGAGAAGCAGCCACAGGGTACCCCACAGGAATAACACCCTGGCTGAGGAAGGAAGGAGAAGGGGCAGAGGGAGACCGCTTAACCCCTGCTGCATCACCCTGCATTAACCCCCAGCAGCCATACCTCTGAGATCGGAGCTCTCTGACACGCTGAAGACAAGTTTCCCGGGAAGTGTAGCTGGCTTGAACTGTGCGCATTTTTAGGTACTGCATTTGATCCTGCGCCTTATACTCCAGTGCGCCTTATATATGAACCTAGATGTCATAGCAGGCATTTATTAGAGGTGCGCCTTATAGTCCGGTGCGCCTTATAGGCCGAAAAACACGGTAATAACATGCTGCTAACTGGACATCATCTTGATAAGATTGAGCTGGGCTGGTATGTAGGTGGACCTTTGTTATTGGAAGTAACCAATAAATAACTAGTGTACAAATGATTTTGGTGCATGGATCACATATATATATATATATATATATATATATATATATGTCACACTATACTCGCCTTCTGGCGCTGACCGATGTTCCCCATGGATCCTCTTCCATTCAGCTCTTCATGTGTAACAAAGCGGGTAGAGACGAGTGCATGAGCTCTGCCTGCTGGCGCAGACTATGAAGTCAGCAGCGGTGACACCGCCGGATCATAGTGTGCACCGGCGGGCAGAGACGCATCTCTGCCTGCTTTGTTACACATGAAGAGCTGAATGGAATAGGAGCCGCAGGGAGCATCAGCCAGCACTCAAGTATAAGCCGAGGGAGTGTTTTTTTTTTCAGTACATTTTTTTTTTGTGCTGATGGACTCTTCTTATACATGAGTATATATGGTAGTAATACTTTTTGTATTTTTGTATTTTTTTTTTTTTTAAATAGGTAAAGTGAGTTTTTTGCGAGAGATCCTGGGACCTGAAAATACATCAATATCAAGATCAACATATGACACCCACTCTCCCTTAAACTTAACGACAACAGACAGTCGCCCCTTCACTGGCAGGTAAACTTGTAAATTTGTAAAATGCACTGATTAAAAAAATCTATGAAAGGTGTATTCCGAGTTGCAGTACTACTAGTGACCTATCCACATTAGTAGGTGATCTATTGGGGGTGACACCCGGCTCCCTTGCTGATGTTATACACTACAGGTTCACCGCTCTGACCATTGTTTATCAGCCGTCCGGTCTCCATAATGTCAAAACAACGTAAAGGGAATCTCCCTTGTTTCACATAACACAATTCTGGCAATGAATGGGGCCACAGTGCTGGTGTGATGCTGCAGTCCCTTCTTCAGGGCTGGTTCTCATAGATCAGATTTCCATACATTATGTAGTGATGGCATCTTGGCAGACAGTATTTCACCACTTTAAAACTCAGTTATTCTATGAACAAGGTTCTGCATCCCTTACTGAAGTGTGAAGCCGTGTTCAGCTGTGGTTTCACACACATTTGACACATGTAAACCCCTCCAATAATTACTTCTTGTAAATAGTCACACCCACCTAATGATATGTTGTCACCCGCCTCATTGAAGACCCAGATTTCTTCAATGCTGAATAAACACTTGTCATATTATCGGGAACAAATTATCATTCAGCAGCACTGTACGCTATGTCGCCAAGCCTGTGGCCGCTCCAGCTGCCTTTTTTACATCCGAATTAACTGTACTTATCCCATTATGGCAGTGTGAGACAATACCTCTGTCAGTCCTGTATCCATGACAACCAGTAGTGCGCTCGAGTGCGCTAATGAGAGAAGTGAGTGGCTGGCATCTCCCCGAGCTTGGCGCTACAGGAGAAGCCCAGTACTGTGCTGTTGGCACCTTGTGAAAGTTGCTGGACAGCTTTATGTTTATGGTGTCTGAGTAGATTGACTCATGCCCCCCCCCCCCCCCCCCCATTGCAGCTGGAACATTTCCCAATTTCAGAATAGAGGAGACTTGGGTAGTGAGAAAACCACAAGTGACCACAAGGCACTACAGCTATTTATGTCACGTATAGTTGTCGGGTCAGTCTAGTAAATCTGCAGCCTGCTCTAGAGATGTTTGTATCTAAGATGGACACACAGCTGTGCACTAGGTTTAACAGCGTAATGGAAATAAGTCTATTACATGCAAATGAGTGGGTTAAATAAATAATTCCTGCCAAAATTTCTACTCGCCATGTTTGTTTTGTTTCAGCTACCCCCAGTCTAAGGATGCCTATGGTGCCCGAACCTCCTCTCTCCCATCTAGTACCGCAGTGCAGAAAGCCAATGACGTATTGAAGGATTTGAATGTCTTAAAACAGGAAATGCAGAGTATGATGAAGGTGAGGTTATGCGGATATAGTCTTACCTGGGGTCTATTGCTACATTTTGTTGTTTTGATTGTATGTACCTTGTCTCTTTGAACACACTGGATGTAAACCCTGCAAGGTAGCCACAGATTTACATTGACTGCTTAGGGGATGGGATTTATACAATAAACATAATTTATGCATTTTTTTTTTTAAGGATGCAAAACTGTGGAAATCTCAAGAAGCTGTGGAGCAGGTATGTATTCCCAATGGTTGTTGTGTTATAGTTTTCATAGGGGTAACAATTCAAGGGACTTAAAGTGTAGGTGCCATACACTACTTTTTCTTGGTATGCTGTAGGTCTAGTGGAGTGTGTGTATGCTGCAATTTTTATTTTACCTTGCACTTATTGTTTCCCTTGCAAACGCGATCCAATCCGTCAACCATCTTTAGCTGCTCCTTCTGTTAGATTTCTGTTGCTAGGGGTCAGATCTGTCTACCTTCCTGTTCCCTGTATACAGATCCAGTGCCTGGCCACACCCCCTGCAGCCTCGTGCACACTCCCGGATTCTGTGCACGCTCCTGGATCCTGTGCACACTCATTTCATTGCTGCACATAATTTACATTTGTGTCATGCTGCTGCTCCTGCGTGATGTCAGTGATTCCTGACAAGGGGAGGGGCCACTTGGAAGTGTGTTATGATTGGTGAATTTTAAAAGGGCACATTCCCAAGTGCATCATGGGAACTGCAGGCAGCTGTGTGATGCTCTGCGTCCTGGCAGATGTCGCTCTTCCTTTCCCCACCCTGCTTTTTAAAAATGCAGATCCAGAGTGGATTGCCATGGGCTCTAAACAGGTATGAAAGTTTAAAAAAAAAAAAGAAAAAAAGTGCAATCCCCTCCCTGTTACAATAAAGGGTTGTATATTTCCATGTATGTAAACTGGCACTTGCCCTTAAATAAAGTTTGAGCACCTTGATTGTGGTAATCTTCTTATATGTGTTATCTGTTGGCTCCTTCCTTATAAATTCAAGATGTAAAATTATTCTTATGAGTCAGGAGGGCTGTAGCAGATTCCCTGTAGGATCACAGACTGTTACAGTACTTTCCCCCTCCCACATTGTGCTGAAGCGTCCTCTGCTCCAGTGAGATTAGGGGAAGGGGGAAGTACTGGAGGGTTAGACTGTGTAACAATCTGTTAAACTACAGCACAGAGGTGCTCTGGTAAACGAGCCCCCCGCCCCAGAGCCCTCTTGCCTCATTAGCATAATTGTAAAAGTTTATTTTAGAAGGAAGGAGGCCATAAATAACAAAAATAAGATTACCACAGTCACGGTGCCTGGATCTATGAGTAAGTGCCCCTGGTTTACAATGATTGATTGATTTTAATGGTAAATTTCCTTTAATCTGATGGTGGATTACTAATGGGAACTTCCAAATATTCGACTAACTGAGTTTTGTCTTTAGCTCAGGGAGAAACCCACAATTCTCTCAACGTCCCTGTCTAAATCTCCTGTGTCTTGGAGAAGAACGGTGAATCCACCACCATCAATATTTGAGGATGCTGAGCGCATCTTAAGGGAAGTGCAAAACAATAAGAAAGTACTTGAAGACAACTTAGAAGCCATTGCCAGAGCCAAGGATGGGGCACGCATATACACGCTCCTCAGTAACCTGGCTACAGACAGGTAATCATTGTTATGCAGTTTTACTGATTTTGTCTAACTAAAATATCTAGTTGTGCACCAGAACCTGCAGTAGATTTAATTATTGGTGCTGTAGAATTCTGGTAAAAAACTACATTTACTTGCTGTGTGGACACATACTCTACCATAAGGACCACCCATAACCACAACTAGTGTACCATAGTGCTTTTTTGGGAATATTGTATGGCATTTAAATATTTCCATAGTATATTACCAAACAGAGGAGTTTACTGTTTAGTTGGGATTTCTCTAGTCTTATAGCGATTGTATTGTTTTACAGTAATGAAGCGGAGAGAATTCGAATTCAGAAGACTGTAGATTCATTGATTGCTGAAATCGCCTCTGAAATTCAGGTTGGTCCTTTAAGTTCCCGTTTGGGATAATAAAGTATTATTATCATTATTATAAAAATTTCCATAAATTCACAAGTGTTCTTATTGCCTCAAAAGTTATTAATGGTACCTTTTGATTTAAAGGGTTTCTTCTATGTTTATAAGTTATTCCCTATCCATAGGACGGGGGTTAACAAGCTGATTTGTTGGGGTCTGACTGCTGGGTCCCCGCAGCTCATAAAAACAGGACCTCCATGATCCAGAGAATGGGGATCCCATTCTCACTAATGGGTGCAGTTGCAGGGTGAGCATGCACCTTGCCGTTCCATTCACTGACTATGTGAGGGATTGGCAGAAATAGTCAAGCAATTTCGTGAACTCCCATAGAATAGTTCTTTGGATGGTGAGGGGGTCCCAGCAGCCAGACTCCCTCCCTCTACTAGTTATCCCCTATTGGATGGATAGGAAATAATTTATAAATTTGGGACAACCCCTTTAAAAGACACTGCTATGCTGCTTTTAGTTTAAACCTCTTGACCAAAATAGTAGAGATATATGTCAAAAGTATTACCATTCCCTTGGTCATTACTATGACAATGATATGGCAGTGATTGAACAATGACAGAATTTGCAGTGAAAACACCCATTACTGGTAACGCCAAGTTGGTAGTTGAATCATATGTATCCAGTAGGTGTAACAGAGGAACAGCACATTCATAGATTCTAAGAACAGATCTACCTGCATTATTACTTAATACAGGAATACAGTACAGAGAGGACTTAATGACTGTCCAAGTTAATGGCTGGGCACATAAATACAGCGGGAATGCAGTATATACAGTGCAGGGTACCCACCACTGAACTTTCCCATGAAAAATAGTTCTCAAATTTTAATCCCCTAGTGATGTATCCACAATAAAGATCTTTTTTTAACCCCTTTATTTTGCTCAGGTTTATTGCTGTTTTAGCTCCTATCACTCTGTGATGGTCAGTGTAAGATTCCATAGTGTGGGCGGGGACTCCAGACACTTCATGATCCCTCTGTGCTATGAGATGCTGTGTGCTGACAATGTGCTTAGATTATCAGGGTACAGGGTTTATCTACACTTTCATTTAGCTTCTGGACATTGTACTAGTATCTGACACATAGAAAAAGAGAGCTGAGACAGATCAGAGATGATGAGATGAGGAGACCCATGAGATGGATCTAATGCACAATGACATTATCTGCTATGCTATCTCATCTAATCAATAAAACACACAGTCGGCTCTGCTATGAAGACCTCATCTTGCCTGCAGCTAGGAGAGTAAGTCTCTGCACACTGTTGCTTGCTGGCAGGAAGTGCCTGTCTCTGAGCTGGTCTTGTCGGGCAGGAGGCAGAGAGCACTGCAGTGTGCAGAGAAGAGAAGCTATTCATGAGAAGAATCTGACCATAGTCAGAAGATTTACTGGTACAACCAAAATTCTACACACAGGGACTGATAGACAAGTTGAACTTATACCTGTGAAATGCTGTATTTTTGTTAATAACATGGAATTAGAGAATGTCTTATTTTGTTATCCAGAGTATATTAAAGAATCTTGTCTTTGTGGGAATACCCCTTTAATGACTGTTCAATTTAATGGGTGGACGCAGAGTTTAAATACAGTATATGCAGTCCCCACCACAGGACTGTCCTATGTTACTGTGTTAGTAACCATATGTACAGACCACAGATGATAACTGAAGTCACTTGCATATTACTGCCATGAGACTGATTTACATGCAGACTGGTGTGTAAAATCAACCCTGTTTTTATCCACATCTGTATATCTGAGCTACATACGGTATTGTCTGTACAGCAGGCTATAATGATGGTATTGTCAGCTTTATTAACAGATGATTTTTGCTCCCAGGATGAACTGGCAAAAGAAGACATAAGAAGAACGAAATCAGATGAGAGCAGTAAGGGCTCTGCAGTAAGGAGAAATGCAGGAAGTACAAAAGACATAAAAGCAAATGGATGTCGGGACATCAAAGTCCCAGCAAGCGGTTCAGTGAGGAGTACAAAGCCTTCATCTGGGGTCCCGGCCAAGCCTCAGTATAAGAAAATTGGAGAGAAGCTGGCGGGGCAGAGCAACAGAGTCCTGCCAAAGAAAGATGGAAGTTCAAAGGTGAGATCCAGCGGGATTTCAGTATAGAAAGCGTTTTCTTCTTCTAGACACAGCTGTGTGCTCACTTATATTCTCCTTAGATTCCCATCTTTATACTTTTTCTTTTGTTTTTCCTACCTTTTACACTGGAATCGGGTTGATAAAACATGATCAAATATTGTGTACAGTTGCAAGAAAAAAAAGTTTACAAAAACAGTCCAAAAATCACCAAATACACTTTTAACATTTGTTCTTATGGTGCATAAATGTATAAAATAATTACCATGGATCCAGCATGAGGGAAACTAGTGTTCTGGCTCCACAGAGGATAACCTTACAAGTCTATGGCATAAAGTTTGTGAAATAGTCACTAAGTTTTCAACAAACTTTTCATAAAAGCATAGTTCCAGTGAATGCAAAAACCTTTGTAATATGTCTTTATTTATAGCTTTGTGATAAAATGAGTTGCTTTCCAAAAAAATCTCTGCGGAATTATGTCTTGCTAGAAGAACAGAAACTTTACTTTGGTGGGTTACATTGAAGGAAAAGGGGGGGGGGGGGGGAAGGGTGTGTCACCGCAGCTATGTATCCACCCTGCAGCTCACAAGCACCTGGAAATGACATGAAAAGCCTGCTGATCACATAATACTAAACTAATGATTGCAGAAAGGCGACCGGAAATTCACATTTTGCAGAATGAACAGATCCTAATGGGGTTTAGTTTTTGTCCTGGCTTTAGGATCAATCATGTGACTGATCAGTTCCCGTGGCTAAAATCCCACGGAACAATCCCACGAAAGTTGAAAATACAGTCAAAGTAGCAAGTGCTAAACCTATTAATGTGGTGTTAAATAAGACGTATAACAGTAACAGAACAAAATGCAGGAGTAATAATAACAATACGGGAAAAAAGGCGCTATATAATACCGTACCCTGTGTGCGTGTCTGTCCCCAACGTTTCAGCATTTCCTCTCTCTAGAAAAATGGGCATGGGGGGGGGGGGGGGGGGGGGCAAAATGAATTAATTTATTTGCGGGTAGAAAGAATAAAGGAATATCCATGATTGGGGTATCCCTGCAGTCACCCCCCCCCCCACCATCAGCACATGTTGGGGGGTATATATTTTTTACTTATGTGAATGTGTTATTTTTTTTAGTGCTTTACTATTTTCACTTAGAAAAACAACATGAGAGGACACAGAGGCTGGCAATATAGAAAACTTAAGCAAATGTTTTAAGTTTTCATGAGAAGTGTCTCCTCCACTTAGGAATCCTGGAAAATCCATTAGAAAATCCTAAATGTTCCCCAGTGTGACACAGAAGCAATCCATCATTGCTGATCCATCCAGCACTTCCATGCAGATGACCCCCTCCATGCTGAAGATATTTACATAGTCCCGGCTTGTTGAAGTGCAGCAGGTAGCCAGTAAATCAGTGTCGGCTGTCTTACCCGGATACACATTTTGAGGGCCCCAGGACCGATGTGTCATGGTTGTAGACTTAATGCATATTTAGATTATCCTCTATACAATATATGTAATAATAAATGTAGAATTCCAATAGTTTGATCTGAAATGTAAGGCTGATGAAAGGGATCAGCAGCTGCACAAAGGATATTATATAGTTTATAATGCATATATAGGAACTAAATCTTAGATGACACAGGACTTGATGATGAGTGGATATTGCAGGCCCTCTCTTTCATCCGTAATAGTTTTTGATGCGGCCAGGAGACTGGGTAGCCCAATTCTTTAGACCACCAATGGTAAATGCCGGTCTGGTTTTGTGAATTCACCTAAACTGGTCTTTCCCACCCTCTAGGCCAGTGATGGCGAACCTCTTAGAGACCGAGTGCCCAAACTACAACCAAAACCCGCTTATTTACCCTGATGTTCCAATTTGCCATTTTAAACAGTAACTTATTGCTAACAGTTCTTCCACTTCTTTTTTTTTTTTTTAATTCAAAAAGCTTTATTGAAATTGCACAGAGGGTACAGACAAAAATTATAACAACGCTATACTGCAGAAGCATAATATAAGCTTGAACATTTACGGAGAATGAGTCCGCTAATTGCAGGTAATCATTACAGTTGTGATGTGTAGAGATCATAATAAACGTATGCAACTAACAAAAGTATCTATTTTTCCAAATTGTATAGAAAAGAGGAGAACAAATATAAACTAAAGGAATAAAGGATGTAAAGATGAGGGAGGAGTGAGGGGGATTTGGGATGTAGGGAGGGGGAGTATCAGTCCTGCAGCGTGGTATAGTCTTCCACTTCTTTTATTGTATCAGCCGCCTGAGGCCACCAATACAATTGAATCAAGGTGAGCAAATTAAGACTCTCATTGTACCTTCTCTCCAGGGTCTCTCTGTTTAGAAAGAATGGTGGGTCCAGCATGAGGTCCTCCAAAGATAATGCAGTTCTATCAACCCATTCTCACTTCTCAAGCAGTTCCAAACAGTCAATGAAGTGTCGCTGTAAAATAGTGCTGTGCGCAGCATCTCATAAGTTACCTAGGACTGCAGGAAGATTTAATGGATTTGTTCCTGTTTGGTGAACTCAGTCCTGGACTGATGGCCTGAGTGCCCACAGAAAGGGCTCTGAGTGCCACCTCTGGCACCAGTGCCATAGGTTCGCCATCACTGCTCTAGGCCATCAGTTAGAAGTAGCCTTAAAGGGGTTGGCCTATTTACCTCCTGTTTTCTTGAAATGTTGAAATATATATATATGGGCCAGATATTAGTAGATTTACCAACATACATTTATTAAAATTTCTCCACCCCTTTTCTTTATGTAAAGTGAAGCCTCCTGTCTTTTACCTCATCAGCCAGAGATTCCTGTCCATAAAATGGCCACATATGGAGGGTCATGTGATCTCATCTGTCCATAAACAATCTCCCTGCCAGGACCTTATGATATTGTTAATAAATTATAGGATCAAGGTCTTTGCTGGATGGCTGCTCAAGGACAGATGGATCTTTACAGGAAAGCAACTATTGAATGTACAAATTTCTTAGCAGTTACATGTGTGAGTGTTTCATTGGGGATTTGGACTGAAAGCAATAGTACTTATGCAGGACAGTGCTCTATTCACAGAAAAATATGCGACTTTCCTTGCGATGCAATAACGGTAAGGATCAGAATGGTACTCGCTCCCTTTCAGAGCTTCTTCCGGCTAGTATGTGCGGCCTTCGTTTTGTTTCTATAGCATCTCTTTTCCCTCCTATGTATGCACCCCTAATATGCCAGAATAAAGATTTGACTACAGCTTTTACATACTGGGTGAGTAACATCCTGGTCCTGTTATTGTATTTAATGGATGTATATTGGTAAGTTACCTAATATCCTGCCCCTGACTCTTACACACTCTTTACACGAATCATTACACGAAACAGCATTTTCTGGATGATGTCACCAACCTGGGACATAATAGAAACTTGATCTAGAAGCTGTTCACCTGCCTCACAACGTACTGGTAGTAGTTTATCAGGTCAATTTCTGATGACAGGTTTAAGTTTTATATACAGATGTCAAAAAGATTGGGTAATAATTAAGATCTTTTTCTCCATCCAGGCGTCTCAGAAGGCAAACGCTTCCACTGTGATTGATGAAGAAATGCTGAATCGAGTGTATGGGACACCTGTATATCAAGGGCATCGCAGCACTCTTAAAAAGGGTCCATATCTTCGGTTCGGCTCTCCCCCTGCCAAGTCCAAGCCACAAAGACCAAAAGTTCTGGAGACTGTAAGGGGTAAGCAACCTGATAGGGAAGTCAAAGATGGACTGATTAAAATATTTTAATGGTGAAGTTAACAAACCTGTACAAGAATTTCCTGTAGTGTTAGAAGTAGTACTATGTTTAAAACTCACCCTTGAGTTTTCCAGAAAAACGGTGGGATTGCATAGAAATAGTTATTATTTACTTTATATATGTAGTCATAGTTTATATGGTTTGTGCCCAAATTAAACTACAAATATTTGTTTGCATTTTGCAGGTGTCAAGGTCAAGTCTACTAAGATCCAGACCAGTTCTCCTGAAAAGACGACGCTCATTATGAAATCTAGTCCTACTGATTTCTCTGTACCAAAGAACTATAAGCCCCAATATGTCTTTAGTCCATCAAGAGAGGCATATGCATCAGATGCTCCAGTGCAAGGACACCTCATCCCTATGGCTATTCCACTAGGTAAGACATTTAAAGGTGTGTTCAATGATATTTAATAAGGTGATAAAAATAATAGGTACGTATTCAGTGGGTTACCAGCACCCACTCTCTTGTATTGTTTAAATGCAAGACACTGGGTGCTGGTTATTGATCGCATGTGTTTGCATAGAAACACATATTCCATCAGGCCGTGGATTTTGCCTCTAAACAGAATCAAACTGGTACGTGTGACCGCACCCTTACCAAGCACACATTGGCCCAGATTTACTATTAGTGAGGCAAAGTACACTATGAGCAGATTGCCTCACTAATGTGCAGTGGGCGACATGTTCATGAAAACCGGATGTCGCCGATATAAATGTGGCGGCCGATGAGAATACGCACTGGAAGGCATAGTTAATCTGGGCCACTGTTGATTTTGTAGTGGCTGTGTTCAGTATTGCAGCTCTTCACTTGAATGGGATTGAGATATGATGAATCAAAGTGACATTACTGGTCTGCTAAGAGGCACTCAGCGGAGAGCTGTGACATCTTCAAATTGGTTGGGGTGAAAATCTCCACTGGATTCTTGTTGAGCAGAATGGGAAATATCTAAACATTATTTGTACATATCCCAATGGCTACCTGCACATGAAGATGTCCTTTTCTCCGGCCGTATTACATTGATTCCCTGGTACATGCATCATCAGTGTTTCTGAGCCGTATGTCCACAAATGATGTCATTAGCTTGTCCCAACCCATTGAAGGATCACATGATTGTGTTAAATAGGAAATGAATAGGAAATAGGATCGTGTTGCATCCATATTTTTAACGTAGACGTCTATGAAAAGGTATGGGCAGCAAACACGGCCAGGAATAGGACCTCTCTACGGTTCCGTGACAAACATAAAGGTAAGTTTGTAGCAGGGAATAATACTAATCTGCAGTCCTATTGGAGGAGATTAGTATAGGGTCACCCTTCGCTGTTTCTGGGGTGTAACTAGGGCAGGAAAGGGCAGGGCGCTTCTTCTACAGGACTAAAATAATAGTGTTTATATCACAGATTAATTTCTAAAATCAGTGGGGTCTTAGTGTTGGTGTTTTGTTCGGAAAATGGACCAAAACCCCCTTAGATAATTTTGTATGAACTCAAGATGTTTATTTCTTAAATCCCCTGTCACTATTCCCCCTGATTGTGATCCAGATAGAAAAAAAATTTCTGTAGGCTTTTGGGAACAATCGGCATTGAAAAATTGTATGGTACATGAGAACTATGGGTGCATTCATAGTTGAACCTAGGTGACCCCCCCCTGTCCTTTAACCATATGGATTATGACAGGACTTTAATCTTCAAATATTTTCATCTTCAAAGAGCAGAATGTTTTTTTTTTTTTTGTTTTTTTTTTTTTGCACCTTGGTTCGAATCTCTCCACGGGTCCCCAGCCCTGACATCATACAAGAGAGAAAGTTGTTAGAGCTTTGAGATCCACACAAATCCCCTAATGTTTATGTAGCTGTTCTCTTCCATGCCCATTCATCCCAGAAGAATTATGGCTCATTATCCGTTATTTTGTCATTTTTCGCTATTTCTGATTTTATGCTGAGGTTATTTTAGCAGAAGGTCAGAATTTTGCAACACGTCAATATTTCCAAATCAAATCTGTAGACATGAAGTTTAAAAAAAAATGTCGGCTCTATTGATGCATGTCTGAATTATTACTAATATTTCCCTTTTAAAATAACCATATTGTATTGTAATTTCCAGTTTTGTGTGGTTCCTCCTAGAAAAGAATGAATGGGAAATGTGTAAAATACATGCATTATACAACGTTAAAGGTGCTTGCCTAATATAGACACTTATACATGCAGTAGTTGAAAAAGCAAATAGCACTTGCCCTTTTTTTTTTTTTTTTTTTTTACTTCTTCCTTAAAGGACATCTACCATCAGGATTTTGGATTATAAACCAACTACACTTACATGCTGGTGTGTGCCCCCTTTGTCAGGATACAATCTTCTTTTAGCTTTTTATGCCTTTTTTTTTTACAGGAAAAGGCTTCAGAATGAGTCTGTGGGGCTCCACGCTCCATAGAAGTTAATGGAGCCTGGAGCCCCTCAGGCTCATTTGCATAGCTTTTAAAGCATATTTTCTTAAAAATCGAGGGCATAAGAAGTTAAAAAAGAGCATATCCTGATAAAGGGGGCACATAGCAACATGTAAGTGTATTTGGTTTATAACCCATGATCCTGATTGTAGATTTCCTTTAAAATGTATTTAAACATACAAGCATTTACATGGTAGAGGGAGGACAACAACCACACCTCCCATGTGTAGGAGCGATGGTCGTTTCGCGGCTCTGTGTTTCTTCCAGCTCCAAACTACCATTTGGTCATTAAGCAGTGGCGTCCATGTGTTTTTCTTGCACATATGACTACTACAGACAGTTAACTTTTACCTTGTGGATAGCAGATAAGCAAATGATCATTTGGTGGTTGACTGCAACGAGATAGAGCACAGGGTGCAGGCTGTAATTGAGAATACCCCTTCAAGGAATTTATTGGTACAAAGCTATGAACACATGATCGACTTTGTAATAAGAAGTGGCGTTTCACCTTAAAGAAAATCTACCATGAAAATCAAGCATGATCCATGGGCTCTTTCCTTCTAAAATCAACTTTTACAATTAAGCTAATGAGCCAGAAGGGCTATTGGGGGTGTTACCAGAGGCCCTAAGTGCTGCATATTCATGGGCTGTTACACTGTCTCCCTTCCCCCTCAATGTAAAAGCCTGTGAAGCTGCAGCATGAAGTTGATTATAAAATCAACTTGTAATTATACTTATGCTAACGGACCCGAAGAGCTCCTCTGGTTATTACCAGAGCCCCTTTGTGCTGTAGCTTCACAGGTTGTTACACTTCCTCTGCTGCAGTGAGAGTAAATTGGGCAGAGGCAGGCAGAACTGCTGAGGGAGCAGAGGAAGAGGGGAAACGGTGTAACAACCTATGAAGCTGTAGCATAGAGGAGCTCTGGTAATACCTCCCAGTAGCCCTTCAGGCTCATTAACATAATTTTAAAAGTTAATTTTAAAATAACGTCGGCCATGGATAACAATTAAAAGAAGATTACAAGGAACTCATCATACTCTTCAGGGTGAGATGACTCAGGACATTCTCTCTTCCCATCTTAATGTTTCCACCTCAGTAAACAATACATAACTCTGTATATATTGCAAGCAACACCCACGACCCTTTGAACACATGGGCGCCGCCATATTGGCTTAGATTGTCGCTTCCCATGATATCATCGGGGAGCGGAGATCTTGTTACCATGACAGCCTCTGGTCATACAAAGACCTGAGGCTGTCTTGTTTTTAGCGATTTGCACATTGTAACAGATGTCTAAAAACTCCTATATATTGCCAAACTGTAGTAAGGCAGTATATGGTAGGATCAATCGGACAACCTAGGGTTAAAGTACCCTAGGGGATCTGAAAAATGGTGAAAAAAAAAAACCCAAAACATCAAAATTCAAATCGCCCCCCTTCCTTTCTGTAGAACTTTTAAAATCTCAAACATATTGGGTATCGCTGCATCCCAAAATGTCCAAATATCAAAATAGAATATTATAATATATATTATAATGTATTATATTATATAAATATCAAATATAATAAAAATAAAATATCCCGCCGTTTAGCCCCATAACGGAAAATAGCGCCCATGGTTGAAAATGCCACATTTTGGGGAGTGAAAAATGGAAATGCAAAAAAAAAGGGCCTGGTAGCTAAGGGGTTAAACAGTAAAAAAAATTATATATATATTTGAAGATTTCCAAAGTCACGGTGCCCTCTGGCATTATTTGGTGGTGGATTTCTTTCAAATTTGTTGCTTCATCAATTGTGTGGTTTGATGAAATATTATTACTGTATGTATTGTGTACGACGCAATCTCCTTCCTGCCACTAGATGTCACTTTCAGATGAAGGGGATAATGGTAAAGGCCGATATGTGATGCTCTTTTATCTACCGGTAAGTCCATCTTTTAGGCCTCGGTCCAACCTATCTGGTATTAACTGAATGTATTGGACAATCTTTGTGTTGTTTGGTTTCAGGGAGACCACGATTTGACAGGACTGCGCCACTACCGTCCGCTGTAATTCTTGCTCAGCCTCAGCCTGTAGTGAATGTTTCTGTTCCTCCAATGGCACCGAAGGCCAAGGCTGATGTTGTGAAACCCAATATTGCTGTGGTGGAGATGAGATCCGAGAAGAAAGATCCCCCAAAGCTTAGTGTTCAGGTACTGGTTACTCTTTGCTTTACATGTGCTTTATACTTCTTACATTTTTTTTTATTTGTAAATTTCCTTCTACTACATGCATGTGATAAAAACAACAATCCAAATCCCAAATAAATGTCCATATCTGCATTATGCGTTCCTTTCATAGCAGCAGCCATTGCTGCTTGGGTACTGCTGATGTTTGTCATATTGGGAGAGTGTTTTCAGGACTGCAGTTTTTGGTATACAAGCCTGGATATAATCACAATTTAGAAATTGTGATACTTTTTCCCTCCACGCCAAATGGGTCATTCCAGCACTCTCAAGGTGCTCGGTCACATAAAATGACAAAAGCTGACCATCAAATGTGGTAGATGTGGGGAAAATGATAATTCAGGAGTCAGGAATTCAGTTGGTTGATCCTTTTGTTTTTGTAGATAAGCCACTGCTCTCCATGCCCTGCACTTTTGCCCAATCATGAAAATGAGGGAAATAGTCTGGGAGAGGTAGCATTTAGCCAACAGTTTTCTCATATGTATGGAAGTTGCATTTACACGTGGAGTTTTTTTCGGATGTGTTTGGCCGGTTTGAAAGCGTTTTCATTATTGCTGAAAGTGTTAAAGGGAACCTGTCACCAGAAGTTGACCTAATAAACCAATACCAGAATGTTGTCAAGCAGCTGAATACCTTCTAGATCAGGTTTCTTTCATGACCAAGTGCGGTGGCGTCATCCAGAAAATAAACTTTGAAGTGAGTATAAACTGGTTGTATAAAGTCAAGGAGGCGGAGATTTCAACACTGAATTCAAGCTCTCTCCTCCTCAGAACGCCACCTTCATTGTAATTGATGGTCCTCCATCCAGAGACCTCAATAACCAAATCACCAGAAGTCTGATGCATGATGTCAATCACAGAGGAGGAGGCCTTCTAAGGCAGGGAGAGCTTGACTTCCATGTCAAACTCTCCCTGCTTGACTTTATACAACCAATTTACATCTAACTTCAAAGTTGATTTTGTGGATGTTGGAATAATGCAGGGCCATGACAGAAACGTGCCCTGGAAGGTTTAAAGCTGCTAGACAATATACTGGTAAGCGTTTATTAGACCAATTTCTGCTGACAGCTTCCCTTTAAGCAGCTGTGTTAACATTGGGACAAAACTGCTTATGCTTTCAGCAATTAAGAAAAATGCTTTCATTCCAGCCGAACACATGGTAACATGAAAAATGCATGCGTTTAAAAACTCATCCAAAAACCCCAAGTGTGAACACGCCCCTAGGGTACAGCCACACGTTGGGGGACCCTGACGTCTGTACACTATGTAGGCGGGACAAGTAGGGCCGGTGCACAGTGGTGGTTTGCAGAGCAGTTTTGCTCATTTGCATATTCTAGTAAGATATATTTCTACTAAATGTGGCCATTGCAAGTTATACTAAAACAAGATCAGCGCAAGCGTGAACGGGATGGGGAGGTGAGTTGTAATCATCTACCATTAGGTTATCTGATGGTAGATGTCCTTTAAAGTTTCATCACTTTTACCTTTTCAACTGTGAAACTTGAAATAGAAGTTCACTTTTATTTGTTGCAGGTGTTACCATGTGTTGATATAGATAGTATTGCCAGTGAAAGCCCAGGACCAATCCATCGAACCCCAAGTCCAGATCCACCACCACCACCACCACCACGTACACCTAGCCCTGTCAAAACGGATATACAGGTAAAAATCGGAAAGTGTTCCCTGACTGGCAAACATGGTTATCACTTAAGGGCATCTAGCACTAGGATGAAGGACTGTATGCAAATGAGCCAGAGGGGCTCCAGGCTCCATAGGTGTTAATGGTGCCTGGAGCGCCTCAGGCTCATTTGCATATAGTCTTTCATTCTGGTGGTAGATGTGTTTTAAAGCCCTGTACTTACACACAGAATGTAATTAGAACATCAGTGCAATTGTGCAACAGGTGCTCAGAGATAATGGAGGGCATGGGACCCCCATTCTCAGGATCAGTGAGGATTCTAATGCCTATCCTGTAAATGGGTGAAAAGTATCAATCTTTTATTTTTTTTTAGCTATAAGACTGTGTTGTTATATATTCTTCTAAAGAATTCACAGCAGATGCTCTGGTTTGTCCTATGGATTGCTAGAGAAACGAGAATATGTCCCCTTTTGTATATTTTACAATTTGCGAAAAGTTTCTTCTTCCAAGATTAAGGCAGAGGATGTGTGAACAAGGCCTAATGGAGCCTCCTGCAGCTTTCCCTGGCTATAGAGGGAAAGTCTATGAGCACAGATTCACATCTACCTCTCCTTCAGGGCAACTTTCACCAACTTTTACACAACTAAACATTAACTTTGTATGACATGTGCTGAGAAGAGGGTAATAGTAAAAACAGGAAGCGCTCATAGGGTAATATTGTAAGGTAATAGATGAGTAATAGGGTTAAGTCTTTTGCTCACCTGGTCGGGTTGTGCTCAACAAGGCACAACTCCAGTAATAGTGTGTAATATAAATAGGTCAGTGGCTGCCGATGCTTCAGTGTGGTCTCCAATCACAGGGGACTAGGCCGGTTGGAGTCTGGGAATCAAGCGGGGAAAGGCAGAAGCGGTGGGCGCACAACGAGACCGGATAGGAATTTATTCCAAAAGGGTTTATTGGACAGTTGGAAATGGGTCACAAAACATCACAACGCGTTTCGGGGAATAAAATCCCCTTTTTCAAGTGAAAAGAGACTTCAGTCTCCGGATGCTGATGAAGCGTGTATCCGGAGTATACACGCTTCATCAGCATCCGGAGACTGAAGTCTCTTTTCACTTGAAAAAGGGGATTTTATTCCCCGAAACGCGTTGTGATGTTTTGTGACCCATTTCCAACTGTCCAATAAACCCTTTTGGAATAAATTCCTATCCGGTCTCGTTGTGCGCCCACCGCTTCTGCCTTTCCCCGCTTGATGTGCTGAGAAGAGTCTCTTTTTGCCTCAGATGAGTTCTCTTTTAGAGGCTTTAGTACCTCAGAACATTCCATTTACCTATGCACACATATGCAATTGAAGCTGAAGTATTAGCAGAGCATCTCAGGACTCCTGCTTCACTTCTTGCTGGGCTGAAGAGTGTTGTAGATGAAGGGGGGAATGATGAGAGAAGGAGCTGGATTGTGTGGGGGTGTCGGAGCTATGAGCTGCTCAGGTAACGCCCCTTGCAGCACTTCAGCTTCATTTGCATATTTCTAAAGGTAACTTTTGGCGTGAAATAAAACGAACGTACAGGCTACATGTGTGGGCATAGTTCTGTGTAACATAGCAGATGCTTCAGGTAGGTAAATCATGGCGAAGGATTCCCTTTAAACAAACCCAACTCGTGATCTCCCACCTATTCAGCACATAGGAGAAAAAAGCCATGGACTAAAACGCCCTTTTCAATGTCTCATACATCTGCTTTTGTTTAACTATACAGTGTGCGCAGTTCTGGGATCTACAAGTGTAAGGTAAAGGGTTAATAGGTATGAAATCCATTAGGGCTCCCATTACAAGCGCCCAGATGAATTATTCATGTTTTAATTACTCATCTGACCCCCCCTCTCCCCTGTCTGTGACTGCACCCTGCTTTTAAAGGTAATTTATTCATCCTTCATTCGGTTTTGGCAACTTCTCAATAATGTCACCAAAACCTTCCATGCGTCTGTGTAATGGAAAACATCTGTGTGACTTGTGATAAAGCTGTTTCCATAACATCAGACAACAGATTGAATTACACATGGAGGGTGATTATAACCTAGGGGTGTGGGAGACGGATCCATGTTTACCCTAGACGGATAAATAGGGCAGGGCTGCTCGCACCTTCATGACTTTTCTTTTAGAAGTGACGTCTGTCAGTTTTGTGTCCTTGCTAAATATTTTTGTCGGTCCTGTTCCAAAATTACACATTTTATAACGGCCAATTATATGTGTACAGTTTTTTTTTTCCCAAGATATTTTAGTCTTCAGTTTTCTATTACTGCCTTTGTCTAATGGCGTCCAACAGCCATCGTCCCTGACTCGCTAACAAGCACGTCTCGCTCAGCCAAATGACCGTGATAAGCGGCTGCCAGACACTTCTCCCTCCACTGATCTCCTGGGAAAACAGAACCGCAGAATGGAAAAAATGGAAAGAGCCAAATAGTTGAATAATTTTTTTTTTTTTTGTCATCTAAGGGCAAGCTTTGGGATCACAGGGCTGTCTTAAGCTATTAGATAGTTATCTGATCCCGTAACAGTTGGATGGATGCACCAACGATAATCTAATGTTCTATGACCTGCTTACAGGGGTTTAAAAAGTTTTTTTGTATTAATACTGGACTTTTACTTTATCTTACTAATCTACAATACGTTTCCAATTTCTTAAGAATTATTTTCTTGTAGTCAGGGGGTTCTTTTGGGGCCTCATCGTGTGTTTTATTAGACTATATTCACATCACGTTTTAAGCCCTCCGTTTTAAGTATTTGACATATTTTTACAATGTTTGGAGCTTTCCTGGTGTAACGGAAATGTACCACCAGGATGAAGGATTGTAAACCAAGCACACTTACATATGGGTGTGTGCCCCCATTGGCAAGATCCACTTTTCTTTGAGCTTCTTATGTCCTTCTTAAGGCTTTCAAAATCATGCAAATGAACTCGAGGAGCTCTAAGCTCTATTAAAACCTATGGAGCCTCGGAGCCCCAGGCTCATTTGTATAAAGAGCAGATCCTGTCAAAGGGGGCACACACCAGTATATCAGTGTGCTTGGTTTACAATCCTTCATCCTGGTGGTACATGTCCTTTAACATATCCAAAAAACAAGATGTATATGTAGCGTTCCATCAGGGCTTCTATTATTTTAATTCTGTTCTTATAATGGAGCAGGTTATTGTAATTTATTCAGTTTTTGAAGCCAAGACAATCATCTAGATCATAAAAGGAGAGCAAGTACAAAAAAAGCAAATGCTTTTCTACTTTTTCTTCAATCCAATCCTGGTTTTGACTTCAAAAATTTAATAAAAAAATCTGCAAATATGCTTAATGTGTTCTTCGTCGTTTCCATTTATTATGGTGTTCATTTTTATTTAGGTCCCAGAAGTTGTAGAAACTGAAGAAGAAATCTTGGCGCTTCCTGGCCACTCCTTACAAGAAACGGACATCACTGCGGTAAATGTTCACACGTAGCATCTGAAGATGCTATACAATGATACCATGTACATGTTCTACCACACATACCGCCATGGCCTGACAAACCATATGCATTTATCAGAAGTGTCTGAGGTAAAATTGTTTTACAACATGGCAACCAATCAGAACTCAGCTTTCATTTTATAAACCGCTGTGGAAAAATTAAAGCTGAGCTCTGATTGGTTTCCATGGGCAACTAGAACAGTTCTGCTCTAAGAAACTTATGATAAATTTTCCCCTATATAGTGTAACACCTTGCACCGCACTATTATCTGCACTCATTGATTGGCAACGATGGAATATTGTATTAACACCACGGATATTCTTTATAGGACGATCAGATGGATGAAGTCCCCGAACCTTTATTAGAGCTCAATGGTTTTGGAGATCTAAATCCACCTCAACATGGTGGCATACCGTTCCCTCCTCCGGCACCTGCTCCACAGACCAATGCTGATATTCTTGATGGGATCATTACAAGGAAAGAGACCCTGGAGAACAGATTGGTCAGCTGGTAAGACCTGCATCTACTTGGAGGAGGAAAATAGAATAAAATCATATATTTCCCATTAAACTACCAGCACCATCAGGTAGAGTATAAAAGGTCCTTTCTTGTATTCCCTCTTTTATGTGATATCTCAGCCGTTTACAATTAAAAATCACTTCCAAAGTCGTAAGGAGATGAGCTGAGAAGAGTCAGTTATTGCCTTAAATGAGTCGCTTATAGACTGGAGGAGGGCCCTCGCCTCAGATGCTCCTATCTTCCGTTCTGAAGTATCTAAAAACATGCTTGTAGTGTTTTTTGGCTGAGGGCAGTTTTTTGGCTGAGGGCAGGGAAACACAAAAGCAGCAGGAACAGAAGATCCGAGCACAGTGTGCAGCTGCTAAATGGTTCCTGCCTGTGAGTGCCATAATAAAGCTGAGAAAGTCTGGGCTTGCTGCCTATAAAAGACAACTTAAAACAGATTCCTGCAACATCTGGCAACACGACCCATGGTGACTTTCTGATGTTTAACTAAAGACAACAGTGAAACATTGATGAAAGCGATCCGTAGTTGAGATCGTGACGCCGGGATTAGACATCGCGGCTTGGATCACGTCACCCCTCTGGTTCACTAAAACATAGAATAGCGCCGGTCCGGAATCTATTTTCATCCCTCGGGACCTATTCTACTTTCATGCTTGTAGTGTGACATGGATAGGAGTTTCAACTCTTGGAACACAACAGGTTTGTGGTTCTATGAAATACAGAACTTGGAGTTACAAGCACTTAAAGAAATAGGGGGAACAGGATCTTGTATTAAACGTCCTATACCTCAGGTTCTATAGATCACAGAACCACAAGCTTAATGTAATCTGAAAGATGAGATTCCTATCTTTAATATGATACCAAATGGTTCTAGGTACTATAAAAATGAAGACGTGGAGGTCTCGCTCTCCCCTCCAGCCTCTGACTTTGACATCGGGCATTTAATGGCTCTCCGCACCTCATTGTCATGTGACATTGGAGGAGGTTTGTTACAGGTGAAATGGGAGATTTTGCATAAAAGAGGAAATTCTAGCCTTGGACATTTTATACCCTACCTGAGGAGGCGAGTAGTTTAGTGGGGTAAAATCTGATGACCGATTCACTTTATAGCAGAAAAATATACCAGTTATTTCCTAATATTGTGTTACGTCATTTCACCTTTCACAAAAACTGGCAGATTTTGGGCAAAAATGATCATTTAGCTAAACCACAGTTTTTGAAATTACCTATGCGCCTTTTTCCAACATGTCTGATTATTACAGAATAGGTTGGTCATCATTTGGTTAAGTTTTTCCACTGTTTTTCTAAAGTGTAGGCACAAATAAGCATTAGTATAATCCACAAACAACCTTAATCCAGAGGGCCTGTCACACGTATCACGTGCCACCAACTGATACCTCCTTACTGTTTCTCTTCACCCTATAATCTAAACTACAATTGATAATTATTTGCCATTCCTTCTATGGTTCATGGTCTATGGGGCCTATGTAGGTTTTCCTATAGTAGTCTTCTGCACAGCATCTTCACCATGATCGTGGGGCACAGTCTTTGATCCTTGGTAAGAGAAGGGATAACAGGATATAGCACTCATTTCCTTGTACATATAAAACTACTATATGTGAATAATTCCTTATTTCCCACAGGGTGGAGCAGGAAATTATGGCCAAAGTTGTCAGTGAAATGCATTCACGGAGACAAGACGTCATCCCTGATGTCACCGTGTCCAGCAGCGAGAGTAGTGTGTCTGTGGCTTCTGATATTGGTAGGATTATGTATTTTCACTTTTCAGACTGTTTTCTTCTGTCAGCACAGTAGATATTTCTATTTTCTGCTGTCATAGACCATACACTTTTGTGTATGCCAATTTTTACATAGTTGGCCAAACATCTAGTGTATGGTGTCTTCCGATGAAAACTAAAAATAAGAAATGATCAACATGTTTAGCCTATTAAAGGGGTTTTCCCTTGAAATGAAATTCTCAAATTGTATTCCCCTAGTGATGTATACTCAATAAAAATAATTTTTAATCCTTACTTTACACTTTTACACTCCTATAATTCAGTGATGGTCAGTGTAAGATTACAGAGTGTGGGCGAGGACTCTCTAATCAGACACTTTGATTCCTCTAGGGCAGTGGTGGTAAACCTATGGCACGGGTGCCAGAGGTGGCACTCAGAGCCCTCTCAGTGGGCACTCAGGCTGTTGTCCCATGGTAGAGTTTGTCAGACAGGGAATCTCCTGCAGTCCCAGGACTTGCCATGCTTAGCATTATTTTAATGTGAAGCATCCTGGTCTACCTAAGACTGTAGGAAGAGAGAGGAGGTGTGGACAGGGTCATGTTATCATTGGAGCTCCTTGTGTCCCACCCCTGAATCTTCCTGTTCCGGGGGACTGTCCACAGAAGCTCCAGCGGCAATCCAAATTTTTTCTCGTTCTGACAAAGATATTGGTGCCCTCTGGCCCATTCAAAGCTGTGTTACAGCATGGAGCAAGAAGATTGCAATAAGTTACTGATTGAATTGCTGTATTGGCACTTTGCAAAAAATGTGCAGGTTTTGGGTTGCAGTTTGGGCACTCAACCTCTACAAGGTTCACCATCACTGCTCTAAGATCCATGAGATGGATTATGACACTCTCTGCTAACTCTTCTGTAACACTAAGGCTACATTCACACTACCGTATGGGGGACGTATAAGCCGCCGACATATATACGGCCGATATACGTCCCCCATAGACGGCAATGGGCGCACGGCGCCCTACGGGAGCGGTAGAGTGCAGCACACGTGCGGCACCGTACCACTCCGTACCCCGGAAAAATATAGGACATGTTCTATCTTTCTCCGTAGTACGGCGCACTGCGCCATAACTTCCTATGGAGAGGGGCGGGGGTGAGCTGCACTCACCTCCTCCTCCTCCTCTCCCCGTGCACTGCCGTTGCCCGGTACGGTATGGGCGGGCAACGGCAGTGTGAATGTAGCTTAAGGCTACATTCACACGGACGTATGAAAACGTCCGTATCCGTACCGTATTTTTACGGGTTACATACGGCCACATTCATTTCAATGGACAATACGTCTAACCATTTATATTGCCGTTTTTGACACTGTAGCGTACCGTACTATACTAAAAATATAGAGCATGTCCTATTTCTGTTCCGTATGCCCTAGAAGTCTATGGGGACGTATAAAATACGGGTCACATACGTGCTGCATACGGATGAAAAACGGCCCGTAAATACAGGACTGGAGAAATCATACTTTCGTGTGAATGTAGCCTAAGAGTCAACTCTGTACACTGCTTGCCGGCAGGAAGTGCCTATGTTGGTGTTGTAATGTAGGGGAGGAGGCATAGAGCACTGCAGTGTGCACATAAGAGAAGCTATTCAAGAGAAGAATCAGACCATAGGGTCTGATTGTAAACACCAGAACTGATAGAGACAGATTGGAGTTATATCTGTGAAATGCTGTATTGTTATTTTATTATCCTGATTATATTTAAGAATCTTGTCTTTGTGGGAATACCCCTTTAAGAGTTTTCCCGGAATCCATCTTATTCCCCCAATTCTTCCATATTCCTCAGTATCTAAATACACATGTTGCCCCTGTTTTTTTCCAGTAGAGGCTGCTGGAGGTGAAGGTGTGCAGTTGTTTGTCGATGCCGGGGTCCCTGTAGATTCCGGCCTAATCCGCCAGTATGTGGAAGAAGCCCTGGCAGAGACTATCGCCATTATGCTGGGTGAAAGGGAGACTCGCCGTGTGCCAGCTTCTCCACCAAAGCCGATTGTGGTTGAGGTATATGCAATACATGAATAAAATACATAAAAATTTGGTTATAGATTATGTGGCTTTTTGCCCCCTATAAATTCTTTATTCTTTAAAAATATAAAATTGATTTTGATAATGAAGAGATTGAGGATCCTGCATAGTAGTTGTAATTGTCAGGTTTTTTTTGTTTGTTCCACATATTCTCTGACATACTTAGATTACATGATTGAGTGTTTTTCTTTCTTCAGCCAGCAGCTGTTGAGGTCACCCCTGTCCCCACTCCTCAGTGCACCCCACCTTCCTCTCCTCTCCCTCCTCCAAGGGAGACAGCGATAGTTAAAACACCAGAACTATCTCCACAGACTTCACTGGATGAACCTGATCTTCAACAAGAAACAGGTTTGTTATTGTTTACAGATCTGCAAAATCCACACATCACTATCGGGGCGTGTTCACACCTACAGGTTTTCATATGAATTTTTTTTTAAGTATTTTTGAGGTTTTAAGCTTTTAAATAACATATAATGCAGTTGCAGATTAACATCCCTATATGATAAATGCCATATGAATGGGAGAAAATATTAGCGCACCAAAATACAACCTTCACCAAGTTCTCAACTAAATAGAACCTATGGACAGAAAGTAAATACTACAACCCATAACCTGACTGACTACTATATATGTAGATCAAGCAGTTAATGACTCACAGATCACCACTTCCCCTATCCAATCACCCCTCCTCTTCCCCAATTCACTTTTTGGAGTTTGGTTAACACCCCCAAATGTTAAGACGAGCCTATGCAATATGTATGGTAAAACTGTTTTCTTTTTATATTTTATACTAATAATAGCACACTGTAATGCCATTTAATACGCCTGAAGTTCATATGAATTTTTTTAATGCCCAAACCAGGAGTGGAGTGAAAAAAGGTGTCGTATCACCTCTCCTTTATATGTTCTGACCAGTTATGATCCACTCTTGCTTTTGGCTTCAAAAACTGCATCTGAAAAGCTGAATGTGTGTATCTACCCCCCTCACAGATTTCAACTTTGCATTGTAAGAGTAAGGTTGATACCTGTGGTATCCCACAGCAAAAAAAATTGTTTCAATCACAAAATTCTGTTTCTTTTATTGCATATTTTCCCATTTACTTCCCTATGGTTGGCCAACTAATAGGGTCACTATCACAGCGTTCAAAGGCCCTTTTGCCCAAATTTTCCGAACTGCATAGAAAATCTGAGTGTGGAAGCAGTGGATCATTCTCATGATACCTGCATCTCCGATTGTTAAATTTTCATACATCTAAAGTTATTACAAGAGTGACTTTTTTGAAGTAGCTTAACTTCAGATAGGAGGGGTCATTATTCTTCAGTTTTTCAGAAAATCACAAAATCATTACTAGATCCTGCAAAATAAAGTTGTGTTCCTCTAAGGACTGGTTCAGCTTAGACTGGTTCAGCTATTACAAAACTTTACTATGGCAAGTTCTTAACTCTAATAGGGTAAATTTTGTATAAAGCCGCCAGGTCACATGATCCCCCCTGGCAGCAGGACTGGTCTTGCAGTCATTACTATATGTATGCCCGTTCCATGATGAACACTCCCATAGCAGTGGTTGGAGGGGAGAGTCCAGGACATCCTCTTTGGCCCTCCAGCCACTGCTATTGGTGTGGTTATGATGGAGAGGGGTACCGCAGGACACAAGATGTCAATGGAAATTAAGTCCTCTTAAACATGATTAAAATATGCTCACCTACTCCATCCATTCCATTGTTGGTGGACTGGTGCCAGCTCCTGAAAATCTTATTTGACATCTATATAATGAGATGCCATTTGTGACAGGTCGGCGCTGCAGCCAATCACGGGCTTCAGCTTTAACTATTTCTGCTATCTAATCTATGTGTGATTTGGAGGATTTCTTGAGGTATTGGTAACTGTATATTTTAAAATTTTCTTTTTAGAGCAAATAATTCCATCAACCCAGGTAGTCACACCCGCAACGACACCTGTAGCTTCTCCTCCCAGAGTGAAAACTCCCACTCCTCTTATCTCGGAAGATAATGAAGAGTCGTCTTCCATAAAGAGTCCTCTACCCAATCCGTGGAATAACACGGAGCTGCCATTGGAAGAGGAAAACCCTCATTCTGTTAAAGAGGCTGTTCAATATAAGGATGCAGTGTGAGTAGTAATTAAACAATGTACACACTCAATATCAGATATAAATTAGTGATCAGATCACAACTTGTATGTAGATTTTCTTACTATGTTCTAAGAATCTGGAAAATCATAGTGGTGGGGGGAATAAAGAAGCATACTTGCCCTGCTCCGGCTACCATTTCCCACCTTGGGACAGTACTTCTGATTTTTAGCACTGCGGCCTCCTTGGACTTTTGGACAACATAAAGGGTCACCTCCCATAGTCCTCTGCCTCTTCCTTCACTCCCCCAAGAACTTCTGTAGAGTACAGTGCCAAAACTTTGAAGTACTGGAGCAATGTAGTAAATGGGGTGTTCCAGGAAAAACCCCTCTAAATTTACATATTATACATTGTGATTTATGTCTGTCATTCCCCAGTTAATCTGTTTTCATTTCATCTCATGCATCCTTGTCATTGGAAGCCCATTTCCAAGGGTGCCTGTACCTTATGCATCTCAACCAGGGTGCCTGGAGGTGGTTTACCGCTAATTGGGTGTTGTCCTGACATTTACCAGTAATCCACATCCTTTTACCAAGTCTCAGGCGCACCGCAAAATATAGTCTCCATAAAGATGACGACTGGATGGATTTTGCTCTCCATTTGGCAGTCTCGGTTGCTCTTTCCACCCAGAAAACTATATATGAACAAAACTTTATATTTAAGCCAATATGTGATTTCCCTTTACACTTTTCTGTTTGTCTTCAGTGTAATGACAGTGGCTGAAGAAGAACAACCAAAGAGTCTAATATCTATTACTGCTCCTGAAACACAGAAACCCATTGTTCCCTCTCCCAAACAAGAGGTTGTGTCACCTGCTTCGTCATCCTCAAGATCGTCAACTTCTACTGAGGCAAGCAGCGAGACCATCACCGAGTCTGACACCACAGACAAACCGCTGTCAGAGGGAGAGGTCCTGTACAGTTATGGCCAAATAATTCTCCCACGAGGTAACTCATGCATTTTCATGTTTGGAGGAATATAACTAGATAAATTCTCCAAATACCATTTACATTGTGAGGAATGGGAATTATATTTTACTTGCGATGGGTTTGTAAAGAACTTTTCCTCATTTTTAAACGTTGCAGTCAAAAGCTTAAAAATATCACATCAAATATCAATAAAATACATTTAATATTGCATTGTATTTGGCTCCATCCATCTTCCCATCATGCATGACCCTGCTTATTGAAGCATAGCATCCCCACAGTATGATGCTGCTTACACCCTGCAGCATGTGCTGTCTTGGCTTTCCTCTAGCCATGGCGTTTAGTACAGAAATGTAGTTTCATCTGAGCAGAAGCTTCTTCCATATGCTGTGTCTCCATACAGAGCTTTTTGGAAACTGGTAACAAGTCTTCTAACTTGCTTTCAAAAATGTCTTTCCCCTTGCCTCTCTTCCATAAAGGCCAGATTTGTGGAATACAGGACTAGTAGTTGTCCAGTGTACAGATTCTCGCTCTCATCTGGATCTCTGCTGCTTCTTGTGAGTGATGTTAGGTTTTTCGGCCTCTTCTTATTTGGTTTGTCGGTTTAGGTGGTCAGTCATGTCTTGGTTGGATAGCATTTTTGCCATTCTCCTTCCATTTACAGATTACATACAAAATCAACAAAACACATTTGCAGCTGTACCGTTAAAAAATTAGGAAAAATTCAAGTTGAGTGAATACTTTTGCCACCCATTGTGTATTTCCTTAATCATCAAGCGTTGAAGTTAAAGTGCACCATCAAACCATTTTCAAGATTTTTCCATGATTCTTATCATATTTAAAGATTATTTTCTCTGTTTATTCTAGCCTTGGCAGAAGGTGGTTTGGTCTATCCAAACTTGGCAGAAAGTTTATCCAGTACTCTAAGGGATGCCAATGACATGGTAAGGATGGATTTTCTTTTATCTCTGTGCTTGTGTAAACGTGGTAAAATAACACAGTAATGGGGTATTTAAAGTTCTATGGTATGTCACGTTCAGTACTCTTGATTGGAGACTTGAAATGCAGTTGCATGTACAGTGAATTGTGAATAGAACTTTCTAAGATGATTCTTATGAGTCTTATCTTAAAATAAAATCTGGCAACTGTGAAAGAAACCTACTTTGCAATAATGCAGTATTAGAGACATTGGGAGGATTTAATAAGCCTTGTCTGCCAGCTTTCTGGAGGACAAGGCTTATTAAATGCAACATTTTAGCTGATTTTAGGATGTTAGTGCCCCAGGCGCCACTACGGGTGTGACAGGGAGTGGAGCCGAGCAGGTGTGGGTTGGGATGTGAATGTCTTAGCCTGCCGAAGCTACTAAGAAAACGGCATAGACTGCTCCTGGTTTTGGTTTTTAGACCAAGTTTGACTTAGTTTGAACCAGTTAAACCCGAGCAGCAGACCACCCTTTTGGATGTACTGAGGGGCCAGAGCCTCTTAGTAAATCGAGTGTGCGGAACGCTTTCGTAGGGGGGACAATAGAGAATGGGTAGAAGCGTGTTCACACTATATAGAGCAAACACCCACGATGTGCACCACCAGAGGATTAAAGTATATATGAAGAGAGGTTTTTGGGGAAGAGAGAAAAGTTGTATCACTTTAAAATGTAACTTTTATTTGTTCTTATATTAAAATAACCAAGACTCATGTGCGTCTACATACAACATGAGGTTCCAGTGTGGTAATGCAATCCACACTTAATCAATGTCACTGTGGCTATATACTGTTAGCCTGGGACAGTAATACAGGAGGAGGTCCCCTTAGTTTGAACAGTCCTCCTGTAATCCAATGTCACGTCCTCTTAATAATTTTTATAAGAGGACCAGAGGAGACAGTGGTATATCGTTTGCAGCATTCAGCGGCAGGTGCTAATATTCTGCAGACCGCCTGAGAGCACAATGCTTCTATGTGTGAATCAAGACACAGTGGCGCGCTGGTATCCTTGCTGGTATCGCTGCGCTGCATGTGTCTAGACACAGTGCGGCAGGAGCTTGTTGTAGCTAGTCTCCGCGCACTCACACGCGGTACAAATTGTATCAGCCGCAGCAACCCAGCGCTGCACTGGCTCACTATTGGTATGTATGCTAACACTGTCCCTCAGTTAATTGTCCCTATTCTGTGAGCATTGATTAGTGATGAGTGTCCCGACACGTGTTTCGCCAGGTCACCCCGCCTTCTTCTGGGGGGGTGGGGGCAATGAATCATGGCGTTTAAAACACCAGTCATAGTTAATCCCCTCCCCCCATTGTCTTCAGATTTGTAATCAATATTATGCATGTAGGTTACGATTCAGTACCATTCACATACAGGCAGTCCCCGGGTTACATACAAGATAGGGTCTGTAGGTTTGTTCTTAAGTTGAGTTTGTATGTAAGTCGGAGCTGTATATTCTATCATTGTAATCCCAGACAGAACTTTTTTGGTCTCTGTGACAATTGGATTTTAAAAATGTTGGGTTGTCATAAGAATCAATATTAACACTAAAGCTTCATTACAGACACCTGTGATAACTGTTATAGCTGATCATTGTAGCCTAGGACTAAAGTACAATAAATTACCAATATCCAGAGGTCCGTTTGTAACTAGAGGTCGTATGTAAGTCGAGTGTTCTTAAGTAGGGGACTGCCTGTAGTTTTAAAACTTTGCAGAAATTTACACATGACCTCAAATAGAGGTTAAAAACAATCCACTGCTCCCAGTAACTGTAAAACACTTCTTTTAGGAATATGATCCTCCAAGTGAAGGACAGGTAGTCCACAGGCCTCTCCGAGGAGCACATCGTGACCCCATCAGGTCGCTCTTGGCCAAATTGAATCAAGATTCTGTTGCACCGCAAGAAGTATTTTACCAGCCTGAGGTAACAAACGCTTCTTCACTGTGGCTTGTAGCGAATTAATAAGGTTCTGAAAGCTGATAGGTGCGATGACTGCAGTGTTTGTGTGGGGGTCCTGAGTTGGCCTATTTTGTTGGGATTTTTATAATGGATCTTATTTCATCATTCCAGTGGACAGTTACAGGATCCTCTCATTGTCTTTCCAGAATTGTTTATTTACTTAGCTATTTATTGTCTTTGCTTTAGAGCTCTGGGGATGAGAACAGCATGGGGGAAATCAGCGAAGGTCAGAGGCCGTGTCTAACACCAGCAGCCGAGCAGATCCTAGCGGGTCATTCCGCTTTTATGGACGGAGCCCCCACCGCAGGTCACACTGCTGGACATCTAAGGATGCATCCATCATCCCATGGGCCACAAATGAATATACCAGGTATATATACTTGCTGTAGCTGTGTACAGATTTTGTCTCTCCCTTTTACATCAGCTCCCCATCCCCAATGGAGCTTACAGTCTAATCATTTTACTCCAGTCATAATAGAGCCGCTTTACCATATTCCCTAAAACCAATGTATTTGATATGTTAACATGTTGAGCAGTACTCGATGATGTGGTAAAGATTGCAAACTAAAACTAGAAAGACAAAATGTAAAAAAAAATTAAAAATCTAACACCTTTAATTGTTTGTAGCCGCTGTAAACTGTGGACAAGTGCCTCAGCTTTCCTATTAAGGGTGTATCAAAGATCTGGATGAATACTATTTTGTAATAACTTAAAAGAAAGAGAACTGGACAAGGTTTGTTTTTAGTGATTTTCTTCCTCCATATATTCATACACTAAAAGAAAATGTGTTCCCTCCCCAGGAGTAAGCCAAGGAGACGCCGATAATATTAGTTCTGGGCCAATGAGTCTCGGTGATCTGGAATCTCAGCCTTTGCCTGCTTATTATCCACATGCCGAAGATTTGCACCAAATTCCAGCTGCGGCCAGAAACACCTCACAGGTGAAGACATGAATGCTTTGTTCTGTGCTGCTTTTTTTCCCTCCCTCTTCCACATGTGTTTTATATTTTGGTCTTTTTCTACTTTTGGAACAAACAAGGACCCTTCAGTACCTAACATTTTATAACCTCTGCCAGAAAAGAAACCCTAATTATTCAAATTCACTCATAGATTATAAAAACAAGAGTCTGCTTCTATATGAACATTACCGTACATAAAACATCTTTACTGTATATTACACTTCTACATCAAAGACAGATGTTGTACATGTCAAAAGTTATCCCCATAGGGACCCCCATGTGGTGGGATCCCATCACAAATTTTCCTGCTGTGGATTTAAAGGGAACTTCCAGGACTAGTAATTAATATTGATGACCTGTCCTTAATATTGATGACCTGTCATCAGGTTTTCACCAATAAACCGAATGACCAGACCACTTAGAAGTCTTCATACTTTTAATTAATTTATCTCCCCCATATTTGCAGTTTCTGATGGGTTTTCCAACTATACATATGTAGGCCAAACATAGTGTGCATGTCGCTAGCCACAAGTCACTGTTTGATTTTGCTTTTAGCTAGTACATGTGGGCTGGAAGCCATTCTAATTATCATCTCCGTGTCACTTTCTAACCTCTGTTTATACAGCCCCCAACACAAGAGGTGTAAGTGTATATATTACAGCAGGACAATGGAAGAAATGAAAATACATGAGCTGCCAATGTAATGCATGGACATTGCATATCCTACAGACTGGGATCTCTGCGTCACTTAATAGGTTCAACCCTTGAATTAAAAATTCAGAATGCTGTAACTGTGTTTTAGGTTTAGGCTTTATCTACAAGATGACCCCTGAAACGGGGTACACTGGTTTAGGAACAAACATGGCTTCTTATGTGTGTATATCTTACAGACTGGGATCTTTGCTTTACTAATTGGGTACTTCATAAACCAGGGACACTTACCCCTAGATCCAGGCACTGTGCCTGTGGTAATCTTATATGTGTTAACTATGGCTTTCTTCATTCTAAAATCAACCTATACTATAGTCCCTCCACACTGTAGCTTCACAGGCTTTCCCCTTCCCATTGTGTGAGATTACAGCGGGCACTGTGCAACAGCCTCTGAAGCTACAGCACAGAGGGGCTCTGGTAACAACCCCAGAGTCATTCTGGCTCTTTAGCATAATTTTTAAATGTTGATTTTAGAATAAAGGAGGCTATGGATAACAAATATAAGAAGATTACCAGAATCATGATACCTGAGTAAGTGTCCCTGGTTTATCCTTGCTTGATTTTGATAGTAGTTTTCCTTTAAGATGGCAGATAAAGATAGGTATTTTAGAAAATCTATTATTTCTGTAAAAATTGTATGTCTTGGATTTCTGAGAATACCATTGACCTCATATTTTACCATGTCTGTTTCTGAAATATTACAGGATATGATTCACATGTTAAAATTAGTCCCAAGGTTATTGCTAGATTACAGGAGTTCTCCTGCTCCGTACATCAGGACCCCAGATGGTTTTTTGTAAAAGCAAAAGTGTGAACTGGGGCTGAAGTGACAGCGGGGCTTTCGTTACAATTACATCATCCCAAGAAAGCCTTGGTGTTTATAAGGAGTCACATTTACGGCTGTTTTTAACCAATTTGCTGCCAGGCTATTGCTTCATGATTGTTTCTGGAAAGGAAGGTGTTACCAGCTGTCACTTTACAGGAGGCAGCATCATGTGTTTTCCTTCTTTTTTAGTATCCCATTCTCAGTTGCTTTTTAACACATTCTATAATTATCACAGGGTCCTGGAGAACCTCAAAGGGAGCAGCAGCCAGTGCCTACCCGCTTCATACACGTTGGCGTGAAGTCAAGCGATGATCCACAGCAAGGTAAATGTTTGTCTGAGTTTTAACAGCCAGTGGTTTGGCAGAGGATGTTTTTCTATGCACATGCTAAGTATTCTGAGGCCGGTGTGAAAGTGCATTCTGCTGGGAGGTGTCAGACACCCCTAGTGAAAGACCCTGAAGGCAATTCAGGCGGTAAACACTGCCAAGTGCCACAAGATGGCAGCACTGTTCCTGCAGGCCTGCACAGTGAGGTCATAGAATCCGGCGGTCGCTGGGTATTGTTTATGGGTTTTCAAGAATTTTTGGTAAAATTTTCATACGTTCTTAAACGTGTATTTCATAGTTATGCCAAAAATGGAGTTTAATGCATTTTTCACATACAAAGAGAACGGCCTTTTCCCTTTTTTGAAGTTTGCAACATCACTAGGAATGACAGATGACAATGTCGATAAAGCGCTTCACAATATATAAGCAAAGCAGATTTTGGTCATAAATCCTTGTCAAGTCGCCTATGAGCATATGAGCAGCACAGCGAGGCGTCTACTGTTTCATACTCTCTTTACCCTAGATCCTGCACTAGAAGACTTGGCGTAGCGTTGTTAAAGGGATTGTCCAGAACTTTCTATTAATGACCTAGCTGACTGGTAGCTGAAGCGCACATTTGCATTTTCGTGGGCGCTCTGATATTATGACTTTTATTCTTTGCTCTAAATGACACTTCCCCTTTATTCTTTGGTTTGGTACGATCACAGAGATACCAAATTTAAATAGATTTTAGTACATAAAAATATATTTGAGGCCAATAACCTTTTCACACTATATGGACCTATGTACGTTATCATTTTTTGTGATGCGTTCTGGCCTTTAAATGTATGTCAATTTGGGACCATGTGACTGTTTGATCTTTTTTTTTCTTGAAATATTCTTGGATGGAAAAAATGGAGAAAAAGTGGCCATTCGAACATTTCGGCTCTATGCTCATGGTTGGGAATAATCTTTTTTTATATTTTGATAGAACGGGCATTTTAGAATGTGGCGATACCTAACATATTTATGATTTTTATTTTTATATGTTTTCTAGGGAAAGGTTTTTTTTTTTCCTAAAACAATATTTTCCGTCCCTCTAGGGTACTTTAACTCTGCAGGGTCTTATTGCTCATACTATATACTGCAATACTGCTGTATTGCAGTATATAGTAATTTTACTGCTGATTTCTCATAGCCTGATCAGTTTCTATGGCAGGCCTATGAGTCTGAGACTGTATGCTACCATTGCAACTGATCTCCACCCTCCCATGACGTCACGGGGGGCAGTGATCGGCTTTCCAAGACGGCGGCACTCACCAGTAGCTCTGTTTGATGTCGGTGCCAGCTATGACCGCATCAGATATAGGGGTTGTCAGCTGTGTTATATAGCTTACAATGGCTGTGTATGGAGAGAGCTCAGCCCATGAGCTCTCTCCATACACCCCCACAGCACCAGGGTGTAATAGTACGTCCCGGTGCGCGAAGGACTTAATATGGTTGCAAAATAACTCCCTGGATCAACATAAACTATTTACCAAATGTTTTATTCCGTTAAGATGTGATATTATTATATGATCAACCAGTACAAAATTGATGTGTAATCCGTTGCAGAGCAATATGTCCAAAAAAATGGTCTGTAAGGCATCTGTTTTTGCGGATTCGCATATTGTGTCACTAGCAAGCCCATGAAGGGTCACGTGAGTGCGTTGCCTCTAAACTGATTCGAAACTATGGACATCACATCACATGATCCCTGTTAACATGGACATGGGGAAAAAATAGGACCGGCTTTGGGTTTTCTATAGCCTCAATAAACCGAGATTGTGAAAAATGTAAATGTGTCCAGTAGGCCATCAACCATGGTCGGTCCCATGAAAATCTGACCCTTGACCCCAGTTCATCTTTGTGATACATGATACAAAGATTCTCTTCTTTCCTGCCAAATGGCAGCGCTGAACTGTAATCATGATAACAATGGGGGAGATGGTCCCGTCCTCAACACTGTGGTCAGTCCGTGACATCCAGCCACCAGACGGTCCATTTTTCACACTTCAGTATAGACACACGGATAGCCTTCTGAAGTGTGGTGCACTATATATGGATCTAATGAAAGAAACGTCCCAGCACACAAATGGTCTTCTTGCTGCAACTCCAAATTTGTTAGCAAAATAGCTAAACATAGTTCATCAGATGTGCTACGTTTAGCTATTTTGCTAATAAATTTTGAGTTGCAGCAAGAAGACCATTTGTGTGCCGGACGTTTGGTCCATTTTTCACAGACCGAGCATGACCATGTGCCGCCAGCCTAAGACTGGATAATGGTAGGTCCAGTGTGTGGGGAGGAAGCTGGTGCTGGTCAACTCCTGGTGGCTTTTCTTCCAAAGAACAAAATGATCAGGCGTGTTACAATCTAAAGGCCCAATCTTTATTTCCACTTCTGTAACACCACCAATCTGAATCCTCAGGCTACAGCACTAATTAATGAAAGATGAATACAATTTTTAAAGGAAGTAGATGAGACATTTGTGGAATGACTGCACCCCTTCAAGGAATATGCTACTGAAAGCCAGATAAACGTGCTACTAGCAGACACTATGGAACGTGCATTTGGAGATTGTTTTGATTTATTAATCTGCATTCTTCATCCTGTGACATTTCTAAATCTAGTTTATCATTAATAGAAAAATATTCTCATGTTTTGTAGACAGCGCGGAGACTTTGGTACCATTTCTGTCTAATTTGGGGCTTTGTGGCACCCTTGAATCCTTTCTCTAGTCTATGCAGCAGTTTTCAGTGATTTAATGCCCTATTATTTATGTGGTGGTGAAACCCACAGAGACGGTCTCTAGAATCCAAGTTGAATACATGTGACCGGCAGAACATTCCCCTCCATGTGAGGCTCTATACGGGGACGGCCTGCACTGATTTCCTGTGATTGATGATGTGGAGAAGGATGTAATGGATTGCGTTTTTCTTATTACTGTCTACAAAGAACCATGTAGCTTATAATTGCCATATATAGAGTATAAGCCCGAGTATAAGCTGAGGTACCTAATTTTACCACAAAAAACTATATAAGCCTAGGGCAGGAAATGCAGCTGCTGCTCTCTAATAAAATGTCTATCGGAGTGCCCCCCATTGACAGGCTGTCCATCGGAGTGCCCCCCATTGACAGGCTGTCCATCGGAGTGCCCCCCATTGACAGGCTGTCCATCGGAGTGCCCCCCATTGACAGGCTGTCCATCGGAGTGCCCCCCATTGACAGGCTGTCCATCGGAGTGCCCCCCATTGACAGGCTGTCCATCGGAGTGCCCCCCATTGACAGGCTGTCCATCGGAGTGCCCCCCATTGACAGGCTGTCCATCGGAGTGCCCCCCATTGACAGGCTGTCCATCGGAGTGCCCCCCATTGACAGGCTGTCCATCGGAGTGCCCCCCATTGACAGGCTGTCCATCGGAGTGCCCCCCATTGACAGGCTGTCCATCGGAGTGCCCCCCATTGACAGGCTGTCCATCGGAGTGCCCCCCATTGACAGGCTGTCCATCGGAGTGCCCCCCATTGACAGGCTGTCCATCGGAGTGCCCCCCATTGACAGGCTGTCCATCGGAGTGCCCCCCATTGACAGGCTGTCCATCGGAGTGCCCCCCATTGACAGGCTGTCCATCGGAGTGCCCCCCAGTGACAGGCTGTCCATCGGAGTGCCCACCATAAAAAAAAATAAATTTAGTACTCACACTCCGGCACCAATACATGCCGTCCGCTACTCCCTGCAGTTCCTCTTCCGGGTTCCCAGCTGCTTCGGCAAATGAACGTCTATGCGATCTGCCTGCACACAAACTATCACACTGCCCAATCATAGTTTCTGTGCCGGCAGATCTAAAAAAATTTGCATCTGCCTGGGCATGAAGGGGTGCTGTGGGCAGAAGAAGGTGACGCTGGAGAGTGAGTACAAAGTTGTTTTTTTTAATACTCTAGTATAAGCCAAGTGGGGCTTTTCAGCACAAAAATTGTCCTGAAAAACTACAGATCCATTCTATGCTTCCTCTAAGTATAAGCATATATTTATATGTATCAGTGCGGGGGAAACCATGAAGCCTTTCACCGTAGGACACCGGGCGGGCGATTGACAGGAAACATTAACTCCAAGCCTTTCTTCATACATACCTGCAACAATTAGGAATAATGAGCGGTGCTTGTTGTAGGGTTGTCAAAGTGGAACAGAAATGGTTCTGTCTTCTTCCTACCCAGTGGTGATTACGGATAATGCCTTCTCCGCTGTAAGGAGTTGGCTCCGGATTTCACAGTCTGGACAGAGTCATTGACATTCTTGTTCCTGGCTGTTCGCTTGAGCAGCTTATTGTCTCAAACCTATGATTTCCCACTGAGCGTTTCTGGAATGAAGTCAACAGGGCTCTGTCAGGCTGACTTTTCAAGTTTCTAGTGGAGGTCATTTGGAAGTGGGGACCTGGAAGGGTCGGGCTGGGCTGTCTCGGAGCGGAGTCTGGGGTTTAGCCCGCAGCACAGCCAGAGTGTGCAGGTCATCGCGCCACAACCGTTCCTTTACAATTAATCCTTCGTACTCGCATTCTGACAAGTGGAAATCATTGGTTTGGCATCACAGGCTTTTGTCGCTTTATGCTGAACAAGTCTCCTGCGGCATTCAAGAAAAGAACAGTTACACAAAAGGCAAAGCCGCTTATGTAGCATCCAACGGGAATCTAGGAAATTGTGCTTTTCCTTTTAACTCTTTCTGTTATAGCAGGTGTCGATTTTGTTTTCTTGCACACAATGAAAAGATGCGCCACATGTATTAGGAGTTGTGCAGCACTTAAAGCGTAACTAAACTTTCAACTAAATTTCTCAAATGAATACAACAGATGATAATAGTAAACTTTGTAATATGCTTTATGCAAGGAATCTGTCCCTGTGGCCTTCTCGTTTATCTGCCTTTCTTTTGTATATCGTGTATATCGGCTTTCTGTCCTGAGAGATAAAGGAACCTGATAAAGTGTCTAATGACTTAAAGGGGTATTCCAGGAATCAGAATAATTGATTATTTCAATAGATCATTAAAATATAAGCTAATATATAATGAAATAAAATACTCTTTACTGTACGAGCAGTGAGACTATGGAACTCTCTGCCGCAGGAGGTTGTTATGGCGGACTCTATGTACATGTTCAAGAGAAGCCTGGATGACTTTCTGGAGAGCAAAAATATCACGGGTTATGGGGATAAAACATTTATTTAATTCTTAAAGGTTGGACTTAATGGACTTGTGTCTTTTTCCAGCCTTATATACTATGATACTATGATATAATATTAGCGGAAAAATGTTGTGGTCATCCTCTATAATGGAGAATTGAAATGCTACTGGCCCTTTAATCAGTCCCGTGACTTTGTCTCTGTGGAGTAGACACAGGACAGAAGATGCCACCGGTCACATGTCCACATCACATGTCCTACATCTGCCTGTGCAGGTCATATGATCATCACTATGTTTGGCTGTAGTCGTTTGGTTATACATCATTACTATGGTAACAGAGCAGGTCAATCTGTTACATCATCTCTGGGAGCAGAGCATAAGAGGGAGAAGCTGTTACTGAGAACTACAGGATCATGGGAGTTGTAGTATCTTGTGGAAGCCATCTTGAAGATAACTCCGCCTACTTTAGAAACCCCCATAAACTTTTGTTAATCATAAAAGCAAACTATTTAAGCTCCATTTAGTGATTAATGACATTGAGTTTTTTTGCATTTGTTTATTTATAGCATTATGGGTTTTTACATCACACATTCATATTCCCAAAACACCCCTTTAAGCTCGGAGTGTTGAATCAGCAAATAAAAGAATCTCTAGGTATGTAAAGAGTAAATCCTTAGCCTCATGTCTTTTTTCTATGCTGTGTAGAGGACTTAAGCTATACTACTCACTACAGGAGAAAGAAGGAGCTTAAATAGGGCACAGAGAAGCAGCTTAATGAAGTAAATTACAAAGTTTACTATTCTAATCTGCTCTGTTCATTTCTGCTGTCAAAAAATCAGCTTCAAAGGTTTAGTTATTTCAATTTTGCATATTTTAAGGGGTACGCTGGACTAGAGGTGGTAATTTATAAGTCCTCTCCAAGTCATTGGACACAGAATAACTGTTTATTCAGTGAGGGTCTGACAGAAGCAAACCCTACTGATCAACACAACAGGAGTACCCGCATATAAATGAATGGGATGGTGGAGCACAAGACCCATATTCTTGTGATTGGTTGTGAGACCCCCACAGATCAGATGCCTATTCTCGTTCCACATTGGAATTGGCGGCAAGCATCTTACTCTGCAGTTGCTGTAAACACTGTAACACGGTATATGTTGCAATGTGGGTACAAAGCAGCATCTGTATAAGGTAGGTTATGCTGGGTTTATGAACAGATTAAAGATGGATTAGCACCCCTAGTGATGTTTGGGCTGCTGAATACCTTAGTGCTGTGTAAATGGCTAGGAATATAGATCGCTTACTGATGATGGGGTCTCCCTGGTATGTATGATACTAGGTGACATGTAGACTGACCTAGCTAACCAGCTAATATTTGACTATTATAAACTGTGTTGTCTATTACGCACACGCCATGGGTACTTTTCCTATGCTTTACACATAGCTTATATATTCTCCTGACTAATTTGTTCCATGCGTTCAGTGTTTTTTGGGAAGAGACAGAGTGTGGGATCTGCTGGCCTTGCTCCCGTAGCATATCCTTGAATGGGAGCAGATGGCAACGAAGAGCTTGTGACCAATTTCCGTTATCGTTTTGCGTACATTCCCATTTAATGAAGGAAAATAACATGTTGTTGTCAGCCTGCCTGGCAGATCTCTGCCCACTATTCAAGCGCCTCATAACATCTTCTGTTTTTAACCTCAAGTAAAATTAAAGTAAAAAAGTGAGGCAGCAAAATTTTGCTTTTAATATTTTTTTATGAAGGGTAGGCCTGAGAAAAGGGGCTAATCGCATATAAAACTAAGCCTCTTAATTGATGGATCTACAAGAAAGTTGGCCTACAAGACATACAGAAAATGGTTCTAAAATGTTAATGGGGTATGCTGTATGTGGGCGTACTTTAGAATGGGTAGTTGTTCTGCCAAAGGCTCTTTCTGTTTGGGGTGATGCAGGCGGGAACGTGGTGCAAACTGCACTGATTGCAGTTTGCCTCTGTATAGTGCAGGGGGCGACAGATTCAGGATTTCTGGCGCATGTTCTTCATGAATCTGCGCCCCCCCGCACTGCTCCGACAGAGTTCACCAACTGTTTTCTGTTGTATCTTTAACATAGGGCGTGCAAGACAATTCTGTCCGGCTTTGCATGATAAATTTGGTTCATGGTCTGACTGAGCGCTGGACGCCCCCCTAATTTATGTTGCATGATGCCTAGTGCAGCTGCACCCACAAAAGGGTTGCGTGCAACACCTATGTGGTGCAGACACTTCTTAAATACCTGTGCAAACAGCTTGCACGGCCCTTAGTAAATGTACCCCATGGTGTTATAGGAGCCCACTGCCAGCAGACAGAGGTAAGGGGAAGTGCTCATATACAGTGTAGCATGTAAGGGCTTTGGTAACGCCCCTAAGAGCCCATCATTAGTAGAATTTTAAAAGTTAATTCTACAAGTAAGGAGCCATGGATAACAAATATATGCAGACTACCACAGTCTCGGTGCCTGGATCTATAAGTAAGTGTTCCTGGTTTATCATGATGGATTTTGATGGTAAATTTTTTTAAAACCATTTTTTTTGTGTATATATATATAGAATTTTTTTTTTTTTATCTCTGTATAACATTTTGGAGATCTTAAGTAGCTACCAGAAATTCATACGAATGTAAACTCCATGGGGCGAAAACAAAGCAAATTATTGAACGATTCCTATTTCAGGGGTCCTTGGGGATACATATGGTATGTGTATAGTTAGTGATACAGGGCACTAGACATAATATCAGCATATAAACTCTTGGCCATGTTTCTTTACTTATGTTATACCCATACAAATGGGTGGTCCTCAGGGATCTTTGTAACATATTCTCCATTCATAGGAATGAAAACAACCCTACTTCTTCTTAATACCTACTGAAAAACCTCTGAAAAGTTAAGTTTCTTCAAAAAATATCTTTTACATTTTCAATTTTATACGATTCACTAATAGAAATCATCCTTTTTAGTTCAATGTCTGAATCTGAGTTTGGAGCAGTAAATGGACCCCATCCTCCCCTTTGAGTATATGAATTCATCCATAATGATGAGCCATGGAGAGCTAGTGGGTAATCTCTTGTATGCAGTACAGATATCACATATTGTACTGTATAGCTGCTCAGTGCCTAAACCAGTGATGATACAGAGCGCCCTAACTACAACCAAAATCCACTTCTGTATCACAAAAGCACCAACACGGTAATTTAAGCAGTAACTTATTTTATCTACTCTGTCCTGTCACTGCTTTCAATCGTATCAGTATCCTAAGGACACCAATGCAATAGAAAGAAGTTGGAGAAAATGAGTTTATCATTGTATTATTATCCAGGTTCTCCTGATCAGGAAGAATAAGAAGACCTAGAGCAGGAGCTCCAAAAAGAATCCAGCTCTGTTCCTACCTTCTTCCTCCTCCATTAGTTCTCGGGAGCCAAGGATGTGATACTATAAAATAGAACCTAGTGTGGCATATTCTGGGCTGCATTGGACTGCAGGAGGAGACCATATCTGGTGAACTCTGAGGGGTATAATTCTGGTGACAGGTCTTCTTTGTAAAGAGAAGAAAGCGGTTCTAAGTTTTTGTTTTGTTTTTTTTTTCAATAGTTGAAATAATTTTCAGTCTCAATAATTGCTTCCCCAGCGCACAACACACCAGATTTACTTACAGGTTTGGACTTTTGTAATTCCGGCGTAGAACTGGAATGAAAACCACAACTGGGCCGGACAAGGTTCCTGCTACAACCTGACGCAAGTTATGGAAGACCTTGCAATACAAGTGGGTCATTCCAAGTAGATTATTTATAATGTATTTACGGGCAAGGTGATAAATGTCTGGCTGTGGCCCCACTGTGTTGTATCCCCACCATTTCTTAGAATAGAGGTACAGTCAGTCCCCGGGTTACCTACAACATAGGTTCTGTAGGTTTATTCTTTAGTCGAAATTGTATGCAAGTCAGAACTGTATATTTTATAAGTGTAATCCCAGCCAAAACTTTTTTGGTCTCTGTGAAAATTGGATTTAAAAACTTTTGGGTTGTCATAAGAACCAGGATTAACAATAAATCTTCATAGCAGACACCTTTGATAACTGTTACAGCTGATAATTGTAGCCTAGGACTAAAGTACAGTAAATTGACAACATCCAGGGGTCTATTTGTAACTAGGGGTCGTCTGTAAGTCAGATGTTCTTAAGTAGGGGACTGCCTTTCCAAGTTGTGCAATGAAGATTAGTTGGAAGAGGAACAGAGATGTTACACTTCTTATATGGGACAACCAAAATTGCGAGTTGGACCAGTGACACCCCAGAAAGCATGAAAATGGGGTCCACACCTAGTGATTAACGCATTGCTGGTCACTTGGTTGGACATACTCACTGGGTCTACATGGATCGTTTACATGCCCTGTTTTCATGATTTATGGTCTGGGAAGATAGGTTCCCGTTAAGAAGTTCTGACAGTAAACTTAACTCCCACCCTATATAAACATATTTTTAAAAACCGCTTTTAGAAAGCGGTCCAACCATCCCTATATTGTACATCTGGAATGGGTGCAGAGGAGAGAAACCAAGATTATTAGGGAAATGGGGGGACTAGAATACAATGACTGATTACAAAATTTGGGATTATTCAGTTTAGACAAAAAGCCGGCTGAGGGAAGACCTCATTACAATGTACAAATACCTGAACGGACAGTACAAGGATCTCTCCAAAGATCTTACTAGGCCTCTGACCAGGACAAGGGGGCATCCTCTATGCCATCGTCATCGGTTGGGCTTGGTGGACTGGCGTCTTTTTCCAGCCTTATATACTCTTCAGCAAGTCACACACAGCCAATGTGTTTCTCATTCCTGAGCAAGGGGGAATGAGGGAGCTGAGCCGAGTGAAAGGGAAAACAAGCTGTCTTATTTAAAAGTGATTTTTAACTACATGGATTTTTATACAAACAATCGCATGGGGCACAGAATGCAGACTTCTGTGGGAGCCCTTCATTAGGTTTAATGGTGAAAACCTGATGACCATTTGATTTCATGCATTATGAAGCAAACATACCTTGAGAATGCTGTGGCTACACTGATGCCGGATCATATCTTGGTTAATCCCTGAGCTGAGTGGTTTTGCTGAAAAAACAATTATAACAGTAAGGACCTTGGGAAAGCTGGATCAGCATGGCTGCCATGATAAACGCATTACACATGGGAGCTTGGAATTACAAATGGAAGTTAGTCAAGACATGAGTTGAATCACTCATACACAGCAGCTGGGGGATGGTGCGGCAATTGATTATACTGTCTGGCAGGGAGAACAGTGATTGCATCATTCTCTCCTGCAGAGAAAAACTCACATGCAAGGACAAGCGCGGAACCAAGCACTTAAGGAGCCATAGAAGCGACAGAGCTTCATTATCATAATGTTATGTCTGTTTTTTCAACAAAACCACTCAGCACAGGGATTAACCAAATATGAACCTGCATCAGTGTAGCTACAGCATTTTCAAGGTATGTTTGCTTCATAAAGCATCAAATCAAATGGTAGGATTCCTTTAAGGAGACTTTGCCAACAAAGGCTGCCTCTGCAGAGGTCTCTGCAGGTGTGTGGAGACTCCACTGCTACACTGGGGGGTTCTGGATAATATGCATATTATTCCAGGATGGAATAACGGAAACATTGCCTCTTGGGCAGCTTGTAAAGAAGCCCTTTTAACATCAAGCATGACTTTTTTCAGGAAGCCTAATGACATGATGCGGGATTAAAACCAAACCAGTATATCTATTCCAGAAGGAACAGGTTCCCAACTGCAGACAGCGCTGGTACAATGTGATTGCTTCTCGTCAGTACAGTGTAGGGAACTGGTGTAGCTGAGTGAGAGGCTTGAGACTGGGTCCGGTAACTTTAGACACTTCCCCCTATTCAATAGATAGGGGATCAATTTCATTATTGTCGGAGCCACTATAATGCAGCCTGTTATAATGTACTTGTAGTAATGATGTAGAATTACCGTTAGGTTTTAGTCTATGTGCATTTGTCTCCCCTCACTGATTTGAAGTGGAAAATTGATATAGAATTTTATTCTTATTATAACTTCTCCAAATAATGTGGCACATTCAGGGGTCATCTACACACATCCCGCCAGCGGTCAGACACCCCATGGCCTGGTGCAGCTGAAGATGTTATCAATGCTCTCATTGTGCCCGGATGACTTGTCAGTGACGGCTGTGACAGGACCTGATAGCTTGACATCTCCCAGGTCTGTGTGAGCTGTTCCTCATTTCCTGCCTTAAAATTGCCATTGGATCGTTCAGGGCCTAACACGTCGCACATGCGCCCCCTCTGATTAGATTATGAGGCAATTTCAGCACAATTAAATTCCAGAGACTAAACAATAACATATAAAGCGATGGTAATTCAATTCACAGCTCCGGCCATTAACTTTCCCTCTGTTGTACTAAGTGAGATTTGCCGTACATCTACTGAATTCAATTATGTCATTGCTTCTGGAAAAAGCAATCTTTAAGGTCTGCGGCCATTGTTCCGAAAGTAAAAGATCCCGCTCAGGCATTAGTCTGTATCTGGAGGAAAGGTTCCATCTGTTTCCACCTCACCTGGTGGTATAGCATCTTCCATTATGCTATAGGTAACTTCTATACCTCAGGCAGACAGGATAATAAAGCTGTCAGCAATTTGGATAAATACCTTAATCCTAATGAGGAAATCTAAAGATGAAGAGTAAAACATCATCTGCGTTTCCCTAATGTGTTTACAGGAAGCAATATTTGCCGCTTACTTGTCGAGTGGTAGACACAAAGCTCTTGTGAAGAACAGTGTTAAAGGTGCGATCACCCAAACGACTACAGCAGCTTGTATATACAGGGGTGCGACCAATTTAGCAAGTAATTGCCTATCCACAGCGTAGGTGAGAACTTGCTGATCATGGGAGGGGGTCATCACCACTGGTGCTATACTCTATATGACTGCTCAAAGGGTCACATCACCAGATTTTACCCCATTAAAGGGGTCGGCCACTTTACCTCATGTTTTATGTAAAGTGTGGGGTGGGGAAGGATATTAGGTAATTTACTAATATACATCAAGTAATAGTTCTGCTCCGCTTTCTTGATTATATAAAGTGAAGCCTCCTGTCTTTTACCCCATCAGCCAGATATTCCTGTCCTTAAAATGGCTGCAGATGGAGTGTCATGTGATCTCTAACTGTTCATGAACAATCGCCCTGTCAGGACCTTGATCCTTATATTCAAGAATATTATCATAAGGTCCTGGCAGAATGAATGTTCATGGACAGTTAGAGATCACATGACCCGACACATAAACCCCCTAAATGTCCTGAACTGCCTTTTATCACTGCATACACAGAACCACGAACCTTATATCACCTGAAATATGAGATTCTTCTCTTTTAATATCATACCAAAAGCATGTTCTATGTGATATAGAACTGGAGATAGGGGTGTCGGAGGTGACCAACCACATGCAACCACTATATTTGACTCATTTCAGGTAACATTACTTTGCTGCTTATTTTCACATGACTTTGGAGCAGAATTTTTTTAGGTAAATGTGTTTGATTTCACATAACAGAGGGAATTCTAGAAAAGGACATTTCATAACCTTCCTGAGGTGGTGGTGGTGGTGGGGTGGCGGTCGGTTTAATGATGGTAACTCCATACTCCAAAAATATAGACCGGTTTAGCTTACGCATTAAAAATGAGTTCTAATATGCAGCCATTAACTTTCCTTTATTAGAAAGGGGCATTATAAGTCATGATCGTTGCATCTCAAATGCATGTATGATTGGACAGGTCCATCGTCCACATTGATATGCCCTAATAGGAAGCAGAGTGCACGGTCTGCGCTTATCCATTACACGGGGCATGAGACATTACCCTGAGCTTATTTCCAGAACTGACATTTAACAATTCCAAGAAACATGAGATTAAAGGGAACTTTTCTGTTTGCTCCTGAATGGCACTAGGAACCTTGCACAGCAGCATCATCTCTCCCACACCACATGCTGAATAATTTACTATATGGTGACATGAAGCAAATACAGCTGGCTTTGTTCCTCCAGACCTTAGAAAATAATAGCTGTCACCTTCCAGAACAACGCCGCAGGTCAGATTTGATAGTAGAATGTTCCGTCCTCCTACTACATTGTGGTCTATCCCCTAAAAATACCTGACAATGTCATGGTTCTCTTATTAGGTTCTTGTATGTAAGCTATAGGGTACGTTTATTAACACAAGGCTGATGTCTGTGTATGTGCAAAGCTTTTAGCGTCCACATTGTTATGAAGAGGACTATAAAGATTTAATATTTATAGGGGTTTTCTTACAAAAAAATATAGTGATGACAACATATCCGTAGAATATGTCCTTAATGCAAGTTCTGTGGGGGACCAAAACCCAGCACCCCTACAAATCAGTTGTTCTTATGATCTGATAAAAAGGAGGATGGAGCAGAAGGCAGACCGCTCCGTTATCTATGGGCAGCACGGTGGCTTAGTGGTTAGCATTTACATCCTTGCCGCGCTTTGGACCAGGGTTCAAGTCTTTGTGTATACATCTGCAAAGAATTTGTATGTTCGCTCATGTTTTGCGAGCGTTTCCTCAAGGTCCTCCGGTTTACTCCAAAACATACTGTTAGGTTGATTAGATTGTGAGCCCCATGGGGACGGGAACCGATTTGGCAAGCTCTGTGCAGCGCTGCGTAATCTGTGTGCGCCTTTTAAATAAAGGAATTCTTACGGTATTATGTAGTGGTAAAACCAGGTTATTGCAGATCAGACTCCATTTATTCGAATGAGAGCTGTTATGTAGTAACCTGTTCTAACCACTACACAGAGAACGGGGCTGTCTGCTTCCTGTTTCAGCTTCAGAACAGCTGCTCTGTGGGGGTTCTGGCTGTTGGGCTGCCACCAATTCAATATTGAGTTCCTATACTTAAAATCCATTACTTTTAGCTTGGAAAAGAAGGATCAAAGTAGTCCTATGGTGGTGATTTTCATGCACTACAGTTCTGACTGCCCAAACGTTTTCACTCAACACCCATTTAGTTACGACATTCACAGCCCAATTATTTTAATGGGAGACTTGTCCAATTTTGCCCATTTTTCACCATTTAAAAAGTAAAAAAAAAAAAATCTGTGTGAATACATGACATGGCTGATAATGGAGCCTTAATGTATTCTTTTATTAGTCTCTCGTCTAGTAATTATTTCCCAGACATCTCTGTAATTAAATCTTAGAATTATGATTTTCATTTTTAGTCGAGCTCAGTTTTTTTTTCTTAATTAATATGTCTATAATATGAAAGCCTCTTTTCTTTCTTCACCGCATTTTAGAATGAAATTGAAAAATGAAAGTCTTCTTATGTAGTACATTATGTTTCTGTACACGTTGCGAGCTGACATGTTGCTTCTACCTAATGTAACCGTCTACTGTTCCTGACAGCTCTGGAAGCTTATACAAAGTGTACCCAAGGCCGCCTACTCCTCATTCTGCTCCTGACTGTACAGAAGTTGTGCTCCTGTGATAGAGCAGATTTTAAAGGGGTTGTCCACTTTAAGCAAACAATAACAATTGTTTGCATAATGAAAAGTTATACGATTTTCCCATATATTTTCTTTAGTAATTCCTCACAGTTGTCTAGATCTCTGCTTGCTGTCATTCAACTAGAAGCTTCATTGTGCTCTTTCTATGGACTTAAACCGGTTCATGGCTCGTTACTATCACTGCATAGTAATAAGAGCTGTGTGGTATAACGAACCGTGCACCTATGTGACATCACATGACCAGGGACTGGTTTTTATCCACAGGAAGTAAAAAATTAAGCTTCCTGTTTAATGACGGCAAGCAGAAATCTGTTTGAAATTGATGCAGAAAGAATATTGTAAAGTAAAACAACTTTTCATTTATATAAACAGTTTTTCGTAAAGTCGACAACCCACAAGAAACCTACTGTCAAAATCAAGTATGGTAACCGAGGGACACTTACTCATAGATCTAGGCACTGTAACTGCAGTAGTCATCTTATATTTGTTATCCATGGCCTCATCCCATATGAAATCCAACTTTTATTGTTATTATTCTTATTAGCACTGTGCTCCCCAATCTCAGTCATCTCCATAGAGATTAACTGAGTAAAATGGTCATGCACGGCCTTCTACTCCGTTGGTCCGACGGAGATACATGGGACACAATCGGACCCGTCATTTCCGTGATCTGTGGGGGTCTCATCACTGAGACCCCCACCTATCAGCAAGTTAGGCCCTATCCCTATTTTTTGTTCATGAAAAAACCCCTTTAAAAGTTTGAGGTTGCGGTCACACGTCGTGTTTAACAACTCATTGCAACAGCTGAAAAGAGATATGTCTAATTAAACGGCTGTTAACACTTGCATTTACAAAACGCGAATGTTAATATTGTGTTAACGTACACGTGTATCAACTGTTGTGTCTTGTAAACGCAAATGTTAACAGCTGTTCAATTAGGCAAATCTCTCTCCAGCTAGGGGAATGTGTTTTGAAACGCATGTGTTAGACACGACGTGTGACTGCACCCTGAGAAGGAAAGAGGCCATAGATAATAAGTATAAGATTACCACAGTCGCAGTGCCTGAATCTATGAGTTAGTGCCCCCTGGTTTACCATACTTGATTTTGATGGTAGATTTTCTTAAGGCTGAATATCTGTCATTACCTGAGGTGGAGGCTTCTGCTGCGGCCAGTTGTCTCACCTCTGCATAAAGGTCATGGAGATGGAGGGCAAAGAATATTAATAACATTTTGTTTTAATTAAAGTACCGTATATTCCGGCGTATAAGACGACCTGGTGTAAAAGACGACCCCCCTACTTTCCTGTTTAAAATATAGAGTTTAAGATTTATTCGCCGTATAAGACTACCCCTTTTCCAACGCATACAAAACACTGGTAAAAATTAAAAAAAAAACAGATTTGAATTTAACATGGTCCTTTTTTTAATGTAAATTCTTATGACATGCAGGTATATAGCAGGAAAACTGTCGCTCATAAACATAAGGCATACAACAACAACATTACCATCGGTATGCATAAAAACATTGAACACCTCCTCACCAGTAGCCATAATTAATGTCCCCCATCTACCAGTAGCCATAATTAATGCCCCCACCCACCAGTAGCCATAATTAATGTCCCCACCCCCAGCAGTAGCTATAATCAATGTCCCCACCCCCTAGCAGTAGCCATAATCAATGTCCCCCCACCAGTAGCTGTGATTAATGTCCCCCATAGGTAATATCCCCCCAAATAGCCACTTCCTAACTTTCACATATGCCCCCCCCCCCCCCCCCAAATAGAAACAGGGCCCCATAGATTTAAGCAAAATAAAAAAAATAATATCCTGGGTTTTTATACTTCTAAATTTATCCCAATAGGTAACAAGTATAGACGGGCTAGATTACACCCCTCGTGGCTTACAGCTACAGTTAAAAGGGCAATTAATGAGAAAAAGAGGGCATTTAAAAAAATATAAATCTGACTGGTCACCTGAGGCTTTCAATACTTACAAAAAAACTTACCAAAATCTGTAAAAAGGAAATCAAATCGGCCAAAATACAAAATGAAAGACAGGTGGCTAAAGATAGCAAAACAAATCCCAAGAAATTTTTTAGGTATATCAATGCAAAAAATAGGTCACAACAGGTTGGACCCCTTTATTCTGAAAATGGGGCATCGGTGACTGGAGACCAAGAGAAGGCGGAGATACTTAATAGGTTTTTTAGCTCCGTTTATACAATAGAAGAGAGAACTTCTGACTTGGGTGGTGCCAGTGCGGGTAATGCACCCTGTAATATAGTAGACTGGCTGAATGTAGGCATTATCCAATCTAAGCTCAATAAAATCAATGTGTACAAAGCTCCTGGACCAGATGGGTTACACCCCAGAGTTCTTAAAGAACTCAGTTCTGTTATTGCTGTACCACTGTCTAAAATCTTCAGGGATTCCGTAATGTCTGGTGTGGTGCCAAGTGACTGGCGCAAGGCAAATGTAGTGCCAATATATAAAAAGGGCTCTAGAACTTCGCCAGGCAATTACAGGCCTGTAAGCTTAACTTCCATTGTGGGGAAAGTGTTGGAAGGGTTAGTAAAAGACTATATACTGGAGTATGTGACATCAAATAGAATAATAAGTGACAGCCAGCATGGGTTTACTAAGAATAGAAGTTGTCAAACTAACCTTATCTGCTTCTATGAAGAGGTGAGCAGGTGCCTGGATGGAGGAGCAGCTGTGGATATGGTGTTCTTGGACTTTGCAAAGGCATTTGACACTGTCCCTCATAGACGCCTGATGGGTAAAATTAGGGCTATTGGTTTGGCAGAAATCATTTGCAATTGGATTGAAAACTGGCTGAAGGATCGTATCCAGAGAGTTGTGGTCAATGATTCCTACTCGGAATGGTCACCAGTTATGAGTGGTGTACCTCAGGGTTCTGTGCTTGGCCCACTACTATTTAATATATTTATTAATGATATAGAGGTAGGAATTATTAGCACTGTGTCTATTTTTGCAGATGACACCAAACTGTGTAGTGTAATACAGTCTATGGAGGATGTTCATAGGCTACAGGGTGACTTGGACAAACTGAATGTTTGGTCATCCACTTGGCAAATGAGGTTTAATGTGGATAAATGTAATGTTATGCACCTGGGGGCCAATAATCCAAAGGCAAAATATGTCCTTGGGGGAGTAAATCTGGGAGAGTTCCTTGTTGAGAAGGACCTGGGGGTACTAGTAGATCATAAATTGAATAACAGCATGCAATGTCAATCAGCTGCCTCTAAAGCTAGTAGGATCATGTCATGTATCAAAAGTGGAATGGACTCTCGTGATAGGGATGTAATATTACCACTATACAAGGCACTGGTTCGGCCACACCTGGAATATGCTGCCCAGTTCTGGGCACCGGTCCATAAAAAGGATGCCCTGGAGCTGGAGAGAGTTCAACGTAGAGCCACAAAACTGATAAGGGGTATGGAGGGTCTTAGTTATGAGGAAAGATTAAAACAACTAGATTTATTTAGTCTGGAAAAGAGACGACTACGAGGGGACATGATTAATTTATATAAATATATGAATGGTCCATACAAAAAATATGGTGGTAAGTTGTTCCAGATTAAATCAAATCAAAAGACGAGGGGGCACTGTCTCCGTTTAGAGAAACCAAGGTTTAATCACCAGAGGCGACAGGGCTTTTTTACTATGAAAACTGTCAATCTGTGGAATAGCCTGCCTCAGGCGCTGGTCACAGCAGGGACAGCGGAGAGCTTCAAGAAGGGTCTAGATGCCTTTTTACACCTAAATAACATTGATTGTTATGCTATATAGGATTGTTTCCCCTAAATCTCTTCCTCATCCAATCCCTTCCCTTCCTTGGTTGAACTTGATGGACAAGTGTCTTTTTTCAACCGTATAAACTATGAAACTATGAAAACTCTTACCTAGTTATTCCGCTCCTCTTCGCTCTCTCTCTCTCTCTTCTAAAGATCGGCGCAGGCGACGGCTGATGACGCGTCTGCCAGGTCAGGTGCCGGGTCATAGACCTCAGCAGACCCGGCGCAGGCAGGCGCGTCATTAAGCCTGTGCCGGCGTCGATGGATGAGGTGGGTGGGACGGGGGCAGATCGGGGGCCGTTCAAATTTTAAATTGTGACAGCTCCGGGCCCTCCTGATCCAGCGCACGGACCAGATGCAGAACAGTCCGTGCGCTGTAAGGGAAAGGCCCGCGGCTGTCACAATTCAAAACATCTGCCCGCTGTGCTGCGCCGAGTTATCAGCGCAGCGCAGGGGTCAGGTGCGGGCCTCAGTACCGCGATCGGTACGCCACTGTTTAAGGCTGCCGGCAGCTTTGCCGGCAGCCAACGCTGTGAAAACACCCACGATCGGTGCTAGCACCGATCGTGGGTGTTACCGGTAAGCCTTTGCTGCAATATGCAGCAAAGACTTACCGGCTATGGAGAGGGCTCAGCCCGTGAGCCCTCTCCATGCAGCGCGACCCGACCGCCGGCGTGAATACACGGCGGGCGGTCAATTACCGGCGTATAAGACGACCCCAGACCAGACAGAAGATTTTTCTGTCTTCAAAAGTCGTCTTATACGCCGGAATATACGGTAAATAATTTTTTCAATTGAGAAGGTGGCGACAACTATTAAAACTATAGAGAATGATCTTTACAGAAAGATAAAAATCCTGTCCAGCTCAAGGGTTGCAGAGATTGTGTCATAAAGGATCCTGAAGGCTTTTGTACCAAAAAGGAGAAAACTCAAGCCTTCTACAGGCGGTCCCCTACTTAAGAAAACCTGACTTACGGGCGACCCCTAATTAAAAACGAACCTCTAGAACTTGTAATTTACTGTACTTTAGTCCCAGATTACACAAACCAGCTGTGACCTTTATGAAAGGTGTCTGCAATTAATCTTTATTGTTAATCCTTGTTCTTAAAACAATCCAACATTTTTAAAAACCAATTGTCACGGAGTAAAAGAAAATTTTGGCTGGGGTTACCATTATAAAATATACAGTTCCGACTTGCATACAAATTCAACTTAAGAACAAATCTTGTACTGCGTGTACTGTGGTAGTAGGATACACACTTGACAGACTTCATATCCATCCCTGTAAAGCCCATGCACTTAGTGTGAAGTGCCACCAGGCATTGCACATCATCATGTATGGCGTTCCTTCTCTAGACGAGCCACATAGCCGCTCCTTGTTCGCCTCAGTCCTGCCTGACTTATTGTCTTGTGTTGGTTCTCCGGGCCAGCGCTGTGACTTTGGTGAATGAGCCAATTGTTTTCCTTTGTGTTGCCCATCCAGTCAGCTCTCCATCTGGTTTGTATCAGACTGTTTTCACAGCCAACAACTGCTGCCTTTTCTATATCCTGACACTCAAGGGCCCCCTGCTATCAAAGCATTACTGTGATAGCATGTGTGTCTGGGCCCATACAGCTGTGCACCGCAGCTTGAAGCCATTACCCCAGAAATACTCACTTAGAACTTGAACTGTCTCTTTCATTTGTAACTAATGTATATGTGCCAGTGTACTCCTATAGCCAGGCTCCTATGGAGCTGTTACCTCCTCAACAAATAACTTCATGGCTGCACTTTATTACTAGCTAATTACATAGATTTTTTGGTAGTTTTCTGTATTGGATATGGTTGTAGTATTGACAAGTAAAACCTCTTTGCATTCATAGTAACAGGGATTTAACATGACTATCTTTTCAAGATGATAGAACATCATTATATGAATGGTGGGTGCTCCACCCCAGGGTCACCAATATACCTGGATGGCTGTGTCTGATCCCGCAGGACTGCAATAACCTAACAAAATTGCACTTATATAGACAATGGCAGTGTATTGAGACCCGGATATGTACCTACCACTGTGCCACTTATCCTGAATGGTGATGGGGGCACAACTACAAGAAAATGAATATAATTGTAGCTAAGTTTTTTTTGGTTTATATGGTTAGCATTAGGATTAACCTTTGCCTGGTGTGTGTGGAGGCCCTCCTGGCTAGTACTACAGGTAAGGGTTCTTTGAATTACAGTCAGTCCCCGGGTTATGTACAGGATAGGTTCTGTTGGTTTGTTCTTAAGTTGAATTTGTATGCAAGTCGGAACTGTATACTTTATAATTGTAACCAAAGTCAAAATTTTTTTGGTCTCTGTGACAATTGCATTGAAAAATGTTGGGTTGTCATAAGAACCAGGATTAACAATAAAGCTTCATTACAGACACCTGTGATAACCGTTATAGCTGTTAACTGTAGCCTAGGGCTAGTACAGTAAATTACTAAAATCCAAAGGTCAGTTTTAACTAGGGGTCGTATGTAAATCGGGTGTTCTTAAGTAGGGGACCACCTGTATATCTTGTGTAGGGCCTAGGGAGGAGCAGGACTCTAGGAATACAACTCAGAACCTGCGAATGCATAAGCTGTGACTGGAGTGTTCCTTTTAACCTTTTTTTTTTTTTAACTGGTTGGGTTATACCCATAAGGCGAGCTATGAAGGATGTATGAAGAGGGCTCACGGGGTCCCATTGCTTACACCCGTGGTCGGTGCTACCACCGATTGTGGGTGATAACACCTTTTTTGCTGCCGGCGGCATTTAAAAAAGACTGCCTGTGCGCTGCCACCTTTGTTCCCATCAGCGCACCCTTGATCGTCATCGGGGGCGGCGATTAGTTGTCAGAACCAAGGCTGTCTGGTTTCTGCAGTTTCGTTACAATGAGCCAGTGGCTCCTTGTATTGAATCCTATGTAAAAACGCCATATACTGCTATACAGTAGTATTGCAGTATATGGTAGGAATGATCAGGCCATCTAGGTTAGAGTACCCTAGAGGGTCTAAGAAATAGTTGGGAAAAAGCTAAAACTTTAAAACATGTAAAATATTAATAAAATATTTTAAATCTCAAATCACCCCCTTTTCCCTAAAATGGATATAAAACTAAATTAACGAAGGTATCGCCGTGTCCCAAAATGCCCGATCTATCAAAATATTGAACCGGTTACTACCTGCGGTGAACCCCATAATGTAAATTAGCGCCTAAATGTCCGAAACGCGACTTTTACACCATTTTACATAGCAAAAAAATGTAATAAAAAGCGCACAGTCCTCAAAATAGTAGCCATGAAAACGTCAGCTCATCTTGCTAATAATGACACCTCCACAGCTCCATACACCAAAGTATGAAAAAGTTATTAGCGTCGGAAGATGGCGAAATAATTTTTTTTCCGTACACATTGTTTTAATTTGTGAAAATATATTGAAACAATAAAATAAAACCTGTATAAATTTAATATAAATGTGATCGTACCAACCCAAAGAATAAAGTAGATGTATCATTTGGAGGGCATGATGAAAGTCTTAAAAACTGGGGCCACAAGAAAATGCGTTTTTTTTTCACCAATTTCGCCACATGAGGATTTTTTTTTCCAGTTTCCCTGTACATGGAATAATAAATAACATCACTGAGAAGTAAAATTTGTTACGCTGAGATCAAGCCCTCAAACAGCTCCGTACACGGAAAAATTAAAAAGTTATCGATTTTTGAAGGTGGGGAGCGAAAAATGAGCGCAAAAAAAAGGCTGCGTCCTTAAGGGGTTAAAGAAAACAGTATATTATTTGCAGATGTTTTTTTGGAGAATACCTTCACACAATTTCTGTGATGCGCAGAAAGTCAATCGGATTAGCCATCTGTCCTGATAGCGTCATTTTGGCTCTGGAGATGTCACCTTTCTGGTACAGCACTTAGGAGAATCCTGGCTTCTGCTGGAGGTGTTAAATCCTCCTCGCTGTCACGATCTGTCATAAAGCAGATAAACGCGGCTCATTCCAAATTGGGCTGCCGGCATGTGCAGATAGCTCCGGCTTTTGGATTAGAGAGCGTTCCCCTTGTATGGCACAGAAATAGAGGTGTTTGCCAGATGATTTCATCCTGATGTCCTGGAGGAATCTATACTGTGTGTCTGGTAGAAGTAACAACCTATTTATGGTGCATTCTGATTACATGCCGACCCATCTCCTTGTGCTGTATGTTTCATGACGCCTTATCATTTCTATTGGTAGTGTATCACTATTAAGTATTCTTAATTTTTCCAGAAAATTACACATTTAGTAAAAAGTATTTTTCTGGTGATTGCAGGAATACGGGAGGACTCGGACAGAACTCTAGTGGAGCCCAGTGTCTACCTCAAATACTCAGGTATGAAGATATACAATCTCCTTCTCATCTGAACAGCAACGCATTTAGGATCATTATCCAGATTCGGAGAACATCTGTGGCTCTTAATGGTACAAAGTCCTTCTTCAAAATCCCTTTTAGCTGAAACCAAGGTCACAAAGTAGAATGGCTCCAGGGAATTTGAAAGTCTTTAGCCTCATTAGACCATTATATTGATGGCATATACTTAGGTTAAGCCTTCAATATCGAATTGTAGTTTTGTCTGATTCCTAGACAAACCCCTTTCATCGGCTTAATGAAGAGGCTATGGCACAGCAGTGAGTGCAGGGTAACCTTCACTGTTTAGAAGTCTCAGTGCCATGCTATTAGTAGTGGCTTTAACTGATATTGCAGCCTACAGTCTATATTCATACACCAACCACTGAACCTAAATGTGGGGAAATCCTGCTAAATGCTAAAAATTAGTGAATACAACAAAACTCAATGTCATTTAATCACAAAATGGAGCTTAAATAGTTTCCTTTTATGATTCAAAAATTTTTATAGGCTTTCTAAAGTAGACCGTTATCTCCAAGATGGCTGCCACTGGAAACTACAACTACCATGATCCTTCAGTTCTCAGTAACCCCTACTCCCTCTTATGCTATTCTCCCAGTGATGATGTAACAGACCGTCCTGCTCTTTTACCATAGTAATTATGGATAACTGCCATCACTGTACATTATCTCACTGAGATGACGCCTCGCCACAACACCGGCCATACTGGGTGCACTGCAACCAAACCTAGTGATGATCACATGACCTGCCCATCTTCTGTCCTGTTTCTCCTCCAAAGGGACAAAGTCACAGGACTAATTGAAGAGTCAGTGGCATTTTAATTCTCCATTATAGTTTATGTCCTCAGCATTTTTCTACTAAGGGAGCAAAATTTTATATAATAACTAATTACATATTTTAATAACTTACATGAATTATGCTTATTCCCGGAATACCCCTTTAAGTATATCTTAAAAGGACCCTTCAAACTTTACCCATTGACCCATTGTTCTGCTCAGTGTGGTGTCTCAGAGGTTAAACCATCAATGATCATACAGTCTAGGAGCAGTCTTTAATTAAGAATCCTGGATAATCCCTTTAAATATATATATATCTAAGTATACTGGTGCAAGTCTCAATGTCTGCGATGGATGAGTGACTGGATACTTACACGAGCTCATGTAAATGCTGAATATCTTACCTTCTGGCAAGGCATGCCAACATATAATATAACTCCAACATATAATTGGCCGTTTACATTGGATCAGATCCTAATTGATGCCTAATGGCCCTTTAAAGGTTTAGTTTTGTGTGCTAGACGCTAAAGATTTCATTAGAAGCAGCGGTTTTTCCCAGAACACCGTTTCTTTCCCCGTAAGAGGTGTGGCAACGAGGAGATTAGGACTTAAGACGCATCTGAGGCTGCTGAGTGACATGTAAATTATCACGTTATTATGAGCATTGTACGAGAAGGATGGGGATCACTATAACTCATTATGTTTTAGGGATGAATTGCGAGCTTTTGATTTCTTCACTAGGATAATTCTTTTCTTTTTCACTTTTAAGCAGTTTCCTTATTGCATCCTGTGTTTGCCATTTCAATTCAAAATGCCCCGAGCAAGATTTTGCAGATAGCAGTACACTGTTTATTTCTCATTTATTTTTCCGTTTGATGTTTCTCTTTACAGTTGTGCTCTAGAAGTGAGGTACGTGGTCTAACACCCTTGACCTCTACTGTGGCCGACAACGATAGCCCATTCTCCATACAAGGGGGAGGATGGACATGGGTGGATTGTCCTCACAGACTTGATAACATGAGCCTTCATTTAAAGGGGTATTCCCATCTGGGCATTTACATTTAATTAAATTAATTTGCCTTATGTAAACATTTCTTCAATTGGATGTTAATTAAAAAAATGTTCCTGTGTGAAGATAATTTCCTATAAACATAGCCATGTTGTCCCTTAGAAACCAGGGGGAAGGTGGCATAGTCTCCGAAGTCAGATCCAACCTAACATACTTTTATTCTATGCCTAACTGACAGGATATAAGAGGTTTCCAAGGGATAATCGCTACTTAACCAGTAAATCAAAAGTAATTTGCTGTCCTTAGGCCACATTCACACAACCGCATGGACGACGTATCTAGCGGCCATACAAAAGTCCCCCATAAACGGCAATGGCCGCACAAAGCCATGTCCTATCTTACCCGTCTGAATGGCCCATACGCTGTGCATTTCTATGGAGAAGAGAGAAGTCGCCACTCCTCTCCATCACGCTAGATGTATGCCCACCCGGGTAGAGCCCTGCTGGCATACCTTAGTGTCTTCTTGTGGCCTCTACAGGGTAAGGCTGGATTCACACGAAGTTTCGTCTATAGAGAATCTTCACATTATTGGGGGGCGGTTCAATTAAAGGTTGCAGTATCCTATGTGCTCTTAAAGAGGACCTGTCACCCAATTTATCAGCACTAGGAGCTGCTTACTAAAGTAAGCAGCTCCTAGTGCTTGATCAAACGCCGCAGTGTTAGAGTGATAGCGTTAGAGGAAACCTCCGGTAACGCTATCAAACACTGCGGCGGGGTAGTATGTAATTGTCGGACAGCTCTCAAAGCTGTCCGACGTATTCATGAGGGGGCGGGGTTGGAGCGTGGCTAGGGGTGGTGACTGCTGCATGACGCGTGGCAGTCACTGCCGGCCTATGGAGCTAGCGGGGCGGTCCGGGAAGAGGCAGCGCCTCGGACCGCCCCCCTCATGAATACATCGGACAGCTTTGCAAGCTGTCCGATGATTACACTGTACCCCGCCGCAGTGTTTGATAGCGTTACCGGAGGTTTCCGGTAACGCTATCACTCTAACACTGCGGCGTTTGATCAAGCACTAGGAGCTGCTTACTTTAGTAAGCAGCTCCTAGTGCCGAAAATTTAGGTGACAGGTCCTCTTTAAGCTTACTGTGACAACTTGAAGTTAAAGGGGTTGGCCACTAATAAAAAACTTTCACAGGGTAATGTATAAGACCCTAATAGGTGATGTGACACTCTCCTACGCGACAGGACTCTGGATTCCCTGTGACGTCTTCCTGTGAGCGATGACACAGAAAAACCCTAAGTCCTGCTAGCAGGGGGTCATGTGACCAGCGGCAAATGGCACACTTTAACGAGCTGATTATAATAAAGATGATCCTATTGGGGTCTCATAATTGCCATTTTGTTATAAATGACCAGACTCATTTCAATGATGGCTCCACAATACCTGAGTCTGTAGCGCTGGTATCTCATTATTCCGCTTGGTTTAGGGTATAATTTCGTCAAGCACCTGTGTTCTTCATTACATTCCTGGCTCATTTCAGTTCTGTGTAATTCTGCCAATAGTAAGAGCGCTATGTTTATTCTCACTTGGCAAATGGTGATAAATCAGACATTCAGCCCTCGGCGCAGCGATCACTTTGTGATTCTAAAACATTGGTAGAGAATTCTGCAGGTGCGGGAATTGTCAAGCAGTGTGTTAGGTGATGTTCTGTACCAGCGTGGATAAGGGAGTTACACCTCCACAAATGCATAGTATTTGTCTATGGTGTGTGCCCTGAACCAGGCGCCTAATATATAGAAATCACAATACTTCTTTCAGCTCCACAAGATGTGAATCTTCGTACATGGAAGCCGCATGAAGATCAGTATCAATAACCTTGTGGAAAATCTGTACCAGTTTTAGAGGAGCAGTTTCAATCCAGACAATCCGTATCTCTACTAATTTAAAGGGCATTCTCATGCCTAGTATTTATAGCATACACACAAGATACGCCATGCCAGGCAACTCTCCATTCAGGTTTATGGGAGCACCAAAAACCGCTATTTGCTCAGCTATTTTTGGAGCTCCCATAGACTCGAATGAAGCGTGGCCGTGCATCTGTGGACAAGTCTTCCTTAAGCCCAGACAAGGAAAGTTCGTCAGTGAACCCGTTTTCTAGATGGGCGCCCAGAGGCGGTACCTCCATCTGTCATGTATTCTGACATATTCTGAGACGATGTGAAATTTTTATTAACCAGAATATATATGCATTACACAGCAGATTTTCCTAATATAAATCTGTGCACAATTTACATGTAGTGCAGGTTGCCTAATAAACCAGTTGCATCCGGTCAGGGACTTGCCTGTATATAAAAAAAATTGCAATAGTGTAGTTCACCCATTATTGATTTTGTTTTACAGAATTTTTTGGTTGGTCTGCAGAACAGAGCAGCCAAAGTTTTGTGCTGGTGGCTGTGCAAAATTACAGGGTAACCATCTTCAGCAAATGCTGTAGGATCTCTTTAGATAACGATAGTAACCTATCAGAGCAGATTTTTGGCGGGTCCGTTACTTTGGGTTAACAAAGTGAGTATAACAAGTGAAATATAGATTAAAATATAACCTTCAATATGGATTATATAAAAAAATTAAGTAATAAGTAATAATGAGTCAGACACAGTGACTCTATGGGATACAGAAAATACAAAATATATAAAAAATCCACCCAGAAGGTGATACACTAAAAAAGGTTCAGACATTCAACCCTATTCCTAAGCACAAAACTCAAGAAAAGGCTCAAATATGATTAATTGGCACTTTCAATGCGGCATTCGAAAATATCAGAAACATCATCTCCAAGCATTGGGATGTCTTAAAAATGGACCCGGACCTGTCACCCTACCTGTCTGATACCTCTAGCATCGCTTATAGACGTGGGTGTAACATCCAGGATTGGTTGGTACACAGCCATTACGCCAAACTCCTGTCCAATACATCTTGTTTAACTTGGGTGATCCAGGGCTTTTTCCGCTGTAGCGGATGCGTGGCTTGTCAACCCGACACCCAAGCTCCCCTATGAGATGGGTATAAGAGTCTGACACCTGCGACCTCTGACTATTACTACAGTGTTATTGCAAACCGACAGGAAGCAATAGTTTTAGTCCTTTCATTGATATTTCTCATTCTTTCTCATTTCTCGATCTAGAACATGGCCACAGAGTACAAGTGGTTCCAGGCCCATAGTTTTGTGTCGTCTTTATAATAACCCTTTAATTGTCACAGTGTCTAAAAATCGCTTTGAAATTTCTCCAACCAATTTGTTTGGGTGTAGCACTTACATTTCACCTCTATCTGACCTGGAATTTTTCTACAGCTAAAAAAAAAATTAGCTGCAGAAATCAGAATCTTCTGCAATCCCTTGAGAATGTAATATATTAAATATTTTAGAAGGTTAAAAATTCATGAATGAGGCGTGGAGGCAGCAGGAGAAAACTGTCCATTGTATTAGACATTTACAAATTCCCATGAAGGCAGTAGAAGCACTTTTGGAGGATTTAAATCTAGAAAATAGAAAAAACGAAGTTGAGAAAAGCAATGATAGGCTGGTGCGTAACGGATCCATCCCGTAATGATAGGCTGGTGGGTAACGGATCCATCCCGCAATGATAGGCTGGTGCGTTACGGATCCATCCCGTAATGATAGGCTGGTGCGTAACGGATCCATCCCGTAATGATAGGCTGGTGCGTAACGGATCCATCCCGCAATGATAGGCTGGTGCGTAACGGATCCATCCCGTAATGATAGGCTGGTGGGTAACGGATCCATCCCGCAATGATAGGCTGGTGCGTAACGGATCCATCCCGTAATGATAGGCTGGTGGGTAACGGATCCATCCCGCAATGATAGGCTGGTGCGTAACGGATCCATCCCGTAATGATAGGCTGGTGCGTAACGGATCCATCCCGTAATGATAGGCTGGTGCGTAACGGATCCATCCCGCAATGATAGGCTGGTGCGTAACGGATCCATCCCGTAATGATAGGCTGGTGCGTAACGGATCCATCCCGCAATGATAGGCTGGTGCGTAACGGATCCATCCCGTAATGATAGGCTGGTGCGTAACGGATCCATCCCGCAATGATAGGCTGGTGCGTAACGGATCCATCCCGTAATGATAGGCTGGTGCGTAACGGATCCATCCCGCAATGATAGGCTGGTGCGTAACGGATCCATCCCGTAATGATAGGCTGGTGCGTAACGGATCCATCCCGTAATGATAGGCTGGTGCGTAACGGATCCATCCTATAATGATAGGCTGGTGCGTAACGGATCCATCCCATAATAATGGCCTGCTGCGTAACTGACCCATCCCATAATGTTGCCTTGGTGTGTAACACATCCAATCCATATTGATGGCCTGGTGCATAACACATCCATCCCGTAATGATAGGCTGGTGCGTAACACATCCATCCCATAATGATGGCTTGGTGCGTAACAGATCCATCCTGTAATGATAGGCTGGTGCGTAACGGATCCATCCCATAATAATGGCCTGGTGCATAACAGATCCATCCCGTAATGATGGCCTGCTATGTAACGGATCCATTTGGTAATGGCAACCTAATAAGTAAAGGAAGCATAGCCAGTTATGTAATGGATCCATCCCATAATGATAGTCCTCAGTTATAACCAGATCACATCAAGTGAGGAATTAAGCCATTAAGGAACACCCATTATTACAAGCCCCTTTTCTGTTACATGTGAAATGGGTCCCTACTTGTCTAGCAATGTGTACTATATGGACCCATTGGCACTGTGTGGCCTCCTGATGGGGGATTACAACATGCAGTGGAGCATGACCATAATTTATATGGGTAAACCTCTGTAAATATGATACGTGGAGATAACTTGCATGAGGTCACAAGGTACAGGAGCGCTGTTTGTAGTTAATAGATATTGTAAAATAATATGAACAGTCACTTTATTGCAACCTATTGCCCAAAATAAGAAATCTGACTTGGCGTCCTCTACAGATGAATGTCTCCAGTTTGGTTGACAACACATTTGTACATCGCTGTTTGGCTCTGGCGGGACAGATCGGAACCAAGTATAATCGTTCTAATAGCTGTTGACATTTTTGTCTTCCTACTTCTTTGAGCTCATCAAAACCTTTCACTTTTCTCTGCCTTCTATAAACTTCCTACCAGATGGAGACAGCATCTTAATGGGAAACAAATAGTAAAAGTTTGCAGAAGTTTTCCCTGCATGTATACCTGGCCTGAATGTTTGCACAATTGAGAACTATGTTCTCTCTCTATGTTCTCTTGGTCCTACATGGCATGAATGTCGAGTGTAATGGGTTCACCTAGCTCAAAGTCAGCTGCTGAAACTAGTAATCTACGTTGTAGTCTGAGAATATTACTGTTGACAAGGCCTATTGAATCGCCCCAACACTTTCCATACACCCCCTCAGCATGTAGGAGATAATGTAGTCTGCAGAACATATTACCAGCTACATTTGGGAGAGTACAGCATGAATACTCTTTCAGCACCCCGACTTCAAACACTTGGCACCGACTAGTCAGAAATCCCACAGGACTTAGATATTCTTTATTCAAGAAACCTAGAAGCAGCTGTTGAAACAGTGACATCATAGGCTGGTGGCAGGACTCCACGGATTATTAGCAGATTCCCTTCCAAAACCATCAAACTGAATTGTGTGTTATGAGGGAAGAACACACGACAAGTGTAATGTTCAGTCATTATAGACTATAGAAGAGGGGGTGCACATCACCCCTCTGTGTCTTCACTTCTGTGGTTTATTAAAGCAGAACAGTGCGGAAGCATCTACCACTCCTCATATAACATTTTATACCTCCGTAAAAGCTTCTTCAAAAAAGTCCTATGAGTTCAGTAATATATGTTGTATAGCTGGCTGCTATTTCAGGGACTATCTGAGTTTTCATCCATAATGAAACAGTGATTTTTAGTTTTAATGTTCAGATCCCCCTCCCCATCTTGGTTGAGCTCTGTATTTGGCAAAATAACCAAACTTACACTGCGCACCACACATACAGTATAAGGCCGCATTCACACGACCGTACGGGGGACGTATGTACGACCGCAAGCTTGCGGCTGTATATACGTCTCCCATAGATGGCAATGGCCACAGGAAGCGATATGGTGCTGCACACGTTCACATGTCCTATCTTTCCCCGTGTTACAAACCATGTGCCGTGGATCTCTATGGAGAGGAGAGGGGTCGCGCCTCTTCCTCTCCGTGGCGCCGGACGTATGCCCGCCTGGCCGTAGCCGTGTGGGCATTAGTCAGTGTGAATGCGCCCTAAGTCGCAGTTGCTGACCCTGTATACAGAGTGTTTATGTTTTCAGACAGGTCGGGTATTTACTGTATTGTACAGCATACACTTTTCATTAACACCTGTGAGTGTTGCCGGCACCAACCATGGGTGTTAACCTTTCAAAATCACAGGCGTGGACTGTCCAATCTATCAGAATATTGAGTTACTGAAGTCCTAGAAAACGCCCAAATGTTTTTAAATTGACCTTATTTTGCCACCCATAAAAAAAGTTGTCCAAAGGCTGTACAGTTCCAAAATTGGGATCAATAAAAGCACTGGCTAGTTCCACAAAACATACACTCTGCAAAGCTCTGTATACTGTGAAGCATAAAAAAAGATTATGGCTGTGTGACTATAGGGATACCAACCATTGTGTGTTTGAAAAAAATTACATTTATTTACATGTATGTTTGATATGTTTTGTTACCTAAAAACATAAAGGGGGGGGGGGTGATTTGGACCACAAAGGGATAACTGTAAAAACAAAGGCCTTTAAGTCTGTCTGTGCAAGCGAATTGAAAAAACAAATCCATAACATGTTTATTCAACCAATACAAAGCTATATAACAAAATCACCTGCCCATGGGTGTACTTTAATCTATACAATAGGTTTGGATTAAGGCTCAGTGTGTGTGTGTGTGTATATATAATATATAACTACACGTCTTACAGTGACCACACACAATGCAATTATTGCAGCAGTATTGGACTGTAATCCAGAACGCGTGCCCCTAAAGTGACCCAAGCGCTCTCTAATGATCCCTTACTCTTGATATTAAGAGACACTTTGAAGATCCTAGTATGGTCATCCTCTCACTATGTGTTCCAGGCTTTGGCTGTGTGTGGGGTCATCTTTGAAGATGAAAGTGATGGAGATGCCTGGCATTAAAGCCTAAAGATGTCAGATAAAATAACTGATGTCCCAAGGCTGTTGGATTTGCATTCATCATCCATGTTCATGCACATTTACCTCAATGTATAAGCCGAGACCCCTAATTTTAAAAAATGGAAAACACTGTTGACTCTAGTATAAGCCGAGGGTGGGAAATGCATTGGTCACAGCCCCCTGTAGTATATAGCCAGCCTGCCCCCTGTAGTATATAGCCAGACAGCCCCCTGCCCCCTGTAGTATATAGCCAGACAGCCCCCTGCCCCCTGTAGTATATAGCCAGACAGCCCCCTGCCCCAGCGTATAGCCAGACAGCCCCCTGCCCCACTTTTTTTTATTTTTTCTTGACTCAAGTATAAGCTGAGTTAGGGGTTTTTAGCACATTTTTTTGTGCTGAAAGACTTGGCTTATACTCGAGTATATACTGAAGTTAATTTCCTAGAGAAAGTTGAACTGTATATATTGAGTTTAACCCCTTCCCGCCGCGGCCCTTTTTCGATTTTGCGTTTTCATTTTTCACTCCCCACATTCAAAAATCTGTAACTTTTTTATTTTTCCATGTACAGAGCTGTGTGATGGCTTATTTTCTCTGTAACAAATTACACTTCAAAATGGTGGTATTTAATATTCCATGCCGTGTACCGGGAAGCGGGAAAAAAATTCCAAATGCAGTGAAATTGGTAAAAAACCGCATTTGTGCCGTATTCTTGTGGGCTTGGATTTTACGGATTTCACTGTGCACCCCAAATGACATCTCTACTTTATTCTTTGGGTCGGTACGATTACGGGGATACCAAATTTGTATAGGTTTTTTAATGTTTTCATACATTTAAAAAAATAAAACCTCCTGTACAAAATTTTTTGGGGGGATTTTGCCATCTTCTGGCGCTAATAACTTTTTCATACTTTGGTGTACGGAGCTGTGGGTGGTGTCGTTTTTTGCGGATTTTGATGACTTTTACATTTTTAGGACTGTACAACCTTTTGATCACTTTTTATCGAATTTGTAATTTTTTTTAAATGGCAAAAAAGTGCCATTTTCGAATTTGGGCGCAATTTTCCGTTAAGGGGTTAAACGCAGTGAAAAACCGTTATCATATTTTGATAGATCGGGCATTTTCGGACGCGGCAATACCTGATGTGTTTATGATTTTTACTGTTTATTTATATTTATATCAATTCTAGGGAAAGGGGGGTGATTTGAATTTTTAGGTTTTTTTATTATAATTTTTTTATTTTAACTTTTTTTTTATTTTTACTATTTTTCAGACTCTCTAGGGTACTTTAACCCTAGGGTGTCTGTACGATCCTATCATATACTGCCATACTACAGTATGGCAGTATATGGGGATTTTACTACTCATACATTACAATGTGCTGACAGCACATTGTAATGAATGGGTTAACCCGCTCCCCGGCCGCGCCCGCACCGCCGTCTTTTTGAAGCCGCCGGCACCGATCAGCGGTAAAACACCCGCGATCGGTGCCGGCACTGATCGCGGGTGTTGCCGGTAAGCCTTTGCTGCAATATGCAGCAAAGACTTACCGGCTATGGAGAGGGCTCTTAAAACCCATCTCTTTAGGCAAGCCTATCACACTAACCACATGAAATTTCAACTCTTTCTATACAAATCCATCCTATGTCCTCTTCCTCCTGTCTGTTTTTTGGCCAAAACCAGATAGATCCCAAGCTTCTCTGACTGTAGTTTGTATATAAGATGGCGGCTGATGGCTGGTTCATGCAGCAGCAGCATCTCTATTTATTTATTACATTATTTTATTCTGTTCACTTAGAATGGCTTGAACATTATACCTTGTGTCACCCCGTGATCTTCATAGACTCTTGCGAGCAGGGCCCTCACTCCTATTTTCTGACTGTTTGTATTTAAGATTCTTCTTCTTCCATAGAGGTTTAGAAGTTATTTCCTTCTGCCCGTCCAGTGCACATGCATGCTTGGCTGGGGATTGGAAGAGAACTTGGCTAGACCTTCAATGTAAGGATGCATTCACACAAACATATGAGGGACATATAAATGGCCGCAAATATAGACAAGTGGTCCCCTACTTAAGGACATCTGATTTACAGATGACTCCTAGTTAAAGACGGACCCCTCTGCTCACTGTGACCTCTGTTGAAGCTCTCTGGATGCTTTACTATAGTCCCAGGCTGCAATGATCAGCTGTAAGTTGTCTGTAATGAATCTTTATTGATAATCCTTGTCCAATTACATAAAAAAAAAATGTAGAAACTCCAATTAAAAATAAAAATGTCTAGAAATACTATTATAAAATATACAGTTTCAACTTACATACAAATTCAACTTAAGAACAAACCTATGGACCCTATCTTGTAAGTAACCCGGGGACTGCCTATATGTCCCCCACCATGGCGCCTGGGCTCGCTTATTGTGCTTACCGGGCCGTGGCCACAAAAAAGATGGAACCTGCTCTATCTTTGGTTGTAAGAACGGCTGTGTGACTCTATTTTCTCTGGAGAGGGGAGGGGTGAGCAGCACTCATCCCTCTCCTCTTAGCACGCCTGATGTGTGCCAGTCTGGCTATGGCTGGGCGGGCATACCTCCATGTGAAAACAGTGTAGATTGCAGGAATCCATCAAAATCTTCATGCCCTCAATGTAAAGTCTGCTATAAACACACAACACCGCACCCCCCTCCACACAAAAAAACCTTGTGTTTATTGATTCTGTATGTTGATTGCTTGGACACAACAACATCCCATTGTTTGTTTACCCAGACCAAGTGAGGGTGCCAGTGGCTGCGGACAGGATCTGGGGCTGTTTGTGAATCTAATTGAATCAGTCAGGAGAGTTTTCACTTTGTCTAAACTGTACACAGTATAGATCTGTAGTGTGCAAGTCAAATACTAGCAGGGGTACGGCCGACAATTCCTGTCCTGTTATTTATTCATCTTTATTGGTCCCTTGCTGGGAGATTAATGGTATAACACAGGGGGATTATAGTCTATAGCGCCCAGATTACTTATACATCTAAATACAGCCCTGAAATAACATCTCCAATCCTTCTCTTTTCATTATAGAAATCAGTCCGGTGATAAATCAATGGGGTTTGGAATAATTATGCAGACTGATCATATAGGGCGGCTTATAATTTTATTCTATGTACATTTAAGTAAAAACTCCAGTGGACATGTACTAAGTGAGCAAATTTCCCTTTCCCGGCAACTCAGCACGCCTGTCACTAAATAGAGAAAAAATTCAGTATTATGGACCAGTTCACATTTCATAGCAAGAATCACAACCAGGTAATGAGACTACACGTCTTATCAACAGACCCTCTTTAATAGGTGTCCTCTACAGGGAAAGTGAAGAATTACTCAAAATCCATGAGCCGTCTGTGAAATTCACAAACATTTTCCAGGATGGGATAAGGAAAACATTCCCTCTTTTGCTACCATGTAAGACAGACCCTTTAACATCAAGCATGACTTTCAAGAAACCTAATGGCAAACCAGTATATCTAACCAGTATATATCTATATCTTTGCATCTCATCAGTAGAGTGTAGAGAACTGTTTTAGCCGAAATTCCAGGTCCTCCAGTGTAAGAAGCCGCCGCAGATCATGAATTCTCTATATGTGGAGGACTCACTGCGGAGTTACACTTTGTAAAACTTTTTTAGCAGTTCAGAAACTTTTAATAACAGACTCTAGAAGGTGAAGTTTAGTGAATGTTAACATGACCCGCAGCGCCATGAATCCAATCCGCTACCATTCGTGCTCCACCTGTGGTGCGCCAACCACCTGCCTGGCCCATTACACACTCCTCTCTTACTCCCAGAACAGAACTGCAGAAAGATTTTCTGAAATTACAGTCATTGTAATGCTAAATGTTCTACGTGACGCCAATAGCTATTTTCAGCAAATTAATCTTTCTGCCTCTGCTGAGAAAGTATAACCAAGTCATACTGGAGAGAAATACAGAAATTACATGGAGGAAAATGGACAAATTGCTGCGAGACTTTCAGGAGCCTTCAGGTCTGCAGGTATATTGTACAGGATGAGGAAGCTGAATTATATATAAAGACATCTGCCAGTATAATAATGTGTATTTGTAGTCCTGTGCCAAGCTCTCTGTACGTTGTATTTCTGGAAATGCTTCACTTTTTTCTGTAGTGGAAAATTCAAGTTTGCAGCATTACTTTGGAAAAAGATTTTGATGTGACATTCAAAATATAATTCTTGTGTGTGGCACACGACTAGGATCAGGCTGTGTATCATGGGCCATAACTTGGATGGATCATAGTTATGTATAAGATACATGGAGATCATGATTACACTTATGGCCAAGGAAGCAGGACCTGATTACATATGCCGCATATACTCAAGTATAAGCCGACCCAAATATAACCCAAGGTACTTAATTTTACAAAAAAAAAAAAATAAAAAAATCTATTGACTCGAGTATAAGCTTAGGGTGGAAAAAGCATTGGTCACAGCCCTTGCTTCAGTATATAGCCAGCCCATAGTATATTTGTAGTCTGCCCAAAGTATATAGCCCCCCCCCCCTTCCAGCACATAAAAAACATAAATTCACTGCTCCCTGCTGATATTGACTGTGCACTGCCAGTACATACAGACTTGCCGATGGAAGAAAGAAGAAGACCTGGTTGTCGGGGGAGGGGGGGGGGGGTTCTCGTCTGAAAGGTGAGTATTGACTTTGTTTTTTAATAGACTCGAGAATAAGCCGAGTTTGTTTTTGTTTTTTTTTTCCTAGCACATTTTTTTTTTCTGAAAAACTCTGCTTATGCTTGAGTATATACAGTAACCATGGTGCTCAGAGTTCTGTCTTCTGCATTGTGGTTGGTCCATGAAATCCAATTAATATATGTTCTGACCACAGCCGTGTGCTACTGATCTTATATAGATACATGTGCCATGGATACAGCTGAGAAATTGGGAGGGGGTTGGCATGTGAGTCTTATGGGGCTTTATTTGCAATCCAAGAGCCATAATTTTAGATTTCCATCCTACTAGCTGTATGAACTCGCTTTTTGTGGGATGTGTTTTGATTTTCAAAGACATAATTTTTAGATTACATATTAACTGCATATTCTGGGGAATTCTGGGGAGTTTTCTTTTCATTTTTGCAAGATGATTGCTTTGGTTTTGAGGACATAAAACATTGTGAAGGAGTTTCTTAAGGCAATTTTTGTCTTTGCAGGAGCTAAAAAAAAGAGTCTTGCTGTTATGATGTCTCCCATACACTGCACATGATGAGCAGCACAACCTACACATTAAATCCAGGGGCATGAATGCTGCAGGTCTACTTTCATGCTTTACAGTAGTAGCAACGTGGATAGAGTTTCGACGGACCATATCCACATGCAGAGGCCTAACTAGGGGCGACAGGGCCCCATAGCAGAGTTGTGAATCTGTATACATTTTTGTATATTCACACATTTACACACAATCAGCTGGTACAGTATATACATTTCCACACGTCTTCTCTCTCCCCCGACATTTCTTATCTGAGCTGCCGATTCATATACACAATGTGCACAGTTATATACATATTATGCTGTACAATACGTAGTAGTTCCACCCCTGTCCATAGGAATGACCTCCATACAACGTCCTTCCTGTTCTGTAGGGGACAGGTTTCAGTGGTGAGGTTACATTTTATTTTTGTTCTCTATTATAGAGGACTGTACAGAAGCTTATCTCTATGGCCTACACTGTACATAACGTATAAAAGCCATGTTTAATATCTTACACAGCCGCAGAAAAGTGAATCATGAAACGTGCCAGGCAGGTTATGAAATTCTGAGGCAGGACGTTTAGGACATGGTCTACCCTCTAATAAAGCCAGAGCATCTCTCCTTTCTTCCCTTATATGGAGGGGAAGATTTTCATGCGGTTAATGCTACATTGGATCCTTCATGTGGAGAAACACTTTTCCTTTCGCAAGAAAACAAAGCTTTCCGAGCGGCCATAAAGCGATGACTTTCTCCTTTTTATTGGACCCTCTGCGCTGCGCAGCGGCTGTAATTATAAACACAATGCAGGAAATCGGCCGCAGCTCCAAACCCTCTCATGTTACTTGGCAGAGTCCGAAGAATCCGTACATGGCTTCAGCACATGAGGGGGGAGTCTGTGACGAAGCTTCACCCCCCCCCCCCCCCCTTCCTAATTTTACTAACAATGCTGTGGGTGAGAACAGCTATAACAGACTAGGTCTGGCACTGGAGCCATGACTCTTGATCCTAGCCAGACACATAGGGAAGTAATGCTCTGCAAAGTGTCATTGCCACCTCTAATGCAAGTGGCTGGATGGTCAGGATAGAGAGGCCTGTATACTGGCAGCGCAATGGCCGTATATATATGTGTCTGAACTGTTATTCACCAATTGGGCTGTATGGAAATGCTTCATTCACAATAGATACATGGAGATGCCTGTGTATGGTAAATAATCTTTCCTAGCCATCTGCAATGTATTCCTCCTTATAATGTATGACTACAAGACAATTGGGCATCAAAGTCTCCATGTCACTACTGTGTGGCTCCATATATGGAACTGTTCCTCTACATGGCCACACCCTATTGACTAGAGGAACTGTAACACCCACTTGTACCTTTTTATGCTGTTGCATGTTTTTGTTCTTCCTCCTGTGTATCAACATCACCCCTGCAGCACAGAAAGGAGTCATAGGATGTTTACAGAAGGACTTGGGGGTAAGGGTGTGTTGCAGCCTGACTTATGACAGCTCAGGAACACCCATCTGACTCCATGCAGAGTGGGCAGGCTCATTTTATAATTCACAGGAGCCGCTGATTCATTTCAATGTCATAATGCAGACAATGCCGGCGGGGGGGGGAGGGGGGTTGGGGGGGGGGTAAATTGGGCCAGGGCCTCCTGTCCTAAAGGACCCCCTTGCATGTGGACTTATGTGGGCTGAGGATGTATTGCTCATTGTATTGTATATCTGTCTGTCTAACCTTTTTATTTATCTTTTTGTCTATCAATTTATCTATATATCTTTCTATTATGTACTATTTTATCTTAATTAATCTATCTTCTATATCTTATCTATTATATCTATCTATCATGTATATCTTCTATATTCTAGCTATCTATATATAATCTACTTTATATTTATGCATATATAGATCTATATAATCTTTCTTATTTATCTTTTATGATTAATATCCTATAGGAGTCTCCTTGTGTCTCATATTACAGATTTCCTTACCATACTACTGTTTGTAAACTACAAAGTATTATTATAGTGAAGGGCTAAAGGAGCCTCTTACTAAATGTAATGTATTTTGTGGCCCCACTGTGTCCAAAACCTGCCCTGCATGCAGAGAGACTCACTACAGTAAGTGAGGAAGGACCTTAAGTTTGGTGGGACTGGATATGGCTCTGGTCACTACAGATAAGTCTACCATCCATCAATAGCCCCAAGTAATTTTTTACTGCAGTTTTACCAAGCAATCCACTCTTTGGTTTCCACAAATCCATCTGTAATGCTATACTATCTGCCTCTGTATTAATTACATTGCAGAGCTTAGTATCATCTGCAAATTTTGAAACTCTATTGTGTAAACCCTCTGAGGTCTTTTTATAAAAATATTGATGAGAGGGTGCAATGGCTTCTGTATATTTAATAATGGCAGTGTTTGCAGCATAAAGCTGTTTTTGGGGGTCAGGGCAACCCTTAATCCTCTAGTCACAACAGAGCAATTACTCATAGATCCAGGTACCGTGACTGTGGTAACGTTCTTATATTTGTTATCCATGGCCTCCGTTCTTCTAAAATCAACTTTTAAAATTGTGACAATGAGTCAGAAGGGCTCAGGCAAGCTTTTTCTTTCACCACATTAACATTACACCAGTTTTGCCCTTAGTCTATCTCCTGAGATTACATCTAACAACTCTTACATCGATCAGAAACTGATTTCTGACACTCCAGATAATGATATCCCAACAAGAAGTAGGATTCTAAATCGATTGTACATCATGGAGGAACCTTACATTGAAGTGGTTGAGTCATTAGATTGATGTATTTTAATCCTGGAGATTAGCATATCTCTACATGTGGTACTGGGGTCTAATATCTCAAAGCCTCTGTCCTATTATTCCTTATCTTATCAGCTCTCACCTTCTTGTAACCTGTTCTCCAAGCCTTCTGTCAATCATTTGCTTTGGTTTCCTGATCAGACCTCATAGCCGGTGGGATTATTGACACACCTCAAGTGTTATCTTTATTGCTGCCTAGTATATCCCTTGTGTAACATTAGTGTAACAAACAGCCACCAAGGACACCACTCAATAGATCACCTCCTCCGCCGCAGGATGGCAAACATCAGGGTCCCCTTATAAATCTCTTGTTAAGATACAGTGGCTTAGTTTCTTATTTTAAACCCTTTTACCCAAACAGTAGACGGTCTCTGCACTCCCCCATCTAATATCGCCCTAATAGGAGATGTGGAGACAGGTTAAGACAAGTCTTTTTAAGAGAAACCAATCAGTTCCTTGGTCACATATATGCTAAACACTTGGCATAACTTTCTGGAGGAAATCTGTGGCCTAAATGGAGAGAAATCTTCATTTTCCTTTATATGCAAATTAGCATATTGGTGCACCATGGGTGTCATCACAAGGTCCAGTGCACTAGTACCTACCTAGGTACTATACTTGTCTTTCATTGGCTTATCTCAATGTGGTAATTTATATTTACATAACTTGTCCCATGAGATATATACGCAGCTCCTTGTTATGGTGCGTAGTATAAGAAGGTACAAGATATGATTCTTTGGGATCATGTTGATGTATCCTACGATGTCCTTCTTGAATAACTTCACTCGAAAATCAATCCTATCCATAACAACATGTCCAGGATCCACCGGTGAAAAACCTTGATGCCCTTTTATGAGTTACTAAAACATAACATTTCTTATGGAAGTATCTGTTGCCTTGGACTAACCCTGACCAAAACACCTACCACTCAACCAGAGAGCTGCATGTCTGGCTTCAGGCATGGGAATAAGTGGTTTCTCTGTAATGTTAACCATCCTGTTTCCTTCCCAAGCAGGAGGAGCACCTGAGCCTCCTAAGAAGATGTCTGTGACCGTCCCATCTATGACTGAAGATGATGAGGATGTAAAGTCTACCTATGCGGAGTCTGATTCTTCGGGTGCTGATACGTTCTGAAAAACAAGACCAAGCCAAACCATCCTTGCTTCATGTCTAATGACCAAACCAGGATCCGAAACCATGACCGTGGCACGGACGTAGTCTTGTATAGACCATTGGATAGTGTGGAAATGATTAGATCATTATGGTCATGTATGATGTGTAAATACCAACATGTTTTCTAACTCTGTAATATTGGTTGTAATTTATAGATTAAACATGATTATTTTTTCTTATGTGCATTTGTTTTATTACATCTCGCTGCATCCATATTTCAGAATTTTTTTTCTGTAGGAAACTAAGTTCTATAGCGGTGTGTGCAGGACTTTAGACTACCGGATTTGCCTTATAATAGCGGAGCCATGTTCTCTACTGCCCTGCATCCTAGAAGTTGTCATCCTTATATGACCAGGTACAGTCCCATCTGTAAGAATTGTGTTTCCCAGAGTCCAGATCATAGTAAGCTCTTTACAGACTCTGAACAAGGAAGGGATGCTGATAGCTTGAGATTAGCCGCTGTCTGATGCTATCTATGTCTGTAACGCACTGAATAGTTTGGTAATATTGCTTCCAATGGGATATGCTACACCTTTTCCCTTGCAGATTCCATATAAATCTGTAGAAAAATAAAAGAAGAAAAATGTTTGTGTGTATATATTTGGACACACCTTCTCATTCAAAGAGTTTTCTGTATTATCCTGACTATACAAGTTGTAGATTCACACTGAAGGCTTCAAAACTATGAATTAACACATGTGGAATTATTCATAGTGTGAAACAACTGAAAATATGTCTTATATTTTAGGTTTTTCGAAGTAGTCACCTTTTGCTTTGATTACTGCTTTGCACACTCTTGGCATTCTCTTGATGAGCTCCAAGAGGTAGTCACCTGAAATGGTCTTCCAACAGTCTTGAAGGAGTTCCCAGAGATGCTTAGCACTTGTTGGCCCTTTTGCCTTCAATCTGAGGTCCAACTCCCAAACCATCTCGATTGGGTTCAGGTTTGGTGACTGTGGAGACCAGGTCATCTGGTGTAGCACTCCATCACTCTTCTTCTTGGTCAAATAGCCCTTACACAGCCTGGAGGTGTGTTTGGCGTCATTGTCCGGTTTAATAATAAATGATGATCCAACTAACCGCAAACCGAATAGAATAGCAGCCACTGCAAGATGCTGTGGCAACCCTAATTTGGGAACTTCCCTTCCCCTATTTTGTGATACTCGTCATATCAGCATTTCTACCATGTCTAGTATGATATACAAGGTAGGCAGCTGACCCAGATGTAGGCGAAATTTATGTGCCTCTAATAAGGGGAATAGCGGTCCTTCTCCCAAATGCCTAAAAAGACGACTTGTGGAGTTACTTGTGGCAGCTGTACCCCTCACAGTGGGGTAGGCCTGGGGATTGGGGATTGCTGCATGTATGAATTTACAATTATTTCCTATGTATTGTGGGTACTGTGAATAGGAGCTTTATACTTGGATTATAATGATCTTGTTTCAGGCCTTCTCCTCAGACATAACATTTATATGGATTGGCCATTGAGTCTGAATTTTGCAGCCAAGTAGAGGTTTTTGATGGGAAAGTGCACCACCCTCCATCCACTTGTTATAGGGCCTCTTATAGAATAGTATTATATCTTACCATATGGATTTAATCATCACCATTCTACAAATAGCTCTGAAAACCCAAACTAAGAAACTGAAGGTTATAGTCTAAACACCCATCTCTATTCTATACAGATGACATCACTTCAGCATATTCTAGACCTCTCATCTGAAAATGCATATGGCGGATAAATCACTTTCATATTCGCACACAGGATATTAGCAGCTTTAGAAATGGACTTTTCTATTCACTCTTGAATTGAATTCCTTCAAGGCCTTAGTGTTGGATGTTCACACTTGGCGTTTGTATGGAATTTTTCCCTCGATTATCCATTGAAGTAAGATTACGTTTAGTAAACGCGATGCAAACCCAATGTTCAGCAGGTGATTGCAGTAGAAGAACACAAACGGCACATGTGAACGCGGCCTTAGGGGCATTTTTCCATTGGCCTTTTTAACATTGGGCCTTTTCGAGTGATTTGTGAAAATGTATTACTACATTTGTGCTTTATTTCAAAAATGATTTTTGCCAAAATTATTATTTAGTGACTGTCTAATGTTAACAGTTGATTAAATAATTTTGTTATCAATTTTATATCGTATATTGGCTTCGTAAGAGCTGCACACCCCTTTTTTGCCACTAAAAATCTTAAAATGTCAGTGACCCTGCCTCCTAAAACAATAAAAAATCGGTTGCTCGTCATAGAAACTATTAGGGGTTGTGCAAAATCTTTGCAGTATACACTTGTTAAATGCTCCCCAATGAAAGGAGCCTTCTGTTTCCTGATCTGTGTAGTGTATAGTTCTGATGGTGATCTATATTGGGTGTTGGGTGTCAGACCCACTGACTGATACTATTATTTAACCAGTATCATGTTCCTGGAAACATACCTTTGTATGTTCATATCTATGGCGCTTACAGATGTAGCTGAAAGTAGTGGGGCGTTTATCATGCCTTGTGGATGTTCAGGAATTACGACTTCTTTCTCCTTCTCGCCAACTGCGTGCCACTTTTTGTTTGAAAATTGGGCGGTGAGCAGGACCCACTGAATTTTCTATAGCATGTGTGGGTTATAACTGAATTTAACGCCAAGGCCGGACCTGTCTTAGAATTTTTTTGGGCATTGTCCATCAAGGGGGGAACATTAAAGGGGTTGTCCAGCACTGTATAAAAAAACAATGGTGCCCGGGAGGGGATTGCTTAAAAAAAACCAAAACATTTACTTACCTCCCAGCATCCCGCAATGCCATTGCTCTGGTCCGTGCCCCATGTAAACAACCATTGGCACAGAAGTCGTGATGCATACAGCTTCTGGGTGGCCAAGCCAACCCCCCCCCCTCGTATATATATAACAGTAGGAATAGGGTGGGCGTGGCCGACCACTGAGTGCAGTGAGGCTTCCGTACCCCTGTTTGTTTACATGGGGCACGGACCGGGGCGGTGGCATAGTAGGACGCTAGAAGGTTGTTAGGAAATGTTTAATTTTTTAAGCAGCTCCCTCCCGGCCACTATTGTTTTTTTTCCCGCACACTTTCGGACAACCCCTTTAAGGGTGCAATCAGTTTTGATAAATTCCCCCCATAGTGCTCAGCTACTTCAATCAGTGCCATAGACAATGAATGGAGCATCAGCGCACAACCTGCCGCTCCATAAACAGACACACAGGACACCTATATATCTTTTATTATATCTGCAATGTATTGTGTAGCTGCAATGTATGGAAGCCCATGAAATAATGCCAAGAAACTAGCAAAAAGATAAGAGGATAATAACAACCCCAACCACATAAATCTTCATCCTGATCCATTTGGAATGTTATAAAAAGTTAACAAGGCTTCAGGAAATCTCCAGAACGAGTCTTTCAAGTCACGAGGTTTCGTCCCGGGCAGTGGTTTATTTATTGACTTTAGTTTTACGCTTTCTTTGGCTGGGAATATTGGGGATCTATTTGCTTGGGGTAAAACACAAAACCTCACACAGCACTTTGTCATTGCAGACACCGAAAACACAGAGCCGATATTATGTGCGAGGGGACGGATTATTTTTGCTGTCGCTCATTTTTCCTGATTAATGGCGGTCAAAATGCGGCTCGGATTTCAAGGCCTTTTTCTTGTTTGGGGTAAGGAAAGTGAAAACAGGAGAAGCTGCCTGGGGTTGTGTGTTTAGTATAGAACATACAACCTGCAAGTCATTTACGTGTAATCCGATAGATGGCGGGGGTTGCTATTTTGCATTATGAAAGTAAACCAGGCTGACTTATAACACTCTCACTCCATTTGGCGAGCGCTCTACGTAAATGTTCCAAACATTTGTATATGTAACAAGGAGATCAGAAAATACAGATAGTGTCACAGTCGCCGAGAATTGTATCCAACATCAGAACTCCCATTCCATGCCAGACACATAGACTGCAATAGCTGTAGATTGCCAAGTGGGAGGCGGAGAGTTTTACTACTGATGAAAAACTCCTGTTACTTTGGCAAAAAATTTAGAGCACCTTAATTTCCAATCCTGTGTCGAAAGATCTAAATCTGATTATTACTAGCTTTCTCTAAACCATGGTGGAGAATTCATATACCTTACCGAGCTGCCTGATGCCATGGGTTCCATTGGTTTAAAGGGAACCTGTCAGCAGGTTTGGGGCCCTAAACCCTTTGGCACATGTGCACTGCAATACGGATGAGGAGGTAAGTACAAAGTACACATCTCCTTAAACTAATTGGACTACCTGTACAGTGCACAGGGGACACAAAGAGCACTTGTAGACAAATCAGCCCCACCCTTGTTGCACTTGCAAGCTAATTTGCATATCCAGAAAAAAAAATATGCATTGCTTCATTGGGCGGTGAACCAAAATTTTACCAATTAGGGATGAGCAGACCCAAACAGCAGAGTTCAGATCCGTACTGAACTATGCTGTTTTGGGTCCCCTGGACCCTACCTAGGACTTCAATAGAAGTCTGAGTACAGCCACATTTACATGCCGGCGACAATGTGTGTCGTCATTTTGGGGAGAATCAGCACTTGGCGATCCGAACTTAAGTGGGTCCACTCTTCTCTATTTCAAAATCCCTACTTCCCTGAAATGCATTATTATTCCCACGGGAGACCCTCTGGACTGGACAGAGACCCTCTTTAAAGTGCATCTACTACCAGGATGAAGGACTGTATGCAAATGAGCCTGAGAGGCCCAATCTTTCATTCTGGTGGTAGATGCCCTTTTTTTCAAATCTGTTACCAGATGAGCGCTTTTATTAAGTGTTTTATACAGCGCAGCCATTTCTAGTTATTGGAGGGAGGTATGGGATAGGAGGGAAGCTACGCTGGAGATGAAAATAGCTTTCTCTAGAAAATCAGGTGTTTTGGGGAATGAATCTGAAATAACTGTTATAGTTAGTAAATGGTTAAATAAAGATTGTCCAAATATAAATCAATGGCAAGGGCCAATTCACAAAAATATATGAAAAAAATATATAAGACAAAACAAAAGTGCCATTCCTTGGGGGCAAGAAGGGGGGGGGGGGGCTAAAGGTAGGATTGTAGGATAATTAGATGAGATTTTGTATTGGAAATTTCTATTGTATAAAAAAAATGTAAAAAAAAATATTTCTTTGTAATAATTTTTCTTCCACGTTACATGATATCTGCCACATGCCTTGTCGTATTGGTAGTGAATTCCCATCATACTGTCAACTATTCTGACAAGTTGTGGGGGAAAAAACGGAATTAAAAATCTGACAATTTAGTGTTGACACAGTGTGCTGTACTCCATCAGCGTCTGACAAGGAGGAATTGCTCTCTGCCTCAGTGATCCTGCTATGGTATCATCAAAGTCTAAGTGTATTTGCTGGATCTGTTGCTATGTAGTTTCGGTACCTGTTTGATGCCTTCACATACCTTGTGATACTAAAAGGATTCCAGCAACCCCAAAATATTAAGCTGTCATTTTAAAAAATTCTAAAATTAGAGCTTCTCATTAAAATAACACTAGTACAGACATTACCCAAAAAACTGCCTAGATTGCAAGGATCTTACAGGAGATTTCCAGAAACTTATATTGATGACCTGATTGATGGTTGACAGACGCTCATCACCTTTACTTTTAAGCTTTTTGGCCTAACACAGAGTGCAAAGCCAGAAACAGATGGGTCTATGCCCAGTGTTTGATTAAATAAGAGCCTCCGTTGCAGTTACAGCTTCCGGCCACTACACAGAGAATGGCGCCACACTGCCCAATTTACGTAGGGTGGTATTGCTCTTTACACAGATTAAGGTTCAACGATTATCGGTAGCACTACTGCAGTAGTGAACATTCCTCCCATCCCCTCTTGCATTGGCCCATCTTATAAGCTGAAGCAAAGGCGCACCAATCTTAAGTCATCAGACATGGGAAACATGTGCACCAACAATCAATTTGGAATTTAAGCAGGGTTGACATATCACTCCCTTAAAGTAAAAATCGATGAAGCTGTTGGGATTTTACCAGTCATGGAAATTGTGTCAACTTGACTATATAAAAATAGGGGTCCTCTGTAAGTGCCCCCTTAGTAACAGACTACTGTACAGCCGATCCAGTTCCTGCAGTCACGCTCCCTTTCACCTGTTGCCTAGCTGCGACATCTAATGAATTTGCATTGCCAACAATTAATCTCTCCCATCATTTCGTGATCTGCTGAGTTCAAATGTCTTCTGTTCAAACCTTTATTTGGTCCTCAATTATTATCACCCATCACTAAAAGGATAACAATGGAGGTCTAATGGGTTTATTAAAATGTCCATTGATTTCCATGGACTTTTAAAGGCTTTCTATAAGCCGCTTGCCCACTAGTAAGTGCAGTCAGTGAAAATCGCTCATCCTGAGCCTCTGATGGAATGAACTCTGCATTTCAATTCATTCCTGTGATCAGAGGTTCGGGTCATGAAATCCCTTCTGAGCACGGAGCGATTTTCACTGCCTGCGCTCGCTCGTGGGCAAGAGGCCTACGTGTCCTTTTCAACTGTCCCCTCTATCCTTTCTCTCCATGACACACGCCACCCGTGTGCCCCCGTGTAGCGGCACCCCACACTTCTTACCTCTCCGAGCTCCAGCGGCGTCTCCTGTGATCTGGCGCATGCGTCTCCGCCTCCTAGGGCTCGCACACGTCCCCGCCTCCTATGGCGCGCACGTGTTGGCTCTGTGAGATTTAAAGAGCCAGTGCGCCTCTAATTGGCGCTAGCCGGCCGCTGATCTCTTCCTGTGACCCCTGCCGGATCTTTGTGCCTCATAGCCCTAGAGAAAGCGTTTATTGTGACTCCTGTGATAATCTATTGTGACCTCTGCTTCCGTTCCTGACCTCAATTCTCTGCCTCGTGTCTTGACCTTCAGCTTTGTCCCTGACTCCGATTCTATGCCGCCTGCCCTGACCTTCTGTCTGTCCACGATTCTGATTCTGCCTGCCGATTCTGTACCTTGCCTTGGCCACCACCGCGGGAAAGTCGCACCTGTGGAGCGACCTGGTGGTATCCCGCTGCAGCAAGTCCAACCCGCTTTGCGGCGGACTCAGATGAATACCAGGTAACACTTAGACTCCACTCCAAGGTGTCGGCTTACGTCATCGCTCCCTGTGGTTCAGTGGGTCCACCGACCCTGACAGTACAGTCTTTCTCCCCAGTGGTCACTTCTCACCTCACTAAAATCTTCATCCTCTCTATTTTGGTGTCTATCCCTCTTACTTAAAGCAAACGATTGTTACCCCATTACTAAAGAAACCTTACCTGGACCCATCCATTGCTGCTAACCACTTACCACTGTTTTGTTGTAGGGAACTGGTTTAGCTGAGTGAGAGACTTTTGACTGGGGTCAGGGAGTAAGAGTTCTCCTTACTGAAACTTTGCCAATTAAGGTCGCCTGGCAGGTGTGTAGAGAAGGTTTTCCTTATCCCATCATGGAAAACCTATTTGCATATTTCCCGGAATCCCCTAGTGGAGCATCAATTTCTGTTAGTCTCCACATGGCTGCAAGGTGGCCTTAATTGGCAAGTCTCTGTAAGGAGAACTCTTGCTCCCTGACCCCATTGAAATCAATAAACATTCTAACGGCTCTGTTATACTTCCAAAAAATTGTGATCTGGGCATAACTCCTATACTAATGTCTTATCTCCTTGAAGTACCAGAAGTTTAGAGAAGTTTAAATCCAAATACAGATGCAAAAGGAGAGTTGGAAGGTCCTTATGCACAGTAGAGGGTCGGTCATACCCACAGAGTTTCAGCTCACATTTATGTAACGTGTATGATATTCTTCATGCATGAGATCCCGATGATAAACAAAAACACTTGAGGTCTATGTAGTAGTATTAGTAGTGTGCTTACGTGTAGAGAAATGTCTATGAATGACCCCTAACCACACACTATTGTCCAGCCAGTAGCAGGCTTGGTCACCAGCTAAGATACAAGAAGATATCAAGCCTCTTGTTTTTCCTCGGCACATTCCTTTCCTTTCTACAAACAGATTGCTAGATTAGACTAAACAATTTGCAGGCCGAGCTGTTTGGGTTGCACTGACCTCCTTTGTTTTGTTCCTCTGGGTATGACATTTTTTAAGTTCCTCTGCTCTCCTTCAGATACATTTGCTTCGACTTAGGGGAATCGATGTGAAATGCACCAAATGGCAAGCATTTAGCCTCAATTTTGCCTCGCTCAGTAACGCGTCTGTTGCGTTGCTTACTCTAGTATCTTCTACAAATAAACATATCTGACAGATGCTGCCAGGCTGACAGGGTCTCTTTCATCTAAATCTTGTACGCCGCACATTGCTTGTAATGTAAACGGAAGGTCGTTTGTTCCGATTTTACTTGTGAAACATAAATAGCTGATAGAAAATGGCTTTTACACAACGAACTGCAAGGGAGATGCCAATAACATCAAGAGAGGAAAAAAGTAATCCTTGAAATGTACATAAGCCAAAATTCCATGCAAATTAATTTCATATAATTTTGTAGTAGTCAGACTTTGTTTTCTTTCATATATAGATCTAATCCTCTGCATAAACAGCAAAGTACATGATAAATATCTGTCCATCTGCTGCTGCCACTAGAGGGAGCTTAGGAGTGTAGTGCATACTAGTCTGTCAATATGTATTTATAGAGAGAGAGAGAACACTTGTAGTCAGAATCTGCAACACTTCCTTGGCCTGCAAGATCACCAGATTTAATGCCAACGACAAGCCCAACTTCAACCACTTCATGCTGAATTTTGGATTCCTTACTGTAACAATAAAAGGTAAAATAAAGATATTGTAATACGTAAAGTACCATATGTCCTCATATGGCAAAATACCACTCATGGGGGCACATTAACTTACCCGGCCAGAGGAGTTCACAGAAAGTGATTTGTCGACGATCATGCAAGTGTGGCTTCCCCGCTCAGATCCCCGGGATTTCACCTTCTTCTTCCTGGTGCATGTAAGTGCTTGATAGGCGACACAATTTCAAAGTTGAATCCCGCACTCAGTCCGAAGCAGTCGGATCGTCCGACGGCCCGCCCCCCAATTTCTGTCGCATGTAAGCCTGCACAGCTGCGCCAAAATCCGATCACATATGACACAATCCTCTGTTAAATATCTGTCACAGCCGCACAAAACCCGAAAGTTTTGGGAAGTCCGATGAATGTGTGTCCGCTGACCCTTCATAAATAAGCCCCATGGTGTCTTCAATTTCAGGGGCCATGCCTCAAAGGTTAACCTTACACCTCCAGCATCCTTCTTTAGGCTGCACCGTTCTGATTACACCAATTTCCTGCATCAAAACACCAAAATATATCAAGAAAATAGGGTTTGTGTAAGAAATTCCTGAGCATCCGTCTACTTGTTTATTGAAGCCTTGAGCTACCAGTTGGTTCCCTTGGGCATAGTCCTACCTCCGAGAGAAAAGCTCAGTCAGATAGTGCGGCCATAGTAGGAATGCCACAAATTACTTGCAGGATAGAGGTTCACAGACTCATAAGAAAGCAGTTAATCTCTGGTCTGGAAGGTGAAAGGCTAATTCACAGTAGTAATGAATCCCAGAAGTGACCACTCTGCTGCACTCCCTCGCCATTTATTTCATCTAAGTGGCTCTGCTGGACATATTCAGAGAATTCAAAATGACAGCAAAATTCAGTTTCCATTTTTTGGATATGATGTCAGAGCTCAACAGAGATGGGGAAAGTGAACAGAAGTAATGTCCTCCCACCTGTGGATCATTGGCCATCGTAAAACTACGATTCCACTAACATGCTGGGAGTTGTAGTTTCAAGACTGTTGATACTGTTAATTATAAGTCACCAAAACCTAAGCAAAACTTTGACATTATAAACCTAATGAGATTACTCATTCAAGCCATGTATTAAATTAATAATACTGGGTTCCACAGAGACAACTTATATTTTAGCAGTCATGGTGTAAAGTCAAAGCAATATTGAGCCACACAAATTAAAGTTTAGGGTAATACTAGGATATAAATTCTCTATTGCATATTTTTAGACTTTATATATAAAAAATGTTAAGCACAGAAAATAGCTGGTACCTTCTGTCAATCCAACTCCAAAACCGCTTTACACTGGAAGAGGTTCTCCCATATATGATCCAATCCAAAAAATATAGACGACTAGTGTCATCCAGGTGAAGTTATGGAAGGGGGTTAACCAAGTTGTATTGTTATCCCTGATCAGTAGGGGTCCAGTTCTCATTTAAGTATGCTACCTTCCATTCCATTTAGGGTCTAAAGGATTACCAGAAGTTTCCAATGATACATGCTGGTGATAATTTCCGACTCTCCCATTGTATTGAAAGGGAGAGCAGAGTGCATGTGGATAGGGGATAACACAAGTTGGGACAACCCCTTGTGCAGTGAGCACTCAGCGCTGAGGGAGCAGGGGGAGCTTGAGAAAGTCTAACAACCTGTAAAGCTACATCATGGAGGGTAACCCCTCAGACTCATTAGCATTATTTTAAAAGTTGATTTTAACTTAGAACCACACTGCTCTATTGATTTCTATGGTTTCTATGGTCCAATCTTGCTCCGGTTATAGGGTCCCTTACATTTGCAGCCCAACCTTCAGGACAATACTCCTGGCGGTTGAATAACAATCTCTTGATTGACTCCCTCTGTATCTCAGACATAAAGGCAGCCATACAGTCCTTACCTACACAGCATGGAGTAGATCTTTCAAACGCCACACTTAAATGGGAAGCCCTGAAAAGGGATTATTTGGCTTGTGCTTAAAAAGAGAATGCACATAAGAATTTGGTTTACTCTAAGAACACCTCTATAACATAGATTACCCTCCTCCCATACTTCTGTGCCCCATACTCAGGGAAATTGCAACTATCTTGATCAACATGCCTCTGCCCCTATCCCACCAGAGATTGTGGCCTCCCTTGAACAAGATTTTACAGAGTGTTCTCAAAGATCTTAAATCCGGAAAGAGCCCCAGACCTGATGGTCTTACTCTTCCCCTTTTTCAAATTGTTTGGGGAAGAACTGACTCCAATGCTCCTAAAGACGAGGGGGATTGCTTTCTAGCCATGGGCCCTACAGGCTATCATTACTGTTTTACCTAAACCTCATAAGGATTTAATGACACGTAGGGATTATAGACCGATATCATTGCTGAACATTCACATTACGCTATTTGCCAAAATAGAACTCCAGAATCAGGTGGGACCTGTACCTGGGCGGGAGGCGCAAGACAATACTACTAAAAATATTTTCATAATGACAAACGCCCGGTCTCCAGGTGCCCCATTACGCATTCTCCCAGTTGGCGCAGAGAAGACCTTAACAGGGCTCAGTGGATATTCCTGCAGGCAGTTCTCCGCAAAATAGGCCTGGTCCCAAAGATGTTGCAGGGCTAAATCGCCCTGTATCATAATCCCACGATGGAATCACTGGCGAATGCCGTAAGTGCCAATCTGAAGTTAACGGATTAAAGGTGGGAAATCAGGCTTGTAAGATTTCTGTTTTCGTGGACGATCTTCTCCTCTAAGTGACGGGAGTCAAGTGGGACTCAAACCTATCACCTCTCTTGACCATTCTGCTTAGATCCTGGCACAAATTATGCTACTGCTACTGCTCTGATTACCGCCCTGGATCCACTAACTCCGCTTATGGGCTATTCTGATTTACCTGACTTAAGAACTATTCCCAACAACCCGCATGCCCCTCTCTCTAGGATACGCTACGTGGTTGACGAGAATGGGGTCCGCCCAATGACTGACATGGCTGAGGAGCTGGGCTTAGCCCCCTTGAGATGGTTTCAGTTTTTTTAGGTTTGTAGCTTTGTTAGCGCTCTAGGCCCCCCTGCACAATCTATTGCACTTACTTCATTTGAGGAAATAAGTTGTCTACCTCCCCTCCTACTCATACGATCTCTTTGGTCTACGCTATGCTGATATGGGAGAGAATAGGGGACCCCCTGCCTCCATTTGCTAGTGCCTAAGTCCTTCTCACATGAGCAGTGCCAGAAGGTGCTCTTCCTAACTTACAAGGCTACAGATTCTTGTCGTCTTCAAGAATTGAACTACAAAATCACATGTTAGTGGTATAGAACTCCTACTAAATTGCACAGAATGTATTCTGGGATCTCTTCTTTGTGTTGGTGGTGCAGGGACACGGAAGGCAACATGCTGCACATGTGGTGGTAATGCCTCCAGATATATAATGTCTAGAAGGAGATTTTAAAGTTCTACAACAACATATGCCCATCAGGAATTAAACCCTCACCCAAATTGGCATTACTGTTGATGTTCCCTGGAACTATCTCTGAATTTTAAAAGAGTTTACTTCGTCACTTCCATACAGCAATGAGGCAATGAGTTCCCCCTGTTCCCCCTACTAAAACGCAATGGGTAGATGCACTCGACATAATATTGTGCTTGGAGGAGCTGATAGCCAGTGGCAAGGGCAGGTATGACTTTTTCCACAACACCTCAAGCCCATGGCTCATTTTCAGAACCCTCCCTGACATAGACGCCTGGTTGATCGTTGGCGACCCTACATTTTAAGAGTAGCATCTGGGCCTAAGGTGTGTTTCAGTTACCCCTGCCCTTTACCCCTAATACCCCCCTCCTCTTCCCTATCTCCTATGTTGTCTTGTGTCCACATGTTGTTCCTAATATGTTAGTTGTATAAGTGTTGAAGGTCGTCTACGGATCATTTCAGTTATCTGACTTATTCATTAGAATTCATTTGCTACCATAATGCACTTAATGTTATCAATCAGACATCTGACTACATAATCTTTTAGAGTTTTTGTGTCTGTTACGGTTGTCAAACCTGGCCTAGTTTGCTAAAGTGCATTTCCCGAAAAAGTTATTGAACCATAAAAGTTGATTTTAGAAGGGAGGAGACCATGGATAGCAAATATAAGCAGATTAGCACAGTCACAGTGCCCGGATCTATGAGTAAGTGTCCCTGGTTTATGATGGTAGATTTCCTTTAAGGTCTTGTACATGGGTAGGGAATGCTGTGGAGGGATTCTGGGATGGAATCCAGGTCTACTCATATTTCCCATACTACGGTGGGGTTCTCAAGGTGAAGGTGTCCTACACAAATCCCTAATTATTAAGCCGGCTGTAACAGAACGAAGTTATCACCTTCTCACCAGATAAAATCTGTCTATTCAGTTGTAGAAGAGAACTGCAAACACTTGTATCTATTATTTATCAGCTTCTGACAAATTAGTTTGCTCTGATGTGGGAGAAAAATGGTGGTCACACAATGCTAATGGTCCACACATATGCTGCAATTATAAGTTATTATTCAAGGGTACTTTAACCCTAGTGTTCCTACCATATACTGCAGTAATACTGTACAGTAGTATATGGCAGTTTTGCTACACATCTATAATTATGTGCCACATAATATTATTGTAATTAGCTTTTTACAAAACTTGGTTTATAAATAACCATTATGGTTGCTGGTTTCTCTATAAAGATAGAGAGAAGGGATACTTGAGAAGGGAAGTGGATTAATGTGAATATTTACCTAGCAGCCCTGATCGGCTGATCACCCGAATAGCTACAGAGGTAAAAAAAAGGAAAGATTTCCAGAGCCATAATCCATTAAAATGTTCTTTTTATTTGAGCTGAGTTCTACTATTTCCCCCATTTGCTACACTGTTTTGCTTCTGTTGTGCCCTAACATGTTTTTTTTTTAAGTATTTGGCACTGATTGTGGACATTAACTCTTTAAATGCAGAAGAAAAAGCCATCATCAGGACTGCCAATCCACCCAAACATGATGGCAGCATTTAATGGACATCTACCACCAGGAAGAAGGATTGTAAGCCAAGCACACTGACATACTGGTGTGTGCTCCCTCTGGCAGGATCTGCTCTTGTTTTATGCCATGGTTTTTAAAAAAATATGGTTTTAAAATTATGCAAATTAGCCCAAGAGAGGCTCTGGGCTGCATAGGTGTTAAAGGAGACTGGAGCCCCTCAGGTACATTTGCATAATCTGTAAAACCTTTTTTTTCTTAAAATCAAGGATATAAGCAGCTTAAATAAGAGCTGATCCTACCAGAGGGGGCACACACCAGTATGTTGGTGTGCTTGGTTTACAATTCTTCATCCTGATGGTAGATTTAATAGTTAACATCAGTAATGCCATGCCTGATTGCTGGTGTTACTTATGGGCTTTTGGATCCGGGGTTGGGGTCCTAATTTTGTTGGGTCTGCTCATTACTATTTTCTGTGTGGGTTTATTCAAACATCTGTTTTATTTTCATGAAACTGACACATTCTTCTGAATAAACCTTAAAGGAAGCGCATTACCATTACACATTTTGAAAACCCCTTTCTGTACATCACAGAAAAACAATCTGTGAATGTAAAGGGAGGACGTGAGCCTGGGAAGAAGGAGGTCCTGTCTGAATAATTTCTAATTTACATCTAATATATAAAGTATATATAAACTGTTATGCTTATGAGCTGGAAGGACTCTACTACAGCTCCTCTGTGCTCTGGCTGGAGCACTTCCCACCTCCCACTGTGTTATGTTGCGGTTAGAATACAGCAGGGAGATGGAAGTGCCATAGAGCATGAGGAGGGGGAGACAGTGTAACAGCATGTGAAGCTACAGCATTGAGGGCCTCTGGTAACAACACCCCAGATAATTGGCCATTATTAATATTGATTTTAAAAGGCAGGAGGCCATGGATAACGGATATAAGAAGATTACTGCAGTCACGGTGCCTGGATCTATGAGTAAGTGTCCCTGGTTTATCATGCTTGGTTGTGATGGTAGATTTACTACAGGCCTTTTTCCCATAGCATCGTAAACTTGCCTAAATGCCTGGCCTGAACGCTTAGAGACGGGAACTGAACTGACATGCTAAGTTCAGTTCTGGTCTCTAAGCATTGGAGCCAGACATTCATGCAAGCTTACAATCCGAGTGGGCTGGGAGTAAATCACACTCGCTTGTGGGCCCTAGGCCTTAAACATAGCTGCCTCTTTGGGCCCTTTTGCAGTGAACTCAGAAAAAAAATCAGAAACTAAAACAGTCTCCTGTTCCCTAACTTATCATACCATACATGATTATATATACAGCCCCCCTCGCCCCCTATTGATTCATTAGATAAAGCCTCCCTCAACCCTATAGTATCATTATGTACATCCTTATGTGGGCCCCCCAGCAGCTCTGGGCCCTAACACTTGCCCAGGTATGCCTAGTTGACTGCTATGGTCCTGGGAGGCCTGTCAGTAACTGACAGACAGGCTCTTGCCTTGGACTTAACCCTTCTTAGATCTGTGAGCTAAGAATTCTCCACTTAAAAGCATCAGGAAGCAACAAGAGATGATGGAAGAAAGAGGTGCTGCAGCATAAATAAGGAGGTGGAATGATACTGGTTAGTGAGACACCGCATCTAGATGATCTCAGTCACCAAATGCATCTACTGGATATAAATTGGGTAGCATGTTACTTGACGAACCTATATAATTATACAAAACTGGTATCCAAAAAAGATCCAGCATAGTGTCATTCTCCAAAACATTTAGGCTTTATTGGTTGTGCAGCTCACACAATGGATAAAAACATACAAAAGCGCAACGCATTTTGGCGTAGATCCAGATTAAGGCTTACACCGAAATGTGTTGATCTCTTGTATTGTTTTATCCATTGTGTGATCTGCTCTACCAATAAAGCCTAATTAACGTTTTGGATCAGAACGCTGGATATTTTTTGGATACAAGTTTTGACGTGCCTCGTAGGTCCGGGCACCATTCACTCCAATGGCGGCAAGGTAAAAGAGAGCTGGTTACTCATGTTTTGTATATCATTATGCAAACACATGGAACAATTGGGAGTCTATATGCTGAATATCTGTATAAAGTAGAGGTATACTCCGACAGGCACCACTTATACAGCGGCTGGGGCTCAACTAGCACTCAGGGGCACACTGGTGGATTCACTTACTCACCTCAGGGCCAATCCAAGTCCATCAGTAAGACCAGCAATATGCCTGAACACAGGTATGTGCTCTTTAAACCTGCTGACAGTTTCCCTTTAAGTACAGTGTAAGAAGAAGTCCTTATGGCATATAGTATGCAATCCCCCCAGCTGAAGACCCCCGCTCCCTGTGGTGCATGAGTTTTCCAGTCCAACATTTTTTTCGGGAACATTAGACTAAATTTGTAGCTATTGTTCTAGCCTTGAAGCTTCATTTTTACACATAATATAAAGATTCTTACCATATGCTTGGAATTATTATTCATTTTATTTGGCACAGGTTTCTAACACTCTCCTTTCTAAACAACATCCTGTGCGGAAATCTGTGTTGGGCAACATATATATCTTGTCTTGTTACCAAAAAGGGAAAAATATATCCTAAAGAAATACTGAAAGAAAATCTAATTACAAATGTGAATTATTTGAATGTGTCAGCTGAAGAGTAATTACATCCAGGGACCACTAGGGGCATTGGTGAGCTTTATTAATAAATGTACAAACATTGAACCAAGTAGGTGTATTAGGCTGAAACTGACCAATCATAATTAACATGATTAATATAAATAACAGGTTACTTTTCAAATCATAGGGCATGAATATAGACAAAATTAAAAATGACAGAAGCAACTAAAATAAACAGCAGGAGCGAAAATGCTAAGTAAACCTGCCTGAAAAAAAACACTTTAAAATATCAACTTTATCTGGATATGGATGTCTCCTCGATCTAACTCTCAATAGTGCCGGGATAATGTTGGCAATTGTACCAGAGAAATGTGTGTAAGGTGCAACCACGAGTCTGTGCCCACCCTTGTGTATTTCTATGCCTCTGATGACCCAATACCACCTAGGGTATTGTAGAAACGTGTCAGACGGAGGGTGTACAGGAGGACTAAGATGGCTGACACCAATGTTTATCAATATCAGTCCTAACATTGCCTATTCGGCATAGTGCTATGATCTGTAATAGGAGGATAGTACAGCACAGCTGTTAAGACATTGCGGCACTTTATATGAGTAGTGCAGGGGGGATATTAAAGAGAGTTAAATCAAGGAGACATCCATATCCAGATCTAAATTATCCCATACACTTACTGATAAGCCTGTGGCCCTTTTTAAGGTTATAATAAAATTGACATTTTAAAGTGTTCCTTTTTCAGGCAGGTTTACTTATAATTTCACTTGAACACAAACTTTCTATCAAATTTATTCCTTTCCAGGAGTGAGAATGCTACTCGCAAGAGCTAACATTCAATGAGAAGGATGAGGTTACTGTGCTTGAAAAATGGTCCAGTCATTGGTTCACATTTACCGTATTTTCGGACTATAAGGCGCACAAAAAAATCCTTTGATTTTCTCAGAAATCAAAGGTGCACCTTATATATGAACCGTACTTACAGACCACAGCTGCCTTGAACTGTGCACAGGTCTGCCACCTGCTGGTCATTCATCATTATAATCAGGTGCGCCTTATATATGAACCTAGACGTTTTAGCAGGCAATTATTGAGGGTGCGCCTTATAATCCGAAAAATACGGTACTAAGAACAGTACAGTTTGTACTATGTGCAGTTTGCCTGTGTATAATGTAGAGTGCGCCAGATTCAGGATTTCTGGTGCCCTTGCACTGCCCCGACAGAGTGCACCACTTTTCTTTGCATGTTAAATCTGGCGCACGGTCCGGCTGAGCACCGGAACGCCCCGTTCAGTGCAGAAATTGCATTTGCCTCTGGTATAGTGCAGCCTTGACACTAAAGGGTCGTGTGTGACACAAATGTGGAGCAAGCACTTCTTAAATTCTTTGTATATTTGCATATAACTTTTTTTTAAATGTAAATGGGAGAGCTTTCATGTAAAAGAGGGATTTCTAGAAAGGACATTTACTAGAAAGCACCTACCTGAGGGGTGTAGTAGTATAATGGGGGTAAATGCTGGTGACAGGTCACTTTAAAGTCACTTTAGTACAGTATACTGTTAAAATTACAACCATATTCCTTAGAAATGTAATGTCTTTTGTATAGTCAGCGTCTTGCAAAGTGCACAAACGATGGTAATGCGCAGAGCTAATAGCCATGACCTCTAACACTACCGGGGTCAGAAGATTTGCAGAACATACATGTACAACTTACAATAAATTGTTTACAAGCGCATATCCCTTTATTCCTCTAATCTCTTGTCTTTGGCCATAATGAGAGGGGATCGGATCTGAGCTTACACCAATGTGTAAACCATTTGCAGGACCATCAGCAATCTGAGCCTAAGGTTCTCATTTCAGGAAGTTCCCAATTTTCAGGCTAGATCAAATTGAATTAGTCTTGGACTCAAGCCGAGAATGCATTTGTAGAAGTGTGAGTATAATTTAGCACCACGTGACCCTTCTATCATTTGTAGCAAAAACAGACCTCAATTTAGAATGGTAGTAGAGACGAGATCATGCATATTCAACCCCATCTCTAGTGTGTAATTGGATTGGGTGAAAGATGATTATTCTCTAGCATAAGGCCAACGGGGCGATAATGGCTTGTGTCAGAGGATGAGTTATTTATCAATGGGATCATAAGAGGATTGTGAGAAGGACCCTGAATGGTTATCTATCTGCTGAAATTAAGCAGCTCTTAAGCTCGCCTTTTACATACAGTCAGGTAAAGCAAAGTTATCCCAAAACCATCCGCTTTAAGAGATACCACAGGCCGTGACACTCCCATTAATATCCACCATAAGTTCTATTGATGAGAAGTGGCTGCTAAACATGTCTGACACCACTTATCTTGGAGAAAAACATCAGAAATTGAAATAAAAAGCTATAAAAAAAGATTCTCCCTATAAAAAACTCTTTATACCAGCAGAAAATCTAAATCCTCCTGTTATTATAATAAGCAAACCAATCTAGGATTAAAAATACATACCCGTTTCTCCCAAAACAGCACCACACCTTTCTACAGGTAGTGAGAGGTATTACAATTCGGACCCATTCACTTCTAAAGTGGTCTTTCAATAGTAGTAATGACCCATAGGCAGGTGTGGCACTGCCGTAAGAATGCAAATGTGTTATTCTAAGGTGCAATTCTTATGGGTATACTCTGTGTGTAAAATATGGACCACATATCGGTCATATTGACTGGCCTGAACACTACTCCAGGACCTGGACTTCCAGAATTATAGTCCAATATAATGATAGATGTCACTGCCTTTACTAGGGACTATATCCAGAATACATGAGCTGTAGTAGTCCTAGTATCATTTATGACTTTAGTTGGCCTAGATCCGTGTTCAGTCCGTATTTTACAGATGTAGCCTATTATTGGGCCACAGACTACTGCCAATGACAGTAGTAAAGACTGCCCGAGCCGCAAACTTTTACAGATTTGGCAGGCGGCTCACACAGGGGACCGTGGAAAACACGGCCCTTTGAAATGATTTTCTTTGTGTGCTATCCATTTCATCAACATATAGAATATGGACATAAATTGCAGGGAGCCTGAATGCACTAAATTACAGGGAGCCTGAATAAAACTGGATTTTGTCAAAAGAAGCTGGATCAAGAGTTTCTCTTTGAATGGAGTCTGAATCCACCCATGTGAATGAGGCCTAATCCGTGTACAATAATAAAGATGAACACCACAGACGGTGTTATCATTTTTCCCTAGTCTCACACCAGTTTCTGCCTTGGGTATCTCCATATCACATCCCTAAACTCATTCATTAGCAGTATGGAGCCCCCCTCGACCTCTGTACAGCCGAGGATACAGGAGCGTAAACAAAAAGCCCCTGTATATTCCCAAGGTTCCTGTTGTCATGTATACGTTCCAGCTGTTTGTCCTCCTGACTAATTTTTATAATAGGTTACCTGCCAAAGGTCAGCGGGTGATTATAAGATTTAAGCTGCGCTCAATGCACATCAAAGCCCCAGCGTTAATATCAGGCTACTCCTCCTCATTATGTCTCTTGTTATTGACCTGAGCGGCTTCAGGTTTCATACATAAGAGGACTTGCTTAAATCAATCCCCCTCCATGACTAAATGTTCGCCTCCATCTGATATCTCAGAACTTTTTTCCTTTAAGAATAACTTTTGCTGGATCCTTCAGTCAGCGCAGCATTTTCTCAAGGTCGCGGTGGAATATGGAAGTTCCATTAGTGACAAACAACATTTCCTGCCTCTTAATTGCTTTTAATTTGCATATCATTACATGTGTGGTCCAAACACTGGAGGCAGGAGGTTTTATCTACATTATGCAAATGTGTCTGTCTGGCTAATTAGAGCAATATTTGTGAATTCACTCGCAGTCTAATCCTCTCTTTGTGAGCAGAGGGGTTACATCACAAGATGCTGTAAATACATTTCTGGTTTAATCTGTTTCCTGGCAATGGACTGCACCATGGATGGAGCTGAGGGTTTTGGCAACAAAGAGGCTGAACTGGAAAAGCTGTATCTCCAAAGGCAATCATCATGTACACAAATAGACAAAAAAATAAGGTATAATAGTTGAAAAAATACATTTAATTGAACGTTAAAGGGAACCTACCACCACGTATCTACCTATAAATGTAGATTGGGTGGTGGGTGGATCTATAGGACGTCAGGATAGCCCTTTTAAGGGCTAATCCTCCCATCCCCACAATTTTTAAATAACTTTTATTCCCCTAATATGTAAATTTTCTAAAGAGGCTACTGGGGCATGGAGTAACCGGAGCTGAGGCTACACTGCGTGGCTACCCCACGCCCCAGTAGCCTCTTCGATCCTCCTACCCGAAATCTTCCGAAGAGCTACGCACCCTCGTCCGAGAAACCTGCCATCTGCGCAGAACAGCAGTCCCGTGTCTGCGCGCTCACTGCTCCGAAGCCGAAAATTTACATATTAGGGGAATAAAATTTGTTAAAAAATTGCTGGGCTATCCTCACGTCCTATACATCCACCTACCTACGGTAGGTTCCCTTTAAACATTTGAGGTACCTACTGATCTATGCAGACAGCTAAACCTCAAGTCAACATCTGCAAAGAGTTTGTATGTTCTCTCTGTGTTTGCAAGGGTTTCCTCTGGGTCCTCTAGTTTCCTCCCACACTCCAAAAACATACTGGAAGGTTGATTAGATTGTGAGCCCCAATGAATACAGGGACTGATTTGGTAAGCTCTGTGCAGTGTTGCGTAATCTGTGTGTGCTATATAAATAAAGGAATTATTATTATTCAACTTCTTAGATGTCCTAACCCATCTGCTGACTTTCTGAATGAACGTGGGTCACACATCTAATGGTCCCACTGAGGTTTGTGAATTACAGCAGCAGTAATCTAATGTGTAAAGGACAGCTACAGACTTCCATACAAATCTGTGTTAGGTAGTAGTCCGGAGGGATCTGTGTAACCATAACTTTGTGTAGCTGTAGATTGTAGCTGTACTTAAAGAACTCTGGTCCACTGGTGTGTGAGCTCTTTACAACACAGTCCCTCTCTTCTGCTATGAGTCACTACTGTAGCAAACATCTCTTTTAATAGTACAGCAGTAACTCACGGAAAGAGGAGCTATGCTTCGTGATGATATCTCACACACCAGTGCACCATGTGCCCCAAGTCCAGCTTAAATCCTGGAATATACATTTATTTTTCACAGTCCTGCTGCTGCTACTAACAACACACACAAGACTCTTACATGACACTGTCTTCAGCTTTACATTATCAAAACTAAAGGGTTCCCTTTAACATCTAATTCTGTTTACAGCAATGGCTTAGGAGGGAGCAATAGACTCTCTGCCATTTCTGTTTTCGCAGCAAAATAAACAATTGCAACTTTACAGCCACTTTGAATAGAGGGGTACTTATCAAGTGTGGGGAAAAGGGGTTAAAATATTGATTTAAAGGTTACACCACTTTCTTAGATACCTGGAGCATAACCCAAGGAGCCTGTGCTATAGACATTTGTTTCTATAGTTTACCTTCCTAAACCTGGAAACTCTGACTTCATTTTAAATCATCACATCTGTTTAAAATAATCATGAAATGCATCCGACCTGCGCTAAAATATTTATAATGGGTGGAAAAAAAATTTACACAGGAAATAAAAAAATCAATATAATGATGTGTAAAGTATACAGAATGTGATACCCGAAATGCTGCTCCATACTTTTACCCTTTTGCTACACTGTATATGAAGACTTCCCTAAGAGATTTCAGTATATAAGATGACTTCACTGGGTTTACTATAATAATATAATGGGATCTTGAGAGGTTATAAAAGTTCACCGACTTCTGTTTCCACTTAACAATAAAATGTAAATAACAAATAATGTGATATTATTTTTTTATAAGGCCTGGGGGTCTTATTTCAGACGCAGCTTCTCTAGACCAAGGGTATGATTGTACAATTCATGGGACGGTCCTTATCCTTAAATCTTATTTGCACTTTGGCAATACTTCTACGACTTTCTGTAAACATAAGGACTGACACACGTGTGAGAACAAGGAGGTCCGGTTCTGACACCAAATTTATTAGGTAACTTCTGCTGCTCTTCTACCGATCATTATATGGTATAGAAAGAAAAAATTAACTCTCATGGATAGATATATTAATATAATTTGGAATCAGATTTCTTTGTAAAAAGGAGACGTAATCCTTGATCTAAGCCAAAATGGTGCCGATCTTTTACTGCCACCAGCGATTGAAGGGTTAACATTTGCGATCGGTGACAGAACCATTTGCGAGTGTTACCGGTGGGTGTTTGCAGCAATGTGCAGTAAACACTCACCTTGTATGGACAGGGCTCAGCCCGTGAGCCCTCTCCACACACCTGTAGCCGATGTGTGACATACTAATTTGTCACACGTTGGTAAGGGGCTATATGGGCTCGTTCACTCACCAGTAACACCCATGATTGGCACTGGTACCCATCATAGGTGATATATTTTGACATTAGACATTGACAGCTATGCCCGCAGCATGTAAAGAATAACACCTACGATCACTGATAGCATTGATCGTGAGCGTCCCTGGGGGGGGGGGGATGTATTATATAAGTATTCAGACCTTTGCTGTGACACATTTAACTCACATGCTTTCTGATCCTCCTTGGGATGGTTCTACCCTTTCATTGGATTCCAGCTGTGTTTAATGAAATCAAATCAAAGATTATATCAAATGTTACAGTGTAGGCCTTTACAGGTGCTGGCTCATACCACAACATTATTCCATTTGGGGCAGGAGAGCTCAATGCTTGCCCCTGATAAGCTCAGCTAGGAAAGAAGATTAGCCTGAATGTCTTCTCCCTTCTTGGTTACTAGTATAAAATATAGTAAATCCTTCCTTCCTGTGTAGTTCAGAAGCACTTTGAGATGTCTGATGCATGGATGTCCTCTATAGTACATACAGCCTTGGGTTAGATCTGCAAATGCTTCCCCATACTGTATATACTAGTAGTTTATGGTTAATATCAGTCTACTTAGAACCTTCTTTCTGCTCCTCCTTTATCCATCCTCTTTGCATTTAAATCATTAAAGCGCCTGCAATAGCCAATTTGACATTTCTCAATGAATGTCATTTTTCTCCAGTGCTAAAAGCTTTCTAATGGCTGCATATAGCTGCGTGTAGCCACTAGAGCTGCATGCAGGGTATGGCTGTTGGGACTGAACTTCAGTAAAAGGGTCTTTTGTACAATTCAGTGGCAGACAATAACACTGCGGACAAAGGATTGAGTTACTGCCGCCGATCAGCACAGAGACTGAATAGAGGCCCAGCACGCAGTGACACGTGTCGCCATAATGAGATGCAATCTTTGGCTTATTGTTAGAGAATTATCCGTAAAATACGGCGAGTAACCCCTAGATATCCAAATAATCAGTTATGGGTCCGGTAGATAAGGGCTGATATATACTTAGCTAAATCAAACATATGGAATAGCTACAACTTAAGATTGACAGTATTGTGTATGTGCAGTCAATATGAAAATATACCTATGGAGTCATTCTTTATAACATCTCGGAAAAATGATTTAGTCTAAGGGTGTCTGGGGGGAAAACCTCTGCCGTTGCTAGAATATTTTTACACAGAGAATGTAACTTCATTTATATCCAGGTTAAAGGAAGGACCAACTAGGACTCTAGACCAACTAGACTGTTTTATTCGGTATGGGCTGCATGGGATTTGTCTGGTAATAAAATAGGTCCTGTGCTAAGAATGGGCGGACGCTTGATGGTTCGGCCAAATGGGGCCGTACCCAAAAGTTCTATTCAGGTACCGAACCTGAATTGGAGCCCTCACTGCCACTGGTAATACTCACAATCGGTGCTTTCACTGATCTCAGGTGTTGCCCTTTAAGTGCCACCAGTTCCATTTACATAGATGACGTCAACGAGAACGACAATCCTCGAGTAAATTGCGACATTTAAACAGTTATCACTTGTGATCTGTGCTTAATGGCTTGGGGAGAGCGGTGAGGCGAACCCGAACTTCTGGCTGTAGTATATTGCCGCATTGAGGGCCAAACAGGCAATTTGCCAAATTGACACCTCTAACAACTAGCCATGGCTATGATTTGCCCTAAAACAAAAAGATTGAGCAGTTGAGTGTGAACTGGTACCTATTTTATCTTCCCTTGTTTTGGATTGTACTCTAAAACCCATAATATATTGATCTACTGCTCCAAATCAGATAATTACAAATGTATGCAAGCATAGAAAGAACCACACAGACACCCACCGTCTCTAAGATTCTCTAAATTATTATTGAACTTCGGTACTTTTTATCTATCGTACTACGCTTAATTGTGAATGGCTTAATTTGGTCATATTACCACAGTTACGCAGTAGCCGGATAGCATAATGAATAAATATCATGTCACATGAGACGTATACATATCTACTTTTCATGGAGGTAGTCAAAGAAAGTACAAAATGAGCTGCTTCAAGGTCCTGGAAGATGTGTCCCAGGTCTTACAAAGGAAATCTTCATTAGAAAATAAAGTCATATACATGACAGTATTAACCATTAAAGAAAAATTGGGATGTCCTATACACATAGGATGGTTGTCAGCCCACACAAAAATGGATGGATTTGCCTAATGTGCATAGAAGTGTGTAAATGATGGTATGCAGTTTATGTATGTATTATTAAAGGTCCACATTTTCACATTAAACAATGAACCAGTCCTCCCCCCTCCAACCAATACATCAGCTAGTAAGAGCCAGGGATGTTCTTGGGAAGAACAAATCACTATAATGGGTCTCACTAGTTGCTTTTTAATGTTCCTCTTTGTGAGCTGGATAATAGCAGTGTCTATATAAAATGTATTTATTGAATAAACTACTGCGGGCCTCACCGGTGGCAGTCAGCACACAATGCAGAATACTGGAGCGTTTGGGGTAACAAAAGACGACTCCGCAGAACTATTACAGTGGATTACAGCTTTTCAACCAACAAAACAAAAAGTTTATTCACCAGTTTAAAGATATATGTTATAGCTTGAAAAAAAATAACATCTTAATCTCCCCAATTATATTTTACTCGTCAGTTTTACGGATTATCTCTTTAAAATAAAGTGGATTAACCAAAAGAAAATATCTCAGCAGATTCCGAGCTTCCAAAGTCAAATGTGAAATTGTATTGTTCTTTCTGTTAATAATGTAAACAGTATTATGTCTGGAAGCCGGGGCGGGCACAAGTGGGGCGAGCTGTGCTGCTTGCTTTTGTGTTATATAGTGCTGACACTGCCTCTCAGCACTTTACAATATGAGCCAGCGGGCGGCGCGACACTAAAACCTGGATTATATCTGCAAACATAACTGCGGAGATGACATGGGCGCCAGGGGCAGCAGGTGGATTAACATGCAAATGCGCATGTTGTCTGCATCTGTATAGAGCAGGATAAGCGAGCTATGGCTTTGTATAAAGTGCATCTCCATTATACATTATACTGTATATCCATTCCCAGCTTCCATTTATAGACTGCCTCTCTATTCCACAATGCAGTGAAAGCTAAATCAATAAGCAATAAGATACCAGAAACCTTAATTGATAGAACCCTTTAGTTATATACGAAAGATACTTTAAGAGAACCTGTCTCCAGGTCTTACCCCATTAAACTACTAGCCCCCCCAGTAGTGTATGAAATGTATTTTCCTCTTTTATGTGAACTCTCACCTGTTTACCTATAAATTGATGTGGGGGCATCAATTCAGAAGCTCTTATCTTTAGTTAACATCTGGATAATGACTTTGTGAGCCTAAGACATATTTGGAAATGCAAACTGCAGATAAAGATTCAGTTCCTGCCTATTTCTTTAACTGCCTGTTCTGTCCAGTTCTGTAGCCGATAGAACCATAAAATGTGACCTGAATGATGAGTTTGTATTTTCGTGTTTTCGTGGGTTTCCTCTGGGTCCTCCGGTTTCCTTCCACACTCCAAAATATACTGGTAGGTTGATTAGATTGTGAACCCCTTTGAGGACAGGGGTTAAATTGACCAACTCTGTGCAGTGCTGCGTAATCTGTGTGCGCTATATACAGTACATACTCGAGTATAAGCCGACCCGAGTATAAGCCGAGGTATCTACTTTTAACACAAAAAACTGGAAAAACCTATTGACTCGAGTATAAGCTGAGGGTGGGAAATGCATTAGTCACATCGTCCCAGTATATAGCCAGCCAGCCCTCCTGTGGTGTATAGCCTGCCAGCCCCCCTGTGGTATATAGCCTGCCAGCCCCTGTAGTAAAAAAAAAAAAAATTAAAACTATAATCACCTTTCCGAAGACCCCCGTAGGTCCTCTTCTGCTTCCCATTCTCCAGTGCCTCCTCGGGTCCTTTGGTCCTCTTCGGGTTCTTCCGATCCTCTTTAGGACGTTCCGCCCCTCTTCGGGTCTTCGTGCACGGCCGGCACACAGAATGACATCAGCCATTTGCCGAGTCATTGTTTGTGAGCCTCCGGCATCGCGAGGGAACCCGAAGAGGAGGCGGAGGACCCAAGGCGGCACAGGAGGACGGAAAGCAGAAGAGGACCTACGGGGGATGTTGGAAAAGTGAGTGCAGTGTTAATTTTTTTTTATAGACTCGAGTATAAGCCGAGTTGGCTGCTTATACTCGAATATATACGATAAATAAAAAAAGAAGAAAAGAATGAGATTCTTATCTTTAATATGACACCAGTAGTCTGTTTCTAGCTATAAAACATTCCCCCTACAACCACTAGACGTGACCCATCTCATGTAAAAGTGAGGTGAGAGGGGTCATGTGTGCCTGACTTTGGGGGAGATTTTACTTAAAAGAGGGAATTCTAGAAAAAGAATTCATAACCTACCTGAGGTGGCTAGTAGTCTAAAACCTTGTGACAGGTTCCCTTTAAAGGAAGTCTATAACCTCCCAACAAGTTATAGAGCAATGTATAGGGCACCTTATAACATTTCAAGACCTGCCTCTTCTGTTCCCAGTGAACTGTCATTTTATAGAAAATTACCATATCTGCTGGCGTACAGTTTTTTTACCCTTCTTTATGGAAAGGACGTCAATCATTGTGGTGTTGGGGTGGGAGCATACGAAGAAGAAACCATATGCACCACTAGGAATGACCTTGACCTTGCTGCACCTATAAGCTTACGTGCAGAAATATTAGAATATGAATTTCTCTAAAATGACAGATTACTGAGAAACATTAAAGGTATGTCTGCCCTGGTGAGTTAGCTGGGTCCTAAATTCAACTTCTGCTGACTAACTCAAGTACGAGCCCTTTTAAGGGCTAATCCTCACGTCCCCGCAATCTTTTAATAACTTTTATTTCCCTAATATGCTAATTTTCTAAAGAGGCTACTGGGGGGTTGAGTAGCCGGAGCTGAGGCGGCGCGGCTACTCCACACCCCAGTAGTCTCTTTGATAATCCTACCAGATATCTTCTGCGCACAGCTACGAGGAGCTGTACGCCCTTGTCTGCGAAGCCGGAGATCTGCGCATGCGCAATAGCTCCGGCACAGTGACCGTGCAGCCACAGGCCTGCCTTCTGCACATGCGCAGAACGTCGGCTCTGTGGGTGAGGGGCACAGCTTTTCGTAGCTGCACGCCCTCATCCGCAAAGCCAGCTTTCTGCTCATGTGCAAAAGCTCCAGCTCCGGAGCAGTTGTGCACCCTCACCTGCGTAGCCAACGTTCTGCGCATACGCAGAAGGTAGGCCCGCAGCTGCACGGTCACTGCTCCGGTGCTATTCCAGAACTGGATTCACGGACAAGGGCGCACAGATCCTTGTAGCTGTGCACCAAAGATATCTAGCAGGAGGATCAAAGAGGCTACTGGGGCGTGGCATAGCCAGTAGCCTCTTTAGAAAATTAGCATATAAGGGAAATAAATGTTATTAAAAGATACAGGGGACGTGAAGATTAGCCCTTAAAAGGGCTATCCTCATGTCCAATAAAGGCACCTGCCACCCAATCTAGAACGCTGAGCCTTTGAATACATTAACCTGTCCTTTCACTCTTTAACCTGTCCTTTTTTTATTATCTTTACTTGCGTATTGGATTTACAATGAGAGATTCGGGATTCACCAGTTTGGGCTAGAGTGGAATTTGAGTGGAGTGAGTTTTGCCATTGACTAATAGATAACAATAAGCATAAAACGACATCTATGGACCAAAAAAAATTAATAACCAATCAGATGAATCATCAAAATTGCAAAGCAAGCTAACTATGGTCATGCATGTTACATAACTGGCAATATAATGGGGCACATTTATTAAGGGTCTGCATACCGCATTTCCGTCGGGTTTCCTGACTATTTCCTATTCGCGCCGCATTTAACAGGGGTTTTTGTCGCACGCGATCGGATTTTGGCACAATTGCGACAACTTTCATGCAACATAAATCGGGGAGGGGGGGGGGCGTGGCCGTCGGACAACGCGACTCATTCTGACTAGGTGCAGAATTTAAAATTCTAATTGTGTTGCAAGACAGGCACTCACATGCACCGGGAAGAAGAAGGTGAACTCCGGCGGACCTCAGCGGGGAAGCGACACATGCAGGATAATGGGCGCGCAATCTTAGTGAATCACGCCAGCTCCGAATCCTCGTCGGGCAACGCACCTCGGGGATCGCGACAGGACCGGGTAAGTAAATGTGCCCCAATGTCTTTTAGGTAAGTTTTTTTTTAATTTGACCTTTAATTGGATCTATTTTTTAATAATGGACTTCCTATGCATTAAGGTTCTCGTAAATAGAAACCAAGATGCGTATCTCCAATATTGATAGCAGCCAGATGTACAATTACATCCCACTCACATCCCCCTCCCTCCGCTCCAGCAACATATTAATCAAATGTGGTTTATATTGAAGAAGAGGGAGAAATTATCTGACGTACTTTAAGCAAAACATCCTCATTGTCTGGGATGTCGACACTGTGACTCCGAGACATATTTACTCTAATGTTCTCCGATGTTTCCAGTTATATCTGGGGGTGGAGCAAATTTTTTTTAGTTTCTATTTGAATTGTTTAAGAGGTTTATTTTGGAAAAATACTATATTAATTAAAAAATGAATCTATTGTTTATGGTCAGGGCATTGTGTTTTATTTATGTACTGGATTTAAAGACTTGAAGTCATTTCAATGTGATAGAGGAAGAGAAGGGAGTAGGGGCAGATTGAGCTGACTGGCTACTAGAGTATCATTGGGGGTGACCCTTTTGAATCTTTTGCTTTGAGCAGTAACAGGGTTTTGTCCCTGCATCAAGGTTTACAATAGAATATTTACAATAAATAAAATATCTTATTGTTGTGACCATCACTATACATTTTTAGTTATGAATCTTGGTCTGTGATTGTACTTTAACCCTGGGTGGTCTGATTGATCCTACCATATACTGCCATACCACATTATGGGAGTTTTACACATGATCTGTTAAGCTGTACTACTGGCACAAACGTTTAACACCTGTCGGCAGCAATCAAAGGGTTAACACCGCCCATCAGTGCTACAGATCGTAGGTGTTACCAGTGAGTGTTTGCTGCAATATGCAGCAACACGGGCTACAGAGAAAATTTATTGAGGTAAGAAGATTATCGGTGACCCTACTACCTTCCAAAATGTTTTATTAGTGGCCAAACCCTTTAAGGTACATTAACAAGTTGATGAGGAGTGGCACATATATTTAAAGTGTTTAGAAAAGTCTTGTATTTCTAGACAGGGCCAGATAAAATAAGGATCAGATAAACATGGCTACCTTCTTCCATAAAAACAAGGCCACAACTGTCTGTCATAGGTTGTGTACAGGAAGTAAGAGATCTCCTTATTTGCCAATTAAGGTAGCCATGTAGGAATGTGGAGACTTATATCCATTGACGCTCCACTAGGGGATTCTGGGAAGATATGTAAATAAGTTTTCCAGGATGGGATAAGGAAAACCACAGCTCTTTTAGCTACCTTGTAAGGCAGCTCTCTTGACATCAAGCATGATCTACAAGAGGCCTTATGACATGATGCAGGATTAAAACCAAACCAGTATATCTATTCCAGAAGGAACAGACTCCCAACTGTAGACATCGCTGTTTGGTTGGGTCTCTTCAGTACAGAGTAGGGAACTGGTTTGGCTGGGTGAGAGGCTTATGACTAGGGTCGGGAAGTAAGAGTTCTCCTTACGGGGACTGCCAATTAAGGTCACCTTGGAAGTGTGTGGAGTCTTATAGCCATGGACACTACACTGGGGCATTGCAGGGACACTGTGCGGCATTGCAGCTCAGCTCCATTTACTTCAGTTTAGCAGAGCTTCAAACACTAGATACAGTTTATGAACTGATGTGAATTTCAGTAAAAAAGAAAACATGCCGCTCTTCCTGAACAACATTATGCAAAAAAAAGAAGTAAGATTCTTGCTCTTCATCCCTATACAGTAATGCAGAGTATTGGATTTATATGCAGCGGAGGAGTGGGAAATGATCGGGAACTAATGCTTCTAGGATCATCCATTCCCAATTATTGCCTGCTGGGTCATCCCATGTAAAAGGGTCTTTACAATAATACTTATTCCAGCTTGTGCTCCCTCAATAATCCTATTGATCACAAACCACTGATTTAAAACTGCTGCTCCCAGAGAAGAGATTTAGAGAAGAGATTTTTTACACTGTGTCCTGTTTTAAAGGAACCATCTGATCGTAACTCTGAGTTTAGATGTCCATAAAAACAAACTTACAAGGCTTGGAAACTATGTTTGTAATTCCTGGTAACAAGTGCCAGATGTTTTATTAGTGGAAGCAATTTGTTATTTTAACAGTATACCAGCTCCTAATTACATACATGCAGCAATCCTAGACTGTAACCAGAGATTTAAGGGGCACCACATTATTTTCTGCTGGGTTACGAGCTTGTAAGATCCTAACCCGTATAAGTGTTTTCAACCAATACAGATCCACAAATATCAATATCTGTCTAACAGAGTGTAAGCTCTTGTGAGCAGGGCCCTGCTATCTTATTGATGATTTGATCTGACCATATTATTGCTCTGTAATGTCTTATTCTATCTGTATATGTTACCCATGATCTGTAAAGTGCTGCAAAATATGATGGTGCTATATGAATAAAGATTTATAGTTATTATCTACAAATTATCTTCTCTTTATTGTTCTTTGCAACTATAGGGATTTTCATGTAGACCCTATATCGCCCCAATTTCTTTAATCACTAGTACTACTAGTAATACTACCCAGTTTGTATGATGCACCCAATCTGTCCCCCAGACCCAAAATGCATGGCTCCTTTAATGCAAACTTGAATACACATTGTGGCACATTTACTTTCTTAATCAATCTGGCGACCTCTACACTGCTCCGACAGAGTGAACCACTTTTTTTTTGGTGCTCCTTTAACTAGGGGTGTGCTACACATCTCTGTCGGACTTTGCATTCTAAATCTGGCAAACATTCCGAATGAGCACCAGAACACCCTCTTGAGTGCAGAAATTTGTGTCACATGAAGAATAGTGCAGCTGCGCCTCAAAACAGTCGCGTGCGACACAAATGTGGGCGAGTCTTCCTAAATACCTGTGCAAGCAGTTTGCCCCGAAAATGACTTGCAAAGTCCTCCAGAAAATTCCTTAGTAAATGTGCCCCATTGACCCTTCTAAAGTTTGGGTCATGAAGTAGGACTATCGACAGATATGCAATAATTTGCAAACTGTTTTCATACAAGACATCTAAGCTTTTATTCTATGGATAGTTGATAATTTTTTTTTTGGAAAAAATCTCCTTTAAAATGGCCAATGGATAAGAGTGTTACTATTTCTGGAAGAAGGTAGTCATGTTTATTTCATCTCTTACGAAACCTTTGGGATACTGAGTGCAAATGCTAGAATAATCTGTATTGTATCAACGATTTATACAAAATTACATCTGCTGCTTAAAAATAAATACATATGAAAAACACATTCATTTTCTAAATGATTATGAATCGAGAATTACAGATATAATTGTCATCGTGTCTGAACGTCCAGACTGATCAGCGCCATCCTTCTGCGGCAGTAGATATATGTATCTGTTATTACAGAACAGTATGTTCCATGCTCTCCAGATCTTTTACAGGAATCTTATTTTATAAATATGACATTTTCAATGCACAAAGCAAAAAAGCCGTTTCATCCATTTGACTGAAGAAAGGGTCTGTTTTCCATTAAAGCTCTCAGGTTAATCCAGCGGCCAACTAACCATTTAAATGGGAAAATCTGCTTCTATTATCCCATTCAATACTTCCAATACTAATAACATAATGTCCGAGTCATTATCAGCGCATCAGTCCGTAATGGTTCCCAAATTAATGATTGGCTCTGGTGAAGAAATCAATTCCACAGTCTTCATCCAGGGAGCTGAGATAAATGATCAGTCATGTGCAGAGAATGCGGTGTCTGTATTATTCATCATTGTCTACAGTACAGGAGCCTTTCAATGGCCATAGTCAGCCTATGCTAATTGCTGTAATATAAATAGATAGAATCTGTCTATTAATACACACTTCATACTGAAAAAACATCAAGACGGTATGCATGTGGACTCCATCAAACAACCACAATCAAATGTTAGAATTGCAGACACCTTTCTGTACTTACAAAATATTCTAGCTCCAAAAGGCTGGACAAAATTATAACACATAGGAATGAGGGTTATCTTTATTAGTTGTTGTCAGAGCCCTAGTGTTCTAAAGGGGGTGAAGTTAAAGGAAACCTTTTACCAGGAATGTCATTGCATGCTATGCTGATTTTTAAAAATGCCTTTGTCAGCATTATGAATCATTTCAGTAGTTTATATAAGTTTCATTCACATTACCTGGCTCCCTGCTAGCAGCGTGTGGTAAGTCCTGCTGGGGGCAGCTGCAGCCTGTGTCAGTCTCCTCTCCTCCACACTCACAAAACTCCCTCCCCACTTCCTTGCATGGAGATTGTAGGGGATGGTGTGGAGCAAAGGAGGTATACATTAGGAGACACAGGCACACACAGGCTACACCTGTCCCTTCCCTGGGACTCACCGCATCCTGCTGGCAGGGAACGATGTAATGTAAATCACAATCCGCATAAGATAGGCTATTGGAACCTGTCACCAGTTAAGGTGATGTGTACACATCACATTAAGATACTCATCCTGTTCTGCACTGTTCATACAAATCAATGTTAACCAGCAGGTCCAGTTTCAAGAATATGTCCCCCTTGGGTGACAGGTACCACAATAGGTCTGGAAAAAAATTATTCTCAGTGGCTTTGCAGACATACAGAGTCTTAAAAGCCATGCTGAGGATTCTGGTAAAAAATATGCAAATAAGTTTAAGGACTTACCAATCCCTCTATGCTTAAGGGAAATTAATAATAGTTTGAAGTTGTTTTTTGTTACACTTATTCCCTTAATATCTGCCCCAAAATGTTTCTTAAGTGCCTTAACTCTGATGCCATATGATGGGCTTCTTCACTGTACCATTGGTGGTCTATTACCCATTGGACCAAGCATCACTCTCAGCAAGTAAAAGAAAAAAACTATTCACAGTCTATCAGTTGAACATGAAGTAATGACTTCACCGGAGTATGAGGCCTCTTTATTGAGTGTAGATGACGTGTCCACTTTAAGGACTGATTAAAAGGCTAACAAAACAAGCTTGTCTTTTTTGCTTTGTTTGGGCTGCAATGAATCACTTGTTATCTTGTAGTAAATACCGCTATTGAGGAATATGGTTTATTTATACAGAAACAGACGAACACATAATAGGGGAACTGTTACAGGAACAATGGCAGCCAGTGATGTCTCACGTGTATACTCTGCGATAGATGCCTATGAGTGTTTGATTACATATAAACTACACTAAGGCAAACAAATATCTGACACTCGGCTGAGATAGAATAAAGTGGTTTATACTAGATGTCTACAGTAGGAAATCCAAAAACTGCAAATGGACTCTTTAAAATATCAAGGGTACTTGGGTTGTATCTGGTATTTTAGCTCCGTTCTGTTCAAATAAATACTTTGCTGTAAAACTATATGCAACCAATGGACAGATAGTGTCCCAAGCAGCCAAGTTTCTTTCGTATCTACTCCATATACACAAGAGATCTTTGCAAATTAAAGGACATCTACCACCAGGATCAAGGATTGTAAACCAAGCACACGGACATACTGGTGTGTTCCCCCGCTGACATGATCTGCTCTTCTTTGAGCTTCTTATGCCCTTGTTTTTAAGAAAAAAAGGCTTTAAAATATGCAAATGAACCTGAGGGTCTCCAGGCTCCATTAAGATATATGGAGCCTGGAGCCCTTCAGGGTCATTTGCACAATTTTAAAAGCCTTTTTTGTAAATACCAGGGCATAAGAAGCTAAAAAATGTGGATCCTGCCAGAATGGGCACACACCAGTGTCAGTCTGATCACCAGTGTGATTAGTTAAAAATCCTTGTTACTGGTGGTAGATGTCCTTTAAACATGACGGCCTCTCAGAAGCTGTTTTAGAAGCAAAGACCCAACTGCTTGATCCATAATTGAAGACAACTCTGGTTACAGACCATTAATCCTTCAGATGGTGCGGTTGAATGAGACAATATCATCTGAGGGCTTATTTTCACTTCTTAGAAGAAATTTAAGTCAAGGAAAAACTCACTGCAAGTAAACCAGAAAACTGTTCCTCCTTACCCCTTTTTGTATAACATATTGGGGCTCATTTACTAAGGGTCCGCGGACTGCACAAACGCCAGTTTTCCCAGCAATTTCCATTATGCGCCGCATTTAACAGGGGTTTTTGTAGCACTGGCTTTCATGCGACACAAATCGAGGGCGGGCCGGATTCGGACAACCTGCTTGGTTTAACTTTAAAATTGTGTCGCATATAATGCACTTACATACACCAGGAAGAAGATGGTGATCTCCGGCGGACCTGATTGGGGAAAATACACATACAGGATATTGGGCGCACCCTGTAAGTGAATTGCGACAGCTGTGCATTCTCGTTGGGGATCGCGCAGGGACGGGTAAGTATATGTGCCCCATTGTCTACACATCTTAAACTATTAAAATTTAAAATGACTATCCCATACAGTGAACAAAAATTGAGAAAAAAATTGATCAAATTGTCAAAATGCCATTAAAAATACCCATAACACATCTCCATAAATGGAAGTTACAGGTATCACAGTATTAGGATAGGAAGAATTTTTTTCCCATCAAATTTTATTTAAAAGATAATAAATATTAGGTGATCATACTGATCCAGGGAACAAAGCTAGCATATTGTTACATTCTTACCAAACCATGACTGGCGTACAAACAATACTCAAAAATGGAGCAATTTCATTTCTTCTCCCAATTCCACTGCATTTGGAATGTCCCCAGTACATTGTACAGAATATTTCAAAGTGCTATAAAGAAGGTGGGGAGTAAAAAAAAACATAAATGCAAAAACAGAAAGTGGCTATGGCAGGAAGGGGTTAATAGTAACACATGTACTATATTCATCTATACCGCCTCGGTTGGAATTTTCTGTTCTCTTGATAATTGCATATTAAAAGTAAACTAAACTATCTGTAAGCTTCTAAGTTAGAAGTAGAGATGCCTGCAGTCAGAGATCGCATTAAAGGGGTTATCCGGGTTTAAAAAAATGTTTATGTCCGGGCTGGGGAGGGCTATTTAAACATAATAAACATCTACTTACCTCCTCCGGTGCTGCCGATGTCCCGCGCCGCGGCCCGTCTTCTCCGTGCGCCGGTTTCATTACACCGGCGCACAGGGAGCTTCCGGCCGGCCGGAAGCTCCCATGCGCACCATCTCCCAGCGCTTACAACGCTGAGAGATAGGGACGCATGGGAGGAGCCGTCCACATCGCGGTCCGGAAGCTCCCTGTGCGCGGCTTCCGTGCCCCTGTTTGTTTACAGGGGCACGGATCGAAGTTACCGTGGCGCGGGACATCGGCGGCGCCGGAGGAGGTAAGTCCATGTTTATTATGTTTAACTAGCCCTCCCCAGCCCGGCCATAAAAAAAAAATTAAACCCGGATAACCCCTTTAACCCCTCCACAAGCGTCATAGACGCTTCCAAATACAGTATTACTCTTTGAAAAGCCCCCCATGCGTCTAAACACGCACTGACTTTTCCCTGTGACTGGGGAGACTAAGGAGCTGGAGTTATTATGGAGGTGCAGGGGACCTGTTCCGTGTGTGACCCCGAGCAGTGCAGCAGCGGGACACAGCCCCTCCCTGACCTCATGCTGTTTCTCAGTAGCCGGGTCACAGTGGGCGGAGCTACCGGAAGCCACGCCCACTCCCCATGCCGATGTCTCTGTGTGATAGTTGTGGCAGATATGAAAGGCTGGGGCTGTACCAGAGGACAAGGTGACAACAGATCAACCAGAGAGCTGACTCCATAGTGAGTAATCACATCAGTGTAACACCTGCAGCAGCCTGATGCCCAGGCAGGGTTATACATGGAGGGGCATGTATCATGTATACAATGTGTAAAGGCAGCCTTACATTTTAGGTGATAGTGGCCTTCTACTTTCAGAAAGTTTCTGAGACCATAATGATTTTTGGTGGATATGGCCATCCCTGGCCAATCACAGTCACAGCTAGTTGCAAGGAGCTTCAATTTGCCGCATTGTTGTTGGGCTGTTTGGGTCCGGGACTCACGGTAGAACCAGAACGCGGACATCGTGACTGCTCATCTCTAGCGGCCAGCGTTGTCCACAATCAGGTCTGCATGACCAGCATCACAACCCTTGCGTGGTCAGGGGTGGTCTGGGGCGGCCTCCATGGTCTGGAGGGGGGTGCTGGGGGTCATCTATGGTCTGGACAGAAGGAGTCTTGGGCATCAGCCATGGTCTGGATGGGGGTGAGGGGTCTGGGGTGTCAGCCATGGTCTGGATGAGGGGCTGGGGTGTAATACGTGGTCTGGAAAGGTGGGGGGGGGGGGGGATTGTCTGGTATGTAGGTTGAAATAATTTAAGGAGACAAAAGGAAAAAGCTTATGCCCCATTGTTTAATGCATGATGTGAAATTAATACAATTGTCTCAATTGGCTATTTAAGCACACAAAACACTGGCTGCAATCATATTCATGCATAAATGAATGATTGCAGGCAGTATTTATTTATATGCATTACTGAAAATTTCATACTCCTCCTCGCCTAAAAATACTCCTCAAAAATGGTGAGAGGAGTATTATTACCCTTCTGGAAAAATGTTAGTGCGACCTCTGCCTGCAGTATGATCCTAGGAATCCTAATTCAATTTTAGTCTGCCGTTTCATTTTTCAAAACTTTTCGACTCCACAGAGTTACACACGCCATTGTCCTATATGATTAAGGTAATCCCAAATACGCAAAGCAAATTCTGACCATTCCACAAATCCCAGAGAGGAAATGTGTGAGGCTTCACATGGAATATTAAAATTATTAATTAGACAATTTGTTCTTCGCAACGGAATACGTGCAAGAAAGGAACATAAAAAATACGCTACTTCAGCCAAGAATGTATTATAGTCTGAGGCCATACTGTACTTTGTCCTATAATGAGAAGATCCTGAAGGAACTGAATGCTGACTTGTCAGTTTCCATACTTATTTATGCCATCATATGGAAATAAAATCATGTCATTCTCCCTCATATACTGTAGGGATAACAGTAATATTGTCTCTAATTTGTCTTCTGGTTATTCTTTCTTTACTATTTGGCTATATTTATTTTCTCTTTGTTTTGACCTTGTCATGTTTTTACCTACTTTGGTCCTCTTGTTTGGTCTATGACCTGCAAGTTTATACCAATTAGGGCACATTTACTCACCTGTCCCTGCGCGTTCCCTGATCCGGTGTGTCCGACAATAATGCACTGTGCCCTGATTCACTTAGATTGTGCGCCCGATATCCTGCATGTGTCACTTCCCCGATCAGGTCCGCCGGAGTTCACCTTCTTCTTCCTGGTGCATGTAAGTGCATGGCTTGCGACACAATTTTACTATTAAATCCCGCACTCAGTCCGAATCAGTCGGATCGTCCGGCGCTCTGCGATTTCTGCCTCATGTAAGCCGGCGCCGATGCGCCAAAATCCGCTTGCGTGCGACACAATGCCCTTCGAAATCCCTGCCCCAGCGTCGCGATCCTGAAAACATTGGAAAAAAAACGGCGAAAGTGCGATCCGCGGGACCCTTAGTAAATAAGCCCCATTATCTTTTACTTTAATCCATAGAAGAACCTTTGGTCCCTAGCAGCCAAATCCATCCTTCCTTGTGGTTCTGGAGGAAAACCTAAGGGTAAACTTAGGCTCCGCTATCTGGAGTGATGTCTCATTGTAGGTAGCAAATGTATTGATTGTCGACCTCAAATGACAACAGAAGGTAGTATTCAGTACTCAAGTGTTCATTGGTTCCAATAATCCAGTAATATTGGCCATATCCTCAATATTACTTAAAGGGGTGGTATTAACCATTTAAGTTATCCTCTATCATGTGCACGACCTCTAAGATTTTGATTATGAGAATAATTCCCCCCCCCCCCAGCAATCTAGAGAACGAGCATGTGTCCTCATCTAGTGCTAGAGATAGCTGAGCGCTGTGCTTGGCAATTTCTGACGCTCCCATACAACTGAGTGGATCAACAGGGCACATGTTGAACCTGCTGCTCCACCCATTAGTGGATAGGAGATAAATGAAATAGTTCATATGTCTTTTTAACACAATTATCCCAGAAGAACCCAATGAAGAAGGTATTCAAACCTATGGAGCCTGGAGCCCCTCGGGCTCATTTGCATACAGTCCTTCAGCCTGGTGGTAGATGCCCTTTAATAGGTACCTGGTCTGAACAGGATTTTCATCAAATTCCAATAAGTTTGCGGCTACACATCAAGACACCAAGTCAAGTCAGGCAAGTTAAGAGAGAATTAATGAGAAATTCTGTGCATATGCAGCTTGGAAACCCAGACAGTGAGTAGTGAAGCCGTAAATAACTGTAGCTACAACATGGAGAATATTTATAGGTTAATTTTCTGCATTTTATTGTCACTGATTTCAAAAGAATCGCTCAAAACAGGGTTGAATATTAAGAAGTGCAGCACTATCTTAGAAAAACAGCGCCTGGTTACCATGGAAATAGAGTCCATTTCCAATTCTTGGTAAACATATTTCCATCCTCTCCTTTTTTATGGTAGGGATAAAAGAATAAGTCACATTTATTACATTTTCATTATTTTCTTTCTATCACTTAACCCTTTAACTTTAAAATCACGTTTGAGCGGAATTTTCTTTAGTTCTCATCAATAGGCTTTCAAATAAAACATATTGGGGGGATTTATTAAGAGTATTGAGCGCCAGTCCTGAGACACTAACCCCCCCCCCCACCCCCCGCGCCGGTATACTGTACGCCATATTTACTAAGAGGCTACGGACGCCGAAATGAAATCTCCATCTGGGCAGAACTGGCGGAGATTTCAGATGTAGTCTCCAGCAGTTTTGAGGTGTAGACTATAGTCATTATGGCAGGCCGGGGTGTCCGCTCCTCTCCATGCCAAAAACTGGCAGACAAGCCATAATAAATGTCCCCCATCCAGCCTTGCGGCTATGTACTATGGATTTATTATACTTTTATTTCTTATAAAGCAGCACAAAAAAAAAAATCGAAAAAAAATATATATAACAAACAAGCAAATTAGTAACAAAAAGACTCATGGGAACTTTTTGTGTATATGAATAAGCATATGAGGTGTTCATATTTGTACAGTTATAACAGAGGTGTGGGAACCCTCCATATGTATGTATGGTATGTACAAATGCAGAGCAATACTGACAGATTCCTTACAAATCTAGAACATCTAAAAATGGGGAATAATAATGTATTCACTGCTATATTTATGGCTTTCCATTAATAGACTTATCTAATATATAAAGCTGGATGTATGTGTGTATGTGTGTGTATGTATGTGTGTATTTATGTGTGTGTATGTTGTATGTTTGTATGTGTGTATGTATGTATGTTTGTATGTGTGTGTGTATGTACAGGAAGGAATCTAAAGGAATCTGCACCGTCGCATTTACAATCAACAAATTTTGCACAGTTGTTCCCTGTGACTTAGGGAATGTCTTAGACCACATTTTGAGCTGAAATTTTCACCCTGGGCTTTCCAAAATCCACTTATTACCACCATATACAGAAGCCATTGTCTGCTGCTGTGGCAGTTGGAAGCTGAGCCGTGATCCAGTTGCCCATGGAAACCAATCAGAGATCAGCTTTAATTTTATAAACAGCTGTGCAAAAATAAAACTTGAGCTCTGAGACATAGACAACGTGATGGTCAGAGACACAGACAGTCACTGGAATAAGAGTGTCAGAGACACAGACAGTCACTGGAATAAGAGTGTCAGAGACACAGACAGTCCTCACAGAGAGTGCCCAAGACTGACTCCGTGGAATGAGAGTGCCCAAGACTGACTCCGTGGAATGAGAGTGCCCGAGACAGACCGTCCCTGGAATGAGAGTGCCCGAGACGAACAGTCACTGGAATGAGAGTGCCCGAGATGGACAGTCACTGGAATGAGAGTGCCCATGACAGACAGTCACTGGAATGAGAGTGCCCGAGACACACAGTCACCGAAAGAGATTGCCAGAGACAGTCTGAGGCAGTCTACAGATATATATAAAATATTTTTGTTAGCCCATTCTATTTTGTTACAGCTAAGAGCAGTTATTTAATATCCCGGGCATGCCAGGAGCTACATCTATTTAGTTATTTTAAAAAAAGAGGAAAAACAATTGTGATCCTACCAGCATACGGCCTGTGCAGTTCTTTGGACCGTGGGCTGTTGTTTGTGGCCCAAGTGTCTTTGGAAGAGTGATGCTTTTGTGCCGACGACAATAGAAAAAGATTGCCTGAGGCTCAAACATGGAGCAGGTTTTATTCTTGTCCGTGTTTAAGGCTTAAGCGTAAAGTTCACGGCCATTTGCATGAGCACATAGTAGTAAAGACGAGTTCTAGCCATTGAAAGGAACGACTAGCACACGTTCCCATTTCACATTCATGTGCCACGGGCCTTAGTTGGACAGAACAAAAATTTTCCAATGACTGGTTTTGGGAGCCATGTCCAAACAGGGCCCGCATGCCCCCACCCCATTCACTGGCTTATAGCCATTTCCTTTATGTAGACTTATACCCTAATCACACAGAAAGGTTGCTTTTGGCTTGTAGCTGCTTCAACCTATATCAAGTTATTACTGAGCTGTAGGAATTTAATGAGAATATAAAAATATGTTAACTGCTTGGATACAAGAATTACATTCTATTTTAAATCATTTTTGACTAGTGAATTCAGGCCAAATACCAAAAATAAAACCTAGGAGGCTTAAACCTAAACAACCTTGGGGCCAAGGTAAGAGCTGTCACACTGCTGCGGAAGAGCCATCTTTACCTCATACTGTTAGGCTCTTCAACAAAACATCTGGCAGCCTCAGGATTTGACAGGTTGGTCTCTCCAATGGATGAAAACTGTTGACTTTGGATGCAACGTCCAAGTCAATTGCCAAGATCGCTGCAGTAGAGGGCCTGGACGATACGGAAGGATATTGTTACACAGTATCTCCAGTATCCCACATCTGGTCTTAATAAAAGTACTTGGAGTAAAGGGGGAGGGAGGTGGAAATTCTCCATGGACTCCATTTCCTGATTTTTGCATCAAGCTCATGAGCTACGGATTAGTCTGCAGCTGATCATTTTCAGCAATTTGCATGTCATACCAAGGAAATGCTAGCCCGCTGGAGGCTTAGAGGGAAAATAGTGCAGACTTATTAACCACTGTGTTTTCTTAATCTTTGTTCAATCTTTATAAAAAGCCTGAAAATCCATTGTTCTTGACAAAATTAGGGCTCATTACCCTCCTTTTTAAATGGCATATTGCTATAAAGTCATTACATGTAGATCTGCTTACTCCTTTCTTCATATGGAAAAACCACCCTAAGTTAAATGGCTTCTACAAACCCTTTATGTATAGTATTTTAAAGGTTTTAGGTATAACTGTTTGAGTTTCTTCAGCCCAACAAGTGGCGGGTCTTCTCAGAAACAGCGCCAAGTCTTGTACTGTGTCCACTACTGCAGTTCCGATCCATAAATAGGACTACAAACAGACATTTTTACTGTCTCAAGCTACATTCACACAGCCGTATGGGGGACGTATATACGGCTGTGGTATATACGGCATATATACGTCCCCCATAGACGGCAATGGGCACACTGCACCGATAGGGAGAGGTACGGTGCTGCACTCGTGCGGCACCGTATTGTTTCGTACCCAGGAGAAAGATAGGACATGCCCTATCTTTCCCCGTAGTATGGCGCCATGCGCCATAATTCGCTGTGGAGAGGGGCAGGGGTGAGCAGCGATTACTTCCTCCTCCTCTCCCCGGCGCTGCCGTGTGCCTGCCGCTGTGTGAATGTAGCCTTATGGGGGCGGAAAATGCTACAAAATCTTGGAATATGTGCTAAAAAACAGTCTAACATGCCTTGCATCACATATATAAAGTGTTTGAGAAAACATGTAGGGGGAAAAGACGGTGGCTTATAAAAGTAAAATAAGTTAACTAAGGGAAGCTATAAAGTTAGACTTTTGGACAGTTTTAGTTTTTGCATACCTGCCCCACTGTGTCCAACTTAGAAAATCTTCTGTGGCAGATTTAGCAAGGTTTCTGAGGCTGGAAAAAAGTTTAAGACTGTAGAGTCTTGCTTTACAGCTTTTACTTTTTGCCAAAAGCAAGCGTCAAAGTTTGAGCACATTTTTGGTATTCATTGTGTGACCCCGATTTTCCCTTAAAGCCATGCTTCATAAAATGAACATGACTAAGACCATTTTTGACCCAAATTAGTTGACAACTAAGGTGTATTTTTCTTTCCCAAAGAGACAGAATTCTGGCATATTTTGTAAATGTTTGTGAACCTCCACCATTATCAATTAGTAATGTATTTCCCCATAGTATAGCACCTATAAATAGATCTATGAACCCATACAAATAGTGCTACCTATAAATTTTGTTCCCAAATATGGAGGCAAACTCCATTAAAAGGGTTGTCTCAAGTTTAGAAGATATCCCCTACGCACAGGATAAGAATAACAAGGGGATAGATGTGGGTCAGACTGTTGGGACCCCCGAGATCCAGAGAACAGGAATTCCATTCTCATTAGTAGATGAATCGCCAGCCCAAGTATGTGCCTTTCCGCTCCATTCACTGATGATCTCCGGGATCTCCATACAATGGAATGGTTTGGCAGGACGCACGCTCATCCAACTGCTCAACCGTTCTCTGGATCACAGAGCAATCCAATGTATAAGGGAGAATTTTGTAAACCTGGTACAACCCGTTTAAAAGCATTGCATTTAGAAGTTCATTGTGCCCAGATTGAGCTGCCCATGGGTAAGAGTGGTTATATTTCTGGAAGGAAAAATGTTTTGTAACTCACATGTAGTAAAGCCGTGGCCTGGCTCTTTCTTAATTTGGAGATTTTTTATTTCTTTTTTACTAGCATAATATCTTACTATATCTAAGGCAGATTACCTTGGGCACATCTCTTGCCAATTCCCTAGCTACACCCATGATCTTCCAGAATGCATTAGATAATTGCTTAAACAGCAGTTACATTATATTTTATAGGCATTGTACACTAAAGCCATATTAAGTAAATTGCATGTAAATCAGCATGAAATTACACCATAAACTATACTTGTAAGAGGAAAAGTGTCTGCTGCAAACACAAAGGATTTCGAGTTCCCAGTAACACTGCATGTTATTGGAAACCTCCTGCTACACATACTGTAGTAGGGATTGGAAGAAAAATATACAGGCGGTCCCCTACTTGAGAACACCTGACTTACATACGACCCCTAGTTACAAACAGGCCTTTGGATTTTGGTAATTTACTGTACTTTATCCTTAGGCTACAATAAACGGCTGTAACAGTTATCACAGGTGTCTGTAATGAAGCTTTATGGTTAATCCTGGTTCTTATGAGAATCTAACATTTTTCAAATCCAATAGTTATAGAGACCCAAAAGATTTAGCCTGTAGCTACAATTATAAAATATACAATTCAAACTTACATACAAATTCAACTTAAGAACAAACCTGCAGAACCTATCTTGTACGTAACCCGGGACAGTCTGTATAAAAAAATATTGGGGGTCATTTACTAAGGGCCCAATTCGCGGTTTCCCGACGTGTTACCCGAATATTTCCGATTTGCGCCGATTTCCCCTGAATTGCCCCGGGATTTTGGCGCATGCGATCGGATTGTGGCGCATCGGCGCTGGCAGGCACACAACAGAAATGGGGGGGCGTGGCCGAACGAAAACCCGACGGATGCGGAAAAACCGCCGCATTTCAAAAAAAAAAAAAAAAACTGTCGCGGAGCTTGCACTTACCTTCACTCAGCCCGGCTCGGTGAATTCCAGCGCGTTCTGATGTTTTTCAGCGCAGCAGCGCCACCTGGTGGACGGCGGAGGAACTACCTTAATGAATCCCGTCCGGACCAGAATCCAGCGCAGAGAACGCGCCGCTGGATCGCGAATGGACCAGGTAAGTAAATCTGCCCCATTGTATTAAAAAAAAAAAAAAAAGACTAACTACACCCAATAGCTTTCACCATTTTCAGACTTTTTAAAAAGAAAAGTAATTGGGGCCCATTTACTAAAAATAGTGCAAACTACACTATGTGCTGTTTACCTGTGTATAGTGCAGGGTCTGCCAGATTTAGGATTTCCCGCTCTTCATGAATATCGCGCCCCCTGCACTGCTCTTAAAGAGTGCACCAACTTTTTTTTACTGCACCTGATACTTTTTTTACTTCGCATGATAAATCTGGCGCATGGTCTGACTGAGAACCGGAACAACCATTTCAGTGACAAAATTTGTGTCACGTGAAGAATAGTGCAGCCGTCAAAAAACTGCCACAATGTCCTTATTAAATGTTCCCCATTGGGTTCAGTTTGTTATATGGAACATTCATTAGTTCTAAGAAGGAGAAAATGTGCAGGCAATGTGTCTGTGGTAATATTCTCACATTTGTTATTCATGGTCTACTTTCTTCTAAAAATCAACTTTTTAAAAGATGCTAATGAGCCTAAGGGCTACCCTAGTCCCTCTGTGATATGGCTTTACAGGCTGTTACACTGTCTCAACCTCCCCCTGCTTCCTCAGCACTTGTGCAGTGAGCAGGAAGTGCTCACGTGTATGCAAGTATACAAATTTTCAAAGATTAGCACCGTCACGGTACCTGGACCCAAGCATCCAATGGTCCTACCAAAACAGAAGCATAGTCTTAGGCTACCTGTATACAAACATGTGTTGTTCTCAGGCCATGGCCATTTTTTTGCAGTGTGGGTGTCATCACGTTTGGGTGTTCTGTATGTCATCCATTTTTATAGGTCTTAAAAAAATGGCATAAGAAGCTAAAAGGAAAGCAGATACTGACTGAGGGGACACACAGCAGCATGTAAGTGTGCATGGTTTACAATTCTTTATCCTGGTGGTATACTACGCTATAGGGATTATGACTGTCTATTCTGGCTTTCTACCTCCTAATTTTGGTTTAGTTTAATCCTGAAAAAAATGAGCCTCTCCTCTCCAAGTGTCTACAAATTGTTTAATACAGCTGAGGTCTTCTAGGTAGGCAGTTTTGTGGCATAAATAATGATGCCCCAATGTTTGGGAATTAGAAACACTTCTAATAAATAAAAAAAAGAATTACATATAAGATACTAATGGTGGGAAAGGCTCAGGTTGATGAAACATTCTTCATCCCTTAAAGAATCTGTACTATTTACATCTGTTGAGCCAATTGCAATAATAGTCATAATCCAGAGGTCAATGTGAAAACTCCAATTCATACTGTTTTTATCGCCAATGTTAGAAATTTAACTTTTTATATTTGGTGCTTTGGTGCTTCTAGCAATCTTCCTCGATGAAAATTTAGCTTCTAGGAACTCTAGGTTTTATTGTTTGGATTGTATTTTGGCTTCAGATTAGCATAATTTTTTTGACTTTACAAAAGTGTAGTAATGAAACAATAAGAAGAAAAAAAATTACACCCTTCTTGAAACATATGATCTGGGGATCAACAAACTGCAAACATTTTTGCTTTAATAGAGGTGGTCACACTTACTGATGATCAATGAATCCTGGACATTTGATTAGTAGCGCCTGTTTGGCAGACCTGCAAACGATAGCAGACCTGAACAGGAGAGATTCCCAATTTTTGATTATCCATAAAGCCATATTTGGTTTTAATTTGCAGCCGTCCACAACTTTCCTGGATCGTATAATAGATTGTCCGAAATTCAAATTACCAGTGACTGACCTTTATCATGGGCTATGGCAGTGATGGTGAACCTTTTAGAGCCCACAGAAAGGGCTCTGAGTGCCACCTCTGGCACCTGTGCTATGGGTTCGCCACCAGTGGGCTATGGGATTGCTCACACTTACATAGCTTTTTGGAGGAGGATGTGGAGGAGAGAGATCCTAAAGGATTCAGTTCCAGTGTTTCACTTTGACTTGAGAGAAGAGGAGGGAGCCAACCCGCCTCTCGAACGATTTCACACTTTGTCCCTGGTCGTCAAGCGCTGCTTACTACAACAATGGTTGGAACCCCAAACTCCCAATAATAGCTAGTGTCATAGAACAATTTAATGTTCTTTATTGAAAAGCTGGACACTGAGCATCAGAAAACCAAACTGACACAGAAATTGTTTGGTAAGTGAAGATGTTTCTTCTCTACCCATTTTACACAGGCTGAGAGATCTTCCTTGATACTGCCTTCATCTCACTCAATGTTATCTGATGGAGATTATTAGAGGAAGTTTGGGCAGAATTGGGTTGCTGTAAACTGGGGATTGACCTTGTATAGCTTTGATGGAATGGGATGGTGGACAACGAGCGTAGGAAGGGGTTTCTTATACAAAATATTGGAAGTGTAATCTTTTAGCCCATGTGACCCAGATTTAGGACAATCAGGAGACAGCTAAGATGCAGTCAGGATGCAGCTGACAAAGTGATTGGGTTTCAAATTAATTATTTTTGGCTGTGCAGGCTGGAAGTTAAACAGAAGGTTTTACAAGCAAATTAATCTTCATTATTAATTTCTAAACCTCCGAAATATTTCTGGTGGATTTCTACACCACTCCAAAAAAAGGCGAGTGAAACTTGAAAAAATAAGACTTCTAATAGTAACATACAAGTAGTAAGAGTACAATAAGTGTCTGCAAGGAATGCAATAAACCTTACATTACAGAGCAGCCTTGGGTTATAGAAGCTGAAATGTATATGTGGCAAGTGATTGACTGTCAGGTGACAACGGAGCTGTTGAAAAGCTTAGTTTGGAGGCATCTATGTAGAGTTACTATGTCAATTAAGAGCTAATAATTGGGCCACTGTGATTGCCTGTATAGTGGAAAATAACCTGGCTCTAGAACAGGGCCTAAAGGCTCACCAAATGGAGAGGTCAACAAAAAAGCAATATAAGGGTCAAGATGGAGTCACTTATGTTCCATTTGGAATGAAAGAGTAAGAACAATACTTTATGACTTCTAGACTTGAAGGAAAGAGATGATTTACTGGTCTGCAGAAGAAAGCTGATATATGGAGCCTGTCACTTCTCTTAGTTGCTCTTTAGGAATGAGAGACATGAAAGTTGTAACAGACTTTTCATCTTAAAGAATTGGCCAAACACTAAAATATGTTAACATGACACCATTGGAGCAGAATATGTGGTCACAGAAAATACTCTTCATTATAGAAGTCAGAACAGGTAAGACCCTATCATATGTGATCGCCTCTGTGTAGCTAACAGCCTCATTCTAGGATATGCTCCGAGTGTACTGTACAACAAAACAAAGAAATAACTAAGCTACACGCCCTAAAAAATGTTCATATGTTTTTCATATCATACAATTACTTAGCAGGAATACAGCATAAAGTAAGGCCAAACAAAAATGAAAACAATACAAACCTCTACCCAAAGACTTAACTCCTGACTAGAGATGAGCGAGCACTAAAATGCTCGGGTACTCGTTATTCGAGACGAACTTTTCCCGATGCTCGAGTGCTCGTCTCGAATAACGAGCCCCATTGAAGTCAATGGGAGACTCGAGCATTTTTCAAGGGGACCAAGGCTCTGCACAGGGAAGCTTGGCCAAACACCTGGGAACCTCAGAAATGGATGGAAACACCACGGAAATGGACAGGAAACAGCAGGGGCAGCATGCATGGATGCCTCTGAGGCTGCTTAATCGCACCATTATGCCAAAATTATGGGCAACAGCATGGCCATGACAGAGTGACCGAATGAGGCTAGATAGCATCTAAAACATGCAATAATTGACCCTGACACTATAGGGGACGGCATGCAGAGGCAGCGGCAGGCTAGAGAGTGTCATGGCGACATACCCTAAATGGACTCAGGCTTCACCAAAGGAGGTGAGCAAGAAGCGCTGAAATTATTTCCTATGTGAACAAAAGGTTGGCGGTATATTTAGTCAATAACACAGCATGGTGGCGACATAGTGACCAAGTTCCATAACGTATCTGGTGAAACACCCGAAAAATGAGCCTGACACAGCTCTTTTGATAAGGGGACGACATGTGGAGACAGCCATGGAGACGACTTTCATGATTAAGAGCGACAGTATGGGGCATTCATATTGCGCTGCTATGATTGTAACTTCAGGTCTCGAGCATGGCGGCGACAGATGGGCCGAGTTCCACTATGTATCTGGTGAAACACCTGAAAATTCTGCCTGACACAGCTCGTTTGATAAGGGGACCATGTATGGAGGCAGTGAACTAGTAGTAGATTAAAGGTGCTGCAGTTAAAACTATGTTAGTTGGATCATGAGATGGAGCTGGCGCTCCGCTGCCAGGCGAGCTTTCGCCAATCCAAGCCCCTGTCTCTAGGCTACTCCCCAAACAGCACTTCTAAGAACCTTTTGTATAAGATCAAGTGTAGTAGCGTTCTTATAAGTTTGGGATATGGCGGGTGAGGGGAATGTAAACAGATGCGCAAGAAGCACTGAAATAATATCGGTAAATGATAAAAGTTTGCCAGTATATTTTGTGGATTACACAGCAGGGTGGCAACAAAGTTAAAAAGTTTGATGTGGAAGCCATGTTAACAACCCAAAATTCTGCCCGACACAGTTCGTTTGATAAGGAGACCATGTATGGAGGCAGCTATATGGACGACTTTTGGAGGCAGCTATGGCGATGACGTGTGGAGCCAGCTAAAAAGACGACATGTGGAGGCTGCTATGGAGACAATTTAATTTGGATAGTGCCTGTATGTGGCAGTCCAAAAAAGTTTTCAAACCAGAGGAGCAGGTAGGTGGTCCTCCAGAAAAATTAAATAGATTAAGTGCCTGTATGTGGCACTCCCAAAAATTGCTTAAAACAGAGGACCGGGTAGGTGGCCCTCCAGAAAAATTAAATACATAGAGTACTATAGCTAGAGCCAGTTGGCCCTGGCAAAAAATAGCCAGTTTCCTCTGCTTTAGTGTACAAAGAGGAGGAGAAGGAGGACAATGAGGAGGAGGAGTGCATACATTATTCAGGTTGAGCTTCTTTTACCTGGTGGAGAATGAAAATCCGGAGAAATCCAGGCTTTATTCATCTTGATAAGCGTCAGCCTGTCAGCGCTGTCAGTCGACAGGCGTTTACGCTTATTTTACCAGCTGCACTGAAAACCCGCTCGGACAACACGCTAGCGGCAGGGCAGGCAAGAACCTCCAAGGCGTACAGCGCCAGTTCGTGCCACATGTCCAGCTTTGAAACCCAGTAGTTGTAGGGGGCTGTGTGATCATTTAGGACGATGGTATGGTCAGCTACGTACCCCCTCACCATCTTTCTGTAAAGATCAGCCCTACTCTGCCGAGACTGGGGACAGGTGACAGTGTCTTGCTGGGGTGACATAAAACTGGCAAAGGCCTTGTAAAGCGTACCCCTGCCAGTGCTGGAAAAGCTGCCTGCTCGCCTACTCTCCCTCGCTACTTGTCCCACAGAAGTACGCCCTCTGCTGCTAGCGCTGTCAGAAGGGAAATACTGTTTCAGCTTGTGAACCAGGGCCTGCTGGTATTCATGCATTCTCACACTCCTTTCCTCTCCAGGCATGAGAGTGGAAAGATTTTGCTTGTACCGTGGGTCCAGGAGAGTGAATACCCAGTAATCGGTGCTGGAATAAATTCTTTGAACGCGAGGGTCACGGGATAGGCAGCCTAGCATGAAATCTGCCATATGCGCCAGAGTCCCAACGCGCAAGAATTCACTCCCCTCACTGGCCTGACTGCCTATTTCCTCCTCCTCCAACTCCTCCAACTCCTCTTCTTCTGCCCATACACGCTGAACAGTGAAGGACTGAACAATGGTCCCCTCTTCTGTCTCGCCAACATTCTCCTCCTATTCCTCCTCATCCTCCTCCACCTCCTCCGATATGCGCTGAGAAACAGACCTAAGGGTGCTTTGGCTATCAACAAGGGAATCTTCTCCCCCCGTCTCTTGTGACGAGCGCAAAGCTTCCGACTTCATGCTGACGAGAGTGTTTTTCAACAGGCCAAGCAGCGGGATGGTGAGGCTGATGATGGCGGCATCGCCACTGACCATCTGTGTTGACTCCTCAAAGTTACTCAGCACCTGACAGATATCAGACATCCACGTCCACTCCTCATTGTAGACTTGAGGAAGCTGACTGACCTGACTACCAGTTCTGGTGGAAGTTGACATCTGGCAGTCTACAATCGCTCTGCGCTGCTGGATAACATGGTTAATGTTGAATTCCACCTCGTGGGCACGTCGCACAACAGTCGGTGAGCGGGCAGTTGGAGGCGGCGCTGCGGTGCCCTGAGAGTGGCAGCATCTGTGCTGGACTTCCTGAAATGCGCACAGATGCAGCGCACCTTCGTGAGCAAATCAGACAGATTGGGGTATGTCTTGAGGAAACGCTGAACTATGAGATTTAACACATGGGCCAGGCATGGCACATGTGTCAGTCTGCCGAGTTGCAGAGCCGCCACCAGGTTACGGCCGTTGTCACACACAACCATGCCTGGCTTCAGGTTCAGCGGTGCCAGCCACAGATCGGTCTGCGCCGTGATGCCCTGTAATAGCTCTTGGGCGGTGTGCCTTTTATCGCCTAGGCTCAGCAGTTCGAGCACCGCCTGCTGTCGCTTAGCGACTGCACTGCTGCTGTGCCTAGAGCTACCGACTGATAGCGCAATGCCCACGGATGGTAATTCGGAGGAGGAAGAGGTGGAGGATGGGTGGGAGGAGGTGGAGGCATAGTAGGCCTTTGAGACCTGGACCGAGGTAGGCCCCGCAATCCTCGGCGTCGGCAGTATATGACCAGCCCCAGGGTCAGACTCGGTCCCAGCCTCCACCAAGTTAACCCAATGTGCCGTCAGCGAAACATAGTGGCCCTGCCCGGCAGCACTCGTCCACGTGTCCGTGGTCAGGTGGACCTTGTCAGAAACGGCGTTGGTCAGGGCACGGATGATGTTCTCTGACACGTGCTTGTGCAGGGCTGGGACGGCACATCTGGAAAAGTAGTGGCGGCTGGGGACCGAATACCGAGGGGCGGGCGCCGCCATGAAGTTTCAAAAGGTCTCGCTCTCTACCAGCCTATAGGGCAGCATCTCCAGGCTAAGCAACTTGGAGATGTGGACGTAGAGAGCTTGGGCGCGTGGGTGGGTTGCGCTATACTTCCTTTTGCGCTCCAGCGTCTGGGGTATGGAGAGCTGAACACTGGTGGATGCTGTGGAGGATCGTGGAGGCGAAGATGGGGTTTTCGCACGGGAGGTGTTTAGGCAGGGGGCTGACTTGCAGATGACACAGGGGAAGGAGCAGTGGTGTGCCCGGCCGGAGGTGAACGGGCTTGGTGCCATTGAGTGGGGTGTTTAGCATTCATATGCCTGCGCATACTGGTGGTAGTTAAGCTAATAGTTGTGGAACCCCTGCTGATCCTGGTTTGGCACAAGTTGCACACCACAGTCCATCGGTCATCCGGTGTTTCTTTAAAGAACCTTCAGACTTCTGAAAATCTAGCCCTCGCCACGGGAGCTTCACTACGTGAAACATTTGGCGCTGATGCACCAGCTCTGGCCCTGCCTCTCCATCTGGCCCCACCACTGCCTCTTCCAACCTGTTCTGCTATAGGACTCGCCTCCGTCTCAGAAGCACTGTGTTCACCCGGTCTATCAACCCAGCTTGGGTCTGTCACCTCATCATCCTCCGATCCCTCAGTCTGCTCCCCCCTCGGACTTCCTGCCCTGACAACAACTTCACCACTGTCTGACGACCGTGTCTCCTCATCGTCCGACACCTCTTTACACACTTCTTCCACTACGTCAATAATGTCATCATCACCCACAGACTGCGACCGGTGGAAAACCTGGTCATCGGAAAATAGCTCAGCAGCAACCGGACAAGTGGTTTGTGACTGTGGGAAGGGTCCAGAAAACAGTTCCTCAGAGTATGCCGGTTCAAATGCCAAATTTTCCTGGGAGGGGGCAGACTGGGGGGAAGGAGGCTGAAGTGGAGGAGCTGGAGGAGTGCTGATTTCGGTGACATGGGTGGACTGCGTGGAAGACTGACTGGTGGACAAATGGCTAGAAGCATTGTCCGCAATCCACTACATCACCTCTTCGCACTGTTCTGGCCTCAACAGTGCTCTACCACGAGTCCCAGTAACTTGAGACATGATGAACCTAGGGAGTGTAGCTCTGCGGCGTTCCCCTGCTCCCTCATCAGTAGGTGGTGTCTCACCCCACCCAGGACCACGGCCTCTGACCCCTGCAGTAGTTGGACGCCCACGTCCACGCCCTCGTCCTCTACCCCTAGCCCTCGGGTTAAACATTTTCCAAATTAAAGTGTAAACTTTAAATTTTTTTTTTCTCTTTATTTATTTTTATTTATTTATTTTTTTAAACAAAACGATGCTATCCTATTGCTATGGCTAGTTTCTAACCTACACTGACAGCACACAACTGGATTTTTTGCTGTGCCTGATGACTTTGAGTTATAAAAAGAAATAAAGGTAAAAAAAAATAAATCAGCAGACTTTGCCTAATTCTAATCAAACCCCTAATAAATTGTCCCACTTTGGTGTTTAAGGTGGATATGTGTGTCACTAAGAGCTAAACACAACGGTAGCAAGTCTCCCTGCAGATTACTCACAATATGGTACTAGCTGCACTACTAATGGCAGCAAGCCCAGCCACATGCAAACCAAAAAAAAGTAAAATAAAACGTTATTGTAGCCCCAAGAAGGGCTCTTGGGTTCTTGTAGAATCACTCCTGCCTAACACTATTCTAGTAGAACACCCTAACGCTTTCCCTGACCAGCAGCAGCTCTCTCCTTAGCGGCATCCAGACAGAGAATGATGCGAGTAGTGCGGGCAAGGGCTAGTCTATTCCAGGGTCACCTGATCAGGCCAGCCAACCACTGCTATCGACGTGTAAGGGTACCACGTCATGCTGGGTGGAGTGCAGAGTCTCCTGGCTTGTGATTGGCTCTGTTTCTGGCTGCCAAAAATCACAACGGCGGGAGATGCCATTTTCTCGAGCGGGCGAAGTATTCGTCCGAGCAACGAGCAGTTTCGAGTACGCTAATGCTCGAACGAGCATCAAGCTCGGACGAGTATGTTCGCTCATCTCTCCTCCTGACTAAGGTTAAACTACCGCCTACCTACCATACTACCTACCATAACCAAGAATTTCAGGCCAACACATTATACATAAATGTAATATATAAAGAATTATTTACCAAAAGAATTTATTTATTACAAAAATAACCATTTTGCACAAATATAATGAAGTGTATATCATGGGAATACATGAGTGAACATTTCTTTTTGTGCTGATGCATGACTAATCATGCACGTGTTGCCCTTGGGAGACATCTCAGACAGTGACTTTTCTATCTTGAGAATTAAAGTATTTGTTCTCAAAATTCAACATTCTCAAACCTTTCTTCGCTCCACCTTATCTGTGGTGGGAGAATCAAAAGTTCCCCATACAGATAATGGTCTACGAGTTCAGTAAAAATCATATATGTATCTTATGCATATGGAAACTTATACTCCTGCTTACCTTTTGGAGTATCATTATATTTTGACAAAAAGGGAAAAATTTACTTAGGCTTTGCACCACTTTTTTCAGTCTGTGCCCTTTTTCCAATGGGAAAAAGGCTTGCACATGTATTTAAGTAGCGGGTGCGTTGCGATTTTGTCACACGGAACCCTTCTTTTGGAGCAGCTGTGCTGGCTTCCATGGGACACAATTTAGTGGTTGTGCTGTTGGACAATCCAACTGATTAGGACTGAGCGCGGGATTTAAGTTTCCAATTGTGTCACAATCCAATGCACTTACATACACCAGATAGAAGAAGGTGAACTCCGGCGGACCTGAGCGGGGAAGCAACACATGCAGGATATCAGGCGCACGATCTTAGTGAATCACAGCACAGTGCATTATCGTTGGACAATGCACTTTCGGTGAACTCCGGGGACGGGGTAACTAAACGTGCCCCAAAATGTTTTGCTTTGCTAATAACAACCGTTACCCTTTTTACTGAGCAATGAACAATAATTCAGGAATTGGGAATCTAGAACCATACTTAGGACTCCCATCCTTTAATAATGTGCCCTTAGTATTACTAGAAACATTTCGAGTCGCTAAGCAGAAAATAGGCACATAAAAATAAAACCCACACAAACCTCTGCCCATAAATAAAACTAAAGTTTTAATTCTTTAAGTATTCTTTTTGGATGTTGTTAACTTTTCTCCCCCTCAAAATGTATGTTCCAGTTTATCAGTCAATTAAGGGTCTTTATCCAGCTATTCTGGCTCTTTTCAGACCCTACTTATTGATGATCCATCTAAAGGACATTAAAAGGAAAGCTTATCATCAGTACATTAGATATTGAGAAAGAATCAGCCCATTGATAATGATCTATTGGTTATCTGAAGAACACAGCCTCTGATCACAGGACTATAAAGCAATCTCTTCTGTGAATTGGAGATATTATAAGCTTTGTACTGAAAACCAATCAATAGTTGTCTGCTTCTTGTCAACTTCAAACAGCCACCAAAGCACTGGCTGGAGTGATCTGCCCAACTATGTCATCTGACCACAACTTTAGTGTTGGATGTGTTCTCTCCTCTGATGTGTTGTGTGTCGGTTTGGTTTGGTTTCCTCCTACATGTGTGCAATATTTGTCTGTCATTGCCGGCCATTGTTTACAAAATCCCATACTCGTGTCGAGTTACTGCTGCCTCGAATTTCATTCTTCAGATGGGAGAGCAAAACAAACTTGTGTGTCTGTTGTTAATTAATTTCGGGGGCTCATGAGTCTTTGGGAAGATTGCTGTTTTCAGTAGTTTGGGCTATTAATGCATTTTAAATTACTTTCTTTCATCTCTCAATCCTTTCACTATTGCTTCTTTCCCTCCTTTATGCTTAACCTCTTGTTTACAGTACGGAATGATTAAAGAGGGAGATTACTAAACTTAAAAAGGACATTGTAGCAGTCATTATATTCTCTCAGGGTCTTAACACCCAAGCAAGGGTTTCTTTTTTCATGATGACTCCATCTTTAGATGTTGTTCATAGAAATGCATCAGATATATTTTATATGTAAAACTCAGAATCTCCAATAACAGCAGTTTCATAGTATATTCTGCATATGGCTAGAGTTTCCTGGTAAATTTAGCTGCATGACACGTCACAGTGAAAAATATTGTAAAGCCAGAGTATCTGCATCACAGATAATGAAAGTGGAAGATTTAATGTTGCAACCTACAAGTTTCTGTGTGTAATGCCATTGATTGGTCAAACAGACCAAGTGTCTGCCAGCTGTTAATGTTAGTAGTATGTCCAGATTACTCAAACTCACAAGGCTTGTTACCTTAAGGACCATGCAGGTGAATTCAGAAGCCCTCTGAGGTATCAAATCACACAGTGGGGCTTATTTACTAAGGGTCTGCGGACGCACTTTCGTTGGACTTTCCGACGTTTTCATGACAGGTTTTTATTGCGGGAGCGATCCGACTGATTCGGACTGAGCGCGGGATTTAAGTTTCCAATTGTGTCACAAGACCAAGCGTTTACATGCACCAGGAAGAGAAGGTGAGGTCCGGCGGACCTGAGCGGGGAAGCGACACATGCAGGATATCGGGCACACGATCTTAGTGAATAATGGCACAGTGCATTATCGTCGGACAATGCACTTTCTGTGAACTCCTCCGGGCGGGAGAGTAAATCTGCCCCAGTACCTCTATGTAAAGTATGGGAGGGGTAGGCAAAGAGTCACAACAGCTAGGTCTCCGTCAACTTACCGAGGGGCAACTGCAAAATACTCAATAAAGATCCATACCCACTTAGCACTGATTAGACATTTCAGTTTCGAAAAATTAGACCCAAAATTCTAAGCAAAAAAATATTTTCATTAAATCTTGTAGTAGGACTAAAGGGATTTAAAACAATATAAAGCTTTTTTGTACTAGTAATCATTGGTAGTCTAATATCACATACTTTGTCATGTGATCTGTTCTGATCATTTTCATTGGATGTTCTTTTTAAAGGGCACCTGTCATCAGAAATTAGTCTAATAATCCATTACCAGTATGTTGACAAGCAGCTTTACACCTTTCAGATCATGTTTCTTTCATGGCCCTGCATTATTCCATCATCCACAAAATCAACTTTGAAGTTAGATGTAAATGGGTTGTATAAAGTCAAGGAGGCGGGGAATTTAATGTGGAAGTCAAGTCCACAGAATGCCTCCTCCCTTGTGAAAGACATCATGCTCAGGACTTGTTGAGATTTGGTTAGTGATTTGATGCTGGACCATCAATCAAGAGAGAGCTTGACTTCCATGTTAAAATCTCAGCCTTCTTGACTTTATACAACCAATTTATACTCACTTCAAAGTTAATGATGCCACCACACTGGCCCATGAACGAAACCTGATCTAGAAGGTATTTAGCAGCTTCACAACATACTGGTAGTGGTTTAGGTCAATTTCTGCTGACAGGTTTCCTTTAAACTCTTTGAACTTTAATGTATTCTAATGAGTGCAACAACTTCAAATAACCATATCAAACAAGATAAAAAAACACCCCAATTTCATCACTACTTGTGTTGTCCACATGAAGAATACACTTTGAAGATTTCACCAATAGATTAGTGTGTGACATATCCCCAGTTTGTTGCAGAACCAAAAAAGTAGATGATACCAATATGGTGTAAAATACAACCTGCAAGGTAAATCGACTTGTGATGCAGAATTTATATCTACAGCATGTCACTCTTTGCTACAGGTATTCATGTAGACAAACCCTAGTAATAAAAGCCAACATTAGACAATGAATAAAGATTTGTTGCAAGGAATTGCATGTGAAAAAGCTGCAGAATATTGGCCCATTAAAGCCCCTGCACCATTTTTGTCTGACTTTGCACCTTCCTTTGGGTACAAACTACTTGCACATATATTTATATACATTTGTGTCGTGGCTGCAATATACTCTATGCAACACAAAATTCTGCATTGACAGGGGCGATCCGGTCCCAGTTGGACCGTGTGCTCAAATTGTCACATGCTCCATGTTAAAGGTGCGCCAAAAAAGTTTGTGCACTCTGTCGGAGCAGTGAAGGGGGTGTCAGATTCATGAAGAATGGGTGCCCAATTCATGAATCAAGTGCATCCTGCACCACTTCTCCGGCAAACTGCAAAAGTTTACACTGTTTTTGATAAATGTGGGCAAATATATCACAGACTTTCAAATTAGATGTTACAATGCAATACATAGAGATTTGTATCAGACACAACAAATTCTGCTACAAAATCTGTATGTAACTCGATCTGTTTTATCAGAAGTATCTGAGATCAACCAATCAGAGCACAGCTTTGTATTTTTAAGACTGTCCTTTTAATAAAAGTGAAATTTTAATTTACGTCTATAGAGGTGTTTCAAAATAGGGAGCATTTACTAAGGTTTTAAAGATGGTTACCAGTAAGGTACTACAGAGGTCAGTAATGGGCCTTTTTCTTTTTAATAATTTTATGAATGGCCTCATTGAGGATTTACAGAGCAGAATTGCAATATTTTTGGTTGATACTAAGCTCTGTAATGTAAGTGATTAACATAGATGAGAATAGTAAAATATTACAGAGGGATCTGTGGTAGCTAAAGAAAGAAAAATGAAAAATTAAGCATTATGTAAATAAATGTAAGGTTATACACTTGGGCCAAGGAAACAAAAAGTAAAATTATGTGAAACACAGGGTAACACTGCAGAGGAAAAAAAAGCTTGTGAAGGTGGGCAGAAAATTTTGTTTTAGTGACGGTAGCCAAGCGACTGCTGCTAAATTGAAAAAAAAATGTATTGGATATATCAAAAGAGACACCAATGTTCATGATAAGGACATAGTTTTACCTTTGTACAAATCACTGATCAGACCACACATGGAATATTGTGTACAATGTTGGACACCAGTGTATAAGGAGTGACAATCTAATTACAATAATACTTCAATGAACAATACAGAGATCCTTCTGATATTTTAGTAGTATTTTTTAATGATCTTTCTAAACCTAGGCCTGTAATAGAGGAAAGAACGTTTCAACCAGGATTCTTTACTGTAAGAGCAGTTAGAGTATGGAACTCGCTGCAACAGGAGGTAATAAGGTAATAAAACACCTCAAGAGATAAGACCCACATTTAATATGGTTTCTCCACCATTTTTTGGTAGGAAACCATAGAAATCTCCCCATCCCCACCACTTTTCGGGTTTCAACCCATCGTAGACCGGATGGGGACCATGATGGACAAAGGGTTTGCTGGGCGTTCAGATTTACTATAGTCTAGACTAGAGCAAAAAAAAAATCCGCCAGTTCTGACCTTTTCTACAGGTTGGAACTGGCAGAGTTTGTGCCAGTATTTACTAAAAGACCAGATCTTCCTTTTGAATCCCGATGCAGGAACGCTAGCGGGGGGAATTTCAAGACTAAGAGACTGGAGCCAGTTAGTGAATCCCGCTGCAGGAGCAGTAGTGGGGGGAATTTTAAGGCTGTCATTATAAAAGCCAGTCTTAATAAATTCCCCCAATGAGAGGTCTGTATGATGGTACATTTATGCAGTAACTTAATTCGGCTACCTGAGAAAGGAAGGAATTTTTTTCTCATAATGGGCTAATTCACATAAATCTTATGAATTTCTATTTTGCCTTCCTCTGGATCAACATTGTAGGATCCTGGGTTGGACCAGATGGAACAGTTTCTTTATTTAGACCAATCTAATATGATGTATTAGGGTCTATTCAGACAGCACAGCATAACAAAGGCATTAAAAACTATTTTGTTGTGTTTATTAGTTACAGAAAAAAATAAAAGAAATGTGACTCACCACCACGACATTAAAATCTACTGTTCAATCACTTGTTGTTTTTCCTCTGCAGTTTTATTTTTTAAGCTCTCTATCTGAATACATCTGGTCAGTGTAAAGGTCCATTCATACTATCTATAATTTGCTGACAAGGCGATATACGCGTTGCTTGCTATAGCAGTCAGGCATTGAGATGATCGATATAAAAAGTCTTTGATCTTAAGACGGAGATCAATGCAAGCATTAGAGTAAAGCCTAACACCCAAATTTCATGCATGTCTGAACACAGGAACAATGTGTGACTATGGACTAAGCAAAAAGCTTTACCGCTGGATTCAATGAGTCTTTTGTTAAGTGCATGTAAGTTTTTTGCTTAGCGTTTGTCTGCTTTTGACTACATTTATATCAGGTCCGATTAGGACAAGTGTAACATGAGGGTATGGGGGTAAAGCAGCTACCAGACTTTCAATTACTATCCTTTAGCTAAATCCAAGAGGCAAGGCAAGTTGAGGACTTAGGCACTAACTAAAAGAAGATGCGCCGATGAACTTCATGAAGCCGAGAGGCCAGCACCGTAATATGGAAAAATATAGAACCTGTATATATTTTTCTGTATTTGGTCACAGTGCAGTAAAACATCGGGTGCTCACCGCACCATAATCGTGTGCCATAGACATCTATGAGAAACGTGATCCAGCTGCAAATTGTGCAGCTGGATCACAGTCCTCCTTACGTTTGTGTGCATGAAACCTCAGGGCAATTCTAGATGCGATATAAATATTTATTACTATTATTATGAACTTAATATCAGTAATTATTTGTGGCCACTTTCAATATGTTTCCCTGCCCAACCACACCTTTGACTTTTTTCAGAAAACCGCTACCTCCACTTGCAACAACACTGCCATACTGGTTAAAGTCCAGCGCCATTGTCTGGCAGGGAAGCCGGATATCTAGTATATATCCATGATGCTTGCAGCCCCTTCCCTTTGGGCAGGCTGCAGACTAACATAAAGTTTATGTCTAATAGACCGAACACAGTCGTCCGAAAATAGTCATAAGAAAGGGCATCAATTCGAAACTCGTGGGGGTCTGACACTTACCATCTTGATATAAAGCACAGCACTGCACACTGCATATAATAAAGGCCCAGCCCACCCGCCGTGGTGAATATATCATAAGGCTTTGGTCTATTGATGTATCCACTAAGGCGGATAATCTGCTGGGCAACTTTATGGCAGGCTCAGCTTGCCGTGGATTTGCAGAAAAAATCTGCTATGTTGAACGTTTATAGCTAAGGCTATTGCAAAGGCACAGGGCCGGCCACATCCCCTCCACCTCCTGGAGACGTAGTCGCCAAACAAATTTCACTTTATGGTGTATACACACTGATATATATCCCTCCCATTATTTCTCTTCAACATAATTACATCCAACTACAGCAACTAAAATGAAACACAAACTTTCCCTTTAACAATTGATGTGGGAACCGCACACATAAGAGAACTAGACAGACAATCCCCTTATGAGGGAACAATCATTTTAATGGACTCCAAGTCCACGTCCAGCTGTCTGCGTATATTTAGCCTGCACCTGGAGCATAGCACCTTTTCACTTCAGCTCCGGTGACTGCAAGGTGAAGAATTTGTGAGATAAAAGGTGAAGAAGTCCTGTGAGAAGAGCTAATAAGGTCAAGTAGAAAACAATGGATGCAGATGGGAGTGGAGGGATTAGCAGCGAAACGTAACCTCAGTGTATCTACTTTCATTTGACTATACATCTTAACCGCGCTGCTGCTCTGCAGGTGTGTTCATGGAGTAAATATGAAGAGGTTCACAGCATCAAGTGAGACTGCCGAGCAAAAGACAGACACCACGAGACAGGACTCCTTTGTCATTGGCAGGAAATTAGCTTTATTTAATAATGAATGGTTCCCGACACAAACAGCCCTTCCCTGTACATTATACCAAGGATTAACTGCACACAACCTCCTAGGTCTAAAAAAAACATGATAAATACATATGCATGGACACATACGGACATCCATATCTATTTCTTTTTTTTTTCGTCTTAATTTTTTATAAGCAACCCTTAGGCAGGCATAGCACCGTTTTTCCATCAGGTCTCTCCCAAAATAGCAGCTGTTTTTAAAGGAAACCTACCACCACAAATCTACCTATAAAGGTAGATCGGGTGGTAGGTGAATCAATGGGACGTGAGGATAGCCCTTTTAAGGGCTAATCCTCACGTCCCTGCACTTTTTGGTAAACTTTTATTACCCTAATATGTTAATTTTGTTATGTGGCTACTTGGGCGTGGAGTAGCCGCATCTGAGATTACACGAGGTGGCTACTCCACACCCCGGTAGCCACTTTACCCCTCCTACTCACCATGTTCGGCGCGCAGCTGCTCCTAGCTGCGCGCCCTCGTCCGCCGATCCTGCCGTCTGCGCATGCGCAGAACAGCAGGCCCGCGCCTGCGCGGTCACTGCTCCGAAGCCGGGGCTGCACAGGCGTGGGCCTGCTGTTCTGCGCATGCGCAGACGGCAGGATCGTCGGACGAGGGCGCGCAGCTACGAGCAGCTGCGCGCCGAACATGGTGAGTAGGAGGGGTAAAGTGGCTACCGGGGCGTGGAGTAGCCGCCTCGTGTAACCTCAGATGCGGCTACTCCACGCCCAAGTAGCCGCATAACAAAATTAACATATTAGGGTAATAAAAGTTTACAAAAAAGTGCGGGGACGTGAGGATTAGCCCTTAAAAGGGCTATCCTCACGTCCCATTGATTCACCTACCACCCGATCTACCTTTATAGGTAGATTTGTGGTGGTAGGTGCCCTTTAAGTCACGGACATGTCCCGACTTGGGCCAACACAATGAAGAAGGCATATCTGTTACTTACAGTTTCCTTGAGGAAGTCAACAGCCATTTTAAAAGAATGGAGGTGGCAGCAAGATTGGAGGTTGTTATGTATGTTGGCTAAAGATGTCTAAAGATTTCTAAAGCATGGCCACATTTTGTCTACTGGTCGGAGATGCTCTTTAATGTGGCCATACACATTACTCTAAGGCCTAATGCACACCATTGTATTTTTGGGCCACACAAACAGCACCTAAAGAGACCTCAACTTAATGAAAACAAATTTCAGCCATGAAGAACGTTGATCATGTGAAATTTCACTAGTTTTACCTGACCATTGTCCCATCGTTATTTGCAATGAATAGTTGGACAAAATTGCATGATTAGAAGCAGACGGAGCACCGGGACAGCTTTTGTGACGAGCACAGGATCCCCTGGGGCGAATTTACATGATTTAAAAACAGATATTTTGCAGAAGTCGCAAGGTTTTCTAGGTAATCAAGATAAGTTCCTGACTCACTATGCAAGCAGCGACAAGGAGCTATGTTTGGTTTAAATAATGGTTTTCAAAGTCGTAGTTTTCCTTTAAGTCTATCTGTTACTATACAAAATTGTTAATTTACAGTGAATACAAATAGTTAGAAGATTCCACAATGATTTTAGATTCCACTTTCTATCTGCACAACTGATGCAAAGCATTATATAATATTTCCTATTACAAGAAAACCTGTAGAAATCATCTCCCCGATAACACATGGTTATATCCTTCCCTGATACTTTGACAGTTCATCATAAACTGAATTTTAATTATTTTGTTAATGTGCCAAACATCGGCACTGACGATAAACCTTGGCGGTTCAGTCTTTTTCTTTCAGCTGACACGAGGTTTAATTATCTTTGCTGGTGATGGAAAACATTTCAAATCCAAGATGGCAGCTTTAATTGTTAATTCATTCCCTGTCAAGAATAAAACCTCGCACCTCACGCATGACTGATGCTCGATGGCAGGTACCTACAGGGCCAAGAGATTTTTCATGGAATGGATGGAATCCTCATATTATAATATATTCATGTTTTAATATTTATTATATAGTAGTTTCATTTTTACAGTTTATTGGTGCAGAGGATGGATGCCGCTAGACCCCTATGGTTTCTGGTCCATTGCCCTGCTACAAAGAAGCACAGCAGCAGTAATACACAGAATGGATGCAAGTCATGCTACTCGTCTCACCCTTCTATTATATTCAGTGTTTTTGTGCTTCCATTACAGTATTTCCACATCCACTAAATAGCTTATATTCTGAATCAGAATTTTGCATTTTAATTTTGATGTCTGTATGTCAATTTTCATTGATCTGGAATTTGAATAGAGGACCTCTGGAATTGGTTAAATGGTGCATATAGGATTTAGGTTTGATGCCCACAATGATTCTCAACCATGAGGTTTCCTGGTCAATTCATGAAATTCAGTCAGTGCACGGCCTGTTTTTCATGCAATGAACACCTGATTTCCTCATGCCTTACTGCCTAAGCTTTTTGTCTTGTGTCAGAGGTCTTTTAGCATAGTGGCAGGGGCGTAACAAAGGTTGCGATCGCACCTGGGCCCAAGAGATTTTGGGGGCCCTTATGGTGTCACTTTCCCATATGAGAAGACTATTACTATACACCATGCATTATAGTCGGGGGCCTGGTGCCGACTTTGCACTGGGACCCATCGGCTTCTAGTTACGCCACTGCGTAGTGGATTTAAAAGCCTCCGAAATATGGAATTGTAGGTTGTCTGCGTGCCTCTGTGTATGAGGTCTTCCTGTGTATGTTCAGGGATGGGATTCAAATTTTCCCTCCCTTAGTAGCGAGAAGTCAGTCGTGTAGCGTGGTGGAAGGAAAAACGATACCTACTAATACCTATTAATAATTTCAATATTCTTATATTGAAATTTGTAAATTTACTTTTTTAGAACCTAAAAGTAGAGATGAGCGAACACAGTCGTCCGAGCTTGATGCTCGTTCGAGCATTAGCGTACTCGTAACTGCTCGTTGCTCGGACGAATACTTTGCCAGCTCGAGAAAATGGCATCTCCCGCTGTTGTGATTTTTGGCAGCCAGAAACGGAGCCAATCACAAGCCAGGAGCCTCTGCACTCCACCCAGCATGACGTGGTACCCTTACACTGCAATAGCAGTGGTTGGCTGGCCTGATCAGGTGACCCTGGAATAGACTAGCCCTTGCCCGCGCTGCTCGCATCATTCTCTGTCTGGATGCCGTTAGGGAGAGAGTTGCTGCTGCTGCAGGGAAAGCGTTAGGGTGTTCTATTAGCTTAGTGTTAGGCAGGAGTGAGTCTACAAGATCCCAACAGCCCTTCTTAGGGCTAGAATAGCGTTATATATATATTTTTTTTTATTTGCTTGTGGCTGGGCATGCTGGCACTAGTAGTGCAGCTAATACCATATTGTGAGGAATTTGCAAGGAGACTTGGGAACGTTCTATTTAGCTCTTAGTGACACACATATCCATCTCAAACACCTAAGTGGGACAATTTATTAGGGGTTTGATTGAATTAGGCACAGTCTGCCGATTTTTTTTTTTACTTTTATTTTTTTTTCAAAACTAAAAGTCATCACAGGCAAAGCACAAAATCCAGTTGTGTGCTGTCAGTGTAGGTTACAAACTAGCGATAGCAATCATCATCATCTTCTGTGGTTGCTGTGTAATTTCTTCTGATCGTTTTGTTAAAAAAAGAAAATAAAAAAAACATTAAAAAACACAAAAAAAACACAAACATTTTTTACAGTTTACACTTTAATTTTTAAAATGTTTAACCAGAGGGGTAGGGGTAGGGGTAGAGGACGAGGGCTTGGGAGTCCAACTACTGCAGGGGTCAGAGGCCGTGGTCCTGGGCGGGGTGAGACACCACCTGCTGATGAGGGAGCAGGGGAACGCCGCAGAGCTACACTCCCTAGGTTCATGTCTCAAGTTACTGGGACTCGTGGTAGAGCACTGTTGAGGTCAAAACAGTGCGAACAGGTGATGTCGTGTATTGCGGACAATGCTTCTAGCCATTTGTCCACCAGTCAGTCTTCCACGCAGTCCACCCATGTCACCGAAATCAGCACTCCTCCAGCTCCTCCACCTCAGCCTCCTTCCCCCCAGTCTGCCCCCTCCCAGGAAAATTTGGCATTTGAACCGGCATACTGTGAGAAACTGTTTTCTGGACCCTTCCCAGAGTCACAAACCACTTGTCCGGTTGCTGCTGAGCTCTTTCCCGATGCCCAGGAAAGAGGTGTCGGACGATGAGGAGACACGGTTGTCAGACAGTGGTGAAGTTGTTGTCAGGGCAGGAAGTCCGAGGGGGGAGCAGACTGAGGGATCAGAGGATGATGAGGTGACAGACCTAAGCTGGGTTGATAGGCCGGGTGAACATAGTGCTTCTGAGACGGAGGCGAGTCTTGGATGAGAACAGGTTGCAAGAGGCAGTGGTGGGGCCAGACGGAGAGGCAGGGCCAGAGCTGGTGCATCAGCGTCAAATGTTTCACGTAGTGAAGCTCCCGTGGCGAGGGCTAGATTTTTGGAAGTCTGGAGGTTCTTTAAAGAAACACCGAATGACCAACGGACTGTGGTGTGCAACCTGTGCCACACCAGGATCAGCAGGGGTTCCACCACTACTAGCTTAACCACCACCAGTATGCGCAGGCATCTGAATGCTAAACACCCCACTCAATGGAACCAAGGCCGTTCACCTCCGGCCGGGCACACCACTGCTCCTTCCCCTGTGTCATCTGCTGCCTCTGCTAGTCAGCCCCCTGCCCAGGACCCCGGCCCAAAAACCTCCCGTGTGAAAACCACACCTTCGCCTCCACGATCCTCCACAGCATCCACCAATGTCTCCATGCGCAGTGTTCAGCTGTCTATACCCCAGATGCTGGAGTGCAAGAGGAAATACAGTGCAACCCACCCACACGCCCAAGCCCTCAACGTCCACATCTCCAAATTACTCAGCATGGAGATGCTGCCCTATAGGCTGGTAGAGACCGAGGCCTTTGGCAACCTCATGGCGGCGGCCGCCCCTCGGTATTCGGTCCCCAGCCGCCACTACTTTTCCCGATGTGCCGTCCCAGCCGTGCACCAGCACGTGTCAGACAACATCATCCGTGCCCTGACCAACGCCGTTTCTGACAAGGTCCACCTGACCACGGACACGTGGACGAGTGCTGCCGGGCAGGGCCACTATTTAGTCACTGATGGCACATTGGGTTAGCTTGGTGAAGGCTGGGACCGAATCTGACCCTGGGGCTGGTCATATACTGCCGACGCCGAGGATTGCGGGGCCTACCTCGGTCCAGGTCTCTCAGGCCTACTATGCCACCAGCAGGCCCTGGTGCACAAGCTGAAACAGTATTTCCCTTCTCACAGCGCTAGCGGCAGAGGGCGTACTTCTGCGGGACAAGTAGCGAGGGAGAGTAGGCGAGCAGGCAGCTTGTCCAGCACTGGCAGGGGTACGCTTTACAAGGCCTTTGCCAGTTTTATGTCACCCCAGCAAGACACTGTCACCTGTCCCCAGTCACGGCAGAGTAGGGCTGATCTTTACAGAAAGATGGTGAGGGAGTACGTAGCTGACCATACCATCGTCCTAAATGATCACACAGCTCTCTACAACTACTGGGTTTCAAAGCTGGACATGTGGCACGAACTGGCGCTGTACGCCTTGCAGGTTCTTGCCTGCCCTGCCGCTAGCGTGTTGTCTGAGCGGGTTTTCAGTGCAGCTGGTGGCATCATCACCGATAAGCGTACACGCCTGTCGACTGACAGCGCTGATAGACTGACGCTTATCAAGATGAATAAAGCATGGATTTCTCAGGATTTCCATTCTCCACCAGATGAAAGAAGCTCAACCTGAATAATGTATGCACTCCTCCTCCTCATTTTCCTCCTTCTCCTCCTCTTTGTACACTAAAGCAGAGGAAACTGGCTATTTTTTGCCAGGGTCAACTGGCTCTAGCTATAGTAGTCTATGTATTTAATTTTTCTGGAGGGCCACCTACCCGGTCCTCTGTTTTAAACAATTTTTGGGAGTGCCACATACAGGTACTCTATGTATTTAATTTTTCTGGAGGGCCACCCACCCGGTCCTCTGGTTTGAAAACTTTTTTGGATTGCCACATACAGGCACTCAATCTATTTAATTTTTCTGCAGGACCACCTACCTGGTCCTCTGGTTTGAAAACTTTTTTGGACTGCCACATACAGGCACTATCCAAATTTTATTGTTTCCATAGCTGCCTCCATAAGTCGTCCATATAGCTGCCTCCATGCATCGTCCCCTTAGCAAACGAGCTGTGTCAGGCAGAATTTTGGGTTGTTTTCATGGCTTCCACATCAAACTTGTTAACTTTGCTGTGTTATCCACATAATATACTGCCAAACTTTTATCATTTACCGATATTATTTCAGCGCTTCTTGCGCATCTGTTTACATTCTCCTCACCCGCCATAACCAAGCCAATTACTTATAAGAACAGTACTACACTTGTTCTTATACAAAAGGTTCTTAGAAGTGCTGTTTGTAGCCCCGCCTGCTTTGAAAATTAAACGCTTCTGGCCCCCAGGCCCATTTTGGGTGGGGAGAAGCCGAGAGGCAGGGGCTCGGCCAGGCGAAAGCTCGGGGACCGCCAGCTCCATCCTAAGATTAGGCAGCCTCAGAGGCATCCATGCATACTGCCCCTGCTGTTTCCTGTCCATTTCGCCTCCACAGAGTCCACCAATGTCTCCATGCTCAACTTTCAACTGTCTATACCCCAGACGCTGGAGCGCGAGAGGAAATACAGCACATCATCCCCTTATCAAACGAGCTGCGTCAGGCAGAATTTTGAGGTGTTTCACCAGATACATAATGGGACACGGCGCATCTGTCGCCGCCATGCTGGAGACCTGAAGTTTCAATCATAGCAGCACAATATGGATGCCCCATACTGTCGCTCTTAATCATGGAAGTTGTCTCCATGGCTGCCTCCACATGTCGTGCCCTTATCAAACGAGCTGTATCAGGCTCATTTTTCGGGTGTTTCACCAGATACGTTATGGAACTTGGTCACTATGTCGCCATGCTGTGTTATCGACTAAATATACCGTCAACCTTTTGTTCACATAGGAAATCATTTCAGTGCTTCTTGCTCACCTCCTTTGGTTCCTCTCTGCCGCCTTAACCAGGCAAAATACTGATACATACAGTACTGCACGTTATCCTCGCCAAAAGGAATTTTTTAAATTGGTTTGAAGCCTGAGTCCATTTGGGGTATGTCGCCATGCCACTCTCTAGCCTGCTGCCGCTGCCTCTGCATGCCGTCCCCTATAGTGTCAGGGTCAATTATTGCATGTTTTAGATGCTATCTAGCTTCATTCTGTCACTCTGTCATGGCCATGCTGTTGCCCATAATTTTGGCATAATGGTGCGATTAAGCAGCCTCAGAGGCATCCATGCATGCTGCCCCTGCTGTTTCCTGTCCATTTCCGTGGTGTTTCCATCCTTTTCTGAGGTTTCCAGGTGTTTGGCCAAGCTTCCCTGTGCAAACCCTTGGTCCCCTTAAAAAATGCTTGAGTCTCCCATTGACTTCAATGGGGTTCGTTATTCGAGACGAGCACTCGAGCATCGGGAAAAGTTCGTCTCCAATAACTAGCACCCGAGCATTTTAGTGCTCGCTCATCTCTACCTAAAAGCGATTCAATTTAGATTTTTCAACTTTATAACTTTCCAGTCTAGAATTTAAATAAATATTTAGTTATCTATGAATAAATTTGTTCACATACCCACCTGTACAGATTATTTAGTTATAGATCTAAATGTTCTCATTTACAGACCAATACAGCCCATTAACAATAAAAAAAGTTTTGTGTCGTTAGCATAGATACAGAAGTTAGAACACATACAGCACTAGAACCAAGCCATGTACATAAATACAACACCAAAATAATGTTCTGGACATGAATACTGAGGCAGAACCAAGAATAATTAATTACAAAAAATTCTCTGTGCAGTTCCCTCTCATAGGAGTAATAACTAATCATAGGACAGGGAAGATGCAGCAGCATTTTGAACTCATGGGTAATTCAAGCACATACTGTAAATCTGGTGAAACACAAAAGACGTGTTAGATAGAAGAAGATGAAAGAGCTAGACGGCCAGTAATAATGCCCCAGCAGTCATGGAAATCTACCATCAGGATGAAGGATTGTAAACTACTGGTTTGTGTTCCTCTCGCAGGATCTGCTCTTCTTTTATCTTCTTATGCCCCTTCTCTTAGCATAAGTAGCTAAAAGTGAGCGGATCCTGCCAGAGGAGGCGCACACCAGTATGTCAGTGTGATTGGTTTACAATCCTATACCCTGGTGGTAGATGTCCTTTAATACTCACCTTTCCTTGCTTGTGCCACGTGTGCGGCGCAGAGTTGACATCATCATGTGTCTGTGTGGTGTCAGACGCATCACAGGTAAATGGCCTATTCAAACTTATGGTATTAGAGGCAAGTACCTGTTGCAGGTCAGATTGCGTTGCCTGCACAGGGGGGAAGCTGGAAGCTTCCGATCTCACAGGCCTGCTGTGTCCAGGGAAATATGAAGCAGCAGAGCAGGAAAACACAGGCCAGTGTAGGAAGGGATCTGGATAGCTGCCGATTTCCCCCCGATTCACCGGATCTGGTAGAATTTAGAAAAAAACTCCTTGTGTGAGCCGGAGACACCCAGTTGGTTCCCGACCATGTATGACCATCTATTTATCTATGCGCCATCTATATTCTATTCATCCAATATCCTGTATTGAACAATTTCTATATTATTCATCTGTACATGTATTAAATACTGTATCAACTCATCTAGAAGCAAACACATTTTACAACCAACAGGATAAAGAGGAGAAGGCAAATAATCTTCATTTACATTCTGAATTTGTAGGCAGCCGATTCCATCCTGGAAACAGTAAAATTCCAGCATATGTTCTTTGTGCATCCATTTTTCAAAGCCAAGTATGACTGATCTGAATGTTAAAAAGCTGCATGCTCTGAACCATCTAATGTGTGTGATTTGCCGGAGACGGTGCGCTGCCATGAAGTGCATATCATTAAGAAAAAGTGATTTCTATACAAACCCCGTCCCCTGCATCCACTGGCCAGGCTTTCTACGGAGCCATCCATAATATCAATGAGCTCATCGCTGTACAAATACAAAGTCAATTAAAAATGGATGTGTTGAGTAGATTAAATATCCTGGACAATGTGAGTCATAGTTTGTACCCAGCCAATGCTTATAATCATATACCACTGAGCTTATTGCCAGGAGTTCAGGAAAATGACACAAATCCCACAGTATATTCAACCACAATGTTGAGATTTCCAAATTACTCAAATGATCATTTGCTAGAGCAATGACTTGAGATGAATGTGATACATAGAAATCTTTCCTGGTAGGTTTGTGATGGTGTCTGTTCTATAATGGAAGTGTCTTGTAAACGCTGCCTTGCCGCATCCCCATAATTGACACGTAATGGTTAAGTGTATTTTCATACATCACATTTAAATAATAATAGGGGATTGTGCATTTAACATATTTGGATATGAAATTTCTTGTTGTAATTAGAATACTAATTTTAAGTTGGAAAAGTGGAAAATTAAGTTGGTACATTATACTCTGACGAACTCTGACATGTAATTTGCCCAGGCTTAATAAACCCTTTGGGGAATATTTATCAGGGCCCTGAAGTAATCACAAATGGTAGCTTATTGCTAGCATTTGCAATATTTTTGCACTCTCGGCCACCTTCACGGCAGTGGGGCATGAAGAGGGGGCTTGGCCGGCTGAGTGGAGGGCGTGGCCAGCTGAGTGGACGGCGTGGCCGGCTGAGCGGAGGGCGCGGCCAGGAGTGGACCGCCCCGGGGCATCACTGTCCCTTGCTGCAGCTGTCGACTTTTCCCATTTGACTTTTCACCCGGCCAGATACATCAAAAGGCTGGAGCACTAGCGCCGGCGTATGATAAATATCCCCCTATATCTTCATTACATTACTGTACTACTATTTAAATGAATGGAAAGCCCAAGAAGTGAATGTTACCTCTCAGGTTAAGTTCACACCTGTTGTTCAGCGTTGTATTACCCATTCTGTTATTAATGAAAAATATTGCAGCAGACGAGAAGATAATGGAAGTTTCATCAAAGTCTATGGGTTATAGAATATGAATGGAAGACCCTCAAACAGAGAGTGTAATAGAGAGCAACACAGGTGGGAACTGGAGCTTAGGGTACATTCACACGTGGTATGCCTGCCGTGCGGGCATACCGCCGTGTGCTGGAGAGGAGGAGGAGTTGGCCCCTCCTCCCTCCATAGAAAACAGCGGCGCACGGCCACACATCCGCCGAAAGATAGAGCATGCTCTATCTTTTTGCGGTGTGCGGCCCGGATCGGTGCCACACATGTGTGGATCCCCGCCGTGCCACGGGGACGTACATATGGCCGCAAATTTGAGGCCGCATGTATGGCCCCGCAGGCGGCAGTGTGAATGAGCCCTAAGGGAGACATTGTTACTGTAGCAGCAAATAATCCATTATTTAGCATCATTCAGCAGCAATTCTGCCCTGGATCTCCCTCTTCTTATCAATACTAACTGCATGTGCTCTGCAGGTTAAAAAGAAGAGATGCATGAATCTGCCAATGTGTGCCTGAAGGTGAAAGGAGAAGTGTTTTTTTTTACTAAATCACACAGCAACGCTTCGACAATGGGGGAATTCATTAAGATTGGCGTTCCTCTACCTGTATCCACCAAGAGGCTTCAGCTTCTTAATAAATACAGGCGCAAACTCTGCCAGTACGGACCTGTAAACCAAGCCCCTGTCTGCCTACCCACCCTCCGCCACCAACATGGGCAAAGTAGCATGCGGGTCAGAGAAGCCAGAAAACTGGCGGGGAGGAGAGGATTTAGAATTAGGCCGGAAGTGACGCATCACTACTCATTTACCTATGTTCCTCAAATTTTATAAAAACTCAGTAAAAATTAATTGGGGAAAACTGGCATAAGCACAAAGTGAGCGTGGGGCAGAATCCTCTAGGGACATGCAGGCCCAGGGCTGCCACTAGGAATTTCGAGGCCTGATTGACAGGTTTTGTCCCCCTCCCCACCAGAACAATGGTCAAGAATTTTTAAATGATCTACAGCTCAAAGTGTAACCATGTATTGAGATAATTTTTTATATTGTGTGGGGTGATATGGTGAACATTTTTCATTACCATTTAACATATTCTGCTTAGTTTGTAATACAAAGCAAGCTACTCCCTCCCATAAAGATGCATATTCCAGCCTGTATAATGGTCGTATAGAGACTGAATGAGCTCACATCTAAACCCCCTGTGTCAACTTGATCTTTGAAAAAGCCAATGAGAGAGCAGAAAGGGTTAATACTCACAGCTGTGAGTACAGGAGAAGAGAGAGATTTTCTTAAATCTGGTAAACAGATTTGTCATAGCAACATAGAAATAACACTGTAACTAAGGGGCACATTATAGCCTGTTTCTGTCAACATTAAGGCAGCATTCATACGACCATTGGGGGATGTGTATATGGCCGCACGCTTGCAGCCATATAAACGCTCCCTATAGGCCGGCAATGGGAGCACTGAGCGGTACTGTGCCGCACATGTGCGACAGCATACCGCTTTGTAGTCAGGGAAAAGATAGGACATGTCCTAACTTTCCCCATTTTACAGCGCCGTGCACCGTGTATCTCTGTGGAGAGGGGACAGGATAACCCTCCTCCACTCCATGGCGCTGGATGTATGTCCACCCGGCTACGGCCCAGAGGACATACGTTTGTGTAAATGCACCCTAAGTCCCAAATTAGATTCTGTGGTCTGATGAGTTTATGGATTGGCCAAAGCAGATCCTGCGACCACCCTGGAACTTGGAGCGGATAGGTTCACTTTAATAATTTGTTTATTGCACATAGACATGAATCTGATTGGCTGAAGATGAGTTTGAAAATAATCTGATAACGAAGAGATTCTCGAAGTAATGCCCAAACATCAGGGACTTTTCCTGAATAAGACAAACACAGCTTCTTTCTACAGGGAAATAATAAACATTACACCTTTTTAAGCAATTTTCTGGAATTTTTCGAGTGTACCTTGTACCTGACACCATCTGCTAAAACCTAATTCAGAAATTTTGGTTTAAGCAAAGCAAACATTGTTTATTTACCCCGTTGGCTCCTGGCAACACAGCTATCCGGAGGCAAAGGACCTCATTAAAAATCCACATATTTATGCGTTCTGCGTCTGGATGCTCGGCCTTGCCTTAAGCTGTTAAAACTTGCAATATTTTTCCCGAGTTGTGTGAAAACTCCCTTAGCACATAATGTGTGGATTACACAGCTTGTAAAAATGGCACCTTGCAGACATGAGCGTTTCAGGTAGATAGTAACACATTCATATTTCATCACCATCTGTTCATCTTCCTGCCTCGTACACACGATTACAAACACATGCCTAGAAACATACACTAGAAAGATTTTCTCTCTCAGCCAATTTGTTGGTCTATTACAGATCCAGAAGCCCAAATATAGAAAAATAGGCAATTGCTGTATGAATTTTTCATCCTGCAGCTCTTACATATGAATTGGATGAACTGCAGTACCAGTTTTTTAGATTATGCAAAGAATATCCTATAGATTAGGTGGAAACGTAAAAACTGCACAATGTTAATTCTTTTTGAAGCTGACGTGTGTAGAAAAGGAAGGCAAATATATAAGATCTTGTGTATATACAGTTACAAAAAACATGTCTGCAACGAAGCTTTATTGTTCATCCTTGTTCCCTTGTCAATCCAAATATACCTGTTCCGACTTACATACAAATTCAACTTAAAGGGGTAGGCAACTTTTCAATAAATTTGTTCCATTAGACATGCCTCTGCATGTACCTGAACCTATGCCACCTTTTTAGAGCTTCCTTCTTTCCCTGTTCTCACCCTGCTACCCTCTGTATATACAGAGAACTTCTTTATGGTCGTCCTTATGGTGTCACCCACTGTGCCTCATTCTCTCACAGTCTGTCTCACTGACAGACACAGGTAGAGGGGAGGGTGGAGAGCAGGAGAAATCATTACTATCCTGCTGCAGCTCCTCCTATTCATCATTGCTTAAACATGTAAACAAAGATCCACGGAGAGTTTGCAGACAGCACAAAGGAAGTATCAAGAATTCTGTATTATTTGATAAACATTCAGGGATTATTGTTGTGGCAGTAACGATTCAGGGGCAACGTATGTGAAAGAGTAGCGAACCCCTTTAACAACAAACCTACAGAACTGATCTTGTAAGCTACAGGGGACTATCTCTATATCAAAAGCTCAATGAAAGTCTTTAGTTGATACTGAGAGTCAGATCTAATACCCCAGTAGTCTAGGTCATAGCGAGACAATGTACCAAAATAATAAGTCAAGTAGCCATACGTGTTACCCAAGAAGTAGAACACAAAACAAGGTAACTACACAAAAACACAAAAGAAGAGATACCAGTCAGGGAGGTGGATAGGGGAAGCGTACCAAGACATCATGACCTTCAGATCAGTGGTAGGTCTCAGTAACGCGATCTGAAATCTTGATTCTGTTTTATCCTAGGAAGCCTGCTGGGTTGTCGTCTTGGGTCTATACTATTTATTGACCTATTATATGATTTTATTTAACAGTTTTGTCCAAGACCTGAATGAAATTTTGTGGTCTGGTCCGTAGTTTTTACTCTGCTACCCTCATCCTATATTGTTTGCCTTTACCCCCCCCCCCTTCCTAAGTTTTGAATGTAGCAGTACATTTGAGCAGCGGCTCTTGACAACTTCTGATGTTCCAATTAGTGAGAACCGATTCCTGTCTTCGTAAACTCCGGGGATCTGCTTTAGGGATCAGTGGGTTCACAGCAGTTGGCCTTCTACTGATCAGGTTGTTATCCACTATCCTGATCGTGGATAATAAAAATACTTTGAGGGCGGCACGGTGGCTGAGTGGGTAGCACTTCTGCCTTGTAGCGCTGGGGACCTGGGTTCGAATACAACCCAGGTCAACATCTGCAAAGAGTTTGTATGTTCTCTCCGTGTTTGCGTGGGTTTCCTCCGGGTACTCCGGTTTCCTCCCACACTCCAAAACGTACTGTTAGGTTGTTTAGATTGTGAGCCACATCGGGACAGGGACCAATTTGACAAGCTTTGTGCAGCGCTGCGTAATCTGTGTGCACTATGTAATTAAAGAATTAATTATTATTTATTTATTTATTTACTTTGTACAACCCCTGTAGCAAGCAGAGTGCTGTGTAGTGGCTGCACGTGGTATTACAGCTCATCGTGATTCACTTAAATAGGCCTGAGCTGCAAAAAGGTCATGAAATAAATTGATATTAATGATATGTGCATCACAAGTGGCAATCGAAGGATCAGTCCAACCACTTCAAACAGCTGATATTGATATTAGCTGATCAATCCACAGGTGAATAAAACATAAAATTCTGAAATATCAATGTAAACGATTTAAAAATTCTACTGAAGTCTTGGGCTACATGACATAAATAAATCTAAATTTGTTGAAATTTCGCAAGCTTGCAATTGATTTTAAAAAAATCTAAATCAATTTTTCCTTGCAGGTTCACTTTCATCTTTGCGGTCTCTAGAAAATCACGGTGCCCCTTGTTAGCGCATAGCCACTTGCCATCAGTAGAATTGGGTCTAGTTGTGTAAGTTTCCATATAGAGTAACAGACGGCACATCTGCATCGTAGGCTGTTTGTACATAACACCAGCTTCTCCGCCATTATTAAGCTATGCTGTAATATTCCTGGCGCCGCACAAGTAAATGAAAATTATGTAAAAGTCAAAGCCTTACTCTGAGCTGAGATGTGTATCAACAACTGTGTGTAATTTGCAGCAATTTAGCAGAACAAGTCACATATAAATCACTTGAACCTTCTGTTACAAAGTACTTTGGGAGAGTCTTGTTGTAGCTTGTGTTCCCTCCAGCCACGGCTGTCACTTGATGTTTTTGAAGTGAAGACATATATTGTATACACCTATGGTGCAAATTGGCCCTGCCGCTCTGTACAGTGCATTACTGAATACATCATCACATTCATGTAGACCTGCAGAGCTATTTGTATATCTAAGCTTATGGATTACTGAAGTGAATCAGGCTGAGCTGCAAAACCAGAAAGAGCATTTTGACCACCGTGTGGTTGTTTCTGGGGAAGATTTTTTGTCTTGTTAAGGCTACATTTACTCGAACGTACGGGGGGCATATATACGGCCGAAGTATATACAGCCGACGTATATACAGCGTATATACGTCCCCCATACACTTCTATGGCTCACAGCCCTGTATGGGAGCGGTACGGTGCAGCTCCGTAGCCTGTAGAAAGATAGGACATGTCCTATCTTTCTACGGAATACGACACCATGCGCGGTATATTCCTATGGAGAGGGGTGGGGGTGAGCTGCCCTAATCCCCTGCTCCTCCCCGCAGCACCATTGTATGCCCACCGTATTACGGTATGGCAGGCATACATCGTGTGATTAATACTGGAAAGTTTTTGAGGTCCCTTTACAATCTGCGTTGCAGTTGTGTTTGTAAGTAATGCCTTGACCCTCCCCATAGCATATGAGTTGCTTTAAAACTCAACTTAAACACAACATGTGAACATGGTCTTAGACTTAGGCCACATATTGTGGACACACTGCTGAATTTCAGCTTAAATGAGACCACACATTTGCAGGAATGAAGGTACGAAGCATGTTGCATTTGAATTACATTTTGTAAAATCCCAATCCCAATTCAGTGAATAGGGCATTACTTATTTTTTTAAGCTATTTATCAAAATCACATACTGCCCCCACATGAGAAAAATAAATAAATGTACATGTATACAGCACAAAAGCAAAGCGCTTACTTTATAGAGTTCACGAGATTACACAGAGGCTGATAGACAGTGGCTGCCAGATAGAGGCTGATAGACAGAGGCTGAGAGACTTTTGCACTGTTACACTGTGAGCTCTGCTACATCTAACATATATGTGCCTGCTTCCCCCTGATCACTTATCGTTTGTAGCCTCTCTCTCTGATCACCATGTGCTGACAGGAAGTGATCAGTGTGAGCTCCCTGCAGCAGGCGTGGCTACAGGCTCAGAGCAGAGAGGAACATAGAAATCCAAGATGGTGGCCACCCGACCCTAAGTCAGAAGTTACAGGGTCGTGTCTAGGGGCAACTGAAATTGTGTACAGCAGGACTGATAGAGACAGGTTGGACTTATATCTGTGTAATGCTGAATTTTTGTTTATAACAGTGAATTACAAAATGTGTTATTTTGTTATCCTGAAGACATATAAGAAACTTGTCCTAGCGGGAATATCCCTTTAAGTAAGGAACTTGCCCTCTACTACATTGACTGAAAGACCCTGAGACAGGAAGTCCTTGCATCATTTTTCTATTACAATTGCGTTTTGAAACACAATATTAATGTAACAGGGAGGGCCTTGGCCCAATCGCATATGAGTTTTGGCTAAAACGCATGCTACTTCCTGATCGCAACCATTTCAGTCTAAACGCATATATGATCGGGGGAAGCTCCTCTCCACTGCTCTTGAATTACGTTTCTAAATGCAATTCAAACGCTGCAGGTGAACAGCAGGGATCATGTTCCCCAGCTTGTGGCCCACAAAGTGCACATGGTCGTGTGCATGAGGCCTTCCTTATTAGCTTCATTTTATTAACTATTTCTGGGGAAATTATAAAAATTATTCCACTAAAACTAATGTTAGTATTCTTTAGTGAGTTGGTATAGTTGCAGTGATAATTAATAAAATTGTGTTATGTTTTGCTCTAGTTATGCAATAAAATATCTCTTTGCCATCTTCTAAAAGTTATAACTTTTTCCATTTTTACAAGATGAATTGTAATGTTCATTATTACCATTCAGGGGTCAGTGTCACTTTTTTAATCACTTTATTTTTACATTTTTATATACCGTATTTTCCGGACTATAAGGCGCACTTAAAAGCCTTGGATTTCCTTGGAAATCCAAAGTGCGCCTTATAGTCTGGTGCGCCCTATATGAGGGCAGCGGACCATACTTACATAGGTCCCCGCTACCGGAGACAGCAGATCTCCAGCGGGAACTGCAGACCACGCGGCACGAACTTCTGCCGCGTGGTCTGCAGTTCCCGCTGGAGATCTGCTGTCTCCGGTAGCGGGGACCTATGTAAGTATGGTCCACTGCCCTCCTCCACCTCCCCCTCACCTTCCCCGCTCACCTTCCCCGCGTCGCCGCGTCTCTTCTTGGCGTCGCGTCCCGTCGGGTCTCCGCTCCGCCCCCGGACCTCCGCCACGCCCCCGACCCGGCGCCTTATAGTCCGATGCGCCTTATATATGGAATTATTACATATATAAGGCGCATCAGACTGTTGCGCCTTATATTCCGGTGCGCCTAATGGCCCGGAAAATACGGTCGTTTTTTTTTCTTTTAACATATTTATTATATTTTCTACATTTTTCCCTGTGTCTGATCAGCACTGGTTAACGCTGTGCGTTGTCCGATTTCCTTCATGTGTTGCTTCCCCGCTGAGGTCCGCCGGTGTTCACCATCTAGGTGCATGTAAGTGCTTGATCTTGCGACACAATTTCGTTTTTAAATTCCGTGGTTTGTCCGAATCAGTCCGGTTGTCCGCCGGCCACTTCCCCCGATTTCTGTCGCATGCAAGCTGGAACCGATCACGTGCGAGACAATCCCCTTCTAAATCCCTGTCCCAGCGGCGTGATCCCCGAAAACGTTGGAAAATGCGGCCGCAGGACCCTTAGTAAATAAGCCCCAATGTTTCAAATCTCAATCAAGTGCCAAGTTTGACCATGGGTCTATGAAATCTTTTGGGTTCTTCATAAGTAAATCTGCCTCTACCAAACTGTAGTGTAAATATTTTATCTGCAGATTATTACTGCCCCAGATGTCACTTTTTACAATGAAAAGGCTGGACTTTTCCTCTTGCCCACTTCTATGTATACAGAAGAGGCTTAGTTACTATCTTGGGACTTGCTTAGCACATGGTGGTGGGGGGGGGGGTACTTATCAGAGCTGGTATGCCAGCTTTATGTTTTGTAGTTTTCCCCTTACTAAGCTAATTGGGTATGGAGGAGGATACTGGGCCTTGTCACATTATAGCGCAATTCTACACCAGGCAGGACCTGGTGTAGAACTGCCATGCTAGATGCAGGATATATCTGGCGCATGCAGGGGGGCGGGGTTTACATCATGCATGATAATTCCCTCCTACTACAGCGAGACAGAGAATACATAATACATGGTTTTGTCACAAATATCTTTTTAAGACATTGCTAAAATCACAGACTGAAGACCTATCCTTACAGGACTATCAAGTTTTATCATATTATTTATATATGATATTGTTTATGAATAAAATAATGCATTTTGGACAATATTGATAAATCTCCCCATATGTATTTTATTCTAAATCCCAGAAGTAGTAGCAGATACTATTGTGCTGTGTAAATAAATTGTTGGCGTAAGGATAAGCAGCCGCTTGTGTTGCAGCTCCCTGGTGTTCAGTGATTTTATCATTTATTTTAATGAGCTTAGACTAATGCCAATTAACCCATAAAATCCCACAAGACAGCTATTGACATTTTAGATCCTCTGTTCCTTTCCTTATTTCAAGGGCTGTTCCGTGTTTCTATAGCAACAATCCTTCTTTCCAAAGATGAAAGGACAACTGGAGTGGAGGTGCCCTCACTTGGAAACCTCTCACCTCTACAATTCATTAGGGAATAACAATGCACAAAACATTATTAGTAATAATACCACTTTCTGGGGAGAGCTGTCTAATTATCCACGCGGCTGTCTCTAACAGGTGGACGGGCCTGCGCCGAATACTCCAGATAAACAGAAGCTTCCAATGGAAAATATTTCTCTGGAAAATATTGAAAAAAATTCTACACATGATCACGTGAATCAGAGTAGCGCCAATCTAGAACTGCAGGAAGAGTTTCCATAAAATCTGGATAAAACATACTGCAGTTTCAATACAATTTTTGCACCAAAAGCCACATGTGGATTTTTTTGGATTTTTTGTTTGATTTTGGTGCAGATTCTATAAGGACTTTTCTACTCCCATAAGGAATCTGCAGAAAAAAAAACATGCTGCGGATAGAAAATTCTTCAGCTCATGTCAATTTCAGTACACAATTTATACTCGTGTCATGATAACGTTGCAATCACATACTTGTGCCATGTGTCCATGTGCAAACAGTACCAACCGGACTCAAGTCCTTGGACCACAGTCGCCTATACACTCTGGAAGCTTGTGAACATGTAGTGTAAACAGGTTTTACACCCTAAATCCCAGCTGTATAAAGGGTGTTGGGGCCCTATATCAACTTCCATGTTTGTTTAAAGGGCTTGCCCAAGACTAACTAAAATAAATGAGGTGGCCAGGGTGGGCATTAATAAAAAAATGTAATAAAACCTGTAGACCTGTAACTATGTCCCAGCACCTGATGCAGCGCCAGGACAGTGGTTGGGTGGGCGTGTTTGTTTACAGGGGCACGGCACAGAGAGAGCGCACTGCAGGACACCAAGAGAACTGGACGAGGTAAGAACTAGTTAATATTTTTTAAGCAGCCCACTTCCGGACACTTCTGTTATTTTAGTTTGTTTTGGACAACCCCTTTATGCAGAATTTCTATACATTAGACAGCATTACTGGATGATAGCCTTAGCTATAAATGTTTCATTACCTATAGTATAATGGTTTACAGCTCCCCCTGTCTGTTTCTATAATCTATGGGCCTATAGCCTCTGTTACTTCTTAGTATTTATGGCCTAATATTGTCTCTTGAATTTTTAATGATTTTTACATGTTAGTTTATTAGGGAGTTAGGAAACACTTAAGTATAGGCTCTAAACAGCTATAAAAACGTAAGAAAAGAGCATTTTATTAAGCAAGATAATTAAAGGTATCAGGAACCATTTCACCTCGGGTAGTGGCTTATAGCTACTTCACATGGCAGTGTTTTACGTTTACATATCCAAAGCTGGGATGAAGGTATAATGTAATAGGAACATGTCTGATACTAGGTACATGGAAGAGCACTGGCCACAGATCACACATTGCTTTAAATTCAATGAGGAGCCACATCGAAGATAGCAGGGCTATACATTTATATATATTATATTATATTTTTTATCGTAGGATCAAAATGAGCTCTTATGATGGCCAAACAATATGTGAACCATTGGCACCCCTGCACACACCTCCTCATATTCAACTCCAAGATAGGTAATCCATTTGGAAGAGATTGAGGTTTGTGGTGCAGCGGGGGCATTGGGGTACATTTACTTACCCGGTCCAGTCGTGATCCCGCGGCGCGTTGTCCGACGAGCATTCAGGTCGCTGCTGCGCTCAGGTCCGCCGAAGTTCACCTTCTTCTTCCTGGTGCGTAATCTTGCGACACAAATGGTTTTTTAAATTCTGCGGTTTTTACGAATCCGTCGGGTTGTCCGTCGGCCACTCCCCCCGTTTTATGATGCTTGAAAGTCGGCGCCGATGCGCCACAATCCGATCACGTGCGCCAAAAACCCAGGGAAATTTGCCGCAAAACGGCAATATTTGGGAAACCCGACGAAAGTGCGGCGTTCGGACCCTTAGTAAATGAGTAAATATGTCTTCATTGCCAGATCACCACCCCGGGACACCTACCTCCTCTGATCTGTGGCTAGTGATATCTTGTCCTTCACCCTCGCCTCAACGCCATCACACTCCTCAACACAAAAAACAAGGGGTCCTATGTAGGACTGTCGTCCATCTTTCTAACTTATAGTGGAAACAGTGTACTTTCTGATGCTTTATGCTCTTTATAGCTCCCATAGGGCAGTGATGGCGAACCTTTTAGAGACAGAGTGCCTAAACTACAACCAAAATCAAGTCGCAAAGTGCCAACATGACAATTTAAGCAGTAACTTATTGATCCCTGCTTTATCACAGGTTTCAATCGTATTGGCATCCTGAGGACACCAATACAATAGAAAGAAGATGGAGAAATTTGGATTGTAGCTTACCTCCATGGCCCCCTGAAGATCAGGGGACCTAGAGCAGGAGCTCCAACAATAATCCATCTCTGCCTACACCTTGCCGCTCCTCCTGTAGTCCTGACAGCCAAGGATGTCGCTTTAAAATAGCACTGAGGATGGCACGTCCTGGGCTGTCCTGGACAGCAGGAGGAAGGCTTGAGTGCTGTCTGGCAAACTTTGTGCTGGGGTGAAGGCCTGGGTGCCCACAGAAAGGGCTCTGAGTGTCACCTCTGGTCATAGGTTCACCACAACTGCCATAGGGGTTCTCACTACCATTTAGTTGTGGCATACGGTGTCCTAACATACATATATCCTTGGTGAAAATATTCCTTTTTCTAAATGATAACCATACTTACATTATTAGGTTTTCTTTCAAACCACATACAAATGTGTGTATATCAGGTGCTAAATTGTAGTTGGCCCTTTCTTCTGGGAAAACTTCTTTGATTTTTTTTTAAATTAAGAATTTGCAAACACATTTCCAAGAAACCCCTATTTCCACATGTATGTTTTGAAGGTTCATTTACAACACATCGCTAACTAAACCGACAAAGTTATTCCAGCGATGCTCTCAATGTGCCAGTCAGAACGGTTTAGCACGCTTTTCAATTTGTAACTTAGTTGCTTTTTTTCTCTCCGCTTTTTGTGCCTATTTGAAGATTAGGAATCCCGGGACATTATCCATGATATAGAAGGATTTCTCTTCCCAGAAGGATAGCTGTTTGTAATGTCATTACAAATCTATTCCCTATGTTGAGCCGGGCTCCTTAGAGATTATGTAGTGCTAATTAAGGGTATACTCTGCCGGCTGCCCTCCTGCTGAGTGCCAAGACTGCTGTGCAAGGCAGAGATTACACCGCACTGGGTACATTTCATGGAAGGAATTGGACGTAAATATGGGCATTTTCTTCTGTTTTGTGTTACAAATTGGAAAGCTAAATATTTAGCATATTTCTATATGTTTCCCATTTTCATGATTGAAAATAGATGGAATGCTTTCCTAAAATTCAAATATGCTAAAGGGATACATAGGGTCAAGTTGAAGCAAACAACATGGCTGCATTAAGACGTGTATCTAGCTAACAGCTAGTTCAAGTGATCAAGTGATTCAAAACCAGGTCTGGTCAAGCCAACAATAGGTGCAAATATTTCTATTGTATTTTATTTCTGGGTTTTCTCCACATCTGGTTCTGGCTCAGAATAACGGATGCAAAAAACTGATGAAATAACTCATGCAGTGAACGTGACCGAAACACATGGCAAATACCTGTGATGGGATTAGGTGTTTCTGACATATTGGGGCAGATTTACTTACCCGGTCCATTCGCGATCCAGCAGCGCGTTCTCTGCAGAGTATTCGGGTTCTGCCGGGATTCACTAATGCAGTTCCTCCGACGTCCACCAGGTGTCGCTGCTGCTCTGAATGCACTGGAGTTCACCAAACCAGGCCAAGTGAAGGTAAACGCGTGTCCAGCGACACTTTTTTGTTTTTAAATGCGGCGGGTTTTCCGAATCCTTTGGGTTTTTTTACGGCCACGCCCCCCCCGATTTCTATCGCGTGCATACCGGCGCCATTGCGACACAAACCGATCACGTGCGCCAAAATCCCGGGGCAATTCAGGGCAAATCGGCGCAAAACGGAATGATTTGTGTATCCCGCCGGAAAAACGTGAATTGGGCCCTTAGTAAATGACCCCCATTCTCTTTCTCTCTCTTGCCGCAGCATTTGAAATCGATGGCGAACTTTCCATTCAAGTCAAAAGGAGCACCAAAAATAGCGGAGCATATTCGACACTGTTCTTGACTTGCATAGAAAGTGTGCGTCGGTTCTAACCAAGTTCACTCTTGAGATAGATGCGGGTCTCAGCGGTGGAACCCATGCCTTTAAGGTATTTATTACATATCTTGTAAAAGGGCTCCTTGAAGGACAGTATGTCACTTAAAAAAAAAAGTTGAAAATCCCAATCTTCTTGCACAGAAGTTTAGCCCATTCCTGTACACTAATTGTTATTTACTGTTCCTATGATCCCAATACACATTCCTTATAATATACAGAGTATGTTGACATGCATAGACTACAATTCCAATAAATTCTTGCACAGAAGGCTGTGAATAATGATTGAGCTCTTTTTCCTCTTTCAGCTCCAGTTAATAAAGAAACTTCAGTACAGCTAGAATGTTTAAGTAAAGCACAGCACCTTTCCTTCCATATCCTCTCCTAGATGGTTTCCTAGCTAGTTCACCCTCCGTGTCTGTCAGCACAATATTCCTAGTTAGTCCCCCCTCCTTTGCTGTTTCCCATTGTACCCGCATGAGCTGTTCAGTTGTTATTATTGTACTCTTACGAATCAAACTTATATTGATCATTAGTCATCAATAACCCTTGTTATTTTTTAATATGAATCCTTAATACATGCATGTGATTTAGATTAGAACTTAGACATGTGGCTACATTTGTTGTCACAACTGCAGCCTTATGCTTTATTGAATGTTTTTCCCAAAATTAAGTACTGGTGGCGTATAGCCCATCTGTATGAATTGTGAAAGTCCAACCCCTGGGACCTCAATAGATCAGGATAGTTAAAGGGCTACATCACTTCCCCTTTATTGTTCTTGCTGGTACAGCAGCTAGTGTGTTTGGGCATCAGTGTTTGCCTAGTACATGTCCATGGCTCCCCATCCCTTATGGCCCCTTCACACAGGCTAATCAAATGTCTAGGAGAGAAGATCCATAGAAAAGTTAATTCTCGAACCTCACTCATTGCCAGCTTGTTGACTGTACTTACAAGCCCCACACAGTTTGCTTTAGATGTGCTGCCAAAACACAAGCATCTTTCATGCTGCAAGTGATCACCCAACAATAGTTTCTTGGCCAATGGTTGGCACCTTCATGTGGGACAGTTGTAGGTAATAATTGATTGTAGAAAAAAAAACTTTCCAAATATTTTGGGCAGCGCAAAAGAAGTAGAAGAGATCACGTGCAGTGGTTTAGCCCTGGCTGACAGCTACCATCTATCATCAAAATTAAGCAGGGTAAACCAGGGACACTTACCCATAGTGTGGGTATCTTCTATATTTGTTATCCATGGCCTCCTTACTTCTGAAATGAACTTTTGAAATGATAAAAATCAGTCTGAAGGGCTCTGGGGATGTAGCTTCACAGACTGTTACACTGTGCAGGAGTACTCCCCACTTCTTACTGTGTGCTAAATCTTCCTCTGTTGCTGTGAGACTACAGCAGGCGGATGGAGGGGAAGTGTGAGGGGATGGTGTGAGACAGTGTAAAAGCCTATCAAGCTATAACAGCCCCAGAGCCCTGTAGACTCACTATCATTATTTTAAAAGTTGATTCAAGAAGGATGGAGCCATAGATAACAAATATAAGAAGATTACTACAGTCACAGCGCCTGGATCTATGAGTAAGTGTCCCTGGTTTCTCATGATGGATTTTGATGATAGATTTCCTTTAAGGAGTGGGGTTAGCTCCAATTAAAAGTAGTCTTCCTTGTTGAAAAATTGACCTTGAAGAATAAAGTGTAATGAATAGTTCTTCTCACCTTACACATGTGTCATGTAAATTAAAGTCAGATCTATCATAACATGTCATGTCACAGATACAGTGTACAGCAGTAAGTTTACAATGTGTGTTTGCGTGGTTTACCTCCTGGTCCTCCGGTTTCCTCCCACACTCCAAAACTTACTGATAGGTTGATTAGATTGTGAATGATTTGGCCAGCTCTGTGCAGCGCTGTGTAATCTCTGTGTGCTATATAAATAAAGGAATTATTATTATTAATGTGAATCCTAACCTACCAGGGAATATATATATATGAACAGCATATAATTTGATCTTCACGCTGATCTGCAGTTGGATGTGGACACTGCTGTGATATTACGGGGAGAAGAGACATTACATTATATAGGACTGCAGCTTCCTCTGTCGTGTCTCAGCATGCCTGGGTGGTGGCAGGCCCGGTAACACCAAGAGGCGCTAAACCATGCTCTACGTGAAATATAGCGAAGACAGTTTCTATGGAAACAGAAGAAACAACGGGGAAAAATATGACATGAAAAAGGCAGGTAGAAAAGACGAGATGAGATTTTAAGTGTGAAGAAAGAGTCTCAGAAGTGGATCCTGGCTTCTCATTCCCAGAATCTGCAGGCTGGAACGAGCTAGCGATCCATATTTAGAAACGCAGAATACGGTTCAAAAACAATTCTTAGAAATATACAAATTTGACATTTTAAATAAATGGAGCTTTTCTGTAAAAGCTTTTGTATGACATTTTGGGTAAAATATGTTTTAATGTTTCTTTTGACTACAGGTATGTATGATCATGGTGATACAAAGTAAATGTAGGCTTTATTATGCTTAAAAAATTTTTTAAAAATTCTTTACCCCCCCCAAAAAGTCTTCATTTTGCCATATAATGCCAATAACTTTTGCATGGACCGTCGTACAAACAGCAATGAAGTTTTCATTGATTGAAATTTGGACATGTATGACCTTTTCATCACTTTCTATTTACATTAATGGGTGTTGCATTTTTTAACACAATGATAAGTTATGTTTTATGTTTCTATTTCATATTCCTATATATGTTCTAGTGATAGAGGTGGGATTTTATTTATTTTTTTACCTTTTTCCAACTATTTATTTCTTTAGTTGTATTATTTCTTTACTATTTTGATCTACCATCAGAATCCATCATGATAAACCAGGAATCACTTACTTACTTATAGATCCAGGAGCCGTGGCTGTGGTAATCTTTTTATATGTGTTATTCATGGCCTCCTTCCTTCTAAAATCAACTTTTAAAATGATGCTAATGAGTCTGAAGAGCTCTGAAGGGCGTTAACAGAGCCTCTCAGTTCTACAGATTTACAGGCTGTTACACAGTCTCCCTCTCCCCCAGTAATGGATCATAATATAGACTGTTTGGGTGGCAGCTTGGGGCCCATAGCCGACCAAATCACCCACCAAAGTTTATACTGAGAAAGATCTTCACCCATGAAATTGTCATACATCTGTTCCTACTCTCAATACACATGTACAAAAGTGCCATTTCAGGACCTTTGAAGGTCCTCCAACGGTCCTGAAACTGAAGATTGAAAGCAGGCAGAAGGGAAGCATCCACCATTCCCCAAGAAGCTTGATTCTAGTCAGAGTTATGGGCCTGCCCACTTTGAAAGAGGGGAATCTGTTCTTTCAAATGAATCTAAAATTGTGTTTCTAGGTGTCATGGAACCAGAGATATTCAGGTTTAAAGTGAGGATTTCAGGTGCGATTTTTATATATAAATATAACTTTAACAGTTAATATCTCCGTTTTCCTGACACTTCGATCCTCTTGGCTACATATTAACCCCGTGACCCAGAACATGTCCATAAATCTATATGTAACACCAAACACACACACATGTTCTGTAATAAAGTTATTATTTCACACCATCCATTTATATATTTTGCTTTTTCTCTATCTTTTTATTTCAATCAATCTTCCATTTAATGCATCGTGTGAACGCGCCCTCGAAACACGTTTGGTAATAAATTGGGTCGTGTGTGTCCCTGGCCTAAAATGTGATGTGCCATGACAGGATTTGTAAATTTTCCCCAGTTTTTCGGTTTGTGAAAGCAATTAAATATTATAATAATTCATTTTCATGTTTATATATATAACATCCTGCCAGCCACATACACAACAGCTAAGGTTATCCCTAACATATAAACAGTTCTAACACAGAATATATATATATATATATATAGAACTGCATATTGCATATATTGCAGAACTCTTTAACATTTGAACTTTTATATATATTCTGTGTTCAAATGTTAAAAAGTTGCAGAATATATATATATATATATACATACAACAGGGCAGTGGCCGCCGGTCCTGTGCAGGACTCCGGAGCCCGGCTGCGCTGGCTGCACGTCGGGAGGGGCGGGGCCGGTGACGTCAGGCTGTGGTTCCTTATCCCGGCCGGGGCAGTGCGCTGCTCTGCAGAGGGGTGCAGTTATCGGGAGAGCCCGGAGGAGGAGGAGGTGAGAGCCCTGCAGGGCTGTCACAGCAGCCGCAGGAGGAGACGCGTCTATACGGAGCGGGTGCGATATGCTGCAGATCGGCCAGTGAGAGGACTTGGCGCCGGGCAGGAGACTTGTGCCACTGCTGGATGTTGTACCTTGCGGCGGGCGGGCAGCCAGGATGAAGCCGCTCATCGCCACCTCTGAGCCGGGCAAGGAGAGCAGCTCCCCCAGGCGCAGGGACAAGTGTGAGGCTGAGTCCGAGCGGCAAAGGACCCGGGAGCGGCTGGAGGCCACCCTGGCCGGGCTGGGGGAGCTGGCACACCTGCGACACCGCCAGGAGACCCTGGTGAGGGCTGCGCTCTGCCCGATCACCGGAGATGCCCCAGCGCTGAAGGGGGACAGTCCCCGGAGCCTGGAGGAGAGGTTCCTGGAGGAGAATATCCTGCTGCTCAAGAAGCAATTGGTAGGTGACACCGGAGAACCGACCACTACAGGGGGCTACAGTATAACCAGTGCGTCCTGGGGGGCTACACTGTTACTATACATCCTGGGAGCCTGCACTCTTACCGTACATCCTGGGGGCTACACTGTACAGCCTTACATCCTGGGGGGCTACACTGTTACTATACATCCTGGGAGCCTGCACTCTTACCGTACATCCTGGGGGCTACGGTATAACCAATGCGTCCTGGGGGGCTACACTGTACAGCCTTACATCCTATTATTTATTATTACTATTATCATACCTTAGGGGGGGACTACACTGTACTGCTATATATATATATATATATATACTGCCATGCATTCTAAAGGAGCTACACTGTATTGCTATATATATATATATATATATATTATATTGCTATAGATCCTAAGGGGCTTCATTACCAGACATCCTAGGGGTCTAATTGTACTGCCATACATGACATGGGGATGTGTTTAGTATTCCATAAAACATGGGGGTATACACCGAACTGCCATAAAGGGGTATACAATACTAGGGGCTTACACTGTATCAAGTGTTGTATCCTATAATACAATGGACACACTATATATTTTGATGTATTTGAAGTAACTGGATATACAATACAGTGTACGTTTGGTCTTATACTAGCACGACTTGTGCAGAATACAATAGGGATGGGGTCTGATGTATAATGATGGGGGGAGATGTTTCATAGATGTATAGTAGGAGCGCCACCTCCTTCCATTCATCACATGTAGTAGGGAATGTTGTTTCTTTTATGGGGTGTAAATAATAAAGGGGTTGCTGAGTAAATGGATATTGAGGATAGGAGTTTGGCTGCTCCATAGACTATAGGGACAATACAAAGATATTCCTACTTTACGTTCAGCAATTTATTTGTATTCACAAATTTCATTTTGGCTTGAATTGAAGTCTGATGAAGAAATCTCAGTTGCCCATGTTACCCTATGATATGACAATCGGCAGGGGCTAGTTTTCCTGTAGTGCTACATTCACTCTCGGGGTAGTGGTTTTTGCATTATGACGTGCAGGTATTCATGGCTGAACAATGAGCTTTATAATGTGAAGCCTTGGTTGAGGGTTCATTGCTCAGATTGCTTTGTCAATGACCCTCTGTCCCTACATGATCCTTTCAGTTGTTCTCCATGTAATCCGAAGGTTAGCCCTGACGCCCAGAAGTCCTGCACAGCGAGCTGCTAAAGCCAGGCAGCCTGTAACATGACCATTTCGAGGATTTTGTGCCTCTAGTATATCATGGAAGATTAATTTCCTAAATGATAAGTCTTCTAGCACATGTTGTGGGATTGTATATTGGAGCAGACAGAAATGTCTTGGGATAACGGGTTTGAAGTCTTTTGGTTTAAAAAAAAAAAATGGGAAAAGGAGCTGGTGGCATTGTTCAGCCACCAGAGGGCGCTAGTGGGTGTCATAAGTTTGCTGCAGCTATGCAATAAGGCTCTTGCCCGCTGCCCCAGGCAGTTTTCTCAGTGGGGTCCTGTGTCAAACTTAAGACAATCAGCGACTAGAATTGATTTATTTGTCTCCTGGAACAATCTATTTTATACCCCTTATAAAAAAGCGTCTCCTTTTACAATTTGGAAGTTTAGTGGCAATCTTGTTGTAGCGATGGTTGCCATGTGTTCTTGGGAAGCACGGCTATATGGAAGCATCTGAATATGTATAACCTGTCTGTACTGTAATGTATAGCTCCTTGCCAGGAAGCTGGAAATGTCTTGGAAGTGCTGCCACGATAGGCAAAGAGAAAATAGACACGTGCTGCCGTATGGTGCGTCACAGATTAGAATTCTAGCAGTGAAAACTTTAGAACACTACTTAAAACTGGAGTCATACGGAGACTCAATATGTCGGTATAGACTTCCATAGGTGATAGGCTTCACTTTAACTTTGTTACAACATTGGGTTGCCTAGACTTGTTATCACGTTGCAGTTGCAGGACTATTTTAGGAATTGAGTTGCACTCCTTTTTGGATTTGAATGGAATTTGATGCTAAATAATTGCAAACTTATTGCAATGGAGTTTTTTTGCCGTGAGCTGTACATTGAGGTCTGTGCAGATCATCTGTGGCTTGTTGTGACCATCTAGTGGCACTTTGCAATGTGACTAAATTCCCAGGCATTACCTGGTATGTCATAATGTCCCTTTACGATCTGTGTCATTCTGCTGTTGTGTATCATGGTTTTACTATTGGGGCTCCGGACTGATGAATTTGCCCTTCTTAAGATGTTGGATCTTCTCCATTATGAATACAGCACTTCATTATTAAGATAGACCTACAATACAATGTTATTTACTGGTTTCTAACAATTAATATTTGTATAATTCCACAGAACTGCTTGAGGAAGAGGGATGCTGGCTTATTAACCCAACTTCATGAGCTGGACAAACAGATCAATGATTTAAAAATTGACGTAGAGAAGACCACTGAAGAGCATTTGGAAACGGACAGTCGTCCTAGTTCAGGTAACTTCAAAATTACTTCTTCTTTTTCATATGATTTGATATTATCTTAACTTTATGGTGCATAATAGTAATTTTATTAAGTGTTTTATACTTAAAAGTTAACATTTAAAACTAATTTTTCTGACTGTTTTTCCATGTGCTTGTAAAGTAGTAGCAGAGGAGTTCCATTTATAGTTTTGGATTGTTTAGTTTGGGTTCTTAGATCAATTTGTAATTTTGGATTGATAGTTTAGGTTGGATTGTATTGTACAAAATAATATCCTAACAATTAACCAATTGTCAAAGCTAATTTATTTAAAACAAACTATAGATTGTAATTCCCATGAGGCAATGTACTAGTTCAATCACGCCTGTATCTGAAGTCCTTAGTAGCCTGTGGTTCATCTGCAATGACTTTTCCATGAGACTGTTGTTTTTTTTATTTTTAGGATTTTATGAGTTGAGTGATGGGACATCAGGATCTCTTTCCAATTCCTCAAACTCTGTCTTTAGTGAATGTTTATCCAGCTGTCAGTCTAGCACCTGCTTTTGCAGCCCCCTCGAAGCATCATTAAACATCCCAGATGGTCAACCAAGATCAGCAGGTAAGGTTCTTCTAGTGGATTCAACTACCTCCCTTCATTGATAGTTTTTGGTTCTGATGGCTCATTTCGAAGAACATTGAGGTGTTTCATTAGACAAATGTGTCCATTTTGTCACATTTCTTTAAGATTTTAAGGGTCTACTATTTTGCATTTTATGGTGCAACTGCTTAAGGTGTTTATGATATCAGTCTCTGTCCTTTAGCAAACATGATGCTTTTTTACAAAGCACAATGCAGAGCATTGTGTCTAATCTGCACAACCCCTTTAAGCCTTTTGGTAAACTTTTCTTAGTGGCCCATAGTGTCACACCATGTCTGCCTTTGCTTAAGTGCATTCCTTTTTGTATTGCCTTGAACAGTAAAAATTGAATTGTTAATACTGTATTTTTTCGACCTCCATTTCAGATGACTTCTTTGAATGGTTGGACTACAGAGAAGGCCAGTGTGAAAGTACAGGCACAGTTCGTCGGTCCTTTTCGGCACCCCATTCGAATACCACTGAAGTTGTTGCTGATGTACATCCAAAGTATCAGTGTGATCTTGTCTCCAAAAATGGCAATGATGTATACAAATATCCAAGTCCTCTTCATGCTGTGGCAGTGCAGAGTCCCATGTTTTTGTTATCCATGATTGGTAACGTAAAAACTGAAGAGGAGAGTGAAGTGGGTGCAAATATAAATGACTGTTTAGTGACGGAATTGGATTCCCTAAAACATGAAGACTCTTATCAACAGAATGGTTTCTGCTCCGCACCTCCACCTCCTAGTAAAAAACTAGATGGTTACATTTTGGGTATAATTCAGAAAAAATCACACCCTGTACGGACTAACAAACCCAGAACAAGTGTAAATGTAGACCCTGGGAAAGGTATTTTACGGCATGGGAGTATGTGTGTCAAACAGACTGGTGGCATCTCTCATAACGGCACCACTAACATGAAGAACCCTAAACAGCCATGTTTACATTCCTCTGGAATAACCTCTATGGATAATAGCACTTACCCCTCTCCAAAACAGTGTGCTAAAGAATCTCAAAGTGAACAGCTGGAAATTAAAAAGATGCCTTTAGTCCAGAGTTACCAGCCAACTAATAATGAACTTCAAGGCCAAAACAATTCTCGGAATTCTATGAAGCCTGTCTGTCAAAATCTTGGAAGGGGCCCTGTGATTGGAACATCAAATATTCCAAAGGAAATACATGTGAATCCCAGTTCCTCCAGCAATACTTTTCCCAACATTTCCAATCCACTTTGTAATGGATCTCCAAAGGAACCACTTATTATTGTCCCTCTTCATCAGGAGGCTAAAATTGTACCACCACCGAAAAGGATTTCTCCCAAAAATACAATTAACTCTTATCATGGATCATCTCATGATGAGAGACCTCCATTAGACTTCAAGAGTGAAGGATCCTCCTCTCAGAGCTTAGACGAAGGGCTGTTGGTGAATGCACATTATATCCCTGCACAACAACAGGGTGTTAAACTCCACAAGAGTACCAAAAATGTAAAGATAGTTAAAAGCTCGACATTGAAACACAAGTCAAATATACAGAATGTTATGGATCATGGCTCCCAGACATTGAAAGAAAAGGGCAAGGTTGTAACAAAGAAATGTAGGTTTCCCGATGACTTGGATGTTAATAAAAAGGTTAGGAAAGTTTCTCCAAGAGGTAAAAAGATTGTACATTCGCAAGTAGAGACTGGTACAGTAAGTAAAAATCCAGGGGGAAGCAAGTCTGGCAGTAAGCCTCATGGACACGCAAAAGATGTGGTTTTGGCTAAGCCTAGACATAAAAGAGGAGACTATCGAAGGTGGAAGTCCTCAGCTGAGATATCTTATGAAGAAGCTCTACGCAGAGCAAGACGGCGAAACCAGAGAGAGATGCTTGGTGTTTATGGACAAGTTCCTCTTCCATATACCAGCCCATATGCTTATATAGCTAGTGACTCTGAGTATTCAGCAGAATGTGAGTCTCTGTTTCACTCAACAGTTGTAGACACCAGTGAAGATGAACAGAGCAACTATACTACAAACTGTTTTGGGGACAGTGAGTCCAGTTTAAGTGAGGTGGAATTTGTTGGAGAGAGTACAACGTCAAGTGATACGGATGAGAGCGGAGGACTTATTTGGTCTCAGTTTGTCCATACCCTTCCCATGCAAGCAGCCACAGCCGCCGATTTTCAATCCACAGCGAAGGCATTTGTAAAAATAAAAGCCTCCCACAATCTAAAGAAGAAGATTCTTCGCTTTCGATCGGGGTCTTTAAAATTGATGACAACAGTTTGAAGCATCAAATGTTTTCCTACTGTTCCCAACCCCGTTCCTCACTGTGTAAATAAATTTGTATCATTTGTGCAAATATTTAAAAGGTTTACAGTAACTTATGTTGACTTGTGAAAACTGTTTTGTTACTTCCGAAAATTCTTTGAATTGATTAGCTGTTCAATGTTGACACTGCCAACGTCTCCATAACCCAAACCTCCGATGCCTGGAAACCACATAATTGTCCGTCAAGATGGTTGCTTAAGATCTGCCCTTCAGTTTGGAACATCAGAACAGTTCAGGACATTATCTTAACATTCCGTCTGAAGTTGCACCTTTTTTTTTTGCCAACTCTTTTCAGTTCTACATATTGTTTTCTTTCTGAAGGATTGTGAATCCAGTAATGCATATAGAACTGGCCAGACTCACTAAGTGGGAGGGAGGTATCACAGACACGCTTTTAATATAATGGTTGGGTCCCTTCCGGTAAATATTTGCATGCATTATGCATGGAAAGTATTGGTTCCCATATGCCTTTTATTATGGGCTTTTATGTATACTATAATCCTATGTATTTTATATATTTTGTAAATTATATAACACATTTTACATTGTAATAAACTTGTCTGCTTTAATGCTGTTTAAAATTATTAAATTGGAATAAGCTCATCTTGTCTTGTCTTGAAGCCTTTTATTAAGTTTGATCCTTATCTTTAAAAGAAGTCAAATGTCCTGTCAGCCGCCTCCTTTCTGTTCATTTAAATGCAAAATACAAAAAGGAGCCTTAAAAGGTGGATCAGCCATATAAAGAGGGCCTGTCTGTCTTCCAGGAAATGTCTCCAAGATGCTTCTTTTGCCAGGAGTTTCTAGGGAAGTCGTAGGTAGCATTCTTATTATTATTAGCTTGGCCAATACAATAGAGGGCTTACAAAGGTTGTTTGTAGTGGATCCACCTTGATCTGTGTTTATGTTTTGGAAAACTAGGCATCACGGTGAATCACAAGTTCCAGAAGACGCCTAGGCAGACGCACATGTGGTCAGCTTACATACACTAACAAATAATACAGTACAATAAAATTATATACACTGCATTATCTTCGGTTTCTCTGTAGGTGAATAGTGCATTTGTCTCACAATACTAACCCTGCCACCAAATGTTACATTTCCACCACTTCCAGAGAAATCCTATACTCTTGCAGGAGATTCAGATTTCCTGTCAATTGTAGAAGAATTTGTTGCCTTTAGGGTATTCTCACATCTAGCAGGTCATAAATTACCATAGTCTTTCCACCTCTGTGTTTTCTATGCAACACGTTCACCAAATTTGTCACAAAGGCCACGATCTAAGAGTATGTGCTTTATAAATACACCGATAAATTGTTTACCTTTTTTTATTAAACCTTAAATCCAAGAGTAAACGCCTATATTTGCTCAGAACGCAGACTGGATTCAAAGGGTTTGTGTGTCCTTGCCTTAGACTAAGATTTGAGTCCCTTTGCTTCTACTGTGAAAGGGATAACGCTGGGTATTGTCTCCATCACAAAAACACTTCCACATTAAATTACGGTTTTGTGTTTTTGTATATTTTGAAATCTAAATAAATGGATGGTAAAATAATATATGTATATGGTAATAGTTGTTGACTTGTCCAACCAGAACCAAACCTAATGATGGCAATGTGAAAGGCCCTTTTATTGTATCCATCATAATTATTGTGAACTATTTTGCACAGGGACAATAATTCCAGATTAAAACTGTATAATTAAAAGACCTAATTAGAGGACAATCTACCAAACTCTTATTGTATGGCTGGTAGTATCTGTAAACTGGTTTTCTATTAGTTTTCAATATGGGAGAGGAACTATTGCTGTAGTCATTTCTACTTGGCCTCAGTTCATGTAAAAGCACATTGCAAACAAGAATTAAACCGTTTTTTCAACGTTCAACAGGAGCCACTTAGACCAGCCAGTAGGCTCTTTTCTTTCTAAAATCATAGCTTCCATTTTTAACAGAGCAATTACAGCCATGCCAATTCAACTGGAACACGAAGGACTTTTAATTGACTGACCGGTTTCCGATGCCACAGGCTGCTTCCGAATGGAGGACTAATAACCCAAATGAGAACAGATCTGATTTGTCTAATCTTCTTGGTTCTGGGCCAATACAGTGGTTCATTGCGTTGCACTGCTGCATTGCATCACTTAAGTCCTATGGCCAACCTGTACCTGGAGTTGTATGTCCTCCCCATGTTTTATGTGGGTTTCCTTGTCACATTCCCAATATATTGCAGCCCAATAGAAATCAATCTGAGTTCCATAAACAATGGAAACGTAAAGTGCTGAAGAATATGCAAGCTAAATATTTGTATTAAAAAAAATCTGGTTCAAGCTTTTGGCAGAACAAATTAAGTAGTGCAAATTAAGTGTTGTTTGCAGAAAAATTTCTTTAGATTTTAGAAAAAAAAATAGGATTTTGAAAGGGGAGTGGGGTTCTGTAAGAATACAAGAATAAAAATGATCTCCAGGACTTAAATGTCTGAAAGGTTTTGTAATTTCACAAAATCTTCTTTTCGTCTACTTGTATAATTGAGCCTTTACACACTGGAATTAGTTTGAAACCTTTTGTCTACATAAAACTCAAATTTTCTTCTATTATGCAGCTGGTTAAGGCTGTAAGTAGTTCCACAAGCTTTGAAGGCTATGTATATATCAAAAGCTTTTAAAGAATAGAGATGAGTGTTTGAGCTGCTGTCTCCTCTCCAAGGTGAAACTTGGTCAGTTTTGCTGGGGGATGGGCTAAGTGACTACATTTCCTAAATCTCTCTTACATTTACATATTGGAAATCTTTGTCCTTGGAAACCATAACTTTTAAATCAATCCAATCACCGTCCTAAATCTTTCATGTTTTACCCTGCCTCCATTGTAAAGAGGGGCTGAGGCTTTGAGTGAACAATAATAATAATAAATCTAGTTTTCTATAGCGCCATCATGTTACATAGCCATGTACAGATCATGGGCCTTACATTACAGGGTAATCACAGCGTCCAATGAAACAATAGGAATGAGGGTCTGTTCGCAAGAGCTTACAACCTATGAGTTATGGGCTTTTTTAGTGAGGTTATTCAAGAAGGCGATAACTTTGGAGAAACGCCACGTCTTCAAGGATCTTGAAGATGCACTTGAGGTACTTTCTTAGTCTACCACCAGTATATTTGCTTATATATCATGTTAATGCAAATGCTAAAATATGGACAAATTTAAGATTAAATCCAAAAATTGAATGGATCAATAATTATGGTAAGTGGACAGGCTGGCAGATTTTCTTGAGCTTTGTCTAATATTTTTATTTTTGTGGATTCACTGCACCTTCAGTTGCAGGTTTTGAAAAAAAAAAAAAAGCCAAAAAAGTGAGTAAACCTAGCAGTACAACACAATACAATATTGCGTATTAAAAGATACAAAGGCCCTGCTCAGTATTCTTGTATGCAGAGAACAGATTCATGGGCATCTCCATGATGGATGAATGGTTCTGCATTGCGGCCTGTGCAATCTGTATATGGATATCGGATAAAAGTCAAAGGGGTTTTCTGGGATAGAGATATTAATGTGCTGTCCGTAAAATAAGATATCATTATCAGACTGGTCAGTGTCCTAACACGCCAGACCCTCATTGAACAGCTAATACCTGGAGGCTTCTGGTGACAGATTAATAGAGAATGGAGTTAGAAGTCCAATTATGTTCCTTGTACAGTGGCCGCCACCGCTCCTCTACACTTTTCTGTTGTCTGCCACCATTCAGTGATTGGCCCTGATCTTCTGGGTGTTCAAAGTGTAGGACTCTTACCAATATTGATGACCTATCCTATGGGTAATATCATTATCAATCAATATCATTACTATGGAAACCACTTCAGAGCTCAGCCTTAACTCTACAGCCTCTTCTACACTCGTGAGTGTGATGTGATGAATTCGCATCACACTCGCAGCGCATGCTGCTCGGATTGCATGGGCCGAACGCTGCAAGTTCATTGCATCACACTCGCGAGTGTAGAAAGGGCCTAAGGGAGGTTTCACATTGGCATTTTTTTTTTAACATCAGTGATTTTTTTAATGAACCTACTTTGGCTTATGGACACATACAGATGCAGTTTTTTTTTCAGGGGGGGTGTTTGGGGCTTCAGTGATTTGTCACTGATGCCTTAATGAACCCTTCTTTTCAATGGGCTTTTTCACAATTCAAAAAAAAAAAAATTGTATATGTCCATGAGCCAAAATTGCATATTGAAAATAAATGCCCATGTAAAACCACCCTAGGGAAGCCTTCTCATAGCTCTGCTTCAATACATATTCCTAGTTAGCAAAAATAGATCATTTACAGGGGCATAACTACAGTGGTAGTAGCTACAGCAGCTGCTATGAGGCCCATAGTGTCAGAGGGCCCCATCATCTGGGGTTTTGAGTGTGTATATGTTGTCTGCACGGTGTGTTTATACTGTATGTGTATATGCTGCATTGCTGTATATGGTACTGTATGTGTGTATATGCTGTATGTATATATGGTGTGTATATGCTGTTTTTGTATATAAATGTGTGTAATTGTGTATTTTTAAGGCGTAAAGCGGGCCCTATGCAGAAGTCCTGGCCCTGGCTCTCCTAGTTACGCTCCTGATCACCTATCCTAATAAGTTATAAATGTCAGATTGGCAGAGGATCTGACAACCCACCGAACAGCTGCTCAAACAATTTGCAAAACTCCTTCGATTTACAGACCAGAAGCATCATATATATCCATCATGGACAGATGAATGGGCTGTACTGTCATACTAAATACAGGCTTTTTGTGCAAGGACCCGATCAGCCAGCTTAATCTCCCGTGTTACTTGTTAAATCATTCATACAAAGGATCCCGTGGATGAATGATCGGCCGGATTACCTGGAATGTCCTGTGCACTATTCTCCCCATAAAGAGAAGGTACAGACACAGCTCAGTCTATAACCCTCCAGCTTTAGTGGATGCTGCGCTAGTAATATATTGATTTTATGAGCAGTGAAAGCCAGATGCCACAATGAGCACTCCTCCGGCTGTTTACAGTGTAATGAAAATGATCATTTATTTTGGTTTCAGTGTTGGGGGAAGGGAACAACAATTTACCAAAAAAAAATTGTTCATCTTTATTTTAAGGATTTAGTGAAGACTTGTTGATAACCAATAAAGCAGCTATTACTGCTCTCACATGCATATTCCCACAGGCGGATATCCAATTGGCCAAGTTATGTAATGGACATGACATTTTTTTGCTTCGGAATTTTGCAGAAATTCAGTTGAAACTTAATGAGACTTTACGACCACTATATCTGTTCATTCTGATAAGATGCATACATTATAAGTGTACTTTTTTTTTTCATGTCTTTGGATCCAATTATTTAAATTTTTTTTACAGATTGGTATCATATTAATATATTGTATATATTTATATGATTATATGGCAATTCTATCTCTATTTACACACACGAATAGGACCATGTAAATAAATCCTCTTCTATATTGCATTTGTTAGTCCCCAGCATTGACCAAACCTTTTGCCCTTGCTGAACCCTCATGAATAATGTATACTGAGACTGGCTGCGTGTCTTCAGGGATCGCTATGCAATGTTATACAATTGTACTATGGACATTTTTCTTTTTCCTGGACAGTTTCCAGAGTAGAATGTATTAGGTGGGGGCTGCCTTATATGTATTCATGTTTGGCTCCTGTACATGCAGGCTGAAGTTTATTGGTACAATTTAGTGTCCCTAATTGCAGTTCAATCGTATGTTTGACATAATCAATCTGCTGCCTCCTTTTGTTCCCTGACTGGTTTCCCTAGGAGAAAGAATCCCTTTGTCTAAGAAGTTACATAAAAGGCAGGTCACACATTAGGTACTTCCTAGCCAGCAGATCACGTCTGGAGCAGATCCAAGGTTTTATGTGTCTGCTGAAAACATTGGCTGATGCATCTCGGTCATTTTTCTTCCAGGGCATTTTCAATAAACAAAATGTGCAAATTTTTTTTTATTGCAGTAATATTTATATATTATTTCAAAATTAATTTTTATAAAACTAATATTCTTATTGGTTATCAGTATGATAATTTTTTTTTCTTTCCTTCCTAAGGCTACATTCACATGGCCGTTGGGGACGTATATACATCCCCCATTGGCCGACATTGGTCACACGGAGCAGCCCTGTGCCGCCACCCGGGGTAAAGATAGGACATGTCCTATCTTTCCCCATAATACGGCGCTGTGTGCCATGTATCTCATGCAGCGCTCACCCCCTCCTCCTCTCCCGTGGGCTAATATGTGCCCGCAGTGCTACAGTGCGGCAGGTACACATTCATCTGAATGTTCACATGGCTGTTTGGGTACATATATATGACCGTTGTATATACGTCACCCATAGGCCGGCAATGGGCGCATGGTGCGGTTAATTTAACAGGAAAACTTGAAGGAAAAAAATATATCATATATACTCGAGTATAAGCCTAGTTTTTCAGCACAAAAAATGTGCTGAAAAATCCAAACTCGGCTTATACTCGAGTTAAAAAATATAGGTTTTACCATGTTTTTGTGGTAAAATTAGGGGTCTTCGGCTTATACTTAAGTCGGCTTATACTCGAGTATATACGGTACATATATTAAAAATATATAGTTATTTGAGTGTAAGCTATCATATTATACATCTGATGATTGTAAGCTCTTGTGAACAGGGCCCTTATTCCTAATGTTTCATCTGACCCTGTTATACTGTACATATGCCACAAGTTCTGTAAAGCGCTGCTGAATATAGAAATAAAGATTTCTCGTATATATATGAAATATGCTGACTTTTTTTTTTGTTATTGCCTTTTCTAATTACATTATGGGGTAATATATTTCTTAATATATCAACTACTTAAATGAGTTGAAATATTATAGTATAAAACCTCAAGGGGATTTTTTTTCATTGTTTTTATTTTTACTACATATTATTATAATCATGGTTCCAAGGTTGGAGTTCTTCCATTAGACTGATTTTAATGGCCTTCAATAGAAGCCTCAGACAGTGTTTGATAAAGTGCTCAGTGTGTATGTGTTCCTAGCTCCATGACACCCCAGGGACCACGCTCTGTTGCTTGGAGGGTAATATAATTATAGGATTCCCAGGTTGGGGATTTCTGGAAGATATATTTTTTCCTCCTCTTATTTTCTGCCAGCATTTCACACAATTAGTGATACATGACGCACCTTCTCTCTGTGCACTTCCTTTTGTGTTCTATTCGCTTGCAAAATAAACTGACACTGTATACAAAACACTGCATAGGACACATGTTGTCTCACTTCCATGTCTCTCATCTCATTGCTATAATAATGTGTATGGAAAACACATATGGCTTCATTATTTGTCTTGTCTTGACTGTATTCCAGTACTTGACTGCGAAATGAGCTTTTTATATTATTTATGTTATAATATACCTTTGTAAACCTTCAAAAAGTAAATTAAAAACATATACATTTTTGTGAAAATTCTATCATAGGAATCTATGATCATGTTATTGTGAAGGAAACATGTCAAAGCAATTTTCGACACTTAATCTCCCACATGTCCTCATGGACCACTGGTTGAGTGTCTCAAATCGCCCAATATTTTTCTATCCGTGCAATAAAAAAATTAATACACCCTGACTTCACCGCGCATGTGCTGTAGGAGTATGCGCTGTAAAGCCTTCGTGTACCATACCGGCATAATTGAAGCATCACCTAGGAGTTTGGTGCTCCTTATTGCACTCTCCAGGTAATATAAACTTTGTTTTATTGGGTGATTTAGGACACAGAAGAATCTGTAGTTGGTTGACAGGATCCCTTTAAGTCATCAGACCCAGTGGCCAGGCCAGGAATTGTGGCTGTATTTTAGCCATGTAAGGAAAGTGAAGTTCCCTAACTCTCCCCCTCGGATAGATAAGAAACGGTAAGTTGGAATTCACTTGCCCAATCCATTTGTTCCCAGGATGTAAGTCACAGAGGTGTCTGGCTGGGCCTCTCTCCATCCATTATACATGCACTTTTTAACAAGCTGCTGGTGGCTGAGGGAGTCTGCTGTCTGGATGAACATGGGTTCTTGGGCCTTGAGACATATGTGTATCATTGCAGGACTTGCATCATTGGACCTGGATGTAAAATCTTATGGGCCGGCTATAATCTCTGCAATGGAGATCCTCCAGCACAAAATGGGTTGCAAAAAATGGATTTTGCAGCTGGTAGGCCACATTTCAGAACATGCGGATTTTGCATAGACTGCCTGCCCATCTAATGTGTGTGATGTGGTTGCCTGAGTCTTTCTACGGCATAGGAAGAATAAGGCATATAAGCATGGGCAATACCGGCACATACGTGTATGGTACAGACAGGATGAAAAGCTGTCAATATTATAAAATTTGCCACAAATAGCAAACATGTATCAAGTATATGAGGGGTTTTAAGGAGTTTTTGTAAAAAAAAACACTTTTCAGTTCAAGGATATGGCATATAGTGTAAACCATACGAATGGGAATTATGGTTATGGGCGGAGCAATACTTAGCGAAAGAAACAAAATGCTCTACATTTTACCTTAAAGACATCAGACGTTTGTAGGAATGCAAAAGGATAGTCTGTCATTATTGGAAGTAATGGAAACCCATAAAAATCTCATCATGGCATTTATAGACCTCTGGGTAACTACAATGAAACCTCTTTAGTCAGAACACCCAATATTGCACTGAAAATGGTCTTTTAAAAGGGTGGTCTGCTCATAGGGGGACAGCTTCCATAGAGTATAATGGAGTCTTTTAGGGAGGGGGTTTTCTAAAGAGGTTTCACTGTATGTAATAACTTCATTAACTAATGCAATAATGTAGAAATGACAAATGTTTTAAAGTTGAAAGGAAGCAAATTGAATAACACAAAATATTGCCAACAGGTTTTGTTTTATGTTACATTAGCCCAGAGCAAAACCAAAGATGGCTAAAATTCAATTTTCATTAACTTATACTGGAGACTGGAGTCTGTAACCATATTAACACTCTTGTTAAAAAGGAAAAGTCACTGACTGCTGGGAGCTATAGGAAAGGGCATTCATACTGCAAAAACATACTGTACAATTTTAATTTTTTTATATTTAATTATTTCTTTCAAGTATGTAGATGTGAATGTCAACTCTGCTGTGCCCTATTGGTATAACAGGCTATAACACATAACTTTTTCAACAGTTATAGATATTTTTGTGATAGTTGCATCGATTTTTGGATTTTTGGAAAGTGGATGTGGGTTAGATTGTGACCTAGATTATGTACTAAAAATTTTAATTTTGCTCAATATCTGCAGTAAATCGAGCCAGCTACTAGGAGGTGTACAGATAGACAGACATACTTTAAGACTGTGTATTTTAACTTTAAGACAATATTAGTTAGGCCTGGTACACACAATTTCTAGCTCTCGTCTCCCATTGACTTCTACTATGTTTGGTGCTGTGCCAGGTGGCACTGTGAATGAACATGGGTGGGGTGTGCTGCCCATGTCAGCTGGGCCCCCCATCAACGACCCATTGTTTCGGGCATGTATATTAAAACACTGTAGTGTGCATGAGGCCTTAGTCCTGTTACATTAGGGCTTATTTACTAAGGGTCACGGTACTCACTTTCATCTGACTTTTCACCTTTTTCTGGGTTTGCACAGCTTGGAAAGTATTTAACAAGTGTCTGCTCTGGGATCGTGTTTCACGCAATCGGTTTTTGGCACAGCTGAGCTACTTCCATGTGACAGAAATCGGGGGGCGGGCCGTCGAACGATCGGATTGATTCGGACTGAGCGCGGAATTTAACTTTCAAATTGTGTCGCAAGACAATGCACTTACATGCACCAGGAAGAAGAAGGTGAACTCTGTCGAACCAGAGAGGGGAAGCGACACATGCATGATATCGGGCGCACGAATCGCGGCACAGTGCATTCTCAGGACCGGGTAAGTAAATGTGCCCCATTGTGCTTAAAAATCTTTTTAAAAGTTAGCCAAAAGTATGACTCATTTTTCACTGGAATTTATATTCTATTTAAAAATAAATTAGGACACAGAAAGTTTATCCATTATGTAATTTATATGCTAAAACAAATTAGAAAACAAGATAAAAGCAAAACATATAATGAGCTGGGAATAACTAGCCGTGGGGCCTGAACAACAAATTAGATCAAGTATTTATTAATAAAATATACAGTTCACTAAAAATACTAATAGTTGTAGTATCCACCAATTAAATGTGGGATAAGTTGTTAGAGTGGAATTCATGTGAATAGCTCCATATCAAATCATATCAAACATAAGAGTTGGAGTCCATAAAACTTCATTGTTCAACCAATTTCAAGATAAATGTTGTCAATACAGTTGATGCATAGTTATTGATCGGTGAAATGCCTGAATGACACTGTTCTTTGAACTAGAGCCAAATTGTAGAAGCCATTTTAGAGGTTATTCAGCCACTAAGTGAAAATTCAAGTTTTCCCCTATCTACAGAGGGATAACTTGGTGGATAGAGGATAACTTCAATGGAACCCCCACAATCACCTGAAATGGGATCCATTGTACCCAAAATGAGCACAGCACCCAGTTTCACTGTGTTATTCATCTCTATGTCATTGATGGAGGTTTCCAAGCGACTGGAGCGGCAGCACATATTCGACCATTCATTTAGGTTTCAAGAGGGGTAAAACAGTCCCCCCTTCTTGTGATCCGTGTCCCACCACTGGGAAGTTGTCCCCTAATCTGAAGACTGGACAACCCTTTTAAAGAGGTTTCTAAAAGGGGCAATGTTATGGGTGACTCTTGAACTTTATTAAGGGCCCACCTTGGAGGACGGTGCAGTAAATAAGAAGACACACACTTTTAAAATTCAACAAAATGTACAGGCAGTCCCTGTGTTACGTACAAGATAGGTTCTGTAAGTTTGTTCTTAAGTTGAATTTGTATGTAAGTTGGAACTGTATATTTTATAATTGTAAGCCCAGTCAATTTTTTTTGGTCTCTGTGACAATTGGATTTTAAAAATGTTGGATTGACATCAGAACCAGGATTAACAATAAAGTTTAATTGCAGACACCTGTGATATAGCTGTTATTGTAGCCTAAGGCTAAAGTACACTAAATTGACAATTACCAGAGGTCCGTTTGTGACTAGGGGTTGTCTGTAAGTCAGGTATTCTTAAGTAGGGGACCGTCTGTACTCCAAAAAGAGGTGAAAGAACAAGGCACAATCCATCTCAACTTCATGCTTAGGACCAATATTACCATTGAGCCAACATACATACTTGCTAGATCAGTACAACAAATCAGAGCACAAAGTGTAAGGTAATTTACACTCAAAACTAAATTTTCCACAATTTTTGGGGTTTGCAGTTGTAGAATAGAGTGAACCTTACATTTGAGGTTCACATTTTATTTGTAAAACCTAGGCATAACCTCACAACTAAAAATAAATGCCCTGACTTCTCAAAGAACAAAAACATTTCAACTTTAGCCGTTTTGGCCAAGAATGTCTTAATGTTTATACCATTCAATAAGTCATATTGTTATTTTTTCTGGGTCACTGATTCTCATATTTACATTGGAGATGATTATACAGACTCAAATTTCTTGAATTGCAAACTTTTGTATATTCCATATATTATTAAGTTATAATTGAATTTCGAATCATCTTAAGTAAGACACATGAACCACATGCTTTTTAAGATAACATTGCTCCCCCTGTAAGAGACACAAGCAACAGCCGGTTTCCTTTAAGGGTCACGGTGAGAGGTTAGATGCAGCATGCCTGCCCTTAGGCAAGATGGGAGAACCTAATACCTGGGCAACTGGTGATGGTATTGGATAGACCTCTGTGTGATTTCTGAAGTGGGCTGCTGCCATAGCCATTTATGCATCAAAGAGCCAAGTTAAAAGTGACAACAACGTCCAGATTTTATCAGGGAGCCTGTGGCAATAGTAATAAGCTGTTTCATTTGCAGGTAAAAAGCTCTATTATGAACAGATGGCCAGCTAGAAGTTATGCACTGTCTGCACCTTTCATCTGAGACAGGGAGCACCAAAAAAGGAAAATCATCAAAGACTAGAGCTTAATTGGTGGCAGAACGAAAAGTAACAATCATCTGGAGAGATCATTGCCTTTTAATTGGATAAACAGGACTAATTGTATTGTTCGCATATCGTAGGGATTACTATTCATGACGGGGATTACTCGATAATCTTGATGAATTTATGTTTCGGCTGTTAGATATATTATTGAGGCATTTTCCCCACTTACCATACTCATACCTTATCCATATAAGAACATTGGTTCTCCAAGTTTATTGTGTGTAGAGGACAATGGCCCACATTTATTAAAGCCCATGTGCCAGTTTTTTTGTCTTACTTTGCATATTCTTTTAGAGCAAAATTCTTGCACTCTACCCGACGCAACACAAAATTCTGCCGTGAAAAGGGCGTTCCAATGCACAGTTGGATAGTGCGTCATATTGATTATGTAGTTTCCGACAGAAATGTGTCGTATGCCTTTCATTAAAAGGTGCACCAAAAAAAAGTTGGTGTACTCTGTCGGAGCAGTGCAGGGGGCCCCAGATTTGGGAACTATGTGCGCCATAATTCATGAATATGGCGCACCCTGCACACTCCACAGGCACATTGCACCTAGTACAGACTGCAGTGTTTTTGCAACACCCTCGCCGATGCAATGGCGAGGGAGGGTTTGCGAATACGTCCCACCTGCATGTAATACCATTACACTACATGGTCCTGATAGGACATAGGGGTATTGCAGTGGTGAATCCTGCCTGGCAAGGCAGGAGTTAAGTATTTTGTATGATGCAAGATGCTATTGTCCAATGATCTGTGTTACATCCTGTCCTTTGTAAGCTGAGATGTGATTGGAGGAGCAGCCACCACCTGACCAGGGGAGTAACAAGATCCCTGGAAACTTCCAGAAGAAGTTAGTTCTCTCTCAGAAGAGAGTGCAGTGTGAGGAGAGAGTTCACTCTCTCAGATTAGAGACTCAGAGGAGTCTGTGCAGTCAGCACACCAGACCAAGAGCAGGTGAGCCTAGCCCCTGCCTGAAGAGTGAAGCTAATAGATTAGAGTTAGTGAGAAAAGGGGTATCATCCTACCTTTAAGGGTGATACCTGAAGCAATCCAGGATAAAGCTGAAGCATCCTATTAGGACACAGCTACCTCCCAGCCTGCCCTCTGCATCCAGGCTGAGAATCCCTCCTGTGGCTCTCTCCAACTTGCATCTCAGTACTCCACTACTCTGTTAAAGGCACGTTGCTGCGGTTCCTGTCGGTTCCAATAAAGAACTGTAAGTTGTTTTTGTTCAACCTCTGCCTCCGTCTGGTCCCTGCTACTCCGGCTGTCACCATCACGGGCACCCTGTCCACCACACAGAGACTCATACTCTAGACACCAAAGGGTTGCCCCAGGGAGATCCGCTATAGCAGCCTCTCCCTCATCATTTCTTGCCAACACCACCCTGCTGGAGACCTGCCAGGCTGTAGGACAGCCCTCCGGTTCCCCCATACCAAGCACTGTGACACTAGCGTGCTTAGGCCGCAACCGCCAGCCACTCAGGTACTGCGGGCCCCGGCTGACTCCAGGCCCCGAGAAAAGGCTAGGCCCCGGTGGGGGATGTTGCAAGTGGCGTCACGAACAGGATATATACTTCTGTGCCTTATCCTGGCATTAAAGACTGTACTTTATTAAGAAACGATTGTACTGCCTATCCCTGCTGCCATTCGGGTATAGGCCCAAGTGACTTTGTGTGTTTCACATTGAACTGTATTACTGCTGCCACGTGCTGTCGAGCTCCGCTCCAGCACTCAAGAGGTTAAACCCTGCAAAGAACTTTGTCAGCTCTGCTACATCCGGCGCTGCTGCGCCTGAAACATTTTACCTCAGAGACGTGTGGCGCAGCAAGTATTTCAAGCCCGCCAAATCTTGACTGGCGGGAACTCCAGAGGCGTCATTAAGCTCCGCCCCCTGCGCGAGTGGCGCGAAGCACCGTGGAGGAGGAGCTGGAGCGTGTGCGGCCGGCAACGAAGAGGGTTAATCGGCCATCTTGGATTTCCGCGCAGGCCGCGCCTGAAGCCTGCCAGCAGCGTGCGCCTCATCCGGAGTTCCGGCGCACGTGTCCTGCCACTGGAGGAGAACACCGCTGAGCATCACCGTGCCCCTGCTGCCTGCCGGACATCGGGAACAGAGTCCTTCATGCACCGGAGCTGTCCTGTCACCGCGGCTGATCCTGAGTGAGTACCGCTGGGGAAGTTAAAGGGGGGTAGAGATTGTTTCCGACGCTAGGTTATTGGCTCACCTCCCAGGGAATAGTGACTGTGTCTTAAAGTGCCCACGTCCCATTCTAGCCATCGCCCATAGCAACGGACATTGTGTAACCCTACAGGCTTCCCTCAGCTAGGCCAGTCATGTCCGCCCAGGACGAAGATACGGGGCTGGAGCAAGTCCCGTCCCCTGGTCCCTCCTCAGGGTACCGGAGCATGTTAAGTCCTCCAGAGAGTCCCTTCAGCCCTGCGACAGCTAGTGTCCCTGGGACCCCCACCATGATGCCTCTGACTATGCCCTACTATCCGGGGGCCCCCTGGTTACCCCACTACGAGGGAGAATCACACAGTCTCCCTGAATTCAGAGACAAGTTGTTAGCCACCTTGGCCCTGTACCCGTTCACAGAGGAACAGAAAGTGGGCATCCTAACCGGGCAGTTGAAAGGACCCGCTCTCCGGGAAGTCAAGTCTTGGCCCCGAGAACAGTGTCAGAATGTGGTCCAAATTCTTGATAGGTTGCGCAACACCTTTGACAAGTGTACTGCCTCAGAGTTGAAGCAGCAATTCTTCGGGAAAAGACAGAAGCCCCAAGAGTCCCTCCGAGACTTTGCCCTCTCCCTACAGGAGACATGGAAGGCCATAACCCGTCTTGATCCCAAAGACGCTGAAACCTCTGACCAAACCCTGAGGGAACAATTCATTAATGGACTTGTTGATAGAAATCAAAGGTGTCAACTAAAGATTATCTCTTCTCAACATGCCCAGGCCTCCTTTCTTGAGTTTAAGGAAATTGCCATTGACATATTAGGGGACCGACCGCCTACTGGACCGCAGAAAGAGCCTGAATCCGTGGAAATGGAGGAATCTGCTCTAGCTTGCCATCCAACGCAGTCGACATCACCTACTCCTGCGGCTACGGAAGTCGCTGACTTAGCAGGACAGGTCTCTAATCTGGCAGACACCCTGCATAAAATACTCGATCGGTTGACCCAGTTGGAAGGGACTGTCTCCGCCATGAGGAGGAAACCTCCAGAGAACTCTTTACGGTCAGCTACCCCTCGTGACTCCCCAGCCAAACAGCGCCCAAGGGAAGCGAAGTCGTTAAGCACCTGGAGTCAGAAGGGACCCCGCCAGCGGTGCAGTTACTGCCGTAAATATGGGCATGAAGAGGATGGATGTCGTCAGTTAAACGACAAACCCTTGGAGCTAAGGGACGACCTCCAAGGGAAGAACATGTAAGTCCCCGAGATGCCAACTGGATGCCCAGGTTCGTGGGGACTCGCCCCATGGTTCATGTAACCATCAACGGAGTTACCCTACCGGCCTTAATTGATACCGGCTCTCAAGTGACCACCCTCCGGAGTGCTGCCTTCGAGAAATGCCGGGGAAAAGCATCCTTAGTCCAGCCTCCCAAGGCTTACTTGAACATTATTGCTACGAACGGAAAACCCGTTCCCATCCGCGGCTACTGGGAGCCCACACTAACCATTGGAGACACTGAGTTAACCAGACAGGGCGTAGTGGTGACACGTGTGCCCGAAAACGGTAACTTCTCCCTGGTACTGGGTACCAATGTCCTCCGCAACTGCTACCCTGAAGTGCTGAAGGCTCTCCACGACTCCCTGGCAACAGTGCCCAACGGTTCCCGGAAGGTAATTCAGGAGACTATGCAGGTTCTAGCGGCGCAACAGAAGTTTGCTGGCCCTAATGGAGAAATCTACAGAGCCCGGATCAAGGATCCCCAACCTGTCCGCCTTCAACCTGGGACTGAGACGTTAGTATGGTGTCGAGCCTCCATGGGCGTCCAAGGTCAAGACTACCAGGCGATAGTAGAACCTCTACCAGCTGATGAAGACCTGCCCATTCTAGCCGCCAGGAGCCTAGTCACGGTATCCCGAGGACAAGTACCCATTCGACTGCTAAATGTGGGAGACTCCCCAGTGGATCTGAGAAAGTACCAAGCCGTAGCCACTCTCTTCAGCGTCCATCTTGAAGACTTGGTGGAAACCTCTCTGTCTGCCTCCCAGCAGTTGGAACTGAAGCAAAGTGCTGAAGGTGAGCCTGCCGAGCAATCCTGGTGGCTTGAGCTCAATATTGGAGACGACGATTTTACTCCTGCAGACCAAGTACAAGGTGTCCTGGATGTCGTTATGAAGCACCACCGGGCCTTCAGCAAACACCCACTGGATTTTGGGCAGACTACCCTGATCCAACATACCATCCCTACTGGCTCTCATCCTCCTGTCAAGGAACGATACCGGCCCATACCTCCAGCCCGCTACCAAGAGGTGAAAAAGCTGGTACAAGAGATGAAGACAGCCAACGTTATCCGGGAGAGTCACAGCCCATGGGCTGCCCCGCTGGTCCTTGTGAAAAAGAAGGATGGAACCCTTCGATTCTGTGTTGACTATAGGAAGATCAACAATATCACCCACAAGGACGCCTATCCTCTGCCTCGAATCGAGGAATCCCTCGCAGCCCTAGGGTCTGCTGCCTACTTCTCTACCCTGGACCTGACCAGTGGCTACTGGCAAGTGGCCATGGCGCCGGAAGACAGAGAGAAGACGGCTTTCACCACCCCAATGGGCCTGTTCGAGTTCAACAACATGCCGTTCGGGCTATGCAACGCCCCAGGCACATTTCAACGGCTGATGGAGAGATGTTTGGGTCATCGCAACTTCGAGACCGTCCTGCTATATTTGGACGACATCATCATCTACTCCAAGACTTATGAAGACCACCTCCACCATCTGGCTGAAGTTTTCCAAATCCTGACCCAACATGGGTTGAAGGTCAAGCCAGCCAAGTGCCACCTGCTACAACCTAGCGTCAAGTACCTGGGACATGTGGTGAGCGCTCATGGAATTGAGCCCGATCCAGAGAAGATTGCAGCTGTCCACGACTGGCCTACCCCATCAACCGTACGGGACATCAAAAGCTTCCTGGGATTTGCCAGTTATTACAGGCGTTTCATCCCGAAGTTTGCCCAGCTGGCGGCTCCCCTGCAAGAGCTTCTAAGGGGCCTGCCAAAAGAGAGCCAACGTTCCCGGGTATCCATCGAGTGGACGGCCGAACGAGAAGCTGCCTTCCAGATGCTCAAGCAACGGCTGACTGAACCTCCGGTGTTGGGATATCCAGACTACAGTCTGCCTTTCACCCTATACACTGATGCCAGCAAGCAAGGTCTAGGGGCTGTACTATCCCAGCTCCAAAACGGAACTGAAAGGGTCATAGCCTACGCCAGCCGTTCCCTCCGAGAACCGGAGCAAAACGACCAGAACTACAGTTCCTTCAAGTTGGAGTTTCTGGCGTTAGTCTGGGCTGTGACCGAAAAGTTCAAGGACTACCTAGCTGCATCATCTTTCACTGTCTTCACAGACAATAATCCTTTGGCGCATCTGAACACCGCTCGTCTTGGAGCACTGGAACAACGGTGGGCCTCCCGACTTGCCAATTTCAACTTTACCATCAAGTACCGGGCTGGCAAGACCAATGACAACGCCGACGCTCTGTCCCGTCTCCCTGACCAGTGGGAGGGACCCTCCACAGATGCTCAGTGGGAAGATGTCGAGATGCCAGCATTCTATGCCCGGTTTGTGCGTCAAGATGCCCAGAGAGTTTACTCCCTACCGACAGAGGCAGCGCCAGCTACTCCTCAAGAAGAGTCAGAGCCCCCTGCGGAAAAGGACCTCTGGATGAGTCTTCAGGCTGATAGCCGTGCCATAGGAGAAGTAATGGACTATCTCTCTAGTGGGCGAGTGCCTGAAAGAATCCGGCGCAGAAGAGCTGATGGAGAACTGTCTCAATTGTGGCGCCAGAGAAAGACTCTGAGCATGCACCAGGGTCTGCTAAAGAGAAGAACTCTGGACCCTATCACTTATGACCGGCTGTACCAGATTGTGATTCCCAGGAGGGACGCCAAGATAGTACTGGAAATGTACCATGACCAGTCCGGACACTTTGGCGCTCAGAAGACTGAAGCCACCCTCCGACGGCGATTCTTCTGGGTCAACATGAAGTCCGACATTGAAGCCTGGTGTCGAGAATGCCCAGCCTGCGCCATCGCTCGAGGAGAGCGACACAATCAAAGGGCCCCTCTACGTCCCATTGTGAGCCAACGGCCCTTGGAGATCCTGGCATTGGACCACGTGAAGTTGGAGCCCAGCAGATCCGGTCACAGTTATGCTCTTACTATCATCGACCACTATACCAAATTTGTGGTTGCAGTACCTGTCAGAGACCTGTCTGCAAGGACCACCGCAGCCGCCCTGTGGAAGAGCTTCATCCTCCCCTATGGCTGTCCGGACCAGATCCTTACAGACCAAGGAACAGCATTTGAGTCCCAAGTCTTCCAGGAGCTGTGCACTCTATATGGCTGCAAGAAACTGAGGACCACAGCCTATCATCCCCAAGGCAACGGGCTTTGTGAAAAGATGAATCAGACTCTAATCAATATGCTGAGGACTCTGACTCCTGCAAAAAGGGCTGACTGGCCAAAACTGTTGCCCGAATTAGTGTACCTGTACAACAATACCACTCATTGCTCCACAGGGTACACCCCGTATTATCTGATGTTCGGGAGACACGGCCATCTCCCTGCGGATATGACCTGGGACATGGAGTCCCCTGATTCCCAGTCTTTACTCCCCCAGACTGACTGGGTTCACGAACACCAGAGGCGCCTGGCGGATGCCAGAGAAGTTGTGGATCTGCGGTTGGAAGAGGCCCGGGAGAAACAAAAAAGGGACTTCGATCGTAATGCCTGTGCTGAGCCTTTTGCCCCAGGAGATCGAGTGTGGCTGCGCAACAACCATCCTACCAGTAAGCTAGATGGGCGTTGGGAGCGTGAGCCATACCTAGTTAGGGACAGTCTCTCCCCTGAAGTCTACGAGATTTCAAGAGGAGACCGTCCACCACTCCGGGTACATAGGAACCGGCTGAAGAGATGTCTTCGTCCTTTTGCCCCTATGTCTACACCTCTCACCTCGACCCCCAACTTACAGACCTCCTTGTGTTCGCCTACCCCCAGTTTCTTGGAACTTGTGACTGTGCCTCAATTCTGTTTTGTTTCCACTCCAGTAAGAGGTACCCCAGAGAGACCATCATCCCCACCGCAGTCTCCAATACTGCTGCCTGTGGAGGATGATCCGGCTCCACTGTCTGCAACCCCTGAAACATCAGAGCCAGCTGAGACTCCGACTCCAGCGCCTGAATCAGAGGACGACGATGGGGAGATTGTTATCTTCTCCCAGCCGGAACTGCGGAGGTCTCAAAGGGAGACAAAAGGTAAAGCTCCTGCGTACCTGCAGGAGTATCAGCTGGTGTCACGCAGAAGGAGGAGGCAGGTACGTTTTTCTGACACCGAAGTACTTACCACCGAAGAAGATGCTGAGTAACCCCTGAAGGGCTGTAGCCCACTCCAGGTACTGTACTGTGTACATATTGTATATTTCTGTCCTATACCCCAAAGAGCCAGAGACTTTCCTGAGACTCCTACCCTTATTTATCTCAGTCAAGAGACATACCTTGAACTGATTATTGTCCTGTGCTATGATAGCACCCTTCCTCTGCCACAGCAGAGAATTCTTCAAAGGACTCTGTCCCTCTACACATAGAGGAGACCCTTTGTTTCTCAGTGCACTTTTCCCCACCTCAAGGGCTGTACCCAGAAGATGGACTTTGTCATTAGAGACCTTCTGAGAGACTTTTGCCAGATACTCCAGGGAAAAGTTGCTATTGCTATTGACTACTATATTGCACTTAATGCCTTCCTTCTAGGTATGGACATTATGCTTGCACTTTTTATGCCTTTTCCTTTTCAGGTAAAGAGACATTTTATCCCGCTACCCTGAGTAGCCTGACTACCTCTGTAACGTTTGTAACGTTTTAAGATGTGTACCCATTGGGCTCCTAAGCCAATGTGATCTTAACCTGTTTGCACACTGTCATATATGCCAGTAGTCTGCATTAACCCTTTCATAGGCTTTTCAGGTTGTAGTGTGGCTGTGTCGGACCGTCTTTTTGTGTAAAACACTGACCGCTACCTGATCCCTCAAACTGAGGTTTGCACATGGGGGTAGTCCGTAAACTGCGGGTCTTTAGGGGACCGGGGGTGTTACAGAGCTAGCACCTGGATGCCACCCATACATGGGTAAGGATGCCAGTCAGGAGGTACTTGTGTCGCATATGCTAACGCAATGCAGATAGACACCTTATATATAATTGCCGCCAGGGAAGAAGCGTTGATATAACAAATATACAGGCCTTGGTGCAAGGAGTGGATTACAGGACATGACACCACACCTTTCCTACTGTACAGTTCGGTTTAATGGCGTCAGCGACCAACTGTCATACAGCTATATGTTTTTGTCTTAGTCCGACACCAACCCAGGTGCCTGTCTCCAGGACCATGGGCGGTTTGTCCCTACGCCTCACATAGCCTGCACTTCTCAGAAGTGTCCTTAGCCCCCTCCGTGCCCCAAACCATCTGTAGTCGAGCCGAGGGCGGCTCTTTCAATTGCCCCTGGGGTATGCAACACCCTCGCCGATGCAATGGCGAGGGAGGGTTTGCGAATACGTCCCACCTGCATGTAATACCATTACACTACATGGTCCTGATAGGACATAGGGGTATTGCAGTGGTGAATCCTGCCTGGCAAGGCAGGAGTTAAGTATTTTGTATGATGCAAGATGCTATTGTCCAATGATCTGTGTTACATCCTGTCCTTTGTAAGCTGAGATGTGATTGGAGGAGCAGCCACCACCTGACCAGGGGAGTAACAAGATCCCTGGAAACTTCCAGAAGAAGTTAGTTCTCTCTCAGAAGAGAGTGCAGTGTGAGGAGAGAGTTCACTCTCTCAGATTAGAGACTCAGAGGAGTCTGTGCAGTCAGCACACCAGACCAAGAGCAGGTGAGCCTAGCCCCTGCCTGAAGAGTGAAGCTAATAGATTAGAGTTAGTGAGAAAAGGGGTATCATCCTACCTTTAAGGGTGATACCTGAAGCAATCCAGGATAAAGCTGAAGCATCCTATTAGGACACAGCTACCTCCCAGCCTGCCCTCTGCATCCAGGCTGAGAATCCCTCCTGTGGCTCTCTCCAACTTGCATCTCAGTACTCCACTACTCTGTTAAAGGCACGTTGCTGCGGTTCCTGTCGGTTCCAATAAAGAACTGTAAGTTGTTTTTGTTCAACCTCTGCCTCCGTCTGGTCCCTGCTACTCCGGCTTTCACCATCACGGGCACCCTGTCCACCACACAGAGACTCATACTCTAGACACCAAAGGGTTGCCCCAGGGAGATCCGCTATAGCAGCCTCTCCCTCATCATTTCTTGCCAACACCACCCTGCTGGAGACCTGCCAGGCTGTAGGACAGCCCTCCGGTTCCCCCATACCAAGCACCGTGACACTAGCGTGCTTAGGCCGCAACCGCCAGCCACTCAGGTACTGCGGGCCCCGGCTGACTCCAGGCCCCGAGAAAAGGCTAGGCCCCGGTGGGGGATGTTGCATTTTTGATGTGTCCCATTGTGTGCATATGTCACCACAACTGTATTCACTAATATGAACGTAGATTGACAGCTGAGTCTACCATGGAAGTGAACAGAGCTGTGGTGCGACTCCTAATGCATCTTTCACACAGGAAACTCATTAACCCTCGTTCTTATGATCCTATAGCTAACAATCAGACACATATGCTTTAGTCTTCAACTATAATGACATATTGATTAGTAGCATAGACATAGATTAATGCTTCATCTTGAAAAAATCCTATTACATTTCCATGTATGGTGAAATTGAATACTCCATCAGAATGAGGGGTGTAGTACTATTCACAGTCATGTGTATAGGCTTGGGTAGTCATTGATGGGTCTACATCTCTTATTGGAGGGAGACTACCACACCACTGACTTCAGTTTTTATGGAAATTCCACCAATGTGCAACTTGTGGTGGGGGTCCAACATCTAGGACAGCGATGGAGAACCTTTTGGAGACAGATTGCCCAAGCTACAACCAAAACCCACTTATATGTCAAAGTGCCAACATGACAATTTAAGCAGTAAGTGATTGATCCCTGCTGTATCACAGGTTTTAATTGTATTGGCGTCCTGAGATCACCAATACAATAGAAAGATGGAGAAATTTGGATTGGAGCTTCCCCCCAGGGTCCCCTGAAGAGGAAGGATCATGGAACCCAGAGCAGGAGCTCCAATAACAATCCATCTCTATCCACACCTTCTTGCTCCTGCTTTAGTCCTGGCAGCCAAATAGCGCTGAGCATGGCACATTCTGGGCTGTATTTGATCACAGGAGTCCTACCTGGCAAACTCTGTATTGGGGTGAAGGCCTGGATGCCCACAGAAAGGGCTCCGAGTGCCACCTCTGGCACCCGTGCCAAAGGTCCGCCACCACTGATCTAGGACATCATATGGCAACTACCATTCTGTCAGACTTATGCTGTCTGTGTATCACGTCGACAACCACCTTAAAAGCCGCAGCGTGGTACTATATTTCTCCTTCAGCAGTCATTGTAAAGGAAATAACTAATTGTACATGGCTTTATCTGGTGAATTTAGCTGGTAAAACAGAATTCGGCCCCATGCACTCGACCGTCTGAGGCACATATCAAATTTGCAGCCGGATATTCGTCCCCATAGATGGCAATGGCGCCTGGGCACGGTATGACGAGCACAACATATACTCACCATTTTGTGCCCGAAAATAGGATAGAGCATGCTATATCTTTGGCTGTAATAATGGCTATACGGCTCTATTTCCTACATGGAGGGGGGGGGGGGATGAGTAGCGCTCATCCCTCTTGCTCTCCAATACGCCTCCCCCAGTCAGTGTGCATGGAGCCTTACATTGAAGCAGATAATTGAGCTCTTGCTATTTGATTAATCTCAGTACTAGGGCCAATAATTAGATCCTACACAGGACAATGTTTATAAAGAGTATATGATAATATATGATTTTCTCATATGTTTATATGCTGCAATTTCTTGGCACAGAGCGATATCTCACTGATGGGTTGATTGCCCTAAACGTCCTGGATGATTGGCATTGGATTGTCGGACTAGTCTATATTTAAGAGATAAAGTCCACCACTGAGCGGCTTCCAGGGACTGCATCATGACCTTCTCTAAGTGGTGAGAAAATTGCCTCAGCCAGGAAGATGTAATCATGATTCATTTTCATAACGATATGTAATTGTACAGTTCACTCATCCACAGAATACAGATGCAGATTTCCAACAAAACACATAAAAATTGACAAAGGGAACATTACGACATTGATTTCTATGAGGCTTTTTTAGTACATTGTGTTTCTATGCAGAAGCAAAGAACTGACAGCAGGATCATTGTATTGTATTCTGTCCTGGATGAATTTATTGTATGCTTTTAGTGAGAAATAGTTTTATCTATGGACTAACTATACTGGGGTTAAACATCATTTTTAAATACTATAATTAGGTATACAATCGTACAAAGCAATGGAAACAATAGCACCATATAACACAACTCTATATACAAAGCTTCCTAATGCCTAATTAATAATGACATACAGTGCACATCTAATATATATATAACTATCCTTTAAGATAACAGAGCTCAAATATTGGTTTGAAGGTCAGGTACACGCAGTCCTCTACTTAAGGACACCTGACTTACACACAACCCCTAGTTATAGACGGAACTCTCTGCCCATTATGACCTCTGGTGAAGCTCTCTGGATGCTTTACTATAGTCCCAAGTTGCCATGATCAGCTGTAAGGTGTCTGTAATAAGGTTTTATTGATAATCCTTGTTCTCATGACAGCAAAAAATGTTGAAAATCACAAAGTTCTGCAAAATGCTGCACTTCCCTACCTCTCCTCTCTCAACTCGGTCTATGGCCCAACCCCTGTTCTTCGATCTGTCAGTAATATTCGATTAATCTCTACCTTAATTTGAACCTTTCATGCACGTCTCCAGGACTTCTCTGGAGCTGCACCAATTCTCTGGAATGCCCTTCTCCGGACTATCAGACTTATAACCAACCCCTAAAGTTTCAAACGTCCTTTCAAATCCCATCTCTTTGGGCAGGCTTATCATACTTGCTAACTGCATGAAATTTCACCTCTCTCTTTACTAATCCTCCTCCCATCTGTTATCCGGCAAAGACCTGATCCTAAGTTCCAGGCTTCTCTGCAGTCACACTCACCTTGAACTTTGTATATAAGATGGCGGCTGATGACAAGCAGCAGCATTTTTATTCATTAAATTATTTTATTCTGTTCCCTTATAAAGAATGGCTGGACCATTATACAATCTCTTATACATCTTGTGTCACCCCTTCATCCTATATTATTATAATTACTCCATATATAGAGGTCCCTGAAACTGATATGCAGATGCAAGGTGTTTTATGACCTGGCCACTGGCCACTGGCCTTCAGAGTCAAGCATGGAGCATGGCTGTAAGTCTCCTTGATTGACAAAGTCTCTGTAAGGAGTCTTTTACTTCCCGGACCTAAACATGGGGATACACAACCTTCTTAGTCTATTATTGGACTTCTGATACTGTTATGGATATCACTTTATTTTCTAATTAAGTTATTCAAGAAGAAGTTAAAGAGGTTTCCCCTATATAAATAAAGGAATTATTATCATTATTATGAAAGAAAATTCTGAAATTTCAATCCCCTAGGGCATTTACACAATACAGATCATTTTTGACCCCTTACTTTACAATTTTACTCAGTTTTATTGCTGTTTTTGCTCCTATCACTCCATAAACAGTGTAAAATCCCTAACTCCGGACTCTAACCGACACTTCCTGATTCCTCTGTACTGTGAGATGCTGTGTGCTGACAATGTGCTTAGGTTAGCAGGGTACAGGTTTATCTAGACTTTCGTTTAGCTTGTATACATTCGCTACTTTCTGAAAAAAAGAAAGAGAGATGAGACAGATCAGAGATGAGAGATGATGAGATTCATGAGATGCACATGATACACGACATTCTCAACTCTACTATCACCGCCATAACATACACTGTCAGCTCTGCTGTGCCTCCTTCTACTTTCCGTGGATAAAGACCTTATCTCTCTGTATATTGTAGATTTATGCTGCTTGCTGGCAGGAAGTTTCTGTATGTGTGTGTGAGCTCGTCTTGGCATGCAAGGGTGGGAGCCGTTTCTGAGAGCAGCTCTATGAACAGCAATATGTCCTGCCATACCCTAGCCATACCCGATCCTGGGGAAATCAAAATTGTGCATACCAGGACTGATAGAGACAGGTCGGAATTATATCTATGAAATGATGTATTTTTGATAATAACCGTGAATTAGAGAATGTGTTAATTTTTTATCCTGAGTATAATAAAGAATCCTGTCTTCGTGGGAATACCCCTTCAACTTTATAAATGACCCCAGAGAGACAACAAATGCATTGAAGTACCTTGGGGAAACAAATTGTCTTTCAAAATTTGCATTGTAAGTATCTGATTTGAAGCCGAGATCAATACGTTCAGAGGAGTAAGCTGGTTTTAGTGTCCAATCCAAAACAATGCTAGATGTGGAATATTGTGGAAATACTACTGAAGGAGGATCTGTCTTCCGAATATGTTGTCCTATGTAAACACACTTCATAACAGATACAAGGCAGACCTTACCGCACCCCTCATGGCATTGATTGCAGGCTGCTATATAAATATGTATATACAGACGCCTGTCAGTCACCATGGAGAGGTGCCAGGGGAATGCTTTCCTCATTACTATAGCAGGCCTCAACGAGGAGTCTACTGTATTTTTTTATTACTCCAACTCCGGTAACCTAATTGAAGAATGAATTCATACATATAAGTAAATATACATTTATGCATGGGAAATAATTTGTATGGTATATACAGCTTGACTGTATATTTCAATATGCTACACGCACAATATGCATGTATTCAAAATTGTGGATGAAGGGATGAATATCCTGCACTCACTTCCCAGGGAATTATGGTTGTACTTATATCTATGAAATGATGTATTTTTGTTAATAACAGTGAATCAGATAATGTGTTCATTTTTTATCCTGAGTATATTTAAGAATCTTTTCTTCACGAGAATACCCCTTTAACTTTATAAATGACCCCAGAGACAACAAATGTATCGAAGTACCTTGGAAAAGCAAATTGTGTCATTTCTTTGTCTACCATCATGTAAAGTAGATGCATATATGTACGTCAGGATGCAGAATGTCCCAAGTGTAGAGAGGAACCGGCGGATATGCTCCATATGATGTGGACATGCCCGAGGATTCATGTATTCTGGACAACAGTGTTAGATATTATTGATAAAGTGAATGGTATGACACTCCCCCATAACGCTTTAGTTTGTATCCTGGGGTGCATAGATGAGATGCCGATAGACGTGGCGGGGAAATTAGCGGTACACAGACTCCTATATATGGCACGCAAAACGATAGCAGCAAAGTGGATACACCCGATAGCCCCTACCAGGAAAGAATTCCTAAAAAAGTAGAAGGGATGCTGTTAAACGAGAAAGCAGTATATATGAGATGTAACACAGCAGCTAAATTTGAGAAGATATGGACCCCTTGGCTCGATGAACCGGGTCTGGTGTCTGGTACCTTATTGAGGGACAGAATAGGACTGGGGGGAAGTGGAGTTATTGTATAAATGTATATAACCGTATAGATGAGACATTTGTATTTGATCTATTATCTCATTGGCGACCTCTCTTCGGATGTGCACCTTTCTACATTGCGTGGTGAATACGATATTTACATTGTATAACATCTGTAACCTGTGTGTAAAGGCTGGTGGGTCAGTGGGTGGTTGGGGGGAGTTGTATGTTTTAGTATTTTTGTTCTGAAAAACCAAAGATCTGATTTAAAAAAAAAGTAGACGCATATATATCACATGATATGTTATTCTTTTATGCTACTGTGGAACTATGAACAAATTAAGATAAACCAATCACAACCAAGCATAATACCTAGGAGGGCTACTCCCGCTCAAGTTAGATAAATACTCTGTAGTGCAATAATAAATTAGAGAATCTTAGGGACCTCGGGTGTCTGTGTGCATTTCTCTTTGCATGCATTATACGTTTCTGATTTAATAAAAAAAAATAAATAAATGTAACTTTATATTGAAATATTTTATAGTTCATCATGAGACATTATTCCTCCCCAACCCCCAATTCATGGCAGGATTAGAAGGAAGGTACCAGGAGAGGAAATGAGGATCAACGCATGTCTATTTCCCTGTGCAGTTTACTGAACAGAAAGTGATTATAGTAAAACTATTGGTATGTGTGAAGGGTCTCTCCCTGGTGGCTCATTAATTGTCCAAGTTGAAAGAGTCACTCTGTCCCAGAGATGGCCCAGCAGCTGGACTTGTTTACTGGAGGACACTTCTCTGATAAGATGATGCTGTCTGCTAGAATGAGCCTAGAATACAAAGTAAACATTTCCAGGATTGAGTAATTGTCTGTAATGTGTATTCTTTTCAGTGCAAATGTTGTCTTAAAGGAATCTACACAACCAGTAAAATGCTCTGCCAGTTTGCCAGTGTTACATTCTTGATGCTTGTAAGGATTATGCAGTGCTACCCAGGCTTGTATAGTGTTTATATATATAGACATATCAGATTTATATAGAAGCAAAAGGATAAAAGGAAACATCCCAAACATTTGGCAGGATATCACGATGAAGTGATGCAGCAGACCCCACTCTTATTCCTTTTATAACTTTATACAAGTTGGCTTGTAGTTACTTCAGTATTCAATATTTTTTACTGTAAAAAAAGTATTAACAAATACCTTGTAAAAACTAACAAACCAGAACAATACTGGAAAATAGCAAGATCCATTACAAAGTGGGAAACAAATACAATTTGTGGTTTGAATAGTATTTTATAGATCAGTGGTCTCTTACCTGTTGTGCTCCAGCTGCTGCAAAACTGCACTTCTCATCATCTGCTGACATCTGTAGACACTTGGAGTAGTAGTTAAACAACAGCTGTAGGGCCGCACGTTGCAAACCGCAGGTTAATGGTGGTTTTATTCTATGGCTTTTTCATTACCCTTCGCCTTGAGTATCTTACAGTATCTTAGATAAGTCATAAGTCTTGTACGGGTGAGAGCGTACAAATATCTAGGTGTGTACATTGGTGACAGGTTAGATTGGGGGACAAGCAATGAAAGGATGTACAGTAAAGCAATGTCCAGCTTGTACCTCTTAAGAAGGCTCAATGCGGTTAACATATGCACAAAAAATATTGAAGCTGTTTTACAAAACAGCAATGGTGAGTGGGAAGGTAAAGGACAAACTTACTAAATTCAACAGAACCACAGATGCAATTGATATCGGCACATGTGCTGTCAGACTCCAAGATATCAGAAGTCTTTCTTTCCAAAAACAAATCAATTATACAAAAAGATGGCCAAAACAAAGTTCTGAACTCAGAACTCACCCTACCCCGCTCCTCTCCACCCCCCACACCTCCTGTGTTTACATTAATTATTGTCCTACCAATGTGCATTGTTTTGTGTTTACTCTTCAGTGTAACAAGTTGCCTGGATCTATGATGTACAAATCATTTCCCACTGGGATAAATAAATTTAGACCATTCTATCCTAGTCAACATGGATCATGTAATGAACTCAAAATTATATTCTTTCACTACAATGATGCTTCTGTTTAGGGCTGGTATGACAATGACTGCTTTGACCAGAATGTAAGAGTAGTGTTTGGCCAATTACAGCTAAGGGCTCATTCACATGGTCGTCTGCTGGCACGTACATGCGGCTACAAATTTGCGGCCGCATATACGTCCCCGTAGACGGCAATAGCGGCACGGTGGATATATGGTGCCACCATTCCGCGCCGCACACCGAAAAAAGATAGAACATGGTCTATCTTTTCCCTGGTGTGCGGCAGTGCACCGCTATTTTTTATGGAGGGAGGAGGGGCCACCTCCTCCTCCTCTCCAGCACAGGGTGGGATGCCGGCTCCGCGGGCATACCGCGTGTGAATGCACCCTAAAATGGTTAACTAAAACATTATATGGTAACTTGCTGATTGCTGCTTCTTCACTCCACCATTACTATTCTATGAGTCTTGACTTGGGTGAAAGGAGGCTACTCCCCCAATCACTGTCTGGTGACCTGCCTTTGGGGTACATATGAATATACACCCACTTATATATCCTATTGTATTAACAATAGCAGGTATATACATTTAGAACTTTATACACAGGGAACGTAAAGGGCAGGGGTAATGGTAAAGCATAGCTGGCATATAGGTTGTCCACCCCAACTACTACTAGGGTCAGGTTACCTAATAGTATAACTTTTGGAAAGTGAAAGGTAACAAGGGTACAAAGAGGAAACCCACACAAACGCAGGACAACATACAAACTCCATGAAGTAGATACAAACTCGCAAAATAGTCCCTTATAACATAAGGAACTCTTTAGATACAATTTACACATACAAGAATAGTGTCATACAATCAACATCATGTCTAGCATAATCATCTATGTGTGACATTCACACTTGAAGGTAATCAATAGGAACATGGCTAATTGACAAGGAACAGAGGTAGAGGAAATAAGAGTGTAACCTAATTTGTCCTAATTCTCACTCATTGCTTTGAGTAAGTGTGCATTTGGCCAGCCTGCCCTAATAGGTCATCCTCTTCTGCCAAAGTTCATTGTGTTACAAATCAATGAATCCAACTGGTACACAAACATTCACTGAACAAAGAAATGAACACATTACAATAATGTTCTTTTATAAAAAAATAAAAAAACAAATGTACCTCCAGTCAATAACACGGTCAATAACACGGTGACATGTCAAGCAGTACCTTGGTTAGAAGAAGGGAATTTTTTGTTGTGTCTTCCTTATGGCCAGTCCATTAACCTCTTCCCGCTGCAGCCCTTTTTCGTTTTTGCGTTTTCATTTTTCACTCCCTACCTTCAGAGCTGTGCTACGGCTTATTTTCTGATTAACAAATTGCACTTCAAAGTGACGGTATTTAATATTCCATGCCGTGTACTGGGAAGCGGGATAAAAAAATTCCGAATGCAGTGGAATTTGTAAAAAAACGCATTTGTGCCGTATTCTTGTGGGCTTGCATTTTATGGATTTCACTGTATGCCATGACATGTCTACTTTATTCTTTGGGTCGGTACGATTACGGTGATAAAAAAGTTGTATAGGTTTTACAATGTTTTCATACATTAACAAAAATTAAAACCTCCTGTACAAAAAAACTTTGGGGGATTTTGCCATCTTCTGGCACTAATAACTTTTTATACTTTGGTGTACAGAGCTTTGGGAGGTGTAGTTTTTTTGCAACTTTTGATGATGTTTACAATGTTATCATTTTGAAGACTGTACAACCTTTTGATCACTTTTTATAGAATTTTTTATTTTTTTAAATGCCAAAAAAGTGCCATTTTCGACTTTGGATGCTATTTTCCATTACGGGGTTAAATGCAGTAAAAAAAACATTATTATATTTGAGAAAAGGGCTTGAGAAAGGCTCAAAGCGAGCTGAAACGTCGCTGCTGCACATGAAATAAAAAGGACCACGTTTTCCTGATTTGATGGTTTGGAGTGCTGCTTTTTTTCTATTTTTCATTATTATATTTTGATAGATCAGGCATTTTCGGACGTGTCGATACCTAAGGTGTTTATGATTTTTACTGTTTATTTATATTTATATCAGTTCTAGGGAAAGGAGGGTGATTTGAGTTTTTAGGGGTTTTTTAATTATAATTTTTTTTTTAACTTTTTTTTAATTTTTACTATTTTTCAGACTCCCTAGAGTACTTTAAGGGAGTGGGTGACACAAGAGCTTACAGTCTATGAGGATGAGGGGGTGACACAAGAGCTTACAGTCTATGAGGATGAGGGGGTGACACAAGAGCTTACAGTCTATGAGGATGAGGGGGTGACACAAGAGCTTACAGTCTACAAGGATGAGGGGGTGACACAAGAGCTTACAGTCTATGAGGATGAGGGGGTGACACAAGAGCTTACAGTCTATGAGGATGAGGGGGTGACACAAGAGCTTACAGTCTATAAGGATGAGGGGGTGACACAAGAGGTGAAGAGATTGTATAATGGTCCAGCCATTCTTTATAAGGGACAGTATAATAATAAAATAATTGAATAAATACAATTTATCACCATATCCAAAGTCCAAGGTGAAAGTGACTGCAGAGAAGCCTGAAGCTTGGTATATATATGGTGTTTCCCGAATTCTTTCAATTGGCATGGGTGGGTTGAGTGGCGCTCACCTATGTCACCCAGGCTGGAAACAATAGCACACGACCCATTGTCTGCAGCTCACATGCACATATGTTCGTGTGCCAGAAGCCTATCCTGGGTTGAGTTAACACTTAAAATTGGAGAACCATTTACTCCTACCATTTCTTTTGTCCCCATCTTTTTAACCACTAAACTATCAGCACCCTCTTTTGTGCTAAAATTCACCCATTTATGTTTAAAATAATCACCTCCAAAGTCATATGTAAGAGTCCCTAGATACTACTTTTGTACCTTCACCAACTGCTATTTTTGGCATGCTTCCACTAGTTATATTTCCAAACTCACCTATATAACTAAGGAGAAGGAGTTTAAAAACAGCCTCACAAACATGACAGATGACTAGAGATCCCTGATGTGATAGCAGTGGGATAGGTTTAGCCCGCATGTGTTTTTAGGACTGAATGGCATTTCCCAAGCACTTTTCTCACTTTTAAATCTAATAAACAGAGAGGGTGGAATCAGATTATCAGTCCGCTCCGGCTGTTTCCATAACAGTATTTCATTTCAGACAAAGAGACCTCATCATAAGCCCTTAGATACTAAATAGATTGGGCTCCTGAACATCTGGACCCACAACAACCTGAGGGAATGGACAATGTGTAGGGTATGTAGTCATTATTTATTTAAAGAGGTGTTTAAGTTTATCAATTGAAACAACTTTCAGATTCAGCTCAAACACAAGTTACTCAAACATCTGAGCTGCATGTTCTGACGCTTGCTTCTACATCCCTTTATAATAGAAGCATCTACACTATAGAACAATTGAAACCAATGGCTGTTTCAAAGATCCCAATGATATTGCTAGCCTCATATTACATAGATCTATGTAGATGGTGTCTTAAACCAACCTAAAGGACATATAAATATATCTGTCAGGATCAGTGGTGGTGGACCTACTGAACCGCTGCGAGCAATGAAATAAGCCGACACCTGGGAGCAGAGTCTAAGTGGTACCCGGTAATCACCAGAGCCCACCACAAACTGGGAAGGACTTGGTGCGGCGTTTTTCTATCAGGTTGCTCCACAGGCCTGACTTGCTTGCGGTAGTGGCCAAGGTGAGGTACAGAAACGGCAGACAGAGTCAGAGTCAAAGACAGGCAGGAGGCCAGGACCGGCGGCAAAGGATCGGAGTCGGAAACATAGCAGATGGTCAAGGCGGGTGGCAGATAATCAAGGTCAGGAAACAAAGCAAAGGTCACAGATTAATCACAAGAGGGACCGTAACACTGAAGTACACGGGTGTGTCCGTGACCCAAGACATGGCCTGCAGGAGCACCTGTGACAATACCTCAGTTTGAAGCTACTTAAAGGGAGCCTGACAATAGGGAAAAATCCCCTTAGGTAAATCTTTGTCCCTGTATTTCACATTAGGTCTTGCACCAAACATCATGGCTGGGCACATGCGCATCATGTCACAGCCTTGAGATGGTTTATACTGTGCATGTGTTGAACGTTGCATGTGTGTTTCAAACTCATAGTTTGTGCGTTTGCTGTATGTCACAAACGCTAACTAGCTGTGACTGCGTTTGTATGGCGCATGCGCCAAACAGTTCTTCTGTGCTTAGTAGTTTAGTTCAAGTATTATCACTGCCAATACTTTTACATAAAACATTCCCACCTGTTTTAAAGCCAACAAAAAGCCCCTTTAATATTTAGGAAACATTATTTAGTAGAAATATTTACATAAAATGAAAAAAACATTTAGTAATTTTGTGGACTTTGCCCATTATGGTTGTTTCTGCAACAGGGCTGAAACTGGACAGAAACTGAAATGAAACACATTAAAGTAATTTACACTACTGTGACAGGCCATAAAAGCTGTAAAGTGCAGACGATTTATAGGCCCCTTGAAACATATTGACATTTAAAGGATTTTATAAATCACAAACATCTTCATGATCAGAATTGGAAAGTCATTGGAGATGTCCTTAGAAATGTTTTACTATACATATCCCAACAAGCTAGACTGTCCAGTTGTCTGCTACTGCTTATAGTTTGCTAAGCAATTCTACATGGACATATGTATATAGCAATCTTAGTTGGGAGTCTGTTACTTCTAGAATATATATACTGTTTTGGCTTTAATCCCACATCATGTCATTAGGTTTCCCGAAAGTCATGCTTGATGGTAAGGGGGATGCTTTACAAAGTAGTCAAAACAGGCAATGTTTTCCTTATCCCAAAATTTGCATATTTCCCAGAATCCACAGTGGAGCATCAATGGTTGTAAGTTTGCACAAATCTGCAAGGCAGCCGTAATTGGCAAAGTCTCCTCAAGCAGAGCTCTTACTTCCTGACCATAGTCACACAGTAGGCATATCTACTGTTGAATGTTGTGTTTCCCCATTTTGTGGGAAAAATACCATACCCACGACTAGTTTCTAAAAGTCAAGAGTCATGTGAGTCTTGTGTACAGATTCTATAACCCTTACGCCCTTTAGCAGTGCTGTTTCGCATTCTTTGCACTGTGGTCGGTCTATTAAATTCATCCAGTGAAAGATGGCTGGCCTGAGAGCTGTAGTATATTGCACCTAATTCTTGGCTACTCTTGCTTGGGCAATCTATAAATAATAATCTTCACCTTTCTACTATCTATCTACTGCTGTAAGGTGTTCATCACTTTGTGGTGTTATGCGCCTTCATGTCCAGCGTTATGGCACACACCAAAAGCTAAACTGTACCACACTATTACATATTGGTACCCCATAAACCAGTGGTGGCAAACCTATGGCATGGGTGCCAGAGGCGGCACTCCGAGCTCTTTCTGTGGGCACCCGGGCCATCGCCCAGGTACACCAGACAGACCAGGACAGAATTTTCCTGCAGCACTTAAAAGATGCTGCTTTCAATGATTTTTTAAAGTGATACGTAATTGGCTACATGGGACTGTAGGAAGAGTGGAATGTGTAGACGGGCCGAATTATTTTTGGAGGACCTCCTGCTGGCCCCATGATTATCTGTGTACAGAGGAACACTGGAAAGAAACTACAATGATGCAAATTTTCCATCTTTTTTTCTACTATGTTGCTGTCCCCTGGAGGCCAGTATGATTGAATGTTGTTGAAGAACAGGGAGCAATAAGTTACTGCTTTATTTTTGGTTGGCACCTCAAGATAAACTAGGGGGTTTTGGGGTTTCAGTTTGGGCACTAGGTCCCTAAAAGGTTCGCCATCACTGCCATAAACCATACATGTCTGCCTTTCCCTTGACAAAGTTGTACAGTACATACATTTTGGGTGGTATGTCTACATAAGATGCATATCATGTAGCGGTAGAATAGAACCAGGTTTTAGTAGGCCCCTGTGCGACAGATCGGTGGACCCTATGCAGTGAACTCACGTGGCAGCATTCGAAATTCGGAAACTAAGATTCCCATAGTTATTTTATATAAGTCGTGGAAACAACAGGATCTCAGCAGAGGTGAGGTTTTTCATCATCCATCTTATGAATTTGACCTTCTTTTCTCATAAAGCAAATGAACATGGACTGTAAAAACTGACATAACATTAGCAGAATAAGCTACATGTAACATTTATTGGAATCATTTAACGTAATGAAACCCAGAAGTTGGACACTTTATCTTAATTATGAGGGAAATTGCCCCATTCAATTAGACAAAATTGCTAAGGTGGAAATTACCCTCTTTTGTATAATGGTAATTGGAAGCACTTGAAATACTTTCAGCTACCTGATAAAAATAGAGTTTTATAGTAATGTTAAGATTAATATTAGTTCCTTATAAATCAACTATACCTCATATATTCTACTTCAACTAGTAGTAGTAGAATAGACTACAACGGAAAACCTGTCACATTCAGGATGTGATGGTGATTGGAGGAAAATTTCACTGGTATTGACAAATGCAAAACACCCTATGATCAGCTTAAAGGGGTTGGGCACTATCACTAAGGGTAAGTACAAGACCCTATTAGCGTTACCAATATACAGAAACACCACTAGGAAGCTTGAGGCCCCTGACTGGTAAAGTTTGTGGGCCCCCCACAGAATAATAATTCCGTTCTGTGTGTACAGTGAGTTCCCTGCACCTGGTAAGAGATGAGGTTTTTCTGTGATTTGGGGCCCCTTCTTCTCCTGGAGGCCCCCTGAACACAGTCACACTAAATCTCCCCTGATGGCGGCCCTGCCCATTTAGCACTTACCTTAGTAAAGTTTGTGTAAACCCACCAAGATATCTGCATGCCCCTCCATCCACTTCTTCAGGACTGATTATCATGGAGCAGAATGGAGAGTAATGACTGCACTGCCCTGAAGGCGGCAGGACAGAAGACATCACAGGAGCCCCTGAGTCGGCAGTAATGTTTAGTTATAGTGGTCAACCCCTTTTACATCAAAAAAGCTAATAAAAAGCACAACAAAATGGAACAACCTTTAACATTAAGATTTGTTCTATTGTTTATATGTGCAGTCCATCCTTTATAGCAGGTCTCAACGATCCATCCTGCATGTGTAGGGTGATGGTCTATTGCTTAGCACCTTCATAGGCCACAGAATCTGAATCCAAACTGGACACCATCTTTGTAGCCTGTACTTATTTGTATCAGTTTCCTTTATATATTTCAGTGTCCGTTCACACTCCATTACATAGATTGGATTATTTAGAGTCTAATGAAGTGCAGAGGAGAGTTCAATAGAGGTGAACTAACATGGATACCGGATACATTCAGTGGACAATGCAGTGGAGTATGTAGCTGCCATAGACATAAAACCTAATAACTATTTCTGCTTTATTATGTTTTTGTCTATTTTACTGTGAAATTATTAATAATTCTAACCGCAGCCCATAAGCTGCTATTTCACACAGGCCAGGTACGTTTATAGTGTCATCAAGCAGCTACTGATAGATACCATCCTCGAAACCATCATTTAACAAGCAGCCTCCTAAATACAAGAGGAACAGAGAAAAGACAGACTTTTGAAAAAGGGATTATGGAAGCAAACGTCGAATCAATTAATCATCGTTTTCAAGACAAAGATACATATCACTCTACTTTATAGCTGGGAGGTCAAATGCAAATTTGCTCCATTCAATCAATGTATGACCCCTATAAATTATTGCCTGCCTGTCCTGGAGAAATCTCATTAACAGTTTAAGTCATTACTCAAACATGGGGCAAGCATGTGGAAGAGGGGGAGACCCTAAAGCCTACTAACGGCTATCAAGCAGGTTCATGAGTTTTACAATGACCTCTTGGTTGTGTTTCTACTCAACAAGCGCATTATACATTATTATGTAATTTGTCATCTCATCCCAGTCCCATTCGCCATATGGTCCTGGAGTGGAGAGTGGTTATTATTAAATGAATGGCCTGGAATGACAAAATGATCAACATTCATATTATTCTTACAGTCATTATTTCTTTGCTTCATAGGAATAGATACAGTTGACAGCTTAGAATTGATTTTTCTCTGTCATACATAATTTACTACATAGCACCCATTGTGTGTAGCTCCAGAGCACGACCAAGCATCCATGTGCCCTGAATGGGAGACGTGATGAGCTGCCCAATCGTTTTCACTCCTGGCATTTACAGTAGGGATGGCTATATACACGTCAGTGCCACCAAAATCAGTGGGTTTGGCTGACAATGGATTTAATGTGTGCAGCCATAGTAAATCCATGTAACAATAATAACTCCTTTATTTATTTAGCGCACACAGATTACACAGCGCTACACAGAACTTGCCAAATTGCTCCCTGTCCCCCATGGGGCTCACAATCTAATCAACCTACCAGTATGTTTTTGGAGTGTGGGAGGAAACCGGAGGACCCGGAGGAAACCCACGCAAACATGGAGAGAACATACAAACTCTTTGCAGATGTTGTACTTCAATTGAGTGGCTATTGAAGACTAGTTTAAGCTCATGGGTTCATATACAGTGCAACATGTGGTAACTAGAGATGAGTAGACCCAATCTTTGTGTTTGGGTTCAATCCACAGGACCAAGTCATATTGCAGTTCGGCCACTAATCTGGAAAATTGACACCCCTTGCAACTAGCCGTGGCTTTTATTAGCTAGGGGTCCGGGTCACACAAACCACACCCAAACACAAACATCAGGTATGTATAATTTCCACCGTATAATATCTGGTAGAAATCAATAGACTTCTCTGTCATTGTTCACTGTACTGATTACAATAGGCTTCTTCTGATATTTTATGGGCATACACATGGCCATAGATCATACATGTACCAAAAACAGGCAAATACTGCTATCAATGAAACCTCATAGTTACAATGCAGTTCAGGTTGCCCCTCTGTGATGTTATCATCCAAGTCATTAAAAGTCATTAAAACTTAAAACATTTCTGGGGCTCGATAAAAAATATATGAAAGGAACTATAATATTGTGTCTTTGTTGATCACAGAGGGCCCTGATTTTGACCACTTCCTGTCCTTTCTTCACTATAATACAAATGACATTATAAAGTAATACATTATTTACCCAGAGCCATATACGACTAGTCTGTAATTCCTCATATAGAACAGCCTTTATTCCAGAAATCATCACTTTTCTGATGACACGGGTAAAGTCAATGGTGCACATGCTGAGTACAGTGACTGCCGAAGTTTAACTTGTGTGTGCAAACAAGAGTCCACTGATTTATTCAGACAATGGAATGCATTGCTTATTCAGTGACCTCAAGATGCAGACAGAGCAACCACACTGGAATTCCAGGCCAGCACAACTGCATGTTTCAGGCTGCCAGAGACAAGCCGTAACCTTCAAGAAAAGCTTTGTTGAAAGTGAATATTTGTCGAATAGTTTGTAGCAAGAAGTCCGATGGTTCCTGTAATGATGGGTCGTGCTGGTGCTGCCATAATTACCAAGCCTTTACATGGGGTGAAACTGGTGAATTTTTTTTTGTAGTCTTGTTTTGGAGGTTGTTGCACTGCAAAGTTTTATTACAATACTTCTAGATTATGACATTATATATATAAACTTTAATTGGAAAGCGCACACATTCAAAATTCCGGATCCTTTTACTTTTTTCAACATTCTGGGGCACTTACAAGTTCACCCACGTTTACTAAAAGTGCATCTATAATGCTGCGTGCGGCCGTTCACTAAAATCGTGTGCAAGAAATCATTGATCTGGCGCTTCCCCGCAATGGTCCCACAGAGTTCACCCATTTTTTGTGGTGCACCTTTAACATACGGCTAATTTACGTCGCATGGAAGCCACACAAAAAGGTCACGTGCGCAGATACTTCTTAAATACTTGTGCAAGCCGTTTCAGCCATGAAGAACGTGCACGGTCCGACAAAAGTGCAGTGACACTTACTAAATGTGCCCCATTATGAATGAATGTCATTTGAACACCCAATACTCACCAAAATTGGTGCGTTTGTCAATAAAAGTCTTATCTTCTGACCACACGTTGAAGACAATTTCTAGCACAGTCCTTATTGTTGTTATACAACCTAGTCCTGTTTAATCTTCCACAAGGATAATAAGACAGTCCTAAATATTTCTATCCAGGACTTAGCATATGCATGTAGATGCCTATGTTAATGGACACAACCTTCATCAGGAGGCTGTTTCTCCGAACCATAGTTTCAGTATCATATTCACCTTGCCTGCTAAGTCAATGGGGCAGATTTACTTACCCGGTCCTGTCACGATCCCCGAGGTGCGCTCTCCAACGAGGATGAAGTCCGATGCGATTCTTCAAGATCGTGCATACATTTTCCTGCATGTGTCGCTTCCCCGCTGAGGTCCACCGGAGTTCACCTTCTTCTTCCCAGTGTATGTGAGTGCATCGTTTGCAACACAATTTGAATTGTAAATCCCCCACTTAGTCTGAATCAGTCGGGTTGTCCGTCGGCCACGCCCACCGATTTGTGTCGCATGCAAGTCGGCGTAATTGCGCCACAATCTGATCGTGTGCGCCAAAACCCCCACTTAAATGTGGCACAAATCGGAAATAGTCGGGAAACCTGACGAAAAAAATGCGTCGTGTGAACCCTTAGTAAATGTGCTCCAATAAGTCAAAAAGCCCAGTTCCAGTCAATGATAACAATGCTTAAGTATATAGTTTGGTTAATGAATGTTCAAAAAAATATTTTTTAGGATTTTTTGTGCACTTACCAATCATCCTTTTTAACAAAAATGGTCTATCTAAAATATTACAGTATTTAGCAGAATTGAATGTCTCCTTTTTGAGCCTGTTGCATATAGAACATGGCCCATGTGTACGTGTTCTAATTTCTCAGTTCTACCAGTGTGTATACTGTCACTATTGTATAATGTTGCACACATAGGTCACATCATCTCAGACTCCTTTATTCCAGTGTGAATACTGCCACTATTGTACATAGGGGGAATCCAAATAGCAAAGACCCCATTGGTAATATAAATAAGATTCTTGTTTGTCTTCAGATATTCATCCCCGTATACACAAGCCTCTTGTATTCTGCAGAACTAGACATTGTTCTGGAAACCAGAAGATGTTATAAATGGTTTGTTGATGGTGTTATGAGATATGACTGACGCTCATTGTATAAGTTTCGTTCTCGGTAGTGAGTTTACCCAGACTCTACGTTCTTCGGAAGGGAAACTCAACCTCAAACACATCAGGCCCTTCCCCCCTCCTCCTGACTTCTTCCTCACACACAGGATTACATTTCAAGTCACTGCAAACACCATTCTCTAAACATTAGATTTGTTTTAGGAATCCTGGAAAAAAAAAACCTGACACATTGCGAGAAATCTGTTTATTCTTCTTGTCATGCCCAGTAGGTTTCTTTGTAAAATAATCACTTGATCAAAGATTTTTTTGTTGCTTTTATATAAATCTTGAATTTTGTTGAGGCTGTTATACAGGATTAGGAAGACATGACTGCTTTCTTGTAGAAAGTGCCATCCTGTAAATATGCTGTATTAGGCATATCTCCATTTGTAGTTAATGGGATATACAAAATGGACAAGCAGCAATTTTTGGAGGAAAGTAAACATGTTTTAGGTAAAAATGCTGTTTTATAGGTCATTCACAGTCTTTGGAAATTTGTCTGATGACATCTAGATATCATTACCATTACCATCAGTCCATGCAGGAGACTAAGAGAATAGGAATGAAAGAAAACCTAGTCTCAGTATAAGAACGAGAATATTAGTAGTACCTATTAAAACAGTGGACAACATGGATAGTCTTTGTTTTTTAAGGTTTTTTCTGGGTAATTGATGATCTATGCTCCAGGTAAATTAAGCTAGGATAATTTACTGACCATAGGAGGTCAAAGAAATGAGGTTTCCACAAACCATTGGCTTTTGCCAGGAGGAATCACAATATAAAAGGTGGAAAAACTCTTAAAACTGGTCTTTAAGTAATATTATCAATGGCATTAGAACTTGGATAGATATGATGCATTATGTAGGTCATGTTCTATCTGAGATACCTGAATTATTCAAGCAACATAGCAAAGTAAAAAAACATACCATAGGCTATACATAGTTACATTATGGGCCAGGGTGGTCTTTGACAGGTCAGACTGTGGTATGTGTCCTATTTCTCTATGCTGTTGACAAAGAAGGTGACTGTGTCCATGGCTCTATTTACTGCAGGACATGCCCTGGGCTCTATGTGTGAATAGCAATGGTACCACCCAAGGTGCATTTGGACCTCCTACCGTATAATCCATACCTAAGAGCAAAAAAGAACACAATGAAAGGCACAAATGAATACAATTAGCATATTCAAAGTTCAGTGCTGTTTCCTAAAAAGTTGCAGCCCCAGGCCTAGTTTACCTGGACTGTAAATACAGTCCTTATTGTGTCCATGAAATGGTAAACAACTGGTACAACCGGGAACAATCTACTTATGATAAAAGCTTTATTTGTGTCAATATAACAGTATAATAAAGTTGTAATGTAACTTAAATGAGAGCTATACATTAACTGCCCAAGTTTACAACACATCAGGCTCTGCTGACAGTTATTGAGACTGAAGAAGCCATTAAAGTGACTGTAGCTGGAAAGGACACGAGAATTGCTCTGTAAATGGGGGGAGGCAATGGTGTTATAATGCAAGCAATATGGTTAACATCCAGTTAATTACAACACCGCCACAAAATGTAAGGTGGCCAAAGCCATTAGATGTTGGCAGATGCTGAGAATGGCTGTAGGATATACTGCAAAAAAGAGTCCCCTGATGATAAGTGCATGGGGGGGGGATCCTTGAAGGAAACCATCATCAAGTGATCAATCTCCATGCCGCTAAAAAGTGGTTAGGCAGTTGAAAAATATCCTATTTCTCTTAAGTTACATAATTTAGTTGTCTTGAAATGATAAAATGTTTGAATGGCAATAAAATGTAACTGAAATAATTGATGTTATGAGATTTTTCCAGACTGGCAAAACGGCAACCTTATCATTAGTGGGGTACTATGGGATGTGACTTAGTTTTGCGATCATAATTTATGGATCTCACATATTTATCTTTGGACTTTTTGCACATTTTTGCCTTCTGTATAGTGTACATCAGGAGTATTTCCTATGTAACCATACAATTGAGGATGGCAAATACAGCAGGATATGTACAGCGGTTCAGCAACTCCCCCTTGAAAACGGGAGAAGGAACAAACATTAGCAGCCTACTGTGATTTGCTGCTGCTACTGATGTTTAGGGTGTCTACTTCATGATGTAACTGTCTATATACAGTATGGATATCCACAGATTGGGGCTCATTTTCAAAGGGTCCAAATCGTGCATTTTTGTCGGGTTTACCGAATATTTCCGGTTTGCGCTGAATTGCCCCACGCGGCAGAAATGGGGGGGGGGGGGGGCGATGGATTCGGAAAAACCACAGAATTTTAAAAAAATTGTGTCGCAAGAACAGCACTCACATACACCGGGACGAAGAAGGTGAACTCCGTCGGACCTCGGCACAGCAGCGACACCTGCTGTATATCAGGCGCACGACCTCAGTGAATCCCAGCAGACCCGAATCCTCGTCAGAGAACGCGCTGCTGGATCGCGACAGGACCGGCCCTACATTGAACATATATATTTTTTCTAGGAGGAAAGTGGATGAGAAAGTGCAATATACTATACTTTTTTTTTTTAGTTTTCTGCTGGATGAGTCATATACTGAGCAGATGGAGACCAAAGGAGGCCTCCATCTGCTGGTACATGTGTGTAGACAATCAACAAAAAAAGATCTACCACAAAGTCTATCCACATTAATATAAGCTAAAAATAGCTATCAATGGATCTTAAAATAGTGCTCCCAATTGATGTGTAAACCAAAAAAATACAACAAGACTCAATTGAATAAAATATATCATTATTCTTACATTAAAAAAATTGAATCATAAAATTCATGGAGAAATGTGGCCTCTATGGGAATTACTACAAAATAGGTACAACTGGGTAGACAAGTTCATTGAGTATGGCGGAAGCTTTTCTTACATGTGAATGTACCTTAATTATACTGTGAAAACCCATGCAGCATTTAGTAACCCTTGTAAGTTCAGTGACACAGAAACATATATTCATGTCAAATCATTCTGATGGTAATGCAATGTCTTTACGTGTATGTGGTTTCAAAATTTCCATAGAACATCCTGATCATGGCCACATCTTAGCGATAACCATTACACTACAAAATTCTTAAATGCAATGTCATGGGCTTAGCAATGATTGTCATTTTTTTGTGCAGTTGACTTTCATCCATCTTCTTGCCATACTGGTTGCTTTGTTTAGACTGTAATGGAAGTACAAGGAAGGTATTAGAGTGTATCCATCGTTGTTAGACAGTGAAGTCATAAGTCAGCATGCTTGAGTGAAGCACTTCTGAGCGATGGGTCAGTGACTAATGTATCTCTGTTAGAACCCGTCATTTGATCTGAAGCAAAAAAAAAAGGGACTAAAGATGTAAAAATCCCGGTTTTCTAAAGATATCATAGATAAACACATTATTGTACTGAAACTATTGAAGAGAAACTGGTTCGTGTCAAGTTTGTGTTAGAGCATGACTCTTATTCATGAGTTTATGACTTTTATCCATGAAAAGATACAGTGCCTTCAGCAGATTCACAAATCCGTAATTCATAGCAAAACAGTGAGGTCACTCATCATCCTCTATGATGTTCATCAAAACCAATCACTTAAAAATATATCAAATGGAACATTGAAGTTCTCCTAATAGATTCCATAGATTTCCCTTATCAGCCTTGCCTTAATAATGAAGGTCAATGTTATTTCTTATGGAAAAGTACTTCCAGTCATCACTTATAAATGCTTTTTTTTTACATATTTTTGTCCTTTCATGTATATCATGGTGAAACCTACAAAAATAAATACTCTTTTATCTTGGATTAAGGTGTGGAAACATATGCAAATAACATTTGATCTATTAAATCAAAACTTCTATGTATGATGAAAGATCCCATCCAAGCATAGTGCAGTGTATACATATCCAGACTTCTATCACACTATCAGACTTAAAGTTTAAAGGGGTTGTCCAACCATTAAACTGAAAAATGAAGTTTTTCCCATCCAAATGAAAGTGGATATCTTGTTGATCGGTGGTGGACCCCCACAGATCACGAGAACGGGGGTCTGTTGAACCCCAAATGAACAGAGCAGCCACTTGTACAACCACCAATCAGCAAGGTATCTCCAATCCTGTAGATACTAGATACTTGTTGGGACTGATCAACCCCTTTATGGTTAATTTTAAGGGTCAACATATGAGATTTGAAGTAAACGTAGGTCCCCAAAGACATACCAAAATTGCTGTACCATGCAGCTAGTATAGAGTCATGTGCATGAAATCCAAGGGCTTATTCAGACAGTCGCATACTCATTTACTCTAATGATGTGTTCAGTACATACTATTGTTCTGCAACTATGGGGTCCTGATTCTGGGGCAGCATTCAGTCCATGAAATATGGCTACAACACGGATCTTATGGATCTCATCATTCAGATATCCAGTTCTGTAGCTGAAAGATGAGATTCTTATTGTTAATATGACAGCAAAAGCATGGTTCTAGGTATTAAAGAACCAAAGATAGAGGCATCTGGAGTGACTCTCCACCTGTAGCTTTCGAACTTGACTCATCCCAGGCAAAATATGACTCTTTTCACATGATGGTGAAGTTTTTTTTAGAAGTAAATGGGTGAGATTTCAAATAAAAAGATAATTCAAGAAAGAACTTGCCATATCCCATGTGAAGGTGTTGGTAGTTTAGTCCCAATAAGGCAAAATATAAAAGAATTATACAGTTGACTGATACTATCAAGTGTGACCAGCTTTAATAGCAGAGATAAGTGTGTTAAGTCATTAGATAAGGTTGTCTAATCAAATTTCTACACTATAATTATTAACGACTTAAAGGGGTTTGCCCATGAAAGAAAGTTCTCAAATTTTAATCCCCTAGTGATGTTTACACAATAAAGACTATTTTTAACCCCTTACTTTACAATTTTACTCAGTTTTATTTCTGTTTTAGCTCCTATTACTCAGTGATGGGCAGTGTAATATTCCATAGTGTGGCCGGGGACTCTCTAAACAGAAACTTCATGATTCCTCTAGGGCTATGAGATGCTGTGTACTGACAATGTGCTTAGATTATCAGGGTACAGGTTTATATACACTTTTATTAAGCTTCTGAAGATTCTGAACATGATGAGATCCATGAAATGGATATAAAACATATTGATACTCTGAGCTCTGCAAATTCACCTATAACAAACACAGTCCGCTCTGCTATATATCTCCCTCAGATAAAGACTTTATCTGTCTGTAGTTAGTAGATTAAGTCTCTGCACATTGCTGCTTGCCGGCAGGAAGTGCCTGTGTCTGAGCTGGATTTGTAATGCAGTGGGAGGGGCAGGAGGCAGAGAGCACTGCAGTGTGCAGATAAGAGAAGCCGTTAATTAGAAGATTACAACCATAGTCAGATGATTTACAATTGTATCCAGGGGTAACCAAAATTGTATACACCAGGACTGATAGAGACAGGTTGGAATTATATCTGTGAAATGCTGTTTTCTTGTTAATAACAGGGAATTGTTGATATACTGAGTATATTTAAGTAACTTGTCTTCGTGGGAATACCCCTTTAAGTATATTTCAACATTTACCATATGAAAATATAAATAAATATGTCATTATGTACACATGTTTTCAGTGATTTAGAAAAATTCTTTAGGCCAAGCCACACATAAGGACTGTCACCTGAACAGGGACTTGAACCCTGGACCCTCAGATTAAAAGTCTGATGCTCTACCAACTGAGCTATCGAGCCTCGGTAGAAATCTGCTGCTCAATGGTATAAATTGAATGACAAGAGTTCCCTCTACTTCCACTGGTGAATACAATCTTATGCTTTATGCTCATGGCCATATGGCAGTGGGCAGTGCTATACAGGTGCAACATTAACATGAGGTATGCTATTGGCCACAAATCCACCCTGGGGAGGGGCACATATGTATATATGGCGGACAGAAGTCCGTTAACACAATATGGACCCCTGAGGAAGTCGCATTCAGCGACGAAACGCGTGGGGTATTTTCGCCCACATTGCTCCTTGCCTACGCTCTGCTTGTTTCAAATATCATGGATGGGTAACTATGTACCGCTGATCAACTATTCCTTACTTCAGAGTGTGCCTTTTGTTCCTGTAGCACTATATGCGTATTGCTAAAGGTGAACTGCATCCATTGATTTCAAAGATTATTGTACATGATTTGGAGTTCCCATTTACTCATTTTGACAGGACAAATAAGACAATACATCTACTGTCTATTGGGGCGATGTGATTTGTATTGATCTATTGTGATCTTATACATGGGTCAAGGTTGTATGTACTTATGTACTTTTTAGGTGCTTTTAAATGGTTGTTATGTGGTGTCAATATTGAATAAAGATTTGTATATATATTTTTTGGCCTATACACACTTCTCTTGGTCTTTTTGCTGTTATATTTGTCATTATAGTGTGTTGGCCGCTTGTGATACTTTAAAACTACTTTTTAGCTGTGCAGGTTTCTTCTATATCATATGGCAGTGGTCCCCAACCTTTTTTTCCCCTTTTCCCCAGGGACCGGCTGTAATTTTTTCCAGAGACCAGTGGGAGGGGAGTGGGGTCTGGTGTCATTGTCTCATAGCCAAAAATGTATGTTTGCATGCGCCACCATATACAGGCAGTCCCCGGGTTACATACAAGATAGGGTCTGTAGGTTTGTTCTTAAGTTGAATTTGTATGTAAGTCGGAACTGTATACTTTATCATTGTAACCCCAGCCAGAACTTTTTTGGTCCCTACGACAATTGTATTTTAAAATTGTTGGGTTGTCATAAGAATCAGGATTAACAATAAAGCTTCATCACAGACAACTGTGATAACTGTTATAACTGTTTATTGTAGCCTAGGACTAAAGCACAATAAATTACCAATATCCAGAGGTCCATTTGTAACTAGGGGTCGTATGTAAGTCGAGTGTTCTTAAGTAGGGGACCCCCTGTAACTCCCTGTGTGGCTAGCTTTTATGGTCCCATTTCCTGAAAAAGTGCCCCCCCCCCCACTTATCTTGTCCCATTTACCTGTATAGCAAGCCTCCCCTGCTTCCCCTGTCCCCTTTCATGTAGCTGCCCCCTTCCTGTACCATTCCCTGTGTCCAATGTTCCCTCTCCTATAGCATGCCCCCCTTCCAATGTCCCCTCTCCTGTAGAACCCTCCCTCCTTCCAATGTCTTCTCTCATTTAGCATGCCTTCCCCTTTCCCCTAAATGCTACAGGAGGGGGCACAAATGTCCCCTTTTCTACAGTATACTCACCTTTTCCATTCCCCCGCAGCAGTCTTCTCTTCTGTCACTTCTCTTCTGCAGTAATGTATGGCTCTATTGTCGGCATATGCAATGCCATGACATAAACACGGTTAACACGGAAATGAAGTAAAGGAAGAGAGGACTGCTGTGGGGGAAAGGGGAAGGTGAGTATTGTATTTTTTTTACAGAGTTTGGCCGTGGTCCACTACCAGGTGCTCCACGGCCACACTGCCATATGGCACATATGGAAGAATCTAGGGTGATTGAATGCTGTATTATATATAGTCTGCCCTAGAAGTATTCATTTTAGGGCAGAATAACTTCCTTCCTTTATTACATGTTGTCCTATGGCAGCTCATAGAAGCCTTTGAAATATATGTACAGGCTTCTTCCATATGGCTCTATCACATGCATGTTTCCTTACAATTGTTTTCATTGCGGATAAAACTAAGATACTTGAAGGGAAGATATAGTATATATTTTTAAGTAATGCAATAACCTGTCCGGAGATGATATAACGATCAGAGGAAGCATGAAATGCGAACAGATGTGACATTTTGTTTTCATAAAATATGTGTAATCCTCTGGTTATCCCTCCTTTCCTGAGCCTATTGATGTTTTGATCTATCGTCTCCTTTACAATATCTGTAGCAGAGGGGTCTATGTAACAGCTGTGCCGGTGCGGACCCTCTCTGATAACAGCACTTCCCACTGCAGCGCTTCATATAGAGTTACACTGCCATTGTGCTTGTCTCATGTGCAACATTTGGAAATCTGTACTGATCACTGATTCTGCTTTGCCCCTTGCCTGACGCGTCTGTTGCTTTATCCCAAACCTTCTGGACTACCAACTGTTATGGGGTGCTAACCTCTTTTGGAGACATTCTTGCAGCCAACCAAATGTTTCAAATATTGTAAGTGCTGGAGTATAGTTTGCTATTTCTCAGCCCTCCACAGCTTGGAAGTGGTAATATATTCTGAAGGTCACCAGATGCCACTTGCTCTCATTACACTCCCGCTGGAGGCTGTGCATTAGACTACATGGAAAGTGAGAGTTGGGGTTAAACGTTTCTGTGGTGCGGGAATACATCAGGATATGGAAATTAATATTTTGTAGTCTTCTGTGTTTAGTGAGAAGAAAGAAGAAATGTAATATTTCTGAAAGTATAATTGGGATAGGGAATAGTAAGTGATGTGAATGGCTTCTCTAGTTTCTATAAATCTAGGGAAATAAGATAATTATAATTCAAAAATTATATAAATATGATTTTAAAATGATGTTCAGAAAATAATCCTTATGTAGTGCTGTGGCAAGTGGCTCTAGGTGGGGCTGTCTATTGCTGGACCTTGGCTGGCCATTATGGGCCTGAATCTTCTCCATAATGAAAAGAGACCCACAGCAGTTTCATTTCCTTAAATAGAAGTTTTTTAATTGACTAATATTATTTTTACTGCAGACCCTATAACTGGTTTTAACATTGACTTATAGGGGGTTATTTATCATACGATACACCCGGCAAAGCCAGATACATCAATAGGCTGGAGCTGCTTTATGTGTCTGGCTGCGCCGGGCTCCGGCCTCGTAATGGGAACCTGTCACCAGGGACCTCATTTTCACTAAAGACGGGTTGTAAAAGGCTATCACACCTGCAGTGCAAAAATTCCTCTCTGCCTTTTATAAGCATTTGCATTACAACATAATTGTGTGTAATAACTTACCTTGCACCCTGCCAGAATCCTCTGTGTAGTCCCAGGGGTTGGGCTTTGGTTTGGATGCATTTCAAAAAACAACATGTGGCTTGTTTCTGCTGCAGACTCCTTAGATCTTAGCCCCAACCCCCACCTTTGTGCTCCTGTACAGCTCCTCCCTCTCCCTCTGATGTCACCAGGCTGTGAGCGCTGTGAATTATATGGTAATGCAAATGCTTAGAAAAGGCAGAGAGGCATATTTGCACTGCAGATGCCATGGGCTTTTACAACCTGTCTTTAGTGAAAATGAGGTCCCTGGTGACAGGTTCCCTCTGATGCTTCAGTGGGGTCCTGCGCAGAAGCCGAATTTTCACATATGAAATGTCCCTTGTCTCACTTTTGTCATACCAGTCTCAAAAAAGTTAAAACTGCCTAAAACCCTTGGTGTTAGGTGTTTAAAACATTCTTTTGGGCAAAAATCGACAAATCGTGAAGTTCACCCAATATGTTTTGGCAAAAATGGATTTATTGATCTCCAAATATTGTAAAATTATGTGAACATGTCCATGATCTTTGAGGATGATATTTTGGCCATTCTTGTCTTCTTAGCTGGCTGCAAGGACTCTTGCAAAATAATAATTGGTTTTGCCATTTCCATCAATATTTATATATTTATAAAATAAGATCATTTTGTTGGAATTGTTTTCACAGCTTTGTTAGGATTAGGGACGCTATCATGATGTGTTAATATATTACTGATAGATATGGAGGACACTACAGGATTAGGTGGACTACACAGATCACCACATCATTTTATGATTAAAGGGGTTGACCACTTTCAGCAAATACAGTTTTACAATTATACAATTCTGTATGAATTTTCCATGGTTTTCTAGATCTCTGGTGTCGTGAGGCTGCGGTCACACATTGCGTTTTGTTTGTGTTTAACACATGCGTTTTTAAACAGTTGAAGAGGAGATTAGCCTAATTACATTCTTGTCAACATTGCGTTTACAAAACTGATGTGTTAGCGCATGCATTAACGCAATGTTAACACATGCGTCTGTTAACGCAATGTTGACAACAATGTCATTAGGCTAATCTCCTTTTCAACTGTTTAAAAACGCATGCATTAAACGCAAAAGAAACACAATGGGGGTCATTTACTAAGGGCCCGATTCGCGTTTTCCCGACGTGTTACCCGAATATTTCCGATTTGCGCCAATTTTCCCTGTATTGCCCCGGCATTTTGGCGCACGCGATCGGATTTTGGCGCATCGGCGCTGGCATGCACGCGCCGAAAATTGGGGGCCGTGGCTGAACGAAAACCCGACGGATTCGGAAAAAACCGCCGCATTTAAAAAACCGAAAGTGTCGTGGAGCTTGCACTTACATTCATCCAGGATAGGCCGGTGTATTTAAGTGCGTTCCGATGCTCATCAGCGCAGCACCTGGTGGACGTCGGAGGAACTACCTTAATGAATTCCGGCCGGACCCGAATCCACCGCAGAGAACGCGCCGCTGGATCGCGAACTGACCGGGTAAGTAAATCTGCCCCAATGTGTGACTGCACCCTCAAGAGGAACCATACCTGGTCATGTGATGCACCTAATCATGATCATGCGATACACCTGTGTGACATCACATGACCATGGGCTGGTTTTATCCACAAGAAGTGAACAATGAAGCTTAAGACAGCAAGCAGAGATCTAGAGAACTGTGAGGAATTGATGCAGAAGGTATATTGTAAAGGTGTGCAACGCCCCTGCCGATGCAAGGCAGAGGGGTTGTTGCGAATACGTCCCACCATGTAGCTTGCAGCCTGTGTAGGGTCTGATCAGCCCCACAGCATGTCACTACATAACAACTACATAACATAGATGAGCACTGCAGCGGTAGAGTCTGCCTGGTAAGGCAGGAGTTAAGTGTTGATGTGATGTAATATGTGTTAACCAATCGCATGTGTTCATGTATTATGTCTGTAAGCTGGGATGTAATTGGAGGAGTAGCCACCACCTGACCAGTGGGAATAACAAAACCCCTGGTCAGGAAACTTCTAGAGTCAGTCAGACCAGGGAGTCTGAACAGAGCAGTCTAATCTAGTTAGACAGGAAGACAGACCAGAGCAGGAGAGCTCAGCTCCCTGCCTGAGTGAAGAGAGTTCAGTTAGCTGAGGAAGAGCTCAGTCAGACTCAGAAGAGTCAATGCAGCCAACACACCAGACCAGAGCAGGAGAGCTCAGCTCCCTTCCTGAGTGGAGTGAAGAGTTAGTTAGAGAGGAAAGGGATATCATCCTACCTTCAAGGGTGATATCTGAAGAAACCCAGGACAAGCTGAAGCATCCTACTAGGACACAGCTATCTCCCAGCCTGCCCTTTGCATCCAGGCTGGTTATCCATCCTGTGGCTCCCTCCAACTGCATCTCCAGCATTCTACCATTTGTCTAGGCACGTTGCTACTGTTCCTGTCGGTTCCAATAAAGAACTGTAAGTTATTGTTGTTCAACGTCTGCCTCCGTCTGGTCCCTGCTACTACGGCTGTCACCATCACGGGCACCCTATCCACCACACAGAGACTCATACTCTAGACACCAAAGGGTTGCCCCATGGAGAACCGCTATAGCATCCTCTCCCTCATCATTTCTTGCCAACACCACCCTGCTGGAGACCTGCCAGGCTGTAGGACAGCCCTCCGGTTCCCCATACCAAGCACCGTGACACTAGTGTGCCTAGGCCGCAACCGCCAGCCACTTAGGTACTGCGGGCCCCGGCTGTCTCCAGGCCCCAAGAAAAGGCTAGGCCCCGGTGGGGGATGTTGCAGGTGTATAACTTTTGTTTACACAAACCATAGCAATTGTTTGCTGAAAGTGGATCAAAGCGTTAAAAGTGTCTAAAACTGAACTTACTATGAAACAACTCTTCTGTGCGTTGATATATATTATTGGCAATAATATTATGTTGCATTTGAAGGAAAACCGACCACAAAACTGAAAACAAGATTAGATGTACTTTATATATGACACTGTAGTATATAGCTATTAACCTGCCAGTGATGCTTAGGTTTCTGAAATATTGTTGGCCTGACCCAGATTTCATTATGAGATAATGGAAGAGAACTGAAGCCAGATGAAACCTTGCTTTTTAACGGAGATACACATTTTGGCAAGAAATTCAAGGACTTTCAAAAGAAAGTATTCATCATAGCCCACCCAAAGCTGCTTAATATGCAGTCTGTGTGCCCTTGCAGGTGTTCCTATAAAAGATGTGAAGTAAGCATGAAGTGACCCCGCTCGGCCTGTCATATTTATAGTCTTAGCATGTTTATTTGTAGCGTAGGAATGCGTCCGGCAATGGATGTAGAGGGTGTTTTTTTTTGGAGCTGGTCTTGACATTGAACCTAGTGGCTCATACAATTGGATGATCTGTTGAACTTATATATGAAACCATAAATATTCTGAAACTATATCTTTTATGATACCACAGGGCTGGTTTTAGTCAAAGTTGGCAAAACTAAAAGTGGGGCCCCAAAATAAAACTATTTCATGAATAGTCACAGTCTGTAAGAGGCTCCTTTAGCCTTGCACAATAATACACCCAGTAGTAAGGTAAGGCAATGTGTAATATGTAGGATAATGTTATAGGAGATGGACAGATGATAGGTAGATTGATTATAGAAGATGTATCTGAAAGATGATATAGATTTATAGATAGATGATAGATTTATAGATGCATAAATATATAGTAGATTACCTTATATACTCGAGTATAAGCCTAGTTTTTCAGCACAAAAAATGCGCTGAAAAACCCTAACTCGGCTTAGTCAAAAAATATATATATCTAAACTCACCTTTCCGGCGACCCCTGTATATCTTCTGTGCGATCTGTCCGGCAGCGGCGGCAGGCTATATACACTGGGGCAGGGGCTGGCAGGCTATATACACTGGGGCAGGGTCTGGCAGGCTATATACACAGGGTCAGGGTCTGGCAGGCTATATACACAGGGTCAGGGTCTGGCAGGCTATATACACAGGGTCAGGGGCTGGCAGGCTATATACACAGGGTCAGGGGCTGGCAGGCTATATACACAGGGTCAGGGGCTGGCAGGCTATATACACTGGGGCAGGGACTGGCTGGCTATATACTGGGGAGGCTGTGACCAATGCATTTCCCACCCTCGGCTTATACTCGAGTCAATAGGTTTTCCCAATATTTTGTGGTAAAATTAGGGGCTTCGGCTTATACTCGGGTCGGCTTATACTCGAGTATATACGGTATATACAGATGGATAGATAGTAGACAGGAGATAGATAGGTAGATATAAGATATATAGACAAAATGCTAGATACATAAATGGTTAGATAGATATGAAATAGATAACTAGAGATAGATGATAGATATATAGACAGGAGATAGATGATAAGCATATTCAACCGATGGGGTATTTAAAGAGCAATACATCCTCTGCCCACAAAAGTCAAAATGCAGGGGGGGGGGGGGGGAGCCCCTTTAGGACAGGGGGTCCTGGTCAAATGGCCAGTTTCGGTGGGCCCTGCACATAGTCAGTGGGAGAGGGTAATCTAATGTGGATGATGGATTGTAACATGCCCAATATTTTGTTTGACAAGCAGGTGTCTGCAGCAGCTTATCCTCCCCGGGATGGACAATGGCTGGGCAATATATGCCTAAGGGTTCAGCAGAGAGAGATGTCGGCTCTTGGTTGAAAGATATCTAATGATTATGGTATTGTGTTGTATCATGCTTATTGAATTGTCTGATTTAAAGGAATATTTCCATCCCACCTGCACAGCAGATGCCATACATGTCTACATCTTGATGAGCGGTTTGGCGACTGCTACGCCTCTGTGAGAGGAGAGGGGGTCATGTGTGGGCAGCTCCTTATAGTGACTTCCATGTGAACCCAGGAAACAGGAGATAATGCTTACTCAGCTGTTTTCAGAACTGCCATAGAAGTTCAGAACAAGCCACAGCGCCTGTTGGACACAAGGTCTTGAACTGTTCTGGGTCCTAGAGATTAATCCAGTAGCTATTAAATATATCATCAAAATATGGTCAGTCCCATACTAACCCCCAACTTTATTCATCACTTCACTCAAAACTCTTTTCATGACTGAATGTATTACTGTACTCATATTGATAACTTTTATTATGCATATTGGCATATCCTCACCGTCACTTCTATAAGAAAAAGCTTATTTTCATGCAGTAGAGAAACTAACATGATATAACCCCTTGTGTGCTGGAGGGGAATCTCGAGATCTGCATTTGAGGCATAGAACACTTTGTGGTAGAAAGTTGTTGGAGGAAGACAGTAAAACATGTCTTTGCTTGTCTGCAGTCTTACTTTTCAGTTGTAAAAGTTAAAAATGACTCGCCAATGAAGATGACTGAGTATTTAGTTACTGTGGTCAGCAAGAGTAAAAAAACAAATGCATCATAAATCACTGAAGTTCTCTTCCAAAGAGAGAAAATAATACTAAAGGCATCCAGGCCTAAGCTTCTACCACTGAATATTATGACTGAATACCTCTTATGATTGATGGTAGATTTAGGGATGGACATAGTACCAAAAAATTCTCTCTTTGGCCCCAAAAACAGGGTCTCAATGATAAACTAGGATATTCACATTTGGAAATTACCTTGGAGATTTTTTTTTGTTATTTAGGTTTATTTCTTTTCAGTTGATTCACACATAACCTGTTAAATCTTATCAATAACAAGTCCTGTGTATATGTTAATGAAACTGAATATTAATTTGTTCTGAATGGATAGATAGTGGGTAAGGAATACATTTTCCAGGCTGGATGCCTCAGTGCTATCTTACTGTAAATAAGGAAGCTCCCTATGCCTCTGTGTCTGACTTTCAAGAAACCTAGTGAAATAATGAGGGGATAATAGCCAAACCAGTAAGTCATTTAGAAAAGGAATATATACTCATCTATAGGCAACATTGTGATCTGGTTATTACATCTTGTCAAAACTGTAAAGGGAACTGGTTTGGCTAGGCGATAGGCCATGGGCATACATTAGGAAGGAATTAATTCTCTTTTTTCAGATTGTCTTAGCGAAGGATAAATGGTTAGTAGTCATTTCTTCTAGCGTGCCCAAGAAACTTTGTTTAATAATGTATTTGTCTGCATTACAAAAAATAATAATAATGTTATAGCTTGGTAATGGAAGATTGTCCTCACATATGGTGTCTATATGTGCAGCTCTACTTGTAACATTCTCTTTCATCTGCGCCTAGTCTTTAAACTTCTTTTCTCTGGTCTCCACCTTGTAAGAAAAGGCAACAAAAGTTTCCCTTCCCATTTGATCTACTCAAGCAACTCTGGACTCGATTGGATGAGCACCTTCCCCACTTCTCTCAAAAGTACTATTACCTAAAGAGCCCATGTACAATATAATGAGACATGTTTGCATAGATAATCAAATTAGTCAATATTAGATACAAAATCACAACTAAACCCTTAAAGCATCAACAAGTGACCCGGCCCGAAACAATGCTGTATTATTTCCTATATCTGGCCTCATGCTCACACCTGAGTACAGAGAGCAAAGCAACTGTATTCCCATCAAACCATCAAAGGAAGCTCCAAAAAGGATTGCATAAGCATAAGATATTCTACCAAATGATTTTTTTTTATTTGGAACAGCCAAAATAAGTCCAAAGACAGTGATGTTCTTCTTAGAAATTCCACCCTTTGACAAGTTGATGAAGATTTAGTATATGGACCACATAATCAGATGCGGCCAAACTCTTCTAACTGATGGTGACATGTGGTTGCGTGATGGGGTGGATGATGCTTTAACTTGGTGTGGTCCTTTGCCACCAAAGATGTTTGTCAGCACAAGTTGCTTCAAGGTTGAGAAGATGTTTGATCCCACCATATCATATATATAAAGGGGGGTGCGACTTACTATTGTGACTCCCCCTCCTTACAGACATGGAGTGTAAGGAGGGGGGGGGGGTCAACATCAAGTGCTGACACACAAAGCACCAGGATTTGTTAAATCCCCTCATTATCAACAAATACTTTACCGATGAGGTGAAAGTGATCCAAAAAAATCCAGATTTACAGTAACCAAGACATCCGCAAGCTTCCCATAAGATGTAACTCATTGGCTTTCTTGGGAGGAGCCTTTCAATGTTATCAGCAGTCCTCATGTGACCTTGTTGCAGCTACGACATTATTTGTCAACTAAATTCCTCTGCCAAACCCAGATCCAGAAATGTTCGGCTCTGAGCACCAATTAATCATATTTCTTCACACATCATCAAGCAGAAAAAGAATGTAAAACATAAACACTTGGGGGTAGTTTGATGATGTGTGAAGGAGAGAAGATAGCTTGTTTTTCTGCCAGGTTAATGGTCCTTGATAACAGAGCTTAACATCTAGCTCATAAAAGTTGACATTTAACTCTTGGATGCCTCAGTGTGACAGATGTCGAGAAGAGGAGGGAATGCATGCAACTGAAATCTGCCTTCATGAGCTGACATAACCTTTATAACAGGTATACAGTGGGTACAGAAAGTATACAGACTCCTTTAAATTTTGCAGCCAATTGATAAGATCAAAAATGTTTCTTTTTCTGCTCATTAATGTAAATTGAAATATCACATGGTCATAAGTATTCAAACCCTTAGCTGTGACACTCATATTGAACTCACATGCTGTTCATTTCCTTCTTATCCTCCTAGAGATGATTTTACTCCTCCATTGGAGTACTGCTGTCTTTATTTAAACTGATTAGACTTAATTAGGAAAGGTACACACCTATTTATATGAGACCTAACAGCTCAGACTTCATGTCAGAGTACATAAGAATCATGAGGTCCAAGAACTGCCCAAGGAGCTCAGAGACAGAATTGTGGCAAGGCACAGATTTGGCCAATGTTATAAAAGAATTCCTATATCACTCAAGGTTCCTAAGAGCACAGTGGCCTCTATAATCTTTAAATGGAAGAAGTTTGGGCAATTCGACCTCGACCTGCTGTCTAGCCAAACTAAGCAATTGTGGTAGAAGAGCTTTGGTAAAAGAGGGGTAAAGAAGAATCCCAAGATCACTGTGACTGAGCTCCACCTATCACTGCAGCCTACAGCAGTCAGGACTTTATGGCAGAGTGTGCCGACGGAAGACTCTCCTCAGTGCAAGACCTATAAAAGCTGCATACAGTGTGCAAAGGAACAAACTATAGAAATAAGGTTCTCTGGTCTGATGAGATAAAGATTGAACTTTTTGGTGTTAACTCTAAGCAGTATGTGTGGAGAAAACCAGGCACTGGTCATCACCTTCCACAATCCCATCAGTTACACATGGTGGTGGCAGCATCGGGTTATGAGGACAGGGACAGGAAAACTGATTACAATTGAAGGAAAGATGAATAAGGCGAAGTACAGAGATATCTTGGATGAAAACCTCTTCCAAAGTGATCATGCAGAGCATGCGCAGACAGTTTACAGTCAGACCCGGAAGGGATCTGACTGCTAGGGAGATTGGGCAGCCCCGGAGCACTAGGCAGACTTCGGGGCTGCCCAGAAGTGAATCAGATCCCCTGGTAAGCGGCACGGGGGATCCGATCCATAGAAGGAACACCCTTACACGCCGTGGTCAGAGTCGGCTCTGATCGTGGGTGTTACAGCGCGGTGTCAGCTGTGATAGACAGCTGACAGCCGCTGCTTCTGGTGCCGGCTCCATTCGTGAGACGATCCCTGAAGCTGGACGCTATACTATGTCCCAGTGCACTAAGTATCTAGCCGCAGGGACGTAGTATAACGTCCTGGTGCGCCTAGGGGTTAAAGGACTAAGAGTTTATTTGTTTTCACAATGGCAACAGTTTTTCTGTTTTGTAGTAGGTACGGGTTGTTGTTTTGATTGGCAACCGTCATTCATACTAGACAAAGCTCCATTAACCCCTTCCCGACGCGCGCCGGGTCCCGCTGCATGGAGAGGGCTCGCGGGCCAAGTCCTCTCCATAGCCGGCAAGTCTTTGCTGCATATTGCAGCAAAGGCTTACCGGTAACACCCGCAATTGGTGCTAGCACTGATCACGGGTGTTTTCACCTCGATGGCAGTATATGTGGCTTGAAAAAGATGGCGCCGATCCGTCACCATGGTAGCCTCGGGTGTTCCGAATACCCGAGGCTACTTTGTTTTAACCCATGCATTACAATGTGCTAATTGCACATTGTAATGAATGGGGAGTAAAATCCACATATACTGCCATACAGTAGTATGGCGGTATATGATAGGATGAATCAGACTACCTAGGGTTAGAGTACCCTAGGGCAGTGATGGCCAACCTATGGCACGGGTGCCAGAGGTGGCACTCGGAGCCATTTCTGTGGGCACTCAGACCATCGCCCCAGCACAGAGTTCAACAAATTGGACCACATCTTCCTGCAGTCCCAGGCAACTTAAGCGACCCTTCTTTGGAACTGCTGAAAAAAAGAGAAGGAGTTGTCAGAAGTGCATTATCTTTGGAGGTCATCCTGCTGAACACACCATTCTTTCTCTACAGAGAGACCCTAGAGAGGAGCTACAACGAGAGTCTGATTTGCCCTCCTTCTTTCAACTGTATTGGTGGCCTCGGGTTGCCTATACAATTGGAAGATACAAGTGGAAGAACAGGTAGCAATAAGTTAATGCTTAAAATAACAAGTTGGCACTTCACTGTAAATAAGTCAATTGTGGATGTAGTTTGGGCACTCTCTCTCCAAAAGGTTTGCCATCACTCCCCTAGGGAGTCTGAAAAATAGTAAAAGTAAAAAAAAAAATAAAAAAAAATAAATTATAATAAAAAAAAATAAAAATTCAAATCACCCCCTTTCCATAGAACTGATATAAATATAAATAAACAGTAAAAATCATAAACACATTAGGTATCGCCGCGTCCGAAAATGCCTGATCTATCAAAATATAATAACAGTTTTTCACTGCGTTTAACCCCGTAATGGTAAATAGCATCCAAAGTCGAAAATGGCATTTTTTTGGCATTTTGAAAAATATAAAAAAATTAATAAAAAGTGATCAAAAGGTCGCACAGTCCCAAAAATTATAGCAATGAAAACGCCATCAAAATTCTCACAAAATGACACTACCCACAGCTCCGTACACCAAAGTATGAAAAAAGTTATTGGCGCCAGAAGATGGCAAAATAAAATTAAAGTATTTTGTACAAGAGGTTTTAATTTTTTTTAAATGTATGAAAACATTATAAAACCCATACAAATTTGGTATCGACGTGATCATACCGACCCAAAGAATAAAGTAGACATGTCATTTGTGGCACACAGTGAAAGCTGTAAAATCCAAGCCCACAAGAAAAAGTCGCAAATGTGGTTTTTCACCATTTTCACTGCATTTGGAATTTTTTTCCCGCTTCCCAGTACCCGCCATGGAATATTAAATACCGTCACTATGAAGTGCAATTTATTCTGCAGAAAATAAGCCATAACACAGCTCTTTATTTGGAAAAATAAAAAAGTTATAGATTTTTGAAGTTGGTGAGTGAAAAATGGAAGTGAAAAAACTAAAAAAGGCCAAGTCGTTAAGGGGTTAAAGAAGTCCTTCACTTTGTTCCTGTAAAATATGCTTTGAAAATGAAAAAAAAGTATAGTATATCTCCGTAAGCAATCAAAGCTATAGGGCGGTATAAATTACAGATTGTATGGAGCCCTACTATTCTTCTGTGCATGAACTATGTCGTCATCACTTCTGCATCCTTTCATAATTTCCAGTTTTTCCAGTGTGTATTTGTAATTATTTGTGTCATTTTTGTATAACACAAGCCAAAAGACTGTCAAGGTATCTAAATAACACATTGTAATCAGCATGAGTAATGTTTCTTTAGGCTATATATAGTCTATTTCATTGCTACTAATAACCTTTTCCCACATTGGTACATCACATGTGCGGTTACAGATGGGACCAATTTGGCAAGTTCTATTCAGTGCTGTGAAATCTGTGTGCGCTATATAATAAATAATAATAAAGGAATTATTATTATTATTGGTTATTTATAGGCATTTCTTTAAAAAACAAATAACCCTGTACTTACCTGCTTACATTGCTGCCGGTATAAACCCTGAGGAATGATGAAGGAAGGAACAAGTCTCAGTTCTTTCAACATGTTCAATCCATTTGATCTGAAGAAAGCTAAATCTTTGCCAGTTCCCCTCTTTACACCATATGGAGCTTTGCTAAGCCGACATTAAAGGGGATCTACTGTACTGTACCATTGTGTTTCGTTACAAGCAGCTTGACAGTGAAAATGCATTTATATTCCAGGATAGTAGCTGGACTGTGTGAGATCTCTTCTTTGAGCATATCACATGGGGACTGGAGAGCAAAATGAATGCAGAGATAACACAGCAGTGTGAGGACGCTCTTAGAGGTACATATACAAGACAAGATTTTGCGGTGTTTTTGACATCATAGTATAACCAAACTTATTTTAACTACAAACATAATTGTCACAGACAAACAATCACAGAACAGGTAAGGACAGAAAAGACATTAAAAGGTAATACCCCATGGCAGTGCTGCTATATAATACTATGTTTATTATCTCTGTGATACCTTGTAGCCTACCTTCCATAATAAGACTTGTGATAGAGCACATCACAGGCCAAGTTATGGAATCCATGTAAAAAACTAACTATCCCTTAGACAGAGTAATAAAACTCAGCTCTAAAAATCCAATGCTGACTGCATTCTGTGTGATTAACTGGCCGCAGTCTGTGCTAGCAAAATAAATAGCATTCCTCGACCTGATGTAGAGCCCTGAGATAAAACCACAGCTTCCTCTGCTATATGCCTGTAAACACAGCGCAGCAAAGTCTAATAAGACGTTCATTTTCTTAGGGCACACATTGTACACAATAAATTATCAGCTGTGTGCCCCGAAAGCTTGCAGCACATATTATTTTTAAGGTATCTTTCCTTAGGCACATTTGTATTTTTATGCAAAAATATTTTATATTACAGAATAATTTTTATTTTAACACGATACTTCCACACTTTGTGCAACGTACAACATACTACATCATACATGAGGTAACAAGGCTGAGGAAAAAGACATGGTGCTCCTGCTACATGTTCAAAAGCAAATTTCAAAAGGCGGTAATGTTGTTGTCACCGCGGCCGGACTGAATCAAGTAGGGGAGCAGGGTAGGAGCGTCGGAGAGGTGAGTTTCATGTGTTTTTATTTTTCCACCAGCCCCATTAGTCCAGGACCGGCCCCGGACCAGCCCAAAACTAATCGGCCCACCGGGATTTCTCCCGGTGGGTCTTATGGCCAGTCCGCCCCTGCACACAGTGATGCCACAGAACAGGGACAATACACACTATGATATAGTACAAGTATTATAAAGACCAGGGGTGTAACTACAGCGGTAGCAGCCATAGCGGCCGCTATGGGGCCCACAGTATCAGGGGGCCCCATCATCCGACTTGACACTAAAGAATGAAGAATGTGCACCATTATATACATATTATGCTGCACATTGTGGCATATATATTTATGTGTGTGTATCTGTGATGTGTATATGCTGTATGTGTATATGTTGTATGGTGTGTATAAATACAGTACGTTATGTGTGTATGTAAGCTGTATGTCTGTATATGGCACTGTATGTGTGTATGTGTGATGTGTATATGCTCTATATGTGTGTAACAGTATATAAATGTGAATGTATGAGTGATGAACTGTATGTTTATGTATATAGGAATGTAATATATGTATATTTTTAAGCCGGCAGGCGGTCCCCTCCAGAAGTCTGCTATGGGGCCCTGCCTCTCCTAGTTACGCCACTGATAAAGACTTGTAATAAAGAAACTGATGTCACAGAACATATAATGACATCACAATAGAGGGATAATACACACAGTGATGTCACAGTACAGATAAACACTGTGATGCCACAGCCCAGACATAATACACACAGTGATGTCACAGTGCAGGGATAATGCACACAATGATGTCACCATATGTGGATAATAAACAATGTGATGTCACAGTATTGGGACAATAATTCACAGTGGGGAGATATTAAACACAAAAATGTCACAGTACAATAATAATTTACTCAGTAATGTTACAAGTAAATAATGGAATAATGTCATGGGTTTTCTGGATAGGTCCACCTCTTCATTATCTAGTATAAATGTAGTATATCTAGTATATATAATGGTCACATTATTATTTTGGTAATTATTGTGCAGGAAAAGAAATATGGAAATGTTAAGGTGACTTTAGAGGTAGTTGACACCTCTGTATAATATAGTTACAAAGTTAATATGTTTGAAAAATGACATATGTCCATCACGTTCAACCAAAGAAGTAAAGGGAAGGGATGGGATGAGGAAGGGATATAAGAGAAAACAGTTCTATATTTTGGTGGACTGAGATGTTAACTTCCTTTATGCTTCTACATTCCCCTTGAAAATGGGAAATTAGACTGGATTCTAGTAGAATGTAGCAGAGCTCACTGGTGGAGCTATGACCTCTGTTTCTGCTGTGTTCTGGTTTGAGGACATACAGTGTATTTGTTTGGAGTATCTCCTCCCAGTTTGATATTTTACAATGTTTTCCTGTTAATAAGTGCTTTTGATGCAACACTTGGTGTGTGATCCTAAGCTTGTGGCAGGAAATTAGATTGTTGGCTTCATTGGAGCAAGAATGAATTCATGAGAAAATGAATACATTTACATCTACTTACACAGTGTATAGAAATGATGACAAATAGCCAATTATCATGGCAAGAAAATTAAGCCACACACACACACACTCACACACATATATATTTATTTATTTATAGCCTAAATATCGCCCTAAAACTTATCATTCATTGTGTAGGGTCAGACAGTAGGAGTTCTTCATATGTAGAGATGCGTAGATGCATAGATGCTCCACTAGGGAATTCTGTCATTCAGTGTGTAGGTAGCCTATGTGTCTTCCATCTATTCTAAATGGCCTACACTCTACAAATGATACCTAGAATGTGTCAAACAAAATATAGTGGCACTCATCAATATCTCCTTAAAGAATATATTTAATATATCTTTTGTGAATACAAGTTGTATTTGGCTGCACATCTGCAGCTTCTCTGCTATTCTATGATTTTCCATGCAAAAAGTTTGGGCTATATTAGAAGAGTGTGTACATCTCTTTTTGTTATATTCAGTTCCGCTGAATGCAACGGTGAAGTAGGATGCCATAATTAATAAATAATAATAATTCCTTTATTTATATAGTGCATACAGATTACGCAGCGCTGCACAGAGTCCATCAGCTTTCTGATCCACCATGGAACCTCCGCTTTACTGTTCCCTGGAAAGATATTCTTGCATGTAACTGGTCCCTGGTTCAGTAAAAGTTGTGAGCCATTGAAATAATACATTATTTACAAAGGTTCGCTGAACGCACTATCGTTGGACTGTTCGCCGGTTTTGGGAATTGCGCAGCTTTGACGGGTATTTAACAGGGGTTTGCACTGGGATTGTGTCGCACACAATCGGATTGTAGCACAACTGCCCTGGCATTCATGTGACAGAAATTGGGGGCGGGCTGTCGGACGATCCAACTGATTCTGACTGAGCGCGGGATTTAAGATTCCAATTGTGTCGCAAGACAATGCACTTACATGCACCAAGAAGAAGGAGGTGAACTCCGGCAGACCTGAGTGGGGAAGCCACACGTGCAGGATATCGGGTGCACGATCTTAGTGAATCTCAGCAGAGTGCATGATTGTCGGACAATGCACTTTCTGTGAACTCCAAGGAACGGGTAAGTAAATGTGCCCCATTAGGGTAAAAAGGAGCCCACTGAGTTAAGTTAGCACATGCTGCACAAAATGTGAGCTATGCCTTAAATCCCCCCTCCCAATTAATACCCATGGTGTCTTATATGCCTTTGGGTAGCCACCAGCCCTGCCCCCCCTATGGCAACCTATGGTCAGAACTGAAGAAAATGTTCCACCTTCCTCTCAGTTGGGAAGTTTATTGGAATGTTGTAGTGTAAATGGACAAGTCTGTTCTGACTAATTAATAACAGTAATTATGTGAAGGTGGCCTGGTGTTCCTTTTACAATTGTTGCTGCCTGCTACGTCTGTCTACAAAACCTTTCAGAGGAATTAGAAAATGCCTTCCAGCAAAACTGATCTTCCTGTGGTCAATAAGGAAAATTGACCTTGGGTCTGCGGGGTTGTTAAATGCCTGCTGTTGTGCCTGACTGCAGCGCTATTTTAAGGTACTGACCACAAATGTCTACGTGCTGAAAACCAAGAAGTCATTGGTTATTCTGGCGGCTTTAATTGGTGTGATTTGCCATAGTTAATACAGGAACAGAGCAGTAACTCTCACATTGGCTGAATACTGCTTTATAAATGGAGCGACTAGAGGACGTTTTAATTGAAAGTTTTACAATACCCTCTTGTGTCTGTGAGAGAGGAGGAGAGTCTGGCTCACGTTTGTGTAATGGTGGGACTTTGTGTATTACAATTTAGCTCTGTTTGTCTATTATTTATTTAGTAAAGCTGGGGATTAAAGTGTGTATATAAAATATAATATTAGGCAATGTAGCTTTCCATTATTATATGGTGCAATGAGGTTGTTGTTTATTGTAACCACATAGAATGCATGAAGTGCTTCATTTCTATCAGGAAATTTCACTAGAGTGATTCCAATAAATAGATTGTAAGCTCTTGCGAGTAGGAACTATATTCCTGTCCTGGCAAAGTCGTTGCCAGGCCCCCGACTATAATGTATGGTTTATAGTAATAGTCTTCTCATATGGGAAAGTGACACAATAAGGGCCCCCTAAACCTCTTGAGCCCAGGTGCAACCTCTGCACCCCTGATTTCTATTTTTCCATCCATGTTATTACTCTGTATGTATTATATATGTATTGCCATGTTATTTTGTCTGTACATGTCCCCCATGATCTGTAAAACCCTATGGAATATGTTGGCGCTATATAAATAAAGATTTGTTATTTAGATATATATGCTGAAGTGGGTATTTTTTTTGCTTGTGACCTTTTACCTAAAAATCTAATCCACAATGCTGCTACAGTACAACACATAAGGTTAGCCACTAACCTAATTTTATGTAATGTAGAATTACACGGTGGCTCAGTGGTTAGCATTACAGCCTCGTCTCAGGGTCAACATCTGCAAAGAGTTTTAATGTTCTCTCCGTGTTTTTGTGGGTTTCCTCTGGGTCCTCCAAAACATACTGGTAGGTTGGTGAAATTGTGAGCCCAATGGGGACAGGAACCGATTATGCAGCACTGCATAATCTGTGTGCGCTACATACATAAAGGAATTATTATTATTATTAAAAGTGCATATTCCGGTCCTTTTCAGTGCATTTAGAACCGCAACATTGACATATTTCTGACAAACATATGGTAAAAGAAAAATCCTTTTGTGTCTATTTACATAGCCTTTGTAATGTGCACTGACAATATACCTCAAACGTGGTGTGAATTTAGCCTTACACTTTTAGCATCACCATCACTTCTATGGTACCTTCCAGGGGTTCAATTCTCCACAGTGCGCCTGAAAGACGTATAAAGATGTTCATACAGTGGAGTATTTCAATGTATTTATTTACAGAATTTTGGTTTCCACTACACACAATGCAAAACATTCTGATGTCTCATAGATTGTAAGCTCTTGTGAGCAGAGCTCCCATACCTGTTGTTTCATCTCACTATGTTATAGTGTGTAAAGTGCTATAGAATATGATGGCAGATTTATTATTACCTTGCCTTGATGTTCATAGAGTGCTAATGGTGAATACAAAAAAATAATAACTTTTTTTATTAACTTGTGATTATAATTAGTATCTTTATGGGTCCTCATGGCATGGAGCTGAATAAAAAGCACAAAACATTGGACAGGTAGGCAAAACGATTACAAAGGTTCACTCCACTTCTGTGCATAGTTATTTCTTGACATTCACAAGATGTAGGCAGGAATTCTATAGGTTACACAAATATCTGCAGGGAGCAGCGGAGGGTTCATGTGTCCCTAATATTAGACACCAGTTGCTGACCTTTCAGCAAGGGGCAAAGATGATGAGGCTGAGACCCTTTTGAGACCTTCTGACATAAATGTATATTTTTGTAATACTACCTCTATGGAATGAGCCATTGACAGTTCATAATAAGTCCTTCCCCAGCACCACCAGTTCCACCCGGATCTATTGCTGATAGATTATCTAGATATGTGGAAAGTGTTTGTTTTGATCCAGGCACAAGTTGGTTGCAGTTACTCTTATCATCCTACGCACAATGATAAAATAATATAAACATCTGTAATGCATTGTATAGTTGAGTATTTTATAAGCACATACTTAAAGAGGTATTTCAGGAATATAAAGTCTGCTACAAAAAACCCCCCAATGCTATAAATAAATTAATACAACAAAACTCAATGTCAATAATCTCAGATCGGAGCTTAAATTGTTTGCTCTTATGATTCACAAAGTTTTATGGGCTTTGTCGTAGTCATCTCCAATATCAGTAGTTCTACCTCTATGAGCGACACACACTTTCTCTGCTGTTAAAAATCTCATATGAAAATAAATAGGAAGCAAGCATGTAAAATCAATTCTCAAGATGCAGGTTATTATCACCCACTATGTAGGTATATACAAGATCAGGGGTGTAACATGAGAGGGTGCAGAGGGTGCGGTCGCAACTAGGCCTAAGAGGCCCAAGGGGCCCATATGGTTTCCTATATGACAGTGATGGCAAACCTTTTATAGACCGAGTGCCCAAACTACAACCAAAATTCACTTATTTTACCGTGAAGTGCCAACATGGGATTTTAAGCAGTAACTTATTGCCACCTGTTCTTCCACTGCTTTCAATTGTATCGGCCGCCTGAGGCCACCAATACACTTGACAGAAGAGGCCAAATTCAGATTATCAGTGTAGCTTCTCTCCAGGGTCTCTCTGTGCAGGAAGAATGGTGGGTCCAGCAGGATGATCTCCAAAAATAATGCAGTTTTGTCAACACCTTTTTACTATCCCCGTAGTTCCAAACATCCAATAAAGTGTTGCTTTAAAATAGCGCTGAGATCAGCATCTCTTAAGTTGCCTTGGACTGCAGGAAGATTCAGTGTTTGGTGAACTCTGTCCTTGGACAATGGCCTGAGTGCCCACAGAAAGGGCTCTGAGTGCCACCTCTGGCACCCGTGCCATAGGTTTGCCACTACTGCTATATGAGAAGACTAGTACTATAAACAATGCAATATAATTGGGGCCATATTTTACTCTGGGGCCCGACAGCTTCATGTTACCCCACTGTACAAGATATTTATGCCATATCTGAGATGGAAAAATCCATGTTAGCAATAAAAAGTCATGTATTTTTGTGTTGAAATCATCATATGGTTGTAGTATCTTTGATAGTTTTGATGTAATCATTGAGATGGAGGCAGTTTCTTGTTATGTGTACAGAAGCCTACCTTAGTTATTTCTGCTTGACATTAGAAGATATTAGCAGGCTGTACGTTACTTAATAGCCGAGTGTAAAATATTGATCCTACAGAATCCATAAAGAAGTGAAACTAGAATTAGCAGCTCAGTCGATACATCCGATTGCTTCATTATGTTATGGTAACTGAATCCAACAAAACAATGGGATCTCTCTGTTTACGTCTGAGCTACTCCTATGGACTTCACAGAAGACATTATTCAGTTTGGCCACTTACTGTATCTCCTGCTCCAGTGGAGCTTACAATCTAATTTCCCAGCTCTGCAAAAACAAACACATGAGGACACACTTTTGTCACAAACAAATGAACCTAATATTTCTGTTTTGCATTGATGAGAAACTTGAGTACACTGGAAAAAAGATATACAAAACAGAAATACCTACAAGTCATAGAACATCTAGTTGTAATTTTTGGAGTTATTTTTTTATGGAAGGTCATTACAAAATAGTTAAAAAAACATCTAGGTGCAATATATGTCCTATGCAAACATAAATCCTTTTAAATGAGTTAATTCCTATTGTTTACAGAGTGTTGACATAGTCTGTAGTGCTGTATGTATATTGATATACAGACAGTCCTCGGGTTACGTACAAGATAGGTTCTGCAGGTTTGTTCTTAAGTTGAGTTTGTATGTAAGTCAGAACTGTATAGTTTATTATTGTAACCCCAGACATATTTTTTTTGGTCTCTGTGACAAATGGATTTTAAAAATGTTGGATTGTCATAAGAACCAAGATTAACAATGAAGCTTCATTACAGACACCTCTGATAACTGTTATAGCTGCTTATTGTAGCCTAGGGCTAAAGTACAGCAAATTACCAAAATCCAGAGGTCCGTTTGTAACTAGGGGTCGTCTGTAAGTCAGGTGTTCTTAAGCAGGGGACCGTCTGTATTGAGTCCAGAATTGGCTTGATCCCTCTTCGGGCAGGTGACGGCCATTAACGTATATAATGTTTGTGGAGGTAAAAAATTAAGAGGCCTATGCAGATCCAGTCTTTGGATGGTGGTGAACCTTAATATACTGTATGTCCTTCCATTGGTATTTGTGAGAAATGTCCTTTATTCAAAATTTTATGAAATGAATGAAATATTAGTCTATTCTGCTTTTCACGTTCTTTACTCTTACCTTTGCCAATTTTGCCATAAAAAATAAGGCATTGATGACTAGAGTTGAAAAATGGCCACCCCAGGGAAACATAAAGGGGGAAAATGTGATCTTTTACCCATATTCTACTGTTTCCAGAATGTTAGTCATATATTAAGCTGTAATAAATTTCCTTTGAAGCTACCATTACCAATTGTACAAACTTTCCCCCATAATGTACATAAGCTTGTAGAATCCTAAAATAACAGGACATTTTGAAATGAAATATTTCAATCCCTAATATTTTAAGAAGTCTTGTAGAAAAACATGGCATTTTCTCATGTTTGGAGCATTAAATTACACACTGTTAGGAAGAGTTTCATTAGGGAGACAACAATATAACTGTTAACACTGGAGTCAGATTATGGAATTTTTCCTCCCTGTGGTTTAATGGGCTTAAAGGTCCTCAGGATGGAGTATATCAGTGTCACGTCCTTGATGTAAAGTTGCTGTAGAAACAGTCTGCATTAGGTTCCTAATTGAAGAAACAGCTGCATTGTAAATTATCTCACTAGGCCTCATCCTAATTGGTCTTATTTCTTCTCTGATGCCGGATGTTTCCACACTTGATACTATTAATCACAATTAAATCCATCATCTAGAAATAATTTAGGAAGAGTAATAGGATTTATCTTGGCTTCTGTAGACAGGGAGAAAATATGCCCTTGAACTGCTGGGAATACATTTGGTTTAGTAATAAGAAGAATGGTATGACTGGGATACGGTCTTATTCCTTATCTCTCATATTACTCATATTCCTTGCTGGAATGAATATATATATACATTAAACATTTAGCAGTAGAAATGTGATTACAACTAAATCAAAATTGAAATGCAAGTAAGGGCTAAACATGCTCGGTCCATGAATCTGGATGGCCATGTCATCACGTGGTGGGCTTATTTCAAAGACTGAACAATGTCCATTATTATATATGATGGAAGGAGTCCTTCCTTCCCCTGAGGACAACAATTCCAAATTAATAACATGATTATAGTACGGCACTCTTGTCTATTCGTTATGCGGGTGCTCCTATCATTTTATATATATATATATATATATATAGATATATATAGATACATGATGCTTAAACTTCTGTTGTCGAAACTGTTCGTTCCTATTTACCCACTGGTTTCAACAGGTTTGGCCGACCATCTAATAGGTATGGCGGCCTCACTAGTCACCCTCAACAAGATAAGTATCTTGCAGTTCAAATACAACTGTAAGCCTAACTGTAATACATTTCAATAACGAGGGTTATATAGATACTTTTATACATTTGGGTTGCAGTATGCACATGAACATATTCTTTGGCTGTGAGCTAGCCACACAAACAGTGACTAACTTATGGCCCCATTGCTTTCTATTGGGTTAGGTCATGGTGCGGTGAAAGCACCCTGCATCATGGCACAATTAACGTGTCAACTGCCCGTGCCACAAAAGGTAGGGTAGGTTCTTCTTTTTGCAGCCTGGCCGTGTTTGTGGCACAGGTAGTGATTTCCTCTGGACATCAGTGGTTTAAATGATGTTCACCAGATGATGTCAGACGATCCACAATCAATGGCGCATCGCTAGATGCTTGTGCAGTACAACATGCACAAAAAGCACATTTGGTGTTAAAAATCAGAAGGAAATCTACCACCAGGATGAAGGATTGTAAACCAAGAACAATTACATACTGGTGTGTGCCCCCACTGGCAGGATCTGCTCTTCTTTTAGCTTCTTGTGTCCAGTTTGTACCATAAAAAAGCTTTACAAATTATACAAATGAACCTAAGAAGAAAAAAAACAAGGGCATAAAAAGCTAAAAGAAGAGCGGTTCCTGCCACAGAGTGCACACACTAGCTTATAAGTGTGCTTGGTTTACGATCCTTGATCCTGGTGGTAGATTTCCAGCAGTATTTAGCATCATGCAAAAGATTTCTTTAAAAAAAGACAAATAATTTGCATTTTATTTATTTAGACCGAAAATAAGTAATATATAATTCCTGACATCCGAGTATTTACTGGAAAGTGTTCATAGGCATCATGATCTTTCCATACAGTAGAAAGTAGTAGTCTTCATAATTATTTTTTCCATGGTTTCCCACGTGACTACTGCACAGCATATTCCTAGTTGGCCCTTTTACTTTGTTAACTTGGTGGTGTAAAGGGGCATTAAGTGGGACTGAGGAGCAAACATAAAGCCTTTAGCGTTTTATGCAATTAAAATCACTACTTTAAGTATTGATTACATTCCCTGTAAAAATAACAGCATTTTTGTTACATATATTTCATGACATTTTCAACTTGTTTTGTATGTTCATGCAAAAAAAAAATGTAATTGTGATTTTTTTCATACTAAATATTGTGTGATTTAAAGGTCACCTCATTCCTATAAATTTTCATTAAAAAACACTTAAAATGAACCAAAACAATGCAATACACATATTACATTTTTTTAAAATCAAGGGCAAAAAAATTTGGTTCTATCTTGTCTCTTCCTATGATTCACAGAAGTAATGTCTGGTTTGGTCAAGTTTTATGCTCCCCGACTTTCTAAATGTCACCGGAAGAATAAAAGAATATCATATCTACGAAAAAGCACAATTAGATAATGCCATAATTAACATCCCAAATTTTATTGAAAATTGGAGACTTTTATCACTTGGAAGTGATAGATTAGATAGACAGGCAGTCCCCGGATTACGTACAAGATAGGGTCTGTAGGTTTGTTCTTAAGTTGAATTTGTATGTAAGTCAGAACTGTATATTTTATAATTGTAACCCCAGGCAAAAATTTTTTTTGTCTCTTTGACAATTGGATTTTAAAAATGTTGGATTCTCATAAAAACCAGGATTAACAATAAAGCTTAATTGCATACACCTTAGATAACTGTTACAGTTGATCGTTGTAGCCTGGGACTAAAAACACAGTAAATTACCCACATCCAAAGGGCCGTTTTGTAACTAGGGGGTCGTCTGCAAGTCAGGTGTTCTTAAGTATAAGAAACTATATCTTAATTTAACTATGTTAATAATCAAATTCAGTCTTTTCTTCTTTCATCTTCCTGAGAACTGATGACAATATTATATTTTTTAAGCACACGAGGGAGTTGGGAAATTTTTATGTCCATTTTGTATGGTGTCTAGTGTTGGTATTGTCTTATATTGTGTACAAGATATCTGAAAAATAAAAAAAATCTTCATTTAAAATGGCTGGTCACAATATGTGGCAGCATTGTTCATGTCCTTTAACACATTCTGTTAGTTGATGGAGATGTTTTCTTGGAATCAGTATGGATTAAACTGCACCAAATATTGTGGCAATAAAATTGGCAACATTTTGCCATGGGAGTCTAAAATCCGGCAAAAGCTCATAATACCAAAAACAACTTGCCTTTGTGTAAATACAACAAAATAGAAAAGAAACCTGCTGTGATGTGACTCCATGCACATACCCCCGCATGTACTGTAGGGATCCTTCACCTTACCTCTGTTTGCTGTTACAATCTCACTTGTTGCAGCCTGCAAACAATAAACACTACATTTGTAGAAACAAAGTTTTCTTGTTTCTTAGAACAATTTGAAGTATTCCAGTTTTTATACTAACAAATGAACACCTGTTATTTGCGTGACATTCTGACTCCTGACACTCTGTCTCCTTGGAAGAGTCTCTACTGATTGATTAGCTCTATGGACAGGTGCTGGTAAGGTCAGTGTGTCTGACTGTGAGGCATTGTGCCCACTGGGGCTATCCGTGGAGAATATTGCTAACCCCTCCGGCTAAAAAAACAACAGAGCTGCCTGCTACTAACATTACTTGGGGTTAGATCATAATTTACCCAAAATGCAGCGTCAACCACTTTTTCCCATAGCTTTGGAGCGTCGTAAACTGGACTCAGATTGCCTGAAAAATATGCAATGTGTATTTTATTTTTTAGCACAAACTTTTACTATAATTCACAAGGCCTCCGAAGAAAATTTGTATTGTGGACTTTTGATGTTACGCCCCCTAAATACTCAGTGTCATCAAAATTTCAGTATAAAATGACATTAAAATGAATTAATTAATAATTAATTAGTATTAAAATGACATTAGAAAGTACATGGGAATTCCATAGTGTAAAGGGATATTTCTCTTTGCACTGACATTGGTAGATTAGTAGATCCCGATAGAACCTTAGATTTCATACATATGAGTTACACAGCCAGATATCTTGGTGTCACCTGTTAGAAGCAGACAGCACAGCTAAAAATATTGCGCAGCAGGATTCAGAGTTAATTTCATGTAAGGGAAAGGAATTTCCATTAATTCCAAATTAAGTTTTATCTTCTTAGTTATTTAAAGTTATTTTCAGCACTTTGAAGGATTATTTCCAGCACTTTGTTAGTTTGTAGAACTTGGATATAAAAAGATATTTAATCAACTTCTGTTACAGATAATGAAGAGCAGCAGGTTTTGGACCTACAGTATGACCTAACTGATTTGATAGGGGCTGATGCGAAGGGCATGTCCCCTGTTGGTTTTCACCCTTCAACCCCTCTACAGGGATCTCAACTTCTTTGCCTGACACAAGCCTGCTACCTTTAGGAGTAGTCCTGGTGTAGAAGGCAGCTGGCCAAGGTGGTTCAGAGGACACCAGCACCAGGGCCCAGGCAAAGAATGGCCAAAGATAATCTTGCTTGAAGACCAGAGGAATTTAAGAAAAATTAAGGTCAGAGCATGTGGTAAAGTAAGAGTTTTCCTTACAGATACTAGCTATGCAGGCATGTGGAGACTTATAGCCATTGATTATCCATATAGGAAATATACCATCCTGGAAGACATATTTGCATAAGGAAAAAATGTACTCTCAGCTACCTTGTAAGGAACCCCTCCTTACAGCAAGCGTAACTTTTCAGAAAGACTATTGACATAATAAAGGATAAAAGCCAAACCCGTATAACTGTTCTGTTCCTTCTAAAAGGAAAAGAAAATGTTTCCTGTATTCCGTCCTGGAAAATGTATTTGCATATTTCCCTGGTGTTAAGGGGACAGAATTCAAGAAGTCAGAATTGTCAGTAAACGAATTAGAGTTGCAACACAGAAACACAGAAAATCGCACAACTTTCCTAGGACTCAAGGGACCTTAAAGGGATTGTCTAGATTTTTCGAAAAAAACATGGCAACTCTTCTAAAAAGAGCTGATCGTGGGTAGTACATCATGTTGCAATTAAACTTCATTCATCTCTATACAGCACAAACCATGGGCAGGTGTGGCGGTGTTTTGGAAGAAAACCTTGGGATAACACCTTTAATGTCTGGGCACCTTCTAGTAGGGAAGGTGCTTTTTCACACCATGGGTGTATATTGATTGGATAGGGAAACATAAGACTCAGGCACATTGGGCTTAACCAGTGCTTTTACTGGCAGAAGAATGAGACATGTGGAAGTAAAACTAAGGGACAAGAATGGGAAGAATGGGATTGCAATGATAAGAAAACAATTAGCTGTTTCAAAGGATTTTATTAAATGTACAACATATCATGTTTTGTGATTTGGAATTATGTCTCCTTCAGGTCAGATAACCTTCAGGTCATCCCACGGAGGTTATCTGGACTGAAGAAGAAATAATTCATGAATGCTCAGCCAACTCTTGGCTTTCTCTCCTCAATTTCCTTGCCTCATTCCCCCATAGGGAGAAATGAGACCCCCCCACCCCCCATCATACATTTCAATTTATACAATAAAGTGTCTTAATTCTCCTATATTGCAAGCATCCTAATAAGAAGCATTGTAGCCCTGATCCTTGTTTAGATCCAACAACAAAGTCAGACTGGTCCATCAAAGAACCAAATGATTCCTAGGTATATCCAATTCCTGGTGTTATAACATATACAAGCCACAATGATAGAAGATTCTTAGGTGTATCCAATTCCTGGTGTTTTAACATATCCAAGCTACAATATTGAACATAATGCCTCCTAATGAAGAGTCCCATCCCGAAAAGCATCATGAACTAACGATGTTTACACATTGTTTGGCAATTTTAGTTATTTTGGATTATTTCTCCATTTTGTGCAATACAAAATAAAATTTGAGACACAGACATAATAAACTTAATAAAGAAAACAGTTTAAAATATTTTTTATGAAATATTATTGAAAAAAAATTTATATAAAGTGATTTAAATAGGTGAGCAGTGACTATACCTTTGTTTTTAAATGTTAACACCAAATTCAGCCAAATTCATTTGTGTTGCATATCTATGTATCTGTTTGAAAAAGTCTGCTGCTAAAGAAGCAAATTCATCGTGCACAGCTGTAGACCATATATCATTCCAGGACTTGAGACCGTGGCATTGAGAGGTAGCATTGATGTATATTACCTTCAAGCTAAGTTTTTCAGGCCTTTTTTTGTTTCCCAAAAAGTGAAATAAACATTTTCCTGGGGCTCAGATGAACAAGAGCCTCTAGTAGACCACTGAATGAAGACTACATAAGAGAGGATCTCAATGAGCTTTTACTTCAACTCTTTGATACCCTATAAAGAGCCCAATTGTTAAAAGTTTCCCTTTTAAGTTGCATCGGGTAGTCTTAACCCTAACAGAATTACCGAACTCGTGCCCTAAGTTTTTTTCATGTGCCAAATTGTACACACTCCAAATGCTTTTACCCTTTTATTCGTGCAACAAATGAGCAAAAGAATGTAGGGATGACTTAGAATTATGGGCACTTTTCATATGATGCTGAAAACAACTCAAGTAACTTGATGTTTGAGAGGGAGGCTTAAAGGGGTATGTTATATCATAGTATCCCCTATCTACAGACACGCTGTCAACATGATGTCACCGCTGACCCTAAATTTACCAACAGAGGTTGCGGGTGTTGGAAGGTGCATTGTTGTATTGGAGAACTGGGCAGAGGTAAGTCTTTTACACTAACTGGGGCCAGTACCGAAAAATTTAGCAACCCCAAACACCCCAATTAAGACAACCACAGTAACCCTTTCAAGTAAAGTGTCCACACAGTAGAAGCTGCAAATAACAAGGGGTTTAAGGGATAAGTTATAATACAATTTCTCTACCAAAATTGACCACGTTTACAGGGCCTTTTTGGTGGCTCAGGTATGTGGCTTCTATATGGTCCTGTGTTACAAAGTAAATCTTATGAAGAATTAGTGCTTCTAGGGGATAATGTGTCTTTATTTGGCATCTTCTGGGTATTTTGATATGCTGGAAGCATTGATAGGCACACGATGATGCGGTATGGTTCATAAATATCTGTGAATAACTCATTACATTTCCATTCAACATTCTAAAACAGCCGTATGCATGATCCATCGGGCACTTTACTACCAACCTCCAAATATCTATTTACAAAAACTTATTTCTGTAATTCTATTGGAAAACCCAAACCATCCCTTAAATGATCCATCCCTTTAAGTGTAGAATATAATTGTATTGGAGATGACTATGATTGCCTTGGGTGGTATGTTCAGTACTTTATTGAATAAAAGACACAAGTGGCAGTCCACAGAGACAATGCAGAGCTGTTTTACAGTACAACTGCACTTACTCATCTTTTGTAAGGGGGCAGGCACCCGGGATATCAAAGGACTCTGTTAATCTGACAGCTGGGATTGCTGGTGGGATTGTGTCTGCAGATAATGGCTACATTCACAAGGCGTTACAAAGGACTAAAGGAAAACGGGACTTGCTCCAAGTCCAAAGAGTAAGCCAAAAGGTGAAGGATTATTAGCACTAGTCTTTGATTAGGGTGTTTTCTTTGTCAGCAAACTGTAACCTTCAGGGGAGATCTGACAATGTTTGACCTCAGGGGTGAGATGAAATAAGGGCTGTTGGCTGTGCCATATACTTCACCATATTTCAGATTGTCAAACACACAGTAAAGCTTGCTTGTTCCATACATGTCTTCCATCACTTATACTAAAAAGAAAGTTAATCCCTATTTAAGGACAATGGATGAATTCATAAAGGGATGACTGACATGTTTCTAAGCAGTGTCCTTAAAATGAAGATTAACCTGCTTTATGGATATGCAGTGGGATTGCCTATAAAATTGGCATGCAGTGTTTACGGGTGCAATACTTTGTAGTTCTGGTAACACTTCTTACCCTAACTTTCTAGGTTAACTAGTGTCAAACTGATATGCAAAGGGAACATCAAACAAAAACAAAAGAAAGTACTGTTCCCTGTTATCACCCAGTCACCCAGAACTTCTCCAATAGGAATACTGAAAGGACGTTCAAGGATTTGTTTAACCCAAAACTCTGTACTTTTTTTTCATTTACAGGCAGTCCCCAGGTTATGTACAAGATAGGGTCCATAAGTTTGTTCTTAAGTTGAATTTGTATGTAAGTCGAAACTGTATATTTTCTAATTGTAGTTCTAGCCAAATTTTTTTTTTTTGCCCCGGTGACAATTAGAGTTTCAAAATTTTTTGCTGTAATGGGACCAAGGTTTATCAATAAAGCTTCATTACAGACACTTTACAGCTGATTATTGAAGTCTCGGACTATAGTAAAGCATTCAGAGACCTTCACCAGAGGTTGCAGTGGGCAGAGGGTTCCGTCTGTAACTATGGGTTGTCTGTAAGTTGGGTGTCCTTAAGTAGGGACCCGCCTGTATATTATGACCACGGCAGCCATGTAAACCATTTTGAGAATATTGTCATGTTGGAATGAAACACTACTGTGGTTGCTTTGCAGTCATCAAACATCGCTGTCATGTGAAGTGACCACAACATTGACATAACTTTTTTTCAAAGATTTTTGTTTCAAACACCATAAAGGAATTTCTGTCACCAAAAAATATGAGCAAATATGATTAAAATGAGATTTCAAAAGGGGTTTCCCATTTTCTGGAAAACAGAGCACTTGGAAAAAAACATATACTTACTTCTCAGTAGTGGCCCACCATCCTCTGGTGCTTATAAGCCCAATGGACATCACATACATTGGGCAAATGATGTATGAGCCAATCTCTGGCCTCTGTGGTCATGCCATTTAGGTCACGGCATATTTTTTTATTTTAGAAGGAAGGAGGCTTGGATAACAAATATAAGATTACCACAGTCACAGGACCTGGATCTATGAGTAAGTGTCTTTGGTTTACCATTCTTGGGTTTTATGGTAGATTTCCTTTAATGTAATAACTGTGAAAATGAAAGCGGCACTGTCATGAGTTGTTATAGGAAATGAAGCCAGTTTTGTGTTAGTATAGATAAATGTGTCGCTATATTAGTGGGACATTCGAGTAAGCACTCAATGAATTGTAGAAAAGTGGTGAACTTCCATCAAAAGTTCACCACTTTTCTACAATTCATTGAGTGCTGCCTCTTCACTACGTATATCATGGACCCATGCCAAGGGATCATCGGCTGTTGCACCAACTGCTAATTACTGGCTTATGCTGCTTTGGACTTTGCATTTTCTATATATATATATATATATATATATATATATATATATATATATACACTCACCGGCCACTTTATTAGGTACACCATGCTAGTAACGGGTTGGACTCCCTTTTGCCTTCAGAACTGCCTCAATTCTTCGTGGCATAGATTCAACAAGGTGCTGGAATCCTCAGAGATTTTGGTCCATATTGACATGATGGCATCACACAGTTGCCGCAGATTTGTCGGCTGCACATCCATGATGCGAATCTCCCGTTCCACCACATCCCAAAGATGCTCTATTGGATTGAGATCTGGTGACTGTGGAGGCCATTTGAGTACAGTGAACTCATTGTCATGTTCAAGAAACCAGTCTGAGCTGATTCCAGCTTTATGATATGGCGCATTATCCTGCTGAAAGTAGCCATCAGATGTTGGGTACATTGTGGTCATAAAGGGATGGACATGGTCAGCAACAATACTCAGGTAGGCTGTGGCATTGCAACGATGCTCAATTGGTACCAAGGGGCCCAAAGAGTGCCAAGAAAATATTCCCCACACCATGACACCACCACCACCAGCCTGAACTGTTGATACAAGGCAGGATGGATCCATGCTTTCATGTTGTTGATGCCAAATTCTGACCCTACCATCTGAATGTCGCAGCAGAAATCTAGATTCATCAGACCAGGCAATGTTTTTCCAATCTTCTACTGTCCAATTTTGATGAGCTTGTGCAAATTGTAGCCTCAGTTTCCTGTTCTTAGCTGAAAGGAGTGGCACCCGGTGTGGTCTTCTGCTGCTGTAGCCCATCTGCCTCAAAGTTCGACGTTCTGTGCGTTCAGAGATGCTCTTCTGCCTACCTTGGTTGTAACGGGTGGCGATTTGAGTCTCTGCTGCCTTTCTATCAGCTCGAACCTGTCTCCTCTGACCTCTGGCATCAACAAGGCATTTTCGCCCACAGAACTGCCGCTCACTGGATGTTTTTTCTTTTTCGGACCATTCTCTGTAAACCCTACAGATGGTTGTGCGTGAAAATCCCAGTAGATCAGCAGTTTCTGAAATACTCAGACCAGCCCTTCTGGCACCAACAACCATGCCACGTTCAAAGGCACTCAAATCACCTTTCTTCCCCATACTGATGCTCGGTTTGAACTGCAGGAGATTGTCTTGACCATGTCTACATGCCTAAATGCACTGAGTTGCCGCCATGTGATTGGCTGATTAGAAATTAAGTGTTAACGAGCAGTTGGACAGGTGTACCTAATAAAGTGGCCGGTGAGTGTATATATATATATATGAGAGAGAGAGAGAGATCTCTTAAAAGATTCCTTTATATATACCAGTGTATTGAGCTTGTGTTACTCTAAGGAAACTCTAGTGCGACTCTTGGTTAGATAAGTAATATCCATTAGTTCCATTGGTAGTAGGTAAGTGTATAGGGTAGTGATGAAGATCACTATAATATAGTTGCATGCAAGAAAGTAGAAGTTCAAATCCTGTCTGACCAAAAGCAAATTTATTGGTTAACATTAAACAATTAATGTTGTAAAAATACCATATATGGACTGGTGATGGAATTTCCCTGATGATGTTGGTTCCTGCTCTGTGGACACCCAACATCTCCTCATAGAAGGTTCCCTTGCAAGAACCAACACAGTACCCAAACTTGGTATGGAAAGATCGTACAATGCAAGACCTCTCTCCTTTGCAGTGAAGGTGAGGGGGTTCTGTCACTCTGTACCCCCCCCCCTCCGATGGTAACCCTTATCCAGAACCCCTCATGTTCCAGGGTCCTGGTACAGCTAAAACCTCCTAGTTTACCTCGTCGCAGGGTATGGGGATGCTGCCTTCATGTCTTATCAATTAGGGTCCATTGGATTCCCTTTCCCTTGAGAGATAAGCATTTGAGATCTGCACCATTACAGCACCATTGGTTGCAATATCTTTTTAATTATTCTAAAACTTGGGTAGCATCAAAAGATTTACCCTGAGGGGTCTATTGTCTGATGCAATATTCAATGCAGTTCAATGCAGTAAGAAAGCTGCCAAAATTTCTGTGGAAGAAGCGTGTTATGCTCTTTCTGCCTTTGTACTCCCACCCACCATCACAATATACAGCCCTCACCTCTAAAGAAACAGCTACAGATCTGAATATGCTGAAAAAAGAAACAATCTCACAGATGTAATTAGTTTAATTTCCTATTCTATTTTTTCCCGTAGGCGACAACATTCATACTGTGGGTAATTTGGAAATGAATTGCTTCTCTTAAGTACTACTTAATATATGCAATGTGCTTTTATTATTTGTAATTAAAACAACATTACACTAAAAACATTTCCATCTACATCTATTGTTGGGTATTGTCTTATTCTACGACTACATCCATAACTGCAACTAAAGAACAATGGAAAATGTTGATTCCGGGATCAACATTTGGGAGTCTGTTCCTTCTGGAATAGATATACTGGTTTGGTTTTAATCCTGCACCATGTCATAAGGCCTCTTGTGGGTCATGCTTCATGTCTAGGAGGCTGCCTTACAAGGTAGCTAAAGAGCTGTGGTTTTCCTTATCCCATCCTGGAAAAAGTTGCATATTTTCTATATCTTTTTAATCCCCTAGTGGAGCATCCATGGCTATAAGACTCCACACACCTACACAACGGCCTTAATTGGCAGTCTCTGTAAGGAGAACTCTTACTTGCCAATTCCGTGATCAGAAAGACATTTTGGGGTTATGTTTTTAGTATAACATAACATAGCATAGTGTAGCATAACACATAACACGCTGCTGCAGTGAATAATTTCTCATGTAATATATGAGACCAATCAATGATGACACAGTTACACGGTTACCATTCATGTAATAGGTTATTCCAATTTCAGTGATGAATAAGAAGGTAATTGCCATTTGAAATGTGATTTTAATAACCTGTCTTGTATATCTGACAAGGTTTTTATGGTCTGAAGAAATCTTAAATAAAAATGGTAAAAAGTTGCTCTTAAAAAGTCACACAAATAACTGTTCTAAGATGTTTCTCTTACAGAGGTCAACTGGAGATGAAAGAAACAGCATAACACAGCGAGATACACAGTTTCTGTAACTCCCAAAGCATAATACACTTTAGACAGATAGCTAAAAACTTTATTTATCCCAAAAAGTAAAATTAATTGCACCACAACAGTACAAATACATAAAATGTTAGATATAAAAATACATGTATATATATAAAAAACACAAATGTACAAACATAAAATACAATCACTGTACGGTTACTGTCACTTGTATTTACCCCTATAGCAGTTTTGAAACATCATAGAAAAGGAACATTCAATTTCTTCTGTAACAACTAGAGATTCGGATTCGAGTTTGGGCGATTGGGTATTCGGGTTTGGGCATCTGACTTGGACATATTGCCCGATTGGCAATTAGCCATGGCTAGGGACGTCAATTTGCCGGATTAGTTGTTAGGCCGCCAATCAGACAACAGGTCTGGTTCAGACAGCCAAACCTGAACACCAAACCCGACCATCTGGTCCAATCATCCCTAGTAAGTTGTTGCAAAACGGAACATATGTACATGATTCCAGGTCTGGTCTGATAAGGCAATATAATAGAGCTCCCCCCACTGTCCTATATCAAGACTATTCAAGGAATACTTTGGGTAAGTGGACCTTATGGTGAGACGTGGTTAATGGCCAGAGTTGCCTCTACAACGTACAATAAGACATTTTCAATATATATACAGTTTAGTACAGCTTCAATATTCTTATTCTGTGTCTATTATAACTACTTACATACACTCACCGGCCACTTTATTAGGAACACCTGTCCAACTGCTCGTTAACACTTAATTTCTAATCAGCCAATCACATGGCGGGTACTCAGTGCATTTAGGCATGTAGACATGGTCAAGACAATCTCCTGCAGTATGGGGAAGAAAGGTGATTTGAGTGCCTTTGAACGTGGCATGGTTGTTGGTGCCAGAAGGGCTGGTCTGAGTATTTCAGAAACTGCTGATCTACTGGGATTTTCACGCACAACCATCTGTAGGGTTTACGGAGAATGGTCCGAAAAAGAAAAAACATCCAGTGAGTGGCAGTTCTGTGGGCGGAAATGCCTTGTTGATGCCAGAGGTCAGAGGAGAATGGGCAGACTGGTTCGAGCTGATAGAAAGGCAACAGTGACTCAAATCGCCACCCGTTACAACCAAGGAAGGCAGAAGAGCATCTCTGAATGCACAGTACGTCAAACTTTGAGGCAGATGGGCTACAGCAGCAGAAGACCACACCGGGTGCCATTCCTTTCAGCTAAGAACAGGAAACTGAGGCTACAATTTGCACAAGCTCATCAAAATTGGACAGTAGAAGATTGGAAAAATGTTGCCTGGTCTGATGAGTCTCGATTTCTGCTGCGACATTCGGATGGTAGGGTCAGAATTTGGCGTCAACAACATGAAAGCATGGATCCATCCTGCCTTGTATCAACGGTTCAGGCTGGTGGTGGTGGTGTCATGGTGTGGGGAATATTTTCTTGGCACTCTTTGGGCCCCTTGGTACCAATTGAGCATCGTTGCAACGCCACAGCCTACCTGAGTATTGTTGCTGACCATGTCCATCCCTTTATGACCACAATGTACCCAGCATCTGATGGCTACTTTCAGCAGGATAATGCGCCATGTCATAAAGCTGGAATCATCTCAGACTGGTTTCTTGAACAAGACAATGAGTTCACTGTACTCAAATGGCCTCCACAGTCACCAGATCTCAATCCAAAAGAGCATCTTTGGGATGTGGTGGAACGGGAGATTCGCATCATGGATGTGCAGCCGACAAATCTGCGGCAACTGTGTGATTCCATCATGTCAATATGGACCAAAATCTCTGAGGAATGCTTCCAGCACCTTGTTGAATCTATGCCATGAAGAATTGAGGCAGTTCGGAAGGCAAAAGGGGGCCCAACCCGTTACTAGCATGGCGTACCTAATAAAGTGGCCGGTGAGTGTATATCATCAGATTCACAAATCTATAGTTTCATTTAAATTCCTTTATTGTTTTCTCAATTAATATATATGTATACAGGCAGTCCCTGGGCTACATACAACATAGGTTCTGTAGTATTGTTCTTAGGTTGAATTTGTATGTAAGTCGGAACTGTATATTTTAGAACTGTAACCCCAGCCAGAATTTATTTGGTCTCTGTGAATGTTGGATTGTCATAAGAACCGAAATTAATAATAAATCTTAATTGCAGACACCTTTGATAACTGTTACAGCTGATTATTGTAGCCTGGGGCTTAAGCACAGTAAATTACCAACATCCAGAGGTGCGTTTGGAACTAGAGGTCGTCTGTAAGTCGGGTGTTCTTAAGTAGGGGACTGCCTGTATATACAAAATGTATTTAAATGTCTTCTCCCATTGATGTGCCTTCTGAGATCTGCATATGAACATGTGTTGTATATTTTAGGCCATATGGGATAAGAATACTCTTCATCACGCAGCATGAACTTTCATTCTGTTCCACATGAAAAGCAGCACAAGATGCATGGGTTGTTGCCAAAACGCTTATGAACCAGGGAATTTGCTGCTTACAGGAACACTGACGGTTATAGACATTTGTGCAGTGTCATCCTCTACATCTGACAGGAGATTCCACTAAAGAAAATTCAATATACCCTCTTAATATGTCAATGACTTGTGTTCTCTTGAGGAATACTGAATATTTGATGCAGACATTTTTAGGCACAGTGATCAATAACGCTGATTGAGTATGAATTATGGACTGTATACTTGTATAGCAGCCGCAATGTAAATCGATTGAGTGTTTGCATTAAAACAAATTGTCTGCAATTTGCAGGTAATTTTTCTGATGTCATCTACTTAAAGACATTAGAAAATCGTTGCTGTACATTTACGAGAAATTTATTGTACGGGTCCCATCCACTAATGCTGCCATCACTGACTGGCTGCTGAGTGGCTAATATGGCCTCTGCTTGGCAAACCCCACTGGTTAACAGCATGCTATTTCCAGATATACATTTCCTATTTCCTTGTGTTCAAAAATTTTAAATAAAATTCCTTTTTTTATCTTTATGCAAAAATGCTTCTCCAGAATTGATGGACAGCTTACTGGGAAATAACTTTGAATATCTGTATGGAAAGGTTATAAAATTAGTTCACAATGTGTTTTTATTTTTTACTTATGGTTTAGGATAGCTTCCTTTACAAAAATCCATTATATGCCATAGCATAGGCTCTTCTGATACATCCTGGTTAAACACAGCTTCTCATGTATTAAACCAATGGTAGATTTCTGTCTTGTCAGAAAAAATCTGCCACCAATTATTTCTATTTCATGTTGTTGGAGATAGTTATTAGAGATGAGCGAGCACTAAAATGCTCGGGTACTCGTTATTCGAGACAAACTTTTCCCGATGCTCGAGTGCTCGTCTCGAATAACGAGCCCCATTGAAGTCAATGGGAGACTCGAGCATTTTTCAAGGGGACCAAGGCTCTGCACAGGGAAGCTTGGCCAAACACCTGGGAACCTCAGAAAAGGATGGAAACACCACGGAAATGGACAGGAAACAGCAGGGGCAGCATGCATGGATGCCTCTGAGGCTGCTTAATCATACCATTATGCAAAAATTATGGGCAACAGCATGGCCATGACATAGTGACCGAATGAGGCTAGATAGCATCTAAAACATGCAATAATTGACCCTGACACTATAGAAGATGGCAAGTAGAGGCAGCAGCGGCAGGCTAGAGAGTGTCATGGCGACATACCCTAAATGGACTCAGGCTTCACCAAAGGAGGTGAGCAAGAAGCGCTGAAATTATTTCCTCTGTGAACAAAAGGTTGACGGTATATTTAGTCGATAACACAGCATGGTGGCGAAATAGTGACCAAGTTCCATAACGTATCTGGTGAAACACCTGAAAAATGAGCCTGACACAGCTCTTTTGATAAGGGGACGACATGTGGAGGCAGCCATGGAGACGACTTCCATGATTAAGAGCGACAGTATGGGGCATTCATATTGCGCTGCTATGATTGCAACTTCAGGTCTCCAGCATGGCGGCGACAGATGGGCCGAGTTCCACTATGTATCTGGTGAAACACCTGAAAATTCTGCCTGACACAGCTCGTTTGATAAGGGGATGATGTGCTGCATATCCTCTCGTGCTCCAGCGTCTGGGGTATAGAGAGTTGAAAGTTGCGCATGGAGACATTGGTGGATGCTGTGGAGGATCGTGGAGGCAAAATGGACAGAAAAGAGCATGGGCAGCATGCATGGATGCCTCTGAGGCTGCCTAATCTTGGGATGGAGCTGGCGGTCCACTGCCAGGCGAGCTTTCGCCTATCCAAGCCCCTGTCTCTCGGCTCCTCCCCACCCAAAATGGGCCTGGGGGCTAGAAGCGTTTACTTTGACAAAATTATAATTTTCAAAGCAGGCCGAGTCGTTTGAATATTTCACCTAGGAATAATGGAATAGCATAGTGGTTCTATTTTTAATTGTTTTTTCGAAAATGGTTCCATGATTAAGAGCGACAGTATGGGGCATCCATATTGCGCTGCTATGATTGCAACTTCAGGTCTCCAGCATGGCGGCGACAGATGGGCCGAGTTCCACTATGTATCTGGTGAAACACCTGAAAATTCTGCCTGACACAGCTCGTTTGATAAGGGGACCATGTATGGAGGCAGTGAACTAGTAGTAGATTAAAGGTGCTGCAGTTAAAACTATGTTAGTTGGATCTTGGGATGGAGCTGGCGCTCCGCTGCCAGGCGAGCTGTCGCCAATCCAAGCCCCTGTCTCTCGGCTACTCCCCAAACAGCACTTCTAAGAACCTTTTGTATAAGATCAAGTGTAGTAGTGTTTTTATAAGTTTGGGTTATGGCGGGTGTGGATTACACAGCAGGGTGGCGACAAAGTTAACAAGTTTGATGTGGAAGCCATGAAAACAACCCAAAATTCTGCCTGACACAGTTCGTTTGATAAGGGGACCATGTATGGAGGCAGCTATATGGACGACTTTTGGAGGCAGCTATGGCGATGACGTGTGGAGGTAGCAATGGAGACAACGTGTGGATAGTGCCTGTATGTGGCAGTCTAGAGGAGCAGGTAGGTGGTCCTCCAGAAAAATTAAATAGATTGAGTGCCTGTGTGTGGCACTGCCAAAAATTGTTTAAAACAGAGGACCGGGTAAGTGGCCCTCCAGAAAAATTAAATACATAGAGTACTATAGCTAGAGCCAGTTGACCCTGGCAAAAAATAGCCAGTTTCCTCTGCTTTAGTGTACAAAGAGGAGGAGAAGGAGGACAATGAGGAGGAGGAGTGCATACATTATTCAGGTTGAGCTTCTTTCACCTGGTGAAGAATGGAAATCCTGAGTAATCCAGGCTTTATTCATCTTGATAAGCGTCAGCCTGTCAGCGCTGTCAGTCGACAGGCGTGTACGCTTATCGGTGATGATGCCACCAGCTGCACTGAAAACCTGCTCGGACAACACGCTAGCGGCAGGGCAGAACCTCCAAGGCGTACAGCGCCAGCTCGTGCCACATGTCCAGCTTTGAAACCCAGTAGTTGTAGGGAGCTGTGTGATCATTTAGGACGATGGTATGGTCAGCTACGTACTCCCTCACCATCTTTCTGTGAAGATCAGCCCTACTCTGCCGAGACTGGGGACAGGTGACAGTGTCTTTCTGGGGTGACATAAAACTGGCAAAGGCCTTGTAAAGCGTACCCCTGCCAGTCCTGGACAAGCTGCCTGCTCGCCTACTCTCCCTCGCTACTTGTCCCGCAGAAGTACGCCCTCTGCCGCTAGCGCTGTCAGAAGGGAAATACTGTTTCAGCTTGTGCACCAGGGCCTGCTGGTATTCATGCATTCTCACACTCCTTTCCTCTCCAGGGATGAGAGTGGAAAGATTTTGCTTGTACCGTGGGTCCAGGAGAGTGAATACCCAGTAATCGGTACTGGAATAAATTCTTTGAACGCGAGGGTCCCGGGATAGGCAGCCTAGCATGAAATCTGCCATATGCGCCAGAGTCCCAACGCGCAAGAATTCACTCCCCTCACTGGCCTGATTCTCCATTTCCTCCTCCTCCAACTCCTCCAACTCCTCTTCTTCTGCCCATACACGCTGAACAGTGAAAGCCTGAACAATGGTCCCCTCTTCTGTCTCGCCAACATTCTCCTCCTCTTCCTCCTCATCCTCCTCCACCTCCTCTGATATGCGCTGAGAAACAGACCTGAGGGTGCTTTGGCTATCAACAAGGGAATCTTCTTCCCCCGTCTCTTGTGACGAGCGCAAAGTTTCCGACTTCATGCTGACCAGAGTTTTTCAACAGGCCAAGCAGCGGGATGGTGAGGCTGATGATGGCGGCATCGCCACTGACCATCTGTGTTGACTCCTCAAAGTTACTCAGCACCTGACAGGTATCAGACATCCACGTCCACTCCTTGAGGAAGCTGACTGACCTGACTACCAGTTCTGGTGGAAGTTGACATCTGGCAGTCCACAATTGCTCTGCGCTGCTGGTAAACTCTGGATAGCATGGTTAATGTTGAATTCCACCTCGTGGGCACGTCGCACAACAGTCGGTGAGCGGGCAGTTGGAGGCGGCGCTGCGCTGCCCTGAGAGTGGCAGCATCTGTGCTGGACTTCCTGAAATGCGCACAGATGCGGCGCACCTTCATGAGCAAATCAGACAGATTGGGGTATGTCTTGAGGAAACGCTGAACTATGACATTTAACACATGGACCAGGCATGGCACATGTGTCAGTCAGGTTACGGCCGTTGTCACACACAACCATGTCTGGCTTCAGGTTCAGCGGTGCCAGCCACAGATCAGTCTGCGCCGTGATGCCCTGTAATAGCTCTTGGGCGGTGTGCCTTTTATCGCCTAGGCTCAGCAGTTTGAGCACCGCCTGCTGTCGCTTAGCGATGGCACTGCTGCTGTGCCTAGAGCTACCGACTGATGGCGCCATGCTCACGGATTGTAATTCGGAGGAGGAGGTGGAGGAGGGGTGGGAGGAGGAGGAGGCATAGTAGGCCTTTGAGACCTGGACCGAGGTAGGCCCCGCAATCCTCGGCGTCGGCAATATATGACCAGCCCCAGGGTCAGACTCGGTCCCAGCCTCCACCAAGTTAACCCAATGTGCCGTCAGCGATATATAGTGGCCCAGCCCGGCAGCACTCGTCCACGTGTCCGTGGTCAGGTGGACCTTGTCAGAAACGGCGTTGGTCAGGGCACGGATGATGTTCTCTGACACGTACTTGTGCAGGGCAGCATCTCCAGGCTAAGCAGTTTGGAGATGTGGACGTTAAGGGCTTGGGCGTGTGGGTGGGTTGCACTATACTTCCTTTTGCGCTCCAGCGTCTGGGGTATGGAGAGCTGAACGCTGGTGGATGCTGTGGAGGATCGTGGAGGCGAAGATGGGGTTTTCGCACGGGAGGTGTTTGGGCCGGGGTCCTGGGCAGGGGGCTGACTAGCAGATGACACAGGGGAAGGAGCAGTGGTGTGCCCGGCCGGAGGTGAACGGGCTTGGTGCCATTGAGTGGGGTGTTTAGCATTCATATGCCTGCGCATACTGGTGGTAGTTAAGCTAGTAGTGGTGGAACCCCTGCTGATCCTGGTTTGGCACAGGTTGCACACCACAGTCCGTCGGTCATCCGGTGTTTCTTTAAAGAACCTCTAGACTTCTGAAAATCTAGCCCTCGCCACGGGAGCTTGACTACGTGAAACATTTGGCGCTGATGCACCAGCTCTGGCCCTGCCTCTCCGTCTGGCCCCACCACTGACTCTTCCAACCTGTTCTGCTATAGGACTCGCCTCCGTCTCAGAAGCACTGTGTTCACCCGGCTTATCAACCCAGCTTGGGTCTGTCACCTCATCATCCTCCGATCCCTCAGTCTGCTCCCCCCTCGGACTTCCTGCCCTGACAACAACTTCACCACTGTCTGACAACCGTGTCTCCTCATCGTCCGACACCTCTTTACACACTTCTTCCACTACGTCAATAATTTCATCATCACCCACAGACTGCGACCGGTGGAAAACCTGGGCATCGGAAAATAGCTCAGCAGCAACCAGACAAGTGGTTTGTGATTGTGGGAAAGGTCCAGAAAACAGTTCCTCAGAGTATGCCGGTTCAAATGCAAAATTTTCCTGGGAGGGGGCAGACTGGGGGGAAGGAGGCTGAGGTGGAGGAGGTGGACATGGGTGGACTGCGTGGAAGACTGACTGGTGGACAAATGGCTATAAGCATTGTCCGCAATCCACAACATCACCTCTTTGCGCTGTTCTGACCTCAACAGTGCTCTACCACGAGTCCCAGTAACTTGAGACATGATGAACCTAGGGAGTGTACCTCTGCGGCGTTCCCCTGCTCCCTCATCAGCAGGTGGTGTCTCACCCCGCCCAGGACCACGGCCTCTGACCCCTGCAGTAGTTGGACGCCCACGTCCACGCCCTCGTCCTCTACCCCTAGCCCTCGGGTTAAACATTTTAAAAATTAAAAGTGTAAACTTTAATTTTTTTTTTTGTGTGTTTTTTTTTTTTTTTTAAAAACAAAACAATGCTATCCTATTGCTATGGCTAGTTTCTAACCTCCAGACAGAGAATGATACGAGCAGCGCGGGCAGGGGCTAGTCTATTCCAGGGTCACCTGATCAGGCCAGCCAACCACTGCTATCGACGTGTAAGGGTACCACGTCATGCTGGGTGGAGTGCAGAGTCTCCTGGCTTGTGATTGGCTCTGTTTCTGGCCGCCAAAAATCAAAACGGCGGGAGATGCCATTTTCTTGAGCTGGCGAAATACTCGTCCGAGCAACGAGCTGTTTCAAGTACGCTAATGCTCGAACGAGCATCAAGCTCGGATGAGTATGTTCGCTCATCTCTAATAGTTATGTAACTTCTGTAGGCGTGCTTATTTTTTTTCTTTAATTCTCTAAGGCTCATTTACTTACCTGTCCAATGAAGATCCCCAAAAGTGCATTGACTAAGATCGTGCGCCCAATATCCTGCATGTGTTGCTTCCCTGCTCAGTTCCGACGGAGTTCACCTTCTTCTTCCTGGTGTATATAAGTGAATTGTCTAGCGACACAATTTGAAAGTAAAATCCCGCGCTTAGTTCGAATCAGTCTGGCCGCAAACCCCCCAATGTGTTGCATGAAAGCCAGCGCCGCCAAAATCCTATCGTGTGTGACACAATCCCAGTGCAGACACTTGTTAAATATCTGTCACAGCCGTGCAAATCCCAAAAAGGTCGGAAAGTCCACGAAAGTGTGCATGCGGACTCTTTGTAAATAAGCCCCTCTATGTTTGAACCCGAGTTCATTCCTTCACTTCAATACTAGTTCTATGTTCTGCTCCCTTGATCACCCCATCTTCAGCTGATTCTGATATGTATTTGCCTTGTTCTAGGACTTGGTTTTGGATTCTGCTGGATTGCCTCCTTCCCTGACAACTAGAGTGCTGGACTATGCTTGGCTGACCCTTCTTTGCACAAGATGATGTGCTTAATTCATAAAGAAGCATGCGCATTAGATGATAAATAGAGAGAAAAGAGGTTCTTTTAGTGGGTAATGGACTACCTTACCTTCTGGGCCACTGTGAAGCTGTACATGTTCCATATATACTTTGATCACCCTGCCGCCTCTATACATGTGTCTCAATAATTTGGGGGGTTTGATGTCACAATGGGGCACATTTACTAAGGGTCACGAGCTGCATTCAAACCGAGCACCTTCTTTAACTTTTGAATTGTGTCGCATGCCCTATGTTAAAAAGATCACAAAAAAGATGGTGAACTCTCAATGTACAATAGACGGACAATGCACTTATAGTGATCTTTAGTGACTTTGTAAATAGATTTTCCCCTATGACTCTATTGTACATTTTATATTGCCTCAATTTCTTTTAAAACCTGAAGCAAATCTTATAAAGTCTCAAAAAGTGTAAAAATATTCCCAAGTTATTTCTCACAAAGAATTAATTTAATGTTCCTAAAAATGCAATAAAAATGCTAACCATTATGTGACAAACCTCTCTTAATTAATGGGGTATTATGGAACTCATTAGCAGAATGACTTTAGCTCGGCGGTTGTAATTGAATGGCACACTGCAGTGGAAGCTGGCAGAATTAGAAAATAAATCTTGAGAGAAATAAGGGAAGGTGATACAATCTTGGGGAATGAGTTCCAGAGCCTGGAGCAGCTGAGGCCCTGAAATATGTCTTCACGTCTCACAAAACCTCAAGTGGTTTCACTAATTTCATGGGATTCATCAACATTACAGCTGGGAAAAACTCAACCCTGACCGTGGCATATTTGGAATTTGGAGAACATTCTTTCCTGTGTAAGGCATGAGGACGTTAATTAGCAGTAAACGCTTCGTTCTCTAGTATAAAACCAGACACCCTTTGTCCAGACTCTTCGCATCATGAAATCCAAGCCTACTTAGTAACTTACTTGTCCTTGTGATATTTTGTAAAACTACATCCTTGCTGTAATTGTGGTTCAATTTGTGTCATCTGCTCTTGTACATGTGCTAATGGAAAGAAGGAGGAAGCAGTCTCGCAGATCTGCCCCAAACAGATGTCTCTGAGTGAACAAACAGACATTGGAATGCATTGTTTGTATATGTAAATGAATATTCCCAATATTGTATTACAGGGCTTGTTATACTTACCAAGCATTGTTTAAGTAATCTACTTCTTTTAGCTAACCTTTCATAAACTCACAGAATTTAGCCCACATATTTCCAGTTTGGATAGAGTTTGGAAATCTGAGGTGAGAGAAAGCACAAGTATATAATTAACTTGGTAACAATGCTGAGTATCAGGCAGCTGAAGCTAAAGACAAAACAAACTGAAGGCAGAATTTTATTACATTGCTAGATCATGAAATGAGGTGTAATGTAAAGATGTGGCCACCTGAATTTATGAAAGACATATCAGAACTTTAGATGGCCCAAAAGAAACAAATTTAAGTGTCACCAGAGATGAGTGGAACCAAGATGATCTGACACATCGGGGCAGATTTACTTACCCGGTCCATTCGCGATCCAGCGGCGCGTTCTCTGCGCTGGATTCGGGTCCGGACGGGATTTAACAAGGTAGTTCCTCCGCCGTCCACCAGGTGGCGCTACTGCGCTGAAAAGCATCTGAATGCGACGGAATTCACCGAGGCCGGCTAAGTGAAGGTAAGCGCGTCCCGAGCGACACATTTTCCGTTTTTAAATGCTGCGGTTTTTCCGAATACGTCGGGTTTTCGTTCGGCCACGGCCCCCGATTTCCGTCGCGCACATGCCTGCGCCGATGCGCCACAATCCGATCGCATGCGCCAAAATCCCAGGGCAATTCAGGTACAATTGGCGCAAATCGGAAATATTCGGGTAACACGTCAGGAAAACTCAAATCGGGCCCTTAGTAAATGACCCCCATCTTGTTCAGTTGGGAGAGTCATTTTAGTCCAAATATAAGTAACTTAAGACCGACTTACAAACCGACCACTAGTTACTCTCTGGCCGCTGTGACACAAAATGTTTAAAATCTAATTGTCAATGGGAACAAAAAATAATTTGTCTGAAGTTATATTCACTAAAGTTCCGACTTAATAATAATAATTCTTTATTTTATATAGCGCAGACAGATTACTCGGTGATGCACAAAGCTTGCCAAAAAGGTCCCTCTCCCCAATGGGACTTATATACAAATGTAACTAAGAGGACATCTACTGCTGCTCATTCAGTCTAGGGGACGGGAGTCGTTTTTTTACATTTTTTTTCCGGCTCCTTTATTAATGAAATATGAACTTTGTAAAACAGCTGGACGTGCTCAGGCTGACGGCCCCTGAGCGCCTCTTGGCTTCCCCGGCTTTTAATTTATGCACACCCATGCTGTAAGCCTCCTCCTGCTTCTAGCTGGGGTACTAGAGTACATGCCCCTCTCTCTCCACGTCTCGGTTCGGACATCACCGTAATTCATAATTCCCAGCCCGAGAGCAGGAGGAGGCTTGCTCGAGGCGCCCGTTCATCAAGAATCTAGCATTCCCTGCACTCCCCCAACAGAGTACATCAACTTTTTTGGTGCACCTTTAACATAGGTTAAATTGTTTGTGCACCACAATGCCCCTTCAAGTGCATAAATTTGCGTTGCATTGGGCTTAGTGCAGCCACGATACAAATGAGTCACGTGCTACACATATGTAGAGCTGACACTTCTTAAATACACGTGCAAGCAGTTTGCACTAGAAACAATGTGCAGTAGTCCAACAGAAAACCAGTGCAAGGACCTTAGTAAATGTGGGCCATTGTGTATGTACAGAATTGTACAGGAAATTTTGGAATTGCCTTTCCGACGGGGATTTTTGATCGGCAGCAAATAAGTGAAGTCACTTTTTGCTGGGGATAACCCTGCAGAAATCAACCTTTGTAATGCATTGCGGGATTATGCACATCACAAACCATCTGGTTGCCACTGGTTTCTAAAGCTTGTGGGATGGCATTGGGATTACTTCTGGGGTAAATCCAGCAGCCATCTGCAAAGTGTACAGTTACTCTTATACCACGATAGATTTATCATAGTGTCTGATGCTGGCTGATAAATCTGGCATCGGTTTAGATTGTCTAATTTAACTTTACCCGTCCTATTTATTGTCTATACTAGAAATAATGTGCCAAAATTCTGTTGCATTTGCCATATAGGCCATGCTCTCTTTCCCCCAATGGCCATATGATTTGTGACTGCATGTATGTATAATAGACAGGATGATCCACCATTCAATAGGCTTAGAAAAAAGTTTCTTTTGTAGTCACGTTGAGGGTTCACTGCTAAAAAGTCTCACAGGAATATATACACCTCTTCATTAATCTGGCCTAAACATAGAACTACTGCTAGTGCAACACTGTGCAAAGCCAGATTCATGACTTGAGACTTTTGCAAAAAGTCTCATAAAATGTCTCATACTTACTCCAGTCCCCTGCTGGTCTATGTGCTGAGACTTTTTATGCATTTTGAGACTTTTTCGGGACTTTTTGAAAAAAAGAATCCCAGACAGAAAATAGAGCATAAGAACATTTATTAAAGGCCCAAAGCCACTTTAATGAATCTGAGGGGCAGTAGAGCTCCAAAAATAGACATAGAACAATGAGCCAGTCTAATGATAAATAACCCCCACTGTATTTATTCAGGAATTATATTTGTACCATATTTATATTTGTACCATAGGTGTAGGTGTAGGCCTTACCATGTACATATCTTTCCTTTTCCTTAGGATGTGACATTTCTGTTTGTGGAACTGCAAGTTCAGAACTCAGGCAGTGTTTTTTGGAAAGCATCCATTTCTCTAATTTCTTCTCCTTTGGAAATCTAGTTTTAGCAGGGTAATGCTATGAATTCCTTTAATTAACATAAATCTATCTTTAAAAAACACCTACTGACCTGTCTGACTTACAAACATAAAAATATCTATAGCAAATATCAACCCCCCAACTTTTTAGTGCCTTGCACACGTGTGAAAGTAAGTACAAACAGGTCCTGTCTGAATCTAGATATTCTCTACAAGTAATAAAAGAGTTATGGCTCCCATCTGGTTTCCTCAAAGCAATGCTCCTATAAGCCCTGTGACAAGACAATAATGAAGGGGGGAGAGAGGCTGCAGGTGTTTGGTTTTTACTCGAGGGACATCAGAGGTGTGTAAGCTTGCGAGGTTTGTTTGTGTATGTGGAGGATTAAAACATTCCAGTGTTAAAAGCTTGAAGCACTTGGTGGTTTGGAAACTGTGAGGATGCAGTGTGCAGGTATCCAGAGGGGATGGTGTACAGTGCTGGTCTCTAGACTAATCCAATATGGGGTCACTAGTAGTAGTATAGGTAGATGGTAAATGTATTTAATTATAGAGTAGGAGGGCGCCTAACATTTGTCTACAAGTGGTGAGGTTATATATGTACAGGTTATGGTAGCCCTTTACTATGCAGGTATATGGCACTGTAAATGTTTATGTCCATGATAATCAACTGCTGTATAAACCTGTCTATGGTATTCATGAACATTAACAGGTGGTACATTTTTACTAACAGAATAAAGCATGCATGTTACCCCAAACGGCAGTCAGTTGCTAGCGGCTAGATGACCTACCTCCAATCCTATACTATTAACAGTCATGAATCCTATATGATGATACAATGTATTCCTGCAGAGTTAAACACATGAATAATCACTCATTTCCAGGCTGCTTCTGTCCTGGCCATCTTTTAAACAGCAAATACTTGGTAATAAGTGGTAATTTTCATGTTTTTACAGAAAATGGATAAAAAGTTGGAAAAAAACACAAGTCTATCAAGTCCAACCTTCAAGAATCAAACAAATATTTTTTTTCCATAAATCGTCATATTTTTGTTCAAAAAAGTCATCCAGGCCTGTCTTGAACATGTACATAGAGTCCGCCATAACAACCTCCTGCAGCACAGAGTTCCATAGTCTCACTGCTCTTACAGTAAAGGTTTCCCGTGTCACAGGTGCTCCCGCGACCCACGTTTTGGGTCCCAAGCTCACTTGTGATCCTCCATGTGCCCCAGCGCCCTGCTGCATCTGCTAACCTCTCCATGTCCTGCTTCCCATCCAGCATCCGTGCATGCGCCCCCTAGTAGACGGGGAAGCACACGCACGCCCGCCGGATGCAGCGGGGAGCTGGTGCACATGGAGGATCATGGGTGAGCCTGAGACGTGGGTCGCAGGAGCACCTGTGACACGGGGGATCTTTACTGTAAGAGTAGTGAGACTATCGAACTCACCCGTGATCCTCCATGTGCCCCTGATTACCTCTCCCAGTTCCTGCCTCCCGTACAGCTGCTGTGCGCACGTGTCCCTAGGGAACACGCACCTGTTTATGAATATGTAAAGGGCCAGCGCACCGCTGATTGGTGCTGGCCCTTTTCAGGAAATGGTTGTCCTCTCCCAGCATTCCCTGACGGATCTTCGTGCACTATGCAGTCGTATGTTTCCTTGTCTTGCACCAGTATATTGATTTCCGTTGTGACCCTGGACCTGTTCCTGTTTACACTCCTCCACTTCCAGCCCTGACCTTCTGCTCTGCCTCTGAAGTTAACCCTGTGCCACCTGTCCTGACCTCCTGCCTGTCCCTGACCATGAACCTGCCTTCCTTTTCTGTACAAAGTTGCACCTGTGGAACGATCTGGTGGTACCACCCTGCAGCAAGTCCAACCCACTTTGTGGCAGGCTCTGGTGAAAACCGGGAGCTTACGTCATTGTCCGTGGTGGTCCAGTGGGTCCACTACCTGTTGAGCCTGACACGCCGTCTATGGCGATGGTAGAACTGCCTCTCCTGTAGGTGTAGAGGTGCCCCCTTGTCCTGACCACAGACCTAGCTATAAAAAGATCTTTGAAGAGATCCTTGTACTGTTCGTTCAGGTATTTGTGCATAGTAATGAGATCTCCCCTCAGCCGTTTTTTTTTCTAAGCTGAATCTTCATTATTACTGTTATTATTATTGTACCTGTCAATACACAGTGTTACATGGTCCTTATTAGCAAATTCGTAGCACTTACATAATACAAACCACAGAGAATTTTGGCAATTTTGGAAGAAAAGAGTATACTTTTCTAATTCTAATCCAGTACATTTTTTAAAGCTTGCTCTTTATGACTTTTATGAAAATGTATATTTGGATTGTTGCATGGGTGATCCAAGCTTTCTACAGCCTTTGCCTGATTCCCCTCTTAAAATATAGCAGTTAACATTATGCCAAATAATGTAATTCTATATACCTCAGTGCAAAACCATAAAAAAAAAAAAGATACAGTAGTAAAATAATAGTACAGGTAGTCCCCGGGTTACATACAAGATAGGGTCTGTAAGTTTGTTCTTAAGTTGAATTTGTATGTAAGTCAGAACCGTATACTTTATTATTGTAACCCCAGTCAAAATTTTTTTGGTCTCTGTGACAGTTGGATTTTAAAAATGTTGGATTGTCATAAGAACCAGGAGTAACAATAAATCTTCATTACAGACACATTTCATAACTGTTATAGCTGATTATTGTAGCCTTAGACAAAAGTACAATAAATTACCAACATCCAGAGGTCCGTATATAACCAGGAGTCGTATGTAAGTCAGGTGTTCTTAAGTAGGGGACCGCCTGTATTATAATATTATTCTAGCTCCAATAACAACTAGTGTATCCCTTTTTAATGTAGCTTTTTATAATTTAATGTATTCCTATTATTTAGAATATATTTCTCAAACACTTTTTAATTTAATTTTAACTTTTTTAATTTTAACATCTTTGGAGTCTACAACGTGAAGCTTCCAGATCTTTGACTTACAGTTATGTGTATCACTTCCTCTGTTCTTGTCAATCTCTTGCTTCAAAGCTTGACCTCTTGTACTGGAAACATTTTAACAAGTACATTGCTTTAGCAAAAAAAAAAGCTAAACATATCTGTCAACTCACATCTCTTCTTCTTGTACAAGTTCTGGATAGAACTCATTGATCCCTTTAGATATATCTTAATACCTTTACATCTGAAAATATGTAATCTTAAAATCTTGTATGCAAAAGAATGAGAAGCATCTTCTCCTGCGGGATATGTTCTCTGGAAGTGTGAAAAATACTCAAAGACTCCATAAGATATATATACTCACCATATGGATGCACCAGGATAGACCACATCATTTTTGGTCATCTGTACAATTAAAAACACTTGTTTAGTGGGTGCAGTTGCCCCCCATCACTGGGTGTTAGTAAGGTGTGGGTCATCTTAAAGGAAATATACCACCAGGATAAAGAATTGTAAACCAAGCACACTGACATACTGGTGAGTACCCCCTCTGGTACGCTCTGCTTTTCTTTTAGCTTTTCAGGACCTTGTTTTTACAATAAAAAGGTTTTACAAATCATGCAAATAAGCCTCAGGGGCTCCAGACTCTATAGATGTTAATGGAGCTTGCAGCCCCAAATGCTCATCTGCATAATTTTTAAAACCTCTTTTTCCTAAAAACAAAAGCATGTGAAGCTACAGGAAGAGCAGATCATGCCAGAGGGGGCACACACCAGTATGTCAGTGTGCTTGGTTTACAATCCTTCATCCTGGTGGTAGATAACCTCTATACATTCAGTAAGTTGATAGGAACAAAGACAAAAATTATGCAATATCAATCTAGATGTGATTTTCAAAGTAATCTATCACCATGTTTTACAGTCCATGTTCAGACACATAGGAGACCTTTGTCATTTATTGGTTAGTTTTAGAGCATATAGAACAAAAACTTCATTATGAGTGCAATGAGTCCCAATATAAAATAACAGGTTTACAGAAAAGCATCTTTTGATCTATCCAGTGATTATAATGGTTTGGGGAAGAGAGGGATTTCCATTTCCCTTTAAAAATTAAGAGATCCAACATTTCTGCTCAGTAAGACAATGTGAAGCAAAAGTTCTTCGTTGTCAATGTTGGTTATTCCATTCGATCCTTATGGGCCAATACTCTCCTATTCATTCCTGACAAGGGAGACCAAGTTCAGACCCATAAGTCAAATCCCAGGTTACCCTTACTGGGCCCATAAAACTCTACTCCTTCCTGACATGGGGCATCAAAATAAGCATGGTTTGTGCATCTACAAAGTATTTACTTCTCTCCCTACATCACCATACATTAAGTCATTGGCTGTGAACATGAAGCTTTCAGCTTATATGGCAATCACCTGGAAAAACAGAAATGCAGTCAACTTAAATATCTGCCCTGTGGTCTTAAACGAAAGGCGTGTAGCTTCCAGCCCTTCTGACAAACCATCTCATTAGAAAAACAGACCCTTCAATGAAGAGGCACTTGACAAGCAATCTACAAGAAATGTATAGCTGTCATCTTTACGTCTGGAAATAAAAACATGTGTCATGAGAAAGAAGATGCCACAAAAGGATTGTGCTACAAAAAATAATATTGGATGACAATTTAGAAAAAAAAACTTGTTTTTAGCCTATATAATTGCTAGTTTTTGGTAAATGTTTACTTTACTTTTTTTTTTTTTTTGCTTTTAGTCTAGTTTAGTTTTTGACAAATCTCTAAAATATTTGGTTGCATTGGATATTATTCTGACTTCTAAACCCTTGGAATCCTATCAGGAGTACATACCACCTCTCCATAGCCTATTAGAAATAGCTTGTACCCTCAATCAGTGGTCCTCCAATTTTACATAACGGCTGCACACAAATATTTTGTTACAGGGACAAGTAGGAGAGGGCAGAACCTACAATTGAAAGGTTGACCCTTGACCCGCACCCATCCTCATGATCTTAAGTGCCACAATGTGCAACATGCATTCCCTTACTGGCCCACACTCTACATTATGCCCCTTTGTGTGACACCCTCAACTTATAATGACTCTTTTACTGTAGCCCCCTACTTATAATGCTTCTTTTTCTCTTGCACCCCTATTTAAAATGTCACAACCCGGGACAGGGGTTCTTCAACTTGGCCTTAGACCTTGAGCTAAAGGATCTATTTTCTCTGGAAAGAGTTGTAACATTGTTTTAGTAGATTGGGGCTTTTGTAGAATTTATATATATTTACTTATTTTTGAATGAAATGTTGGGGTATCTGAACCAATTATAGGCAGTCCCCTACTTAAGAACACCCGACTTACAGACGACCCCTAGTTACAAAAGGCATCCTCAATTAAGCTTTATTGTTAACCGAGGTTATCATGACAATCCAACATTTCAAAAATCAGATTGTCACAGAGGCCAAAAATTTTTTGTCTGGGTTACAATTATATTATATATATGATATATACTATATAATATATTCTATGGCGACCTGGTCTCAAATCAGAGTATTTTCAAGTTTCTTCCTTTATCATGGAACAAACTTTTTTGTAACTTAAGATTTACAGTCTGCATCATCAACAAAACAAAACAAAAAAACAGTTTGAAGAACATTCAAGATATAACAGAAAAATTCTCCAGTATGACGCTTTGTGTATTTTACCATCTGCAAATTAAAAAAAAAAAAATGGATACTTAAATCTGAAACAGACGGCAGAGCGTGGCTTATCTGATAGTAAAAATCTGTAGCTTTGGGTCTGGGAGCTACATCCTGTCGTGAACATATGGGAGCATATGTTATACTGTTTGCAGAAATCGTCCTTATGATGTTGTCACATTATCTTGCGTTCTATAAATGTTTGCTGTTATATCTATAATTAATCCAACATTTGTTAAGTCAACAAACAAATGTAAAGCATTTGGCGGTATAGAATACATTATGTACTGTAGCGATGTCGCAAATACTGGGAAAAACAAATGCTACTATGCTACTCTATTGTAGAGGCAATAGCATTTGCTTGCTACTAACATAAGGCCACTATCCTTTGATCATCTGTTGTGTTAGTTTTTGAATGTTTTTTCTTCAGGAGATATAGGCCGTATTTTGACATATTTGTTCCTATTTCTGCCACTTTGTACATACATGGCATAACACCCAATGGCATGAAAGGGCATCTATGGACTTTGTTGTTTTATTTTAGCTCTTTGGGATCAAGAAGAGAAGGATTTTTTATAGGTAACCTGTAATACTTTATTTCCCTTGTGGTGGCAGTGCAAAGGATTCTACACTTCTTCAGGATTTACCTGAAAAATGTGTTTTTTCATAAGCTTACGGAGGGGGCAATATGACCAGTATGTCAGTGTGCTTGGTTTACAGTGCTTGATCCTTGATTACCTTTAAGGAGTGCTGGGGCTTCTTCAAGTAGTTAATCGATGGGGATAACAGGTGACAAACTATCCCCATTTTCATATCATGTCCTAAGAAAATAAGAAAACTCCTTCAAGAGAACCGTTTGCCCCCAATCGGATAGACCCATGATTAGCACACTTATTGGTGTAAATCATGATAAACCTAAATCTTGCTTTTAAAAAGTGACAAGATAAACAAAGTAAAAATAAATCTGTGCAACTTTTTGACCCAGATCCCCATTTTTTGTTGCCTTGGGCTCTGCCAAATTCTGTGACTGAATGCTAAACAAGTGCGATTCCACTGTTCAGTTTACACCTCTCCTTCCCAGAAGGCTCTTCAAGCCCCCAGCAATATATATGTCCGCACTCTTCCAGTCACACATTCTTATCTTGACATAACAGCTCTGCACCTAGTTCCTCTGACTTTATTCTCCTGGGCTTTTTATGTTCTGCATTATGCTGCTGTGAACAAGCTGCCGGACATATTCATCAATTACACGTCACCTATACTGACAAGAAAAACATACTGTTATCGATCTAAATTCCTAAACATAAGTTGACTTCATATGAAACGTGACTTCAGTTTAATGCTCACCAAATCCTTGTCTTTTGCAGGATGTAAAATATATTCAGTCATTGGCAGAAATGTGCAAAAAAAATGAGAAGTAGAGATGCAGGTAGTGTATGAGTGGGAACTAGTTCATCTCGAGTGTCCGTGTTTGTAAAGAAAAACCCAACTCTACTGAGATGGTTAAGTATTTGATCTTTGGGGTCCTAACAAGTGGGATCCTACAGGGATCACTAGAACATTAGCCTTCATGTTCTTTAAAATGAAAAAATAAACAATCAAGTCTACAAAAAGTTGCAGTATACACCAACACACAAAAATTGCCTGCCCCATTAAAAACATAACAAACATTTTGTACCCATACCAACCCAGGCTACAAAACTATAATATTATATATCCTATAAGACTAATGATATAAGTAGAGTCCTCTGGGCTCCGGGGCAAAATTCTCAAGGGGGCCTCTCTCATTATGCCCAAAAAAGCATTGAACCCTACTCCCCCATTTCAGTTCTCCAAAATGTAAAACTTTATAGAAGTCAGTGGGTTTTTTTTTCAGCCCAAATGTCAGCGGCGAGTGAGGACCACGTGCTCATGCGCAGGACCGTGGAATTCATGGCCTTGTGCATGAACCCATGGAGAGTAAAGTGTTTGCGTTTATGAGGCCTTTGGTTGTGTCATCAGTTAAGTGCCTACTTTTAGGGTTAATGCCCCCTTACTGGTTACATCTATCTGATCTCATGTTCGATTCCCCAATTCTTAGTAAGGGTCCTCTTTTTCTGCCCCAATTCTTAGTGTCTACTTTCTAGTTAAATATATCTTTTATTTAGCCCTAATGCATACAAACAGTGATATGACAAAACTGTAGAAACTGTATCTAAAATGTTACATTGGGACACTAGCAGAAACAATTTTAGTACATAACTACAGCACCCCAGCCAATATTAGTACATACATACAGCACCGCAACCAACATTACTAAATACATACAGCACTCCAACCAACATTACTACATACACACAGCACCGGAACCAACATTACTACATACACACAGCACCGGAACCAATATTACTACATACATACAGCACCGCAACCAACATTACTACATACATACAGCACTCCAACCAACATTACTACATACACACAGCACCGGAACCAACATTACTACATACATACAGCACTGCAACCAACATTACTACATACATACAGCACTCCAACCAACATTACTACATACATACAGCACTCCAACCAACATTACTACATACACACAGCACCGGAACCAACATTACTACATACATACAGCACCGCAACCAACATTACTACATAGATACATTAACAGAACCAAGATTACTACATAGATAAATTACCAAAATTAAGATTACTACATACATACATTGCCAGAACCAAAATGACGACATAAATAAAGGAATAGAACCAAAATAACTACATAAATATCATAAATATAGGAACAGAAACAAGATTACTACATAGAAAACAGGACTAATATTGCAGCAAATTGATCCCAATTGATGAGTCACAGCAATGTGGAGATGCTACATAATTGTGAGCCCATGTGTAATACCAGCGCAAATCTGGTGACAGATGATGTCTGATTGGATGAGACTCTTTTATTCTCTTCTTCTATCTGGCCGCAATGTCAGCTTCCTTCAGCCATTACTCATCTCAAAATTTTAGCAACTTCATAACTTGTAACTGTTCTGCTCACCGCAGCCAATATATGTTTCGCCTACAACAGCAAATATGGTAACATGGGCTTACAGTAGCAATATAATCACAGGGGCCCCACAGTAGCGAATATTGTCACATGGGTTTTAGGGTTGCTAATAGAGTCACAGTGCCCCCACAGCAGCAAATGGTCAAGGTGCCTCAACAGTAACAAAGTCTTGGTTCCTCCATAGTAGCCAAGTCACAAAGCCCCCACAGTAGCCATGTCACAGCCATTAGTCATATTGTTCCCCCACTGAAACCTTTATTAATAGTCCCCACAGTAGCCATCAGTAATCCCCCCCCCCACATTAGCCAGTAGTAAGACCCCCACAGTAGCCATTAGCTCCCCCCCCCAACCAGCCACACTAGAGATAGGAGGATGCCCTGTTATATACATTGTATGCGGCACATTGTACAATGTACGTCTTCCGTAGTAAACAGATGTATATTATGTATTTGTGTGTGTTTATGCTGTATGTGTAGATGGTTTGTAGCGAAAACAACGATGAAGCAGCACTCTGTGTAGTGAAGAAAATCTTTAGTTTTATTCCACCATAGTAAACATGCAACGTTTCACCTCATCAATAAAGGCATTTTCAAGCATAGATGGTTTGTATATACTGTAGGCATGTGTGAATGTTCTCTATGTGTGTACATGCTGTATGTCTATATGATGTGTATTTACTGTATTTATGTATGCATATGCAGTATGTGTGTATAAGCATGTGTATATATTGTCTGAGTGTGTTTATTATGTGTATATGCTCTATTATAAATATATACATGAGTACACAAAAATTTAGAATTTTGTGTAAATGTAATGCGTGTGTACAAATATGTACATATTTTTCAGGGGAAGGGGGGTCCATGGAGAAGCCTGCTATGTGCCCCACCCTTCCTAGTTATGCTCCTGCATAGGTGCATGTCTCGCTACATCCAACACCTCTGATTACTCTCTAGCTGTGCACCTGTGTGACATCACATGACCATGGATAATATTTCTATCAACTGAAAGTAAACATAGCAGCTTTCTAAAGAATGACAGCAAGCAGAGATCTAGAGAACCATGAGGAATTGATACAGAATTATATTGGAAATTTTATAACTTTTCATAATCACACAATAACATTTATTTGCTGAAATGGAAAACCCCCTTTAATGACATATCCTTTGTGTAAGATGGTAACAAGTCTTTACAAATTTCATCCATCCAAATTATATATCTTAGACAAATACATCATTTACACTCTGAAGCAAATATTATATTTCTAAATAAATTATGGGAATTATGCAAATTAGCTTTCCAGGGTGGGACAATGAAGACCACACCTCTTTTGCAACCTTGTAAGGCAGTACCCTTATCATCAAGCATGACTTTCAGGAAGCCGGAGGAGCAGGATGCCGGAGAAATCGTACTTCCCAACTCTAAATAAATTATGATTATTTTTGGAGTGGACCTAGAGGACTCAATTGGTGGTTGTTTTTTTTATAGTGAAAATTTTATGTATAGAATGGTGGCTTAGTGGTTAGCATTACAGCCTTGCAGCACTGGGGAACTTGGTTCATGTCCCAGGGTCAACATCTGCAAAGAGTTTGTATGTTCTCTCCATCTTTGCGTGGGTTTCCTCTGGTCCTCCGGTTTCCTCCCACACTCCAAAACATACTGGTAGGTTAATTAGATTGTGAGCCCTATGGTTACAGGGACTGATTTAGCAAGCGCTGTGCAGTGCTGCTAATCTGTGTGCACTATATAAATAAAAGAATTATTATTATAATTATTATTAATTATTATAGAATGCCCCTCAGACTATAACTGTAACACCAGATCTCCCATGACTACTTTTTAGTTTGTAGGAATTTTTTTGGCTCCATATGCTATTTTTTTGGAATACAATTGAAAACTCAGGGGTAACTAAACCTTCAGCATGAATATGATCTTTTCCCCGAACCCACTACACCACTATATAGCACTTAGCGATGACATGATATAATGTACTAAACTATTAAAAATTCCCCAAACATTATATATTTCAGTTAAAACATAGAATTTTTAAATGAATAGAACATTTGTGTTTGATGGAGTTATAGAAAAATATACTCAATGAAACGTTGAGTCCTCAGGAGCGTGTGCTCATACAGAATCCTTTCTTGCTAGCCTCGCCTTCTACATTTCCCATGAGGACACATTCCAACCTCTTCTAATAAATGTCAGGTCATGTAAGGGAAAAAAAACAGACTCTGTGCTTTGCCATCAGGATCAAACAAAATATTAGAAGGTTCTTCTATGGCCAAGTGAAACTCATATCCGTTAGTCTGAAACATTTAATAATTTAATAAGGTTTCAGACGTTGCAAGGTGCTGTGCCATGTGTGCAAGCGTTGGCTTAGTCAGTATATAAAATTAGTAGAATGTCTGACAAGTCACTTTCCCAGAGGTTAGAAGTCTGTGATTTAAGGATTATTATTCCTTTTAATGAGAATCTACTCTATTTGCATTAGGAACATTTTCTAAGAAATTTCTTTATATGGTTTGAAAGGGGAATGGTGAGAAGTGGGTTCATAGGTTCTGTTCCAACCAAGGCACATTAGCATGGAGACTGGATGCGTCACCATGTTTTTGAGGCCACTGGGGAGATTTAATTAAGACTGAGTGAATATCATGTTTTTGTGTTGTGATCAATATATACACTGAGCATATCCCAATGTATATGCTGAGCATATCCATAGACATATACTGGTGGACCGAAGTATCCTTTACTCTTTGTCTGCACAGAATATGGTGTATAATGTGGAGAACCCAGGATGGAAAGATGCATTAAGCTACAACTTTCCATGCTCCCACCTCCTGCTGAGTGTTGTATATACTCAGAAGAGGAAATTGGAAGCAATGGGGGATGGGTGCATCCCTTTCCCAGCCTAGGTTGACCCAAAGAGGTCACTAAGTAGGCAGGTCCCCAGTGATGTCACTGTCCATATAAGGAAAGTGACACCACCGGGGGAAACACCCTGAACATCAACAGCAGCCAATCACTGGATGCAACCAATATTCGTCCTGCTTTCATCGTAGCCCTCCATTGTACGGATAGGTTGAGAATCAATTTATCCTTACAATGTAAAGAAAAAATGAGTCATAAATGAAGCCTAAATGGTCAGAATGCTGGGACCTCTACCAATAGCAAGAATGGAAGCCTCAGCAATCCAGAGAACGCACATAGACATGGGTTGCCTATAGCATTGCTAGAGATAAGAGTCTAGACACAAAAATATAGTACAACATTTGTGGCCCTTTATTGTGGAAACACTTTAAGGCATCAGACATATGCAATTTGTATATGTTTATTTTTCCTCCAAATGAGCATTTTTCTTACCATCATCTTTTGCATCATTACCAACAGAGGGTTCAAGGGTGTAAAGAGTAGAGGCAGGCCCCCATAGCAGACTTCTGAATGGGGTCCCCTTTCCAGCTTAAAAATACACAAATTACACATTTATATAACTAAATACATAAACATACAGTTCTTCACTCTTACACACATATGCACATATATAGAGCCTATACACATCACATATACACACACATACAGTGACATATATGCACACGTACAGTACACACCAAACACCATATGCATATACAGCATATACACATCAATGATACACACACACATACAGCATATATACATCACATATATGTTATATACATATTCTACTGTACAATGTGCTGCATAATAAGTATATAATGGTGCACCACCTACATTCTTTAATGACAGGTTGATTGACAGGGTCCCTTGACACTGCAGGCCCCATAGCGGCTTCTATGGCTGCTACCACTGTAGTTACGCTGCTTAGAGGGTTACTGTTATCACGGCATTTTCACTTTTATAGTAATTTTTTTTCTGCCATTTTTTAAGCCCTATAGATAAAGCCCATGGAAAAATGCTGTGCTATACAGTATAGAGAAAAGTTATATAATCTTACCTCTTCTATAAATATTATAGCTCATATTGAATTGTATTCTACCAAGATGAAGTATCTTGACCCAATGAAGTTTTATGACCCAATTATGTTACTGATACATCTGTAAAAGAAATATACCTCATCCCCTAAACTAATTTGTCTGTATTTCTGAAATTCCAGTGAATTTTCCATTGGTCATTAGCAGACATTCGGCATGATCCTTTTGAAGCACATGCATTGTTAAAAGCTTTTAAATTACAGGATTACTTGCAGATTCTGTGATTTATAGGAGTCATTTGGATAGTTAAACAATTAACCAGCCTCAGCCAATCAGCTTAATATCCACAGGTCATTATAAACTAATTGACTTCTTTATTCTTGACATTTTTTAAACTGAGCATGAGTCTGTAAAAGCATACAACCAATTTATCACTGTACAAGAATATAGTCGTCAGCATCTGAATAGATCTAACAGCACTTACATATATATATATTAAAAAGAGATATTTTATTTCCATTTAAAATATTCTTAAACTGAAAAGCACAGATAAGTTTCCCTGGGAATAATATTGATCACCTTGGCACTGTTCATCACTGTAGGATCTGGGATCGTTTGATCCCTGAGATCACAACTATCAGGAGAAAACGGGAAGTGAGTTGGTAACTAGCGTCCATGCATTTACGGCCCTGTTCCTCATTCAGTTTTTCGATACAGCCACAACTATCCTCTGAAGACATTTTGAACACTATCAAAGCGAATGTGATTAAGTTACAGTACCGGAGAAACACTATAATTCCAGTGGTCATTTCTAAATCTGACTATGGGGGTTCCTGTCCTCACCCTCTGGATGAGTGACCAGAAATATGAGTAACAACTTGAATGCAATAATTGCTTAAATATACGTCTGATAAGTTTTATAATAATCATTGGGATTTCAGCTACATCTGTTTCAGCTATGGATAAGATGATGGTACCATGGTGACTTTCATATCTTTATGCATTACAAGTAATATTGTGGGGCACATTTACTAAGAATGTGAGAAACTGCACTAAAAGTTCTCTGCCAGTGTATAATGCTTGGTGCAACACATTCATTAAGAACGTGCATCAGAAATCATGAATGTGTTGCTTCCCTGCAATGGCCCGACAGAGTTCACCAACTTTTTTGTGGTGCACCTTTAACATAGGGCGTGCGACAGACTTTGTATGTTAAGGCCTCCTAATTTGTGCCGCGTGATGGCTAGTGCAGTGACACATTTGTGGTGCAGACACTTCTTAAATACTTGGGCAAGAAAGTTTACACCTAAAAGAACATGCAAAGTCCATCAGAAAACTGGCGCATAGCCCTTAGTAAATGTGCCCCAGTATATATACAAAATAACGCTACATGCGCACTGCCGTTGCCCACCGCACCGTAGCACGCGGGCACACGGCAGCGCGTGGTGAGAGGAGGAGGAGGTGAATGCAGCTCACCCCCCCTCTCCATAGGAACATATGGGCCACGGCGCCGTAATACGGGAAAAGATAGGACATGTCCTATCTTTTCTCGGGGTACGGAGCGGTACGGTGCCCCATGTGTGCTGCACAGTACCACTCCCGTACAATGCCGTGAGCCCATAGAAGTGTATAGGGGACATACGTCGGCTGTATCTATGTCCCCCATACATGTGTGTGAATGCAGCCATAGAAGGAGAGAAATATGGCACCAATAAATTAAGCAGTTTACTCGCTTGTTGTTCTGTCACTAAGGAGGACAACTACTAAATGTTCTCATTACCAGTAACATTGGTGATACATTGGACATTTTTTATTACAAAGTTTGTGATTGAATGCAGAAAAAAAATATATGAAAGCAGTGAATTAAAAGGGGTCGATAATGACTTTGGCGTCCTACGGTCTTGGCTTTTTAGTGAACCTTATAAGGAGAGTAAGTTGGGGGCAAGGTTACATTAACCCACCAGCCTCTCCCCAGGAAATGAAAAGCTTTGCATAACCTAATGTGGGATTTAGAGGAGGCAGCCATGCCTTTATCCGACAGCATCCTCATGATGTCATCTTAATGAGGAGGACTTTGGCTGTAGGGATATCCTCATTGTGTTATCTGCAATATTCTATGGGCTGTAAAAGGAGTCACTTAACACATGAAAGGTGCCTCTTGTGCAAGGAAAGGAGCAGGGTACATTTCAACCAGAGAAGGCATCAAGCTTCTGCCAAGAGGTGATGTATGAGGCGTTAAGGTCAAAAGTTCTGCTTTACAATCAGAGTGAATAGGGAGGGGGGGATAATGAAGCCCTGATTTCTGCTCATTTTTCTCAAATGTCACAATCATAGATGCCCTTTTATTTGGTTGACTTTCAACATTTTTACTTGTGAAATGGGTGCAGATCATCAGTTTCAAGCTTGTCCCTGTTTCTATACCCCATCCACATTATATAAAGGGACATTGTCCATTTTAGGTTGTAGTATCAATGTGTATCACCCCTGGGAGTGTACTAAGTTATATTTGGGTCAAACTGACAACTTCTTTGGTCCATTTGAAAACATAATTCTGTGTATATATCAGATGTTTAATAATATACCATGACCATGTGTTATCCTACAGCCGTGTAAATACATAATATATATTTATATATGTATATATATATATATCATATGTAAGTACATAATATGCTACGATATTAATATTTTGTGGGCAACTATATGTGTACCGTAGAAGCAGGGCTGTAGCAATTGGGAGCTCAAAGATTACAGTATCCGTCTGCATCGGTAGCACAATGGGGCACATTTACTAAGGGCCATGCGCCAGTTTTCTGTCGGACTTTGCATGTTCTTTTTAGTGCAAACTGCTTGTACATGTATTTAAGAAGTGTCCGCGCCACATATGTGTAGCACGTGACTCACTAGTCGCGGCTGCACTAGTCATCATGCGACACAAATTAGAGGGTGCTCTGGTGTTCAGGCGTACTGTGCGCCAGATTTACCATGCAATGTCCGACAGAAGTGTGTGAGACTTTGAATTGGTGCACTCTGTTGGGGCAGTGCAGAGTCATTTTCATGCAGAATGGGCACCAGAAATCCTGAATCTGGCGCACCCTGCACACTACACAGGCAAACTGCATATAGAGCTGTTGGCACAGTTGTTAGTAAATGTGCCCCGATGTCTCCAATGCCATACAACAAAACACAACATGGTAGGTGGTGATCAAAATCCTAATAAAAACCGGCGGCATTTAATATTTGTAATAGGAAACACTTAAACTTAATTAAGCTCAAATATCAAACCTGCATACTTGCCCCTTATTTTCACTGTAAAATAATTTTTGGTGCTTCTTGCTTTTGAATTATATATTATTATGTCTTTTGTCTGGGGTTTCCCCCCCCCCCCTGATTTTTGCTATGCTAGTGTTACTGCTGTTTGTATCTTCCTACTCAAGCCTCAAAACTGTGCACAACTGAGCCACATGCACGGGTGACTTTTGGCCGGGTAACAATAAAGGGGGGAGTGGGGTGCTTCTTACCCCTCTCAACTTCACAGAAAATGGGTGCCTGAAGGCCTGCTCAATACTTTGTGCCATGGCCGCCCGGTTTGGTCAAAGTTTGACTTACGATGTGCTTACCGCACCATGACTATACACAATAGACCTCAATGGGGGTTTTGAACAAGTTGCCATTTACAACGCTTACAACGGTCATGTGCTTGAGCCCCTTACTGCCAGATATCCATATTTTATTTTACATCCATCAATAATGAAAAAATATTTAAACATTTTTAATCTAAATACTTGTTTCCACAGCCACAGGACAAATTAGAAAAACATGGTAATGGTTGAATCATCAAGTTGGGATAATGTTGACTGATGAGGGATCAGGAATAATGTTGGATTTCAGACACAGATCCCCTCTACCATACTTAAAAGCCCATCCTGCAGCAGCTGTGTTATCATCACATAAACCTGTGTCTTGTGTTAAATACACGGCAGTACTGTGGGTCTGCAGGGGAATTGAGTCTGGTAACCATCACTGCATTGTCATCATGACTACTCAGTCTCATCTTTTCCCAGAGGTTTAGTTATAGATAGCTAGAACTCAATGACTTGGGAGATAATGCCTGGAAACAGACAGAGGCAGTGATAGTATATGTGTATTTAAGGTGGGATCCATTTACCAGTCTGTGACTGCAGGGATGGTCAGCCATATTAATATAATAGCTAGCAGAATAAGAGCCTACTCCATTCTCCATTCTTACTAATAGAGAGGGGTGGTAATAAGGAGGTCCTTCCAATGATGACCTTAAGCCTATAACTGAGACAACTACTATACAATGTCCACCCTTATGTCCTTTAATCTGCATGCAGCATGGGAGAAGCTCATGGGTAATTTCATAGGTTTTGATAACAAGATGTCCTTTACAAACCCTGGGTACATGAGTTGCACCGAGTCGAGCAGCACCAGGTTTGCGGCTTGGACAGCCAGGGGCGTAACTTGAGGGGATGCAAAGGGTGCGGTTGCAACTGGGTCCAAAATGCCCAGGGGGCACATATGGTGTACCTTTCATAATTGAGGAGACTAGTACTATAAACAATGCATTATAATTGGGGGCCTGGCACACATTTTGCACTTGGGCCATCTTCTAGCTATGCCATAATGGACAGGCGATTTTACTGTCATCAGCAAGAAAGTAAACTTCACATACTGACAATAGACACACGAAAAAACATGACCATGGATCCATTGTTTGTGGCCCATCCTGTCCATGTAGCCTAACAAATATCCTTTATCGACAATTAAGGTGCTTGGTGAACAATTAAGGGGGTCATACATGTAAGAGAGAAGTCTTCCACCACTAGATTGCCACCTGGTCTCCAGAAGATATTTTCTCCCTTATGGCACATTGGGTCTCTGGCATTTGTATTGGTCTTTAAGTTCTAGAACAACGTGAAGCCGATAGACTTACTGTTGGTCTTTTTCAACCCAATAACAAAATTCTTATTAACATTTCCACCAAAATTATCAATGTCAATTCTATTCTTCTGCATCGATATTTGATGTATGGTTACAATTTTAACACTCACTCAACATTGTTTTCTCATAGGTTACAGTTGCATGCAGTATGGCTGCTGATAGTATTACATTACTTTGTCCCAATTTTCCCCAGTAATCTCGTTATCTTCAAAGCACTTCATCCTGATGTCTCACCAGAGTCGTAGCCAATGTTCAGTGATCACCGGCAGATTCATGCCCTGTTTATATTAAGAGCTTTCAACTTCTTCTTAATGTAATGGAGGGGAGAGACTGCTGCTCATCAAAACAGTTGCCCAAGGCTTTCCGTAAATCAACTTCTTTTACAAATATGTGACCAATGTTTATTGTTCATTTTGGCAGCGGTATTCAAAACATTTATCCTGACATATGTATTATTACAGGAATACCAGATTCCCTGTCTCAAGAGCCTCTATACCATGAACAGACCATCTTAAGTCTCTGAATATCTACAAAGAAGTGTTATGTGAAGGGCGTCAAGGTAATTTGCTAAAATGATTCGTATCAAGCAATTACATAGACTACTTACAGGAATTTAAATTACATTTTCTAACCCCCTAATTAATCATCAGCAAGTCTATGTTTTCAATATTTCCCAATTATGGTTCTAACTACAATCTTTTACACTATCCGTAAACCACCTGTGTGTTTCCACCAGAAAAAAATGGTAAAAAAAAAGACATTTATTTCTTCACAGAAAAAATAAACATTTGTAAAAGGATTGAACACCCATAATTAGGTGCTGAACTTCCCATAATTTTTGGAAGAAGGTGCTTACTGAAGTAGGATGGGTTTGGCCAATGCACAATAAGGGTTATTTTAACAGTACATCTAGGAAAAGTGTAAAAAGAGCTACTCCGTTTTGGCTGGTGAGCAAACTTTTGTGTATAACTATAGAGGGTGCATAGATTTGGTTGCATCTGGGCACCGGGTCTGCAGGGTTAAAAATTCCTCCTGGACCATGTGCAGGTTAATAGGTCCTGTTGCAGATTTCGTTGATGCTGTTTAAAGAGGACCTGTCATAGCAATTTGGGACACTAAACCACCCACAGGTTCTTATGGACCAGTGGTTTATTGTCCCAAATTACCCTTTAGCTAGTCCCTCTGTACTTACTTCTTTATACTTACCTTGAGATGGATTAGATGAGACACATTGGACCCATATCTGCTGCTCCCAATGCCTGTGGAGTCATTTTAGAAAGCCAGAACAGGACACCCCGGCTTCATTGCACAAGCGTTGTGCCCACGGCGTATGCACAATGAAGGAGGGGTGTAATAGACCAGCTTTACTTTGTGACAGTGCAGTTGAGGGGAGCTCCAGAAGATGGTAATTATAAAGGATTTTTTTAAATAGTGGACACAGCTAAACAGTTGGGACACTAAAACCATCAGTCCATAAAGTCCTGTGCATGGTTTAGTGTCCCAAATCACCCTGACAGGATTCCTTTTTCCAAACTTAAACATTCTTTAGGTTTTATCTTAGGATATCAGATTGAAGAGGGTGCAACCTTTAGCACCCCAACAACTTTTAGCAAGTCTTCAGCACCGGAGCAATATAGTGGATAGAACTAGAAACGGGAGGTTCTATAGTTTGTCCATCTCAGCTCCCATAAAAGTTAAACCCTGACAACCGCTTTTAAATAAGGTTTCAGAATTTTAAGTTTTATGCTGCAGAATTATTTGGTGTGTATGTATGGATGCTACAGAGAATTGTGAATGGCCAAGGTATTCATTCCAAGGAACTTTGAAAAGAGAATTCTATATAATCTCATAGTACACAACATTTACTGTAAATTACTGCTGCTTTATCATATATCAAGGACAACTAGGAAAATTGCAGAAATTGGAAATATTTAAAGTGTAAAAGATAAAATGTCAAACTCATGCAAAAACAGGATTTAAGGGGAATTGAAGAATTACTAACCTGGGAGAATCATTGGAGTATTGGAAGCACATGGACACCAGCTCCTACACAGCCAAGGTTATATACTATTTATTTTATATTATAATTTATTTCTCAAACTCACAACCAAATGGTATTGACTGCATGGAAAAAAAGTTCCTAAAATTGAGGCTGCTTTTCTCTTACTCTGTTTCGGCTTCATATCCTGCACAAACTATAAAGTATTAGGATCTCCTGATTTATAGGATGCTAATGTGCCCACCTTTTCATAGTAAAGAAGATTTATTATCTTTTTAATAAGTGTAGGGAGCTCTGGCTGGTAAAATTTGGATAAACTAGGACCCCGGTGCTCCTGCATAAAGCTGAGGATAAAAATACAATAAAAATGCATAAAAGTTACTCATGTACAGAAACCAGATCCACACAAAGCAGAATTAGTAGTATTAGTTTTTATTGAATTATCTTTTGCAAATTACGTTGCCCAATGTAGATTTATTTTTCTTGGGCTATGAAATAGTTAACCAACCATCTTGCACCGCAGTCTCTTATATTTCTTCCATTTGGTGAAAAAAAAAACAGAGGGGTCAAAGGAAAATTTCAGCATCTTGAAATCCCTGACATTTGCAGCAATGGATGCTTGTTCCCACACTTACATAAATAGCTTTATCTGATGCTTGACATTGAAATACAAACAGTGCATGGAAGCTGAGAAGATGGTGATATTCAATCACTACCGGGAGATCATTTATCTTCTGAGACAGATTCACATTTCTTTTATCATTGCAAATATTTAAAAACCGCATTGGTCACATATACTGTAACAATCTTCAGGTCGGAACTCCTGAATGTTATCTTTTCATGTCATTTAAAAACTGTGCATATTTATGGATTTAGGGATTCATCATTCATACTATTGTTAGTTCATCTCAGGTTCAGGTTTTACTTGATAGTCCACTACTAGAGATGAGTAGTATCTTGTTGTAGTAGTAGTAGTTGTAGTAGTACCGGTAGTAGACTCATGTGCTTAAGACAAAATCTGTATAAAGTTTGCCCTAGCCAGGTTTTCTACAGTGTTCCCTGTGTTATCACCAAATTACAGTTGCAATTTTCTAAAAAGGCACAAATTTTGCTGCAAATCCATACCTTCTCTTCGTAAAGTATTGGCCTACAGAACGCTGTTGGCTTGTGTAATTACCATATGGATCTGTAATGCAAAATGTGAAAAAAATCTGGAAAATCTAATCGTCTGATTTTTAAAGAATGTATTTGCAAATTATGGTGGAAAATAAGTATTTGCTCACCTACAAACAAGCAAGATTTCTGGCTCTCGCTGACCTATAACTTCTTCTTTCTCCTCTGTCCTATTGCCTGTAGTAATGGCTCCTCTGTCCTCCACTCATTACCTGTAGTAATGGCTCCTCTGTCCTCCACTCATTACCTGTAGTAATGGCTCCTCTGTCCTCCACTCATTACCTGTAGTAATGGCTCCTCTGTCCTCCACTCATTACCTGTAGTAATGGCTCCTCTGTCCTCCACTCATGACCTGTATTAATAACTCTTGTTTGTTTCCACTATAGTGAAGACTAAAGAGTTGTCGAAGGAAACCAGAAACAAAACTGTAGACCTGCACGTGGCTGAGAAGACTGAATCTGCAAAAAAAAAAAGAAACAGCTTGGTGTAAAGAAATCAACTGTGGAAGCAATAGATAGAAAATGGAAGACATACAAGACCACTGATAATCTCCCTCAATCAGGGGCTCCATGCAAGATCTCACCCCATGGGATTAAAATGATCACGAGAAAAGTGATCAAAATGACCTGTGAAAGCTGGGACCAAAGCCTACTGTCAGTAACACACTACGCTGCTAGGGAACCAGATCCTGCAGTGCCAGACGTGTCCTCCTGCTTAAGCCACTAAATATCTGGGCCTGGCTGAAGTTTGCATTTGGATGTTCCAGAAGAGTATTGGGAGAATGTCCCATGGTCAGATGAAACCAAAGTAGAACTGTTTGGTAGAAACACAATGCATTGTGTTTGTAGGAGAGTGAATGCGGAATTGCATCCATCGAACACCATAGAATATGATGGCACTATATAAATAAAAGATTATTATTATCATTATTAACTACTGGGAAGCATGACTGTGGCAACATCATGACAAGGGGTTGTTTCTCTGCAAAGGGACCGGGACAACTGATCCGTGTACATGAAAGAACGAATGGGGCCATGTATTGTAAGATTTTGAGTGCAAACCTCCTTCCGCAGCAACGGCATTGAAGAGGAGGGGGGTCTTTCAGGATAACAATGATGCCAAGCACACTGCCAGGGCAACAAAGGAGTGGTTTTGTAAGAAGCATTTCAAGGTCCTGAAGTCTCCACATCTCAACCCATTGAAAACCTTTGGAGGTGGTTGTAAGTCTGTGTTACCCAGCGACAGCCCCAAAACATCACTGCTCTAGAGGAGATCTGCATGGAGGAATGGCCAACATACCTGCAACAGTGTGTGCCAACCTTGTGAAGACTTATAGAAAATGTTTGACCTCTGTCATTGCCAATAAAGGATATATAACAAAGTAATGAGATCAATTTTTGTTATTGACCAAATAATTATTTCCCACCACAATTTTGCAAATAAATTCTTTAAAAATCAGTCATCTATTATAGTTGAGCCCTGGAGGTCATGGCATCTCCTGGACTTATTGCTAATTTACAGCTTATTTGGTTTAAGAGGAATACTTTCCTACATACCCCAGGCAAACAGAAAACTGTACAAATGTCCAAATGTCCATAGGATACCAATAGACTTAAAAAGGATAGCACAGATGGCAGCATTAGACTCTCTTCTCTGCCATTCGGATCAGATCTTTGCGATACATAGGTAGATAGATTCATGAAAGGGGCAGCACTCCAAGGATTAAGTGAATTCAATGGTGAATCTTGCTGTGTTAATCTCCATGCAATATGATGGCCCTGTATAGACATATATTATCATTTATTCCATGAAAAAGTTTAACTGTGAAAAACTTTCCTTAAGCATAAAGTGACTGCAAAGCCAGTGGATATTTAGACACAAACAAACATTTTCATTTGTCCATAGTAATGTGCATAATTATCAAATAAATAATGAAAATGCAATGTATACAATGTGGGAGTGTGAATAGTGCATACAAAGATCATCTATCATAATGTGCATCATCTTTAATTATAAAAACATTCATAATAGCGTATCCAATATATACCACCAAACAACTAATAAACAGGTTGCTCACCTGGCCCAAGTCAATCCTCCTCCACCTAAATAGGTGCATGGAGATAGCCCGAGCACGGCACACGTCTGACCAGGATTAAGCCAAGTTTTATCAAAACGCGTCAGTCAGATGTTCCCCAGAATTCTCTATATTGTTTTTACTGGACTCAGAAAACCCTTGATGATTTTACTGTCCATCCGAAGAGTGCCGGAGTTGACAACTTATAAAATATATACAGCTGATCAGTAATTTAATTGATTGGGATCCTCCCAAATCAGAGTGAGGACGGCCCCCAAGTCTTTCCTCATTCATAAAAATACTTTGAGTGCACATGATATATCATGGAGCAATCCATCAGCATGTGGGATCCCTTAGTGCACATGTCCACTCTTCTACTTCTACCAGAAGTTACCCAACAGCTTATCAGAGAAACTCTGTATTGTGCTATAGAGTTAACTACACAGGTACAGACCAGCTGAATGTGTGGTAATCGGCCATATTTGAAGGCGGAACTGGCTCACAATAATTTATAATCATATAAAGAGCAATAGTATGGCAAAACAGATAGTATAGGTCCATCCTAGAGGATATAAGACCACCAGCATGCATCCCTATATAGAGGGCACATCACTAGAGATGAGCGAACACTAAAATGCTCGGGTACTCGTTATTCGAGACAAACTTTTCCCGATGCTCGAGTGCTCGTCTCGAATAACGAACCCCATTGAAGTCAATGGGAGACTCGAGCATTTTTCAAGGGGACCAAGGCTCTGCACAGGGAAGCTTGGCCAAACACCTGGGAACCTCAGAAAAGGATGGAAACACCACGGAAATGGACAGGAAACAGCAGGGGCAGCATGCATGGATGCCTCTGAGGCTGCATAATCGCAACATTATGCCAAAATTATGGGCAACAGCATGGCCATGACAGAGTGACAGAATGAAGCTAGATAGCATCTAAAACATGCAATAATTGACCCTGACACTATAGGGGACGGCATGCAGAGGCAGCGGCAGCAGTGGCAGGCTAGAGAGTGTCATGGCGACATACCCTAAATGGACTCAGGCTTCAAACCAATGGGTGGCAGAGAGGAACCAAAGGAGGTGAGCAAGAAGCGCTCAAATAATATCGGTACATGATAAAAGTTTGCCAGTATATTTTGTGGATTACACAGCAGGGTGGTGACAAAGTTAACATGGAAGCCATGAAAACAACCCAAAATTCTGCCTGACACAGCTCGTTTGATAAGGGGACCATGTATGGAGGCAGTGAACTAGTAGTAGATTAAAGGTGCTGCAGTTAAAACTATGTTAGTTGGATCTTGGCATGGAGCTGGCGCTCCGCTGCCAGGCGAGCTTTCGCCAATCCAAGCCCCTGTCTATAGGCTACTCCCCAAACAGCACTTCTAAGAACCTTTTGTATAAGATCAAGTGTAGTAGCGTTCTTATAAGTTTAGGATATGGCGGGTGAGGGGAATGTAAACAGCTGCGCAAGAAGCGCTGAAATAATATCGGTAAATGATAAAAGTTTGCCAGTATTTTTTGTGGATTACACAGCAGGGTGGCGACAAAGTTAACAAGTTTGTTGTGGAAGCCATGAAAACAACCCAAAATTCTGCCTGACACAGCTCGTTTGATAAGGGGACCATGTATGCTTACAGTTCATGCCAGTCGCTGCACTGGCTGCCAGTCTCCTTTCGAATACAGTTTAAAATAATAATAACCCTCATCCATAAAGCTCTGTATAATGCTGCACCCCCCTACCTCTCCTCTCTTATCTCAGTCTATCGCCCAACCCGTGCTCTTAGATCCGCCAGTGATCTTAGATTAACCTCTACCCTAGTGCGGACCTCCCACTCGCGTCTCCAAGACTTCTCTAGAGCTGCACCAATTCTATGGAATGCTCTGCCCCGGACTATCAGACTAATACCTAACCTCCAAAGTTTCAAACGTGGTCTTAAAACCCATTTCTTTAGGCAAGCCTATAACACTCATTAACTGCATGAAGTTTTAACTCTTCTACTAACCCGTCCTGTGTCGTCCTCCCATCTGTTATCCAGCAACCAACAGGCACCAGACTTCTCTGCAGTCCCATTCACCCTGGACCTGGTATATAAGATGACGGCTGAGTGGTTCAAGCGACAGCAATTCCATTTATTATATTTTGTTCTATTCCCTAAGAAGAATGGCTTGACCATTAAATATTCTTTTACCTCGTGTTACCCCATCATCTTCATAAACCGTAAGCTCTGGCGAGCAGGGACCTCACTCCTGTTGTTCCATACAAATGTTGTGCTCTGTTACATTACATTTGTATTTGTTTCCTATGATTTGTAAAGCGCTACAGAATATGATGAAGCTATATAAATAAAGATTATTATTATTATTATTATGGAGGCAGTGAACTAGTAGTAGATTAAAGGTGCTGCAGTTAAAACTATGTTAGTTGGATCTTGGGATGGAGCTGGCGCTCTGCAGCCAGGCGAGCTTTCGCCAATCCAAGCCCCTGTCTCTAGGCTACTCCCCAAACAGCACTTCTAAGAACCTTTTGTATAAGATCAAGTGTAGTAGCGTTCTTATAAGTTTGGGATATGGCGGGTGAGGGGAATGTAAACAGCTGCGCAAGAAGCGCTGAAATAATATCGGTTAATCATAAAAGTTTGCCAGTATATTTTGTGGATAACACAGCAGGGTGGCGACAAAGTTAACAACTTTGATGTGGAATCCATGAAAACAACCCAAATTTCTGCCTGACACACCTCGTTTGATAAGGGGAGGATGTATGGAGGCAGCTATATGGACGACTTTTGGAGGTAGCAATGGAGACAACGTGTGGAGGCTGCTATGGAGACAATTTAATTTGGATAGTGCCTGTATGTGGCAGTCCCAAAAAGTTTTCAAACCAGAGGAGCAGGTAGGTGTCCCTCCAGAAAAATGGAATAGATTGAGTGCATGTATGTGGCAGTCCCAAAAAGTTTTCAAACCAGAGGAGCAGGTAGGTGGCCCTCCAGAAAAATGGAATAGATTGAGTGCCTGTATGTGGCAGTCCCAAAAAGTTTTCAAACCAGAGGAGCAGGTAGGTGTCCCTCCAGAAAAATGGAATAGATTGAGTGCCTGTATGCTCACAACAGGGGGGGGTGTAGCACAGCCAAATGGTAATAGAGCCAATGCACGATAAATTAGCCAAAACCTCAACAAGAAAAGAATGCATTCAAAGGCTCAAATCAGGTACAAAAATATAAATCAATGTTTATTACACAAATATCTTAAACACAACAGACGATCAGAAAATACAAACATTTAAAAACAATTAAAAAATATATGTACACAGAGAATCAAAACAGTCACCTCGTTAGGTGAACTGTACACCTCCTGACCGACACTGAGTAAGTGTTACAGGGCCTGCCTAACTGCTCAACAACAGGGTGGAAACTATGTAGCCCAATGCCCAAAGGACCACGGATAACTAATAAGTACCACGAAAATGCTACTAACCTCGAGACCCTAAAAGAGAATAAGATGGAGTGGAGTTGCTGCAAGGTAAGCGCATTGATAAAGGGGTATCAAGAGGAAGGAAAAGGATGGCACCAGGGCACGGTGTCAATAGTAAATCTGTGAGCAGTCAGGAGAGGCACAGGTGGACAGGGGTGACGGGCTCCCCACGCGTTTCGTCGTCTAAAAACGACTTCCTCAGGGGTCTGTAGCCCATAAATGAATAAGCTCACCTTATATGCAGTGTCTGCATCAGATGAAGCGCCAATTGTGGCGCGCTCCCACAGTGACGACGCCGGACCGGAAGTGGATGCGCGTCACCGGAAGTGACGTCTGTAGTGACAGCGCGAAACCGGAAGTGAGTATATTTCAACAGAAATGTACACGCATGCGCTGCATGGCGAGCAAGATAAAGATATAATAAAGTATTATGTTCTGATCATATGTAATGAACGTCTGTCTATGCAGGGCTTAGGTATGGCGTATATAATACATTTTCATCAATAGGTGAAAAAACACCATAAATACAACTTTGTCAATATCTGATTAATGCAAAGTACAAACAGTGGGTCAGTATGAGATAAAGCACGGGAGAAATTGAGTAAGGTCCATATGTCTAATAGGGTGGTCATTTTGGAAAACAATTTTTCAAACATGGCATGATAGGAGAGGGTCACATACTGCAAGTATACTTAGAAGACTGGTATATGTTATATTACGAATTTAGCCACATGGGAGGTTCATCAAAAACAAACTATATATATGGTGTATAGTCGATAGAAGCATAGAGGTCAATATAAAGATAAAGCTCAGCACAGAATGATAACACCATAATGGAAGAACAAGGGAAGTATGACATCATGAGGGGATCTCGCAACGAGGAAGAAGCTGTTTGTGGGCCAATCTGTTGGAGAGGCACGTCATATCAGGAGCATTTGGTCCCCATGAGTTGGTATACAGGGTGAGCAAAGAGGGTGTATCGCAAGACCTAGATGTTGTTAGGAAAAAAGAGTTATAAACATAAACATCTATAATATACATGTATCTATAAAGAAAAAAGATGTCCGAGCGGGATTAGAAGTGTCCAAAGGAATAAAGACTGTGTAGTATGGTGTGAATTGAACTTACAAAACTGTGAGGTATGTCTTCTATTGCTGGTTGGCTTGTGAGTGCATAATTGTGCAGTGGGGTGATGAGTGATGAGGCAGAAGGGTGAGAGAATGCACAGTTGAATAAACTGTATGTGGTGAGAGTGAATATAGGGGACCGGAAGGGTCCAAGCTAATGGGGGTGAACAAAAAGGGGGGGGGGGGGAAGTCACCCAATGCGTGAAAAAAAGGGGGAAGAAGGGGGACCTTGTTTGTGTGAAAACAAGAAGGTGGGGAAGGGGAATAACCCCAACCGTGAATGTGTGGAAAAAGGTGTATGTGACCCAGGTGTATTGGAGACACCAAAAAAAAATTATGAAAGATGACATATATATGTGTATAGGAAACAAAGAATAAAATAAATATAAATAGTGGGTGGGAATAACTTACCGATTGCATAAAATAAGTAGGGAGTATAGAAGTCATCTCGGCGACGGGAAAGGAAAAACTACCTCATCTCTGCTTATAGAAACCTGTATACAAAAGTTCCTCGTTAAGGCCCTGAGGTGAGAGACATTTAAGTTTAAAAATCCACTGGGCTTCACGCCGTAGTAGCTCCAGACAAATATTGCCACCCCTGATATTGGGGCGGATTTTGTCCAGACCGACCACCCGCAAGCCCCTGGTCTTACCATTATGAAAATTCCGAAAATGGGTAGCGACTGAGGAGAGGAGTTTCCCTTGTGAAAAGTGGGAATGGGCGTTGTTGATGCTCGACAGATGTTGCTGGACTCTCTTTCTCAATTCCTGTGATGTTTGTCCCACATATACCTTTTGACAGGGGCAAATCAGAGCATACACAACATTTCTCGATCTGCAATTGATATAATTTAACAGAAAAAACCTTTCTTGGTTCAAAGGGTTAATAAATTCTTTCATTACACACACCAGGTTACATACCGAGCAGTCACCACAAGGAAAGGATCCCTTTAATTTCAAGCCTCTTCCTAAAGATGTTGTTGGACGAGAGAAATGGCTCCTTGTTAGTTGATCCTTTAAGTTGCAGGCCCTTTTGGCTATCAACTTGGGCTTGTTATCAATAAATGGCCTGAGTTTTGGTTCCGAATTCAGGATATGCCAGTTTTTATTTAGAATCCTCCAAATGTCCGTCCACTGATTGTTGTATTTTGTGTAAATACCCAGCTGTGAATTAAATCTGCGTGTTTTTGGAGTAAGAAGGTCTGCTCTGGGAGTATTGCGCGCTCTCTGGAAGGCATGTGAGATAACTTTCCTTGGGTATTCTCTATCTTTGAACCTGTTGGTTAGATCCAGGGCATTCTCCCTGAAATCTTTTTCCAAGGTACAATTTCGCCTCAGGCGGATAAATTGGCCAATCGGGATGCCAGTTTTGAGATGCTGAGGGTGAAAGCTTTGGTAGTGAAGTAGACTGTTAGTGGCTGTATCTTTTCTATGGAGGTTCGTGCATAAGGTGTTATCCACGATGGAAATTTTTAGGTCCAAGAAGTCCACTGCTGTCTGTGAAAAGGTGGAGGTCAAGAGGATGTTAAGTGAATTATTATTTAAGTTGGCAATAAATTGATAACATAGATCGACTGGGCCCTCCCAGAGTAATATCACATCGTCTATGAAACGAAACCACCCTCTAGCATGTTCTTGAAATAGTTGCGATGGGTACACGTGTGCGTCCTCCCACCAACCCAAAAAGAGGTTGGCATAGGAGGGCGCACAACGTGCACCCATCGCTGTTCCCGATACCTGCCTGTAGAACCTTGAATCAAATAGAAAATAATTGTGTTTTAATATGAAGTCAAGGAGGTCCAGTAAAAATGAATCGAACCTTCGGTCACCCGTAGAGAATTTGTCCAAGAAGTAGGCTACTGCTCGTACACCATCGGTATGTGCAATATTTGAGTATAATGACTCCACATCTAGTGTAATTAACCAAGCCTCATTTGGTAGTTTTATATTTTGCATTTTCAGCATTAGGTCTGTCGAGTCTCTAACGTACGAAGGGAGTAAGAGTACCAGTGGTTGCAAAAAGAAATCTATAAACATACAGGGCTTTTCACAGAGGCCGCCTATCCCTGACACAATGGGTCTGCCCGGTGGACAGGTCAGGGATTTATGAACTTTGGGCAACATGTAAAATGTGGGGACTATAGGCTCTGAGACCAACAGGAACCTCTGTTCTTTCTTGGTGATAATTCCATAGTTTGATGCTGCCTCTATTAAATTTAGTAGTTTTTTGGTGAATACCTCGGTTGGATTAGAGGGTAAGATAGAATAGTAGGTCTTATTCTCAAGTTGTCTCTTGGCCTCCCTGATGTATAAATCTGTGGGCCAAAGTACCACGTTTCCCCCCTTATCAGCCTCTTTGATAAGGAAACTTGTGTTGGTTTTCAATTTTTTGAGTGCTCTTCTCTCCCCTCTCGGGAGATTCTCTCCACTCCTGGAGTTGAGGCTGAGATTTTCAATATCTGCTGTAACAGAATTAAAGAAAATCTGTACCGCAGGTATTAAACCCAAATTCGGTGTAATTTGTGATGGTGTTCTTAATGGGCAGATCTTCCTACCTGTAGATCTTGGATTTTCATTTTCTTCCAGAAGCTCCATCAGATCACTAAAAGTTTGTCGATCCTCCGGGGGTACATTGTCAAGTATTGAAGGTTGATGATAAAAAACCTTAAAGGCTAATTGTCTGCAAAACAAGAAGGTGTCTTTGATCAATTCAAATTTGTCAAGATTCTGCATCGGTGAGAAGGTCAGACCCTTCTCGAGTACAGAGGTTTCTTCGGCCGATAGATTGTAGCCAGAGAGATTAATGATTTGTAATCTGTTGTTCTTACCAGTGTTATCCTGGTGTTGTTGTTCAATCATTTCCTGGTCCCTGGTTGTTTCTTGCCCTTCTTGTAGACAGGGGATTTTTCCTTGTAGCGTAATCCTCGTTTTCTGAGATTCGGTGGGTCGTTTCTTGCCCCGTCTGGTCTTCCTTCGCCCTCGCTGGTGTCTGTAGATAAAAAATCTTCACTTGATGAGGGTCCCGTAGTTGATGTTGGTCTACCGGGATAGTAGTTAGATCTTCGGTTGCCCCTGTGCGTCCACCTGTATGCAGTACCCCTCTCAAAGTCATTTTTATCTCTCCTCAGTTTATCACGCTTACCCTGTACAACATCCCTCTCCAAATTATCAATGGTTTCTTTTAACTGTGCTTGAAACGGCAAAACCATTGTTGCTTGATCAAAGCCATTCAATTTGGTTTCCAATTTTTTGATGGTTTCCCTTGTGGCAGTCAGGGTTTCTCTATCCCGGGTAATAAGTATGTGTGTTAAAATATTAGAGCATTGTAGGAGACCCTTTTCCCAAATGCCCTTAAACACATCATCTGGTTCCCATGAAGGGAAAATCTGGACCCTTAGGCCACGGGGTGCAATATTTAAGCGAATATATTCCTCTAAACTCCTAATGTTCCAGTGAACCCTCGTAAGGGTTTTATGTGCTTCTGTTAGTTCCCTAGTGAGGATCCTAAACTCATTATCACTGGTAGGGGCATCATTAGATAAATCCAAAAGTCCACCTGTTTGACTAGACCACAAAGACTCCCGCGTCTTTAAATCCATATCTCTAGTATATAAACCCTAGTGGAGACAACGTGTGGAGGCTGCTATGGAGACAATTTATTTTGGATAGTGCCTGTATGTGGCAGTCCCAAAAATGTTTCAAACCAGAGGAGCAGGTAGGTGGCCCTCCAGTAAAATGGAATAGATTGAGTGCCTGTATGTGGCAGTCCCAAAAAGTTTTCAAACCAGAGGAGCAGGTAGGTGTCCCTCCAGAAAAATGGAATAGATTGAGTGCCTGTATGTGGCAGTCCCAAAAATGTTTCAAACCAGAGGAGCAGGTAGGTGGCCCTCCAGTAAAATGGAATAGATTGAGTGCCTGTATGTGGCAGTCCCAAAAAGTTTTCAAACCAGAGGAGCAGGTAGGTGTCCCTCCAGAAAAATGGAATAGATTGAGTGCCTGTATGTGGCAGTCCCAAAAATTTTTCAAACCAGAGGAGCAGGTAGGTGGCACTCCAGTAAAATGGAATAGATTGAGTGCCTGTATGTGGCAGTCCCAAAAATTTTTTAAAACAGAGGACCGGGTAGGTGGCCCTCCAGAAAAATGGAATAGATTGAGTGCCTGTATGTGGCACTCACAAAAATTGTTTCAAACAGAGGACCGGGTAGGTGGCCCTCCAGAAAAATTAAATGCATAAAGTACTATAGCAAGAGCCAGTGGGCCCTGTCAAAAAATAGCCAGTTTCCTCTGCTTTACTGTACAAAGAGGAGGAGAAGGAGGAAAATGAGGAGGAGGAGGAGTGAATCAATTATTCAGGTTGAGCTTCCTTCACCTGGTGGAGATTGGAAATTCTGAGAAATCCAGCCTTTATTCATTTTAATAAGCGTCAGCCTGTCAGCGCTGTCAGTCGACAGGCGTGTACGCTTATCTGTAATGATGCCACCAGCTGCACTGAAAACCCGCTCGGACAAGACGCTAGCGGCAGGGCAGGCAAGAACCTCCAAGGCGTACAGCGCCAGTTCGTGCCACATGTCCAGCTTTGAAACCCAGTAGTTGTAGGGAGCTGTGTGATCATTTAGGACGATGGTATGGTCAGCTACGTACTCCCTCACCATCTTTCTGTAAAGATCAGCCCTACTCTGCCGAGACTGGGGACAGGTGACAGTGTCTTGCTGGGGTGACATAAAGCTGGCAAAAGCCTTGTAAAGCGTACCCTTGCCAGTGCTGGACAAGCTGCCTGCTCGCCTACTCTCCCTCGCTACTTGTCCCGCAGAACTACGCACTCTGCCGCTAGCGCTGTCAGAAGGGAAATACTGTTTCAGCTTGTGCACCAGGGCCTGCTGGTATTCATGCATTCTCACACTCCTTTCCTCTGCAGGGATGAGAGTGGAAAGATTTTGCTTGTACCGTGGGTCCAGGAGAGTGAACACCCAGTAATCGGTGCTGGAATAAATTCTTTGAACGCGAGGGTCACGGGATAGGCAGCCTAGCATGAAATCTGCCATATGCGCCAGAGTACCAACGCGTAAGAATTCACTCCCCTCACTGGCCTGACTGTCCATTTCCTCCTCCTCCAACTCCTCCAACTCCTCTTCTTCTGCCCATACACGCTGAACAGTGAAGGACTCAACAATGGTCCCCTCTTGTGTCTCGCCAACATTCTCCTCCTCTTCCTCCTCATCCTCCTCCACCTCCACCTCCTCCGATATGCGCTGAGAAACAGACCTGAGGGTGCTTTGGCTATCAACAAGGGAATCTTCTTCCCCCGTCTCTTGTGACGAGCGCAAAGCTTCCGACTTCATGCTGATCAGAGAGTTTTTCAACAGGCCAAGCAGCGGGATGGTGAGGCTGATGATGGCGGCATCGCCACTGACCATCTGTGTTGACTCCTCAAAGTTACTCAGCACCTGACAGATATCAGACATCCACGTCCACTCCTCATTGTAGACTTGAGGAAGCTGACTGACCTGACTACCACTTCTGGTGGAAGTTGACATCTGGCAGTCTACAATCGCTCTGCGCTGCTGGTAAACTCTGGATAACATGGTCAGTGTTGAATTCCACCTCGTGGGCACGTCGCACAACAGTCGGTGAGCGGGCAGTTGGAGGCGGCGCTGCGCTGCCCTGAGAGTGGCAGCATCTGGGCTGGACTTCCTGAAATGCGCACAGATGCGGCGCACCTTCGTGAGCAAATCAGACAGATTGGGGTATGTCTTGAGGAAACGCTGAACTATCAGATTTAACACATGGGCCAGGCATGGCACATGTGTCAGTCTGCCGAGTTGCAGAGCCGCCACCAGGTTACGGCCGTTGTCACACACAACCATGCCTGGCTTCAGGTTCAGCGGTGCCAGCCACAGATCAGTCTGCGCCGTGATGCCCTGTAATAGCTCTTGGGCGGTGTGCCTTTTGTCGCCTAGGCTCAGCAGTTTGAGCACCGCCTGCTGTCGCTTAGCGACGGCACTGCTGCTGTGCCTAGAGCTACCGACTGATGGCGCCGTGCCCACGGATGGTAGTTCGGAGGAGGAGGTGGAGGAGGGGTGGGAGGAGGAGGAGGCATAGTAGGCCTGAAACACCTGGACCGAGGTAGGCCCCGCAATCCTCGGCGTCGGCAGTATATGACCAGCCCCAGGGTCAGACTCGGTCCCAGCCTCCACCAAGTTAACCCAATGTGCCGTCAGCGATATATAGTGGCCCTGCCCGGCAGCACTCGTCCACGTGTCCGTGGTCAGGTGGACCTTGTCAGAAACGGCGTTGGTCAGGGCACGGGTGATGTTGTCTGACACATGCTGGTGCAGGGCTGGGACGGCACATCGGGAAAAGTAGTGGCGGCTGGGGACCGAATACCGAGGGGCGGCCGCCGCCATGAGGTTGCGAAAGGCCTCGGTCTCTACTAGCCTATAGGGCAGCATCTCCAGGCTAAGCAATCTGGAGATGTGCACATTAAGGGCTTGGGCGTGCGGGTGGGTTGCACTATATTTGCGTTTCCGCTCCAGCGTCTGGGGTATGGAGAGCTGAACGCTGGTGGATGCTGTGGAGGATCGTGGAGGCGACGATGGGGTTTTTGTGGCAGGGTCCTGGGCAGGGGGCTGACTATCAGCTGACACAGGGGAAGGAGCAGTGGTGTGCACGGCCGGAGGTGAACGGGCTTGTTGCCACTGAGTGGGGTGTTTAGCATTCATATGCCTGCGCATACTGGTGGTAGTTAAGCTAGTAGTGGTGGAACCCCTGCTGAGCCTGGTTTGGCAAATGTTGCACACCACAGTCCGTCGGTCATCCGGTGTTTCCTTAAAGAACCTCCAGACTTCTGAAGATCTAGCCCTCGCCGCAAGAGCCCTCACCACGGGAGCTTCACTAGTTGACACATTTGGCGCTGATGCACCAGCTCTGGCCCTGCCTCTCCGTCTGGCCCCACCACTGCCTCTTCCAACCTGTTCTGGTCGAGGACTCTCCTCCGTCTCAGAAGCACTGTGTTCACCCGGCCTCTCAACCCAGCTTGGGTCTGTCACCTCATCATCCTCCGATCCCTCAGTCTGCTCCCCCCTCGGACTTCCTGCCCTGACAACAACTTCCCCACTGTCTGACAACCGTGTCTCCTCATCGTCGGACACCTCTTTACACACTTCCACTACGTCAAGAAGGTCATCATCACCCACAGACTGTGACTGGTGGAAAACCTGGGCATCGGAAAATTGCTCAGCAGCAACCGGACAAGTGGTTTGTGACTGTGGGAAGGGTCCAGAAAACAGTTCCTCAGAGTATGCCGGTTCAAATGCCAAATTTTCCTGGGAGGGGGCAGACTGGGGGGGAGGAGGCTGAGGTGCAGGAGCTGGAGGAGTGGCGATTTCGGTGACATGGGTGGACTGCGTGGAAGACTGACTGGTGGACAAATTGCTCGAAGCATTGTCAGCAATCCACGACATCACCTGTTCGCACTGTTCTGGCCTCAACAGTGCTCTACCACGAGTCCCAGTAACTTCAGACATGAACCTAGGGAGTGTAGCTCTGCGGCGTTCCCCTGCTCCCTCATAAGCAGGTGGTGTCTCACCCCGGCCAGGACCACGGCCTCTGACCCCTGCAGTAGTTGGACGCCCACGTCCCCGCCCTCGTCCTCTACCCCTAGCCCTCGGGTTAAACATTTTTAAAATGAGAGTTATAGCTTTAATTTTTTTTTAACTTTTTTTTGTGTTTTTTTTTTTTTTGTGTTTTTGAGTTTTTTAAAACCAAACAATGCTATCCTATTGCTATGGCTATTTTCTAGCCAAGTATGAAAGCACACTACTATGCCAGATGAGATGACGCTGAGTTATTAAACAAAATAAACGTAAAATAAAAAAGGACAAATGGCAGACTGTGCCTAATTGAAATCCAACCCCTACTAAATTTTCCCACTTCGGTCTTTGCAATGGATATGTGCGTCACTAAGCGCAAAACACAGTGGTCGCAAGTCTCACTACAAATTGCTCACAATTGGCTAGTAGATGCACTGCAGCAAGTACAGCCACCAGCAGATCAACCAGAAATCAAATATATAACGCTACTGTAGGCGTAAGCCGTTTGGATTCTCCTATGGCTATTTTCTAGCCAAGTATGAAAGCACACTACTATGCCAGATGAGATGACGCTGAGTTATTAAACAAAATAAACGTAAAATAAAAAAGGACAAATGGCAGACTGTGCCTAATTGAAATCCAACCCCTACTAAATTTTCCCACTTCGGTCTTTGCAATGGATATGTGCGTCACTAAGCGCAAAACACAGCGGTCGCAAGTCTCACTACAAATTGCTCACAATTGGCTAGTATATGCACTGCAGCAAGTACAGCCACCAGCAGATCAACCAGAAATCAAATATATAACGCTACTGTAGGCGTAAGCCGTTTGGATTCTCCTATGGCTATTTTCTAGCCAAGTATGAAAGCACACTACTATGCCAGATGAGATGACACTGAGTTATTAAACAAAATAAACGTAAAATAAAAAAGGAAAAATGGCAGACTGTGCCTAATTGAAATCCAACCCCTACTAAATTTTCCCACTTTGGTGTTTGAGGTGGATATGTGTGCCACTAAGAGCTAAACACAACGGTAGCAAGTCCCCCTGCTAATTCCTCACAAAATGGTACTAGATGCAAATAAAAATAAAAAAAGTAGAACGTTATTGTAGCCCTAAGAAGGGCTGTTGGGTTCTTGGAGAATCACTCCTGCCTAACAGTAAGCTAATAGAACACCCTAACGCTTTCCCTGACCAGCAGCAGCTCTCTCCCTAGCGGCATCCAGACACAGAATGATCCGAGCAGCGCGGGCAGCGGCTAGTCTATCCCAGGGTCACCTGATCTGGCCAGCCAACCACTGCTATCGACGTGTAAGGGTACCACGTCATGCTGGGTGGAGTGCAGAGTCTCCTGGCTTGTGATTGGCTCTGTTTCTGGCCGCCAAAAAGCAAAACGGCGGGAGCTGCCATTTTCTCGAGCGGGCGAAGTATTCGTCCGAGCAACGAGCAGTTTCGAGTACGCTAATGCTCGAACGAGCATCAAGCTCGGACGAGCATGTTCGCTCATCTCTACACATCACCCAGAACAGAACAGAACAATCAGTTTTAATTAATCATTTATACATATGAGTTGGGTCCCTCTAAACCCCAATTAGCATAAGTGATCTAAGGGTAATAGTCCGGACATCAGGGTAAAAGCCTCTCTGTGTAAAGAGACTGTGTGCCCTAACCAAGTAGTACCCCATCACCAATACAATGACAGCGTGACTACAACAAGTAAGATCATGAAATACTCTATGGGTAAGGGAGAAGTTTTCAGGCAGCAATCATAATCTAGAAATATATATATAAAATAATACAAGTCTATAAATCATCATCATCATTCTGAAAATTAATCACCATACAAATAAATGGACACCACAAAATGGTCTCATTGATTGTGCATGATACGGGGGACCATAATAGCTAAGCAATAACGAAAAAGCATCACAACCCCCTATGCTGATTGGTGGGGGTCTTAGTGATGGATCCCACGCAGATCACTAGAACAAGGTTTTCATCCAATGTACCCCAGCTGGACCCCTTGTCGCTTCCTGAGATGAGAGCAGCAGCAGGACATGCATGTTCGGGCTGTAGGGAAAAACTTAGCACACATCCTATGATCCCAGATCGGGATTGACAAAGGTCGATTTTTGTTGTTTCTCTATATGATTTTTGCAACTTTTGGTGGAGCTGTAAATACTGACTATATGAATTAAAAGATGAAAATATAAAATTCAATATAGGATGTGTGCTACGTTTTTCCCTACTGTATATTGGGGCTGAGTACCCAACGTAAGCACCATCCAAACTCTACTAGGAGTGCGGTACCCCTGTTTCCTGGAATCCATGTTCGGGCTGTCCCATTCAGCTCTATGCAGATTGATGAGTAAGCCGCTATGCAATCTCCACCAGCTCCAAAGAGATGAATGGGACAGCCCGGCCATGTTCTCATGATCTGTGGGGGTCTCATTACTAAGAACCCCCCCTGATCAGCAAGTTAGACTCTATCCTGTTAGGGCCTAACTTGTTTTGTGGGAAACCCCCTTTAAGGCCATCAGGTGATTGTATGCAGGGAATGTATCCAGTGTAGCTGTCTTTTTCTCAAAAACAATTCTCTGTTGCCACCATGTCTCATAGGTGATATATGATCTATTAACATGAATTTCAGTTCTGTTTCTGAGTGTCCCATTTCGGTAAAGTGTCTCGAAACCGGTAGGTCTAGTTTCTTTTCCCTTATGATTTCCTTTCTTATGGTGTCGATAGATAGATAATATTAATAGGCTAACAATTTTAGTGTATACAATTTTCTATTTACCGCCAATGGTCCCATACTATACATGATTAATGACTCTATGATGCTCTAGCGAATTAGCTGCTATAATTCTAATTAAGGGAGACTCTAAAAGCACACAATTTGTAAGTCAGTGTAACTTGATGGCTTTATGCTCAGAACTAAATCACTATTCATATATAATGAAAAAAAAACAAAGCCCAAATTTTCTTACCTTAATGCTCCAGGCCTTTAAGAAATAATTAACTGCTGAGTAATGCATTTTTTACGACATGCTGCCAATGTGTTTTACGACTCTGTACACAGCTTTCTGGAATAATAATGGTTTGGTTGTTGTGGAGGGAAGAAAATCCTCCAGCACACACCATGGGCCTGGTCGCTCCAAGCTGTTTCCTCACAAATAAGTTTACATACTTTTAAAGGGTCATTGTATTAGGTCTACAGTTTTCTCTTGACAAGAAGCAATTCACAAATAAATTGTGATTAATTCTGTTTTTGCATGGAGCTATTGCTTGTTTGGTTTACTGAAGTCCTCAAATTAGTTTTTGTGTCATTGATTTTTTTTTAAACTTTTTGGAAAAATCCCTCGGGGGGAAGGTTTTTTAATTTTACTTTTTGGGTTTTTGTGGGTTTGCTCTGTCCATTCATGTTTTGATTTGTTTTTCAAACTGAAAAGTGAATCTATTGTAATGAAGAGTTATATTTTATGTCCCAGCAGCATATTAAAGTATTTTGGGAACTGGAATCCAAATTTTGGCTTAAATACAAGATCTGCAACAGGAACCCACCTATAATACCACTGCTAATGCTGGTGATTTTGAGACTCTTTGGGCATCGGGCCTGGAAAAAAATGGAACTGTTGCACACAATTATGAGGAGCTTTGACGAAGACTAGCACTGCAACAGGTGTGAAAATGTTGACCATTCTCACCTGCTACAAACTCATCCCTTGGCATCACTGATTTAGCCCATACCCGAATCTCCTCATATCTCTCTGCTGGTGTTTCAAAAGGCTCTTTCCCAGGACCCCAAGTGTGCTCCATCTACACTTCTGCACAGCTCAGCTAGTCCCACCACTAAATACAGATCTATATCTTTGACATCATCTCTCTGTTAGTCAGAGATCCAGAGTGTTTGTCAGCCATTGACTTCTTCTTCTTTCACTTTTTAAAGCTTAAAGAACAACTGCAAAACTGTAACTTTTGCCAAACTCTGCACTAAGCTAAAATAATTCTGTAATTTGCTCTCATTAGGTATCTTCAGCCATTTGCCTGCTAGCTGGAGTTTTACCTTGTTCCCCTGACTGCCTTTGTTTGGTTGGTTGCCATGGGAATCTGTATTTAGATGGTGGAGAGGAGTAGAGGGTGGGTGGATGTTGTTGGGAGAGGCACTAGGAGATGTGCATGCTGCTGCTCAGTAGCTGCTGGGTGCAGGAGAATATCAGTCCCGGCTGAATGTAAAAAACGACAGGACCTTGAGTGATGTCACAAGCATGTGACTGATCACATGCCTCAGGTCATCCAATTACTAACATGCAAAGGGGTGGTCTGCAGATAAGGGGTAGCAAAGAATATATATATTTATAGACCATGATTAAGCTCTCACGAGCGAAATGCGTAGGTCGTTCTGTCTGAGGTCGATTAATGTTTTCTTGTGTACTTTGCCGTGGAATGTTTTTGATGGAACACAACAAAGCTGAAAATTTGTTGGACTTCAATCTCCTGAAGGCACTCCTTTCTTATTTATTGTTATTATTATTTATTTATAGAGCCTCATTAATTCCATGGTGCTGTACAATCAGTAAGGGGGTCACATACATTACATTAAGACAAAAACAAATGCAAATACAAAACTACAGTGATCAGGAGACAAGTAAGAGGAGGAACCTGCCCATGAGGGCGCACAATCTATATGGGGTGGGGTGAGGGATGGAGACATGAGGTGGGGGAGCAGCGCAGTTAATGTGCATTGTAAGGGTACCCAAACAGGTGGGTTTTCAGGTTACGTTTGAAGGTTTGGAAAGTGGGGGACAGTCTGACACATTTTGGTAGAGAGTTCCAGAGTATGGGAGACGCACAGGAGATGTCCTGGATGCGTTTGTGAGAAGAGCGGATGGTAATAGAGTGAAGCTGAAGGTCCTGTGAGGAGAGGAGATTACATGTGGGGTGGTATTAGCTGATAAGTTCAGAGATATATGGAGGAGACATGTTGTGGATGGTTTTGTAGGTCATGGTTAGCATTTTAAATTTAATTTGCTAACAGGGACAGGGATTGGATATTGTGGGTGGGTTGCAGAGTATGAAGGTTGAAACTTTCTCTGATGTCATCTATTTTGTTTTTAAAGTGTGAGACAAATTCCTCAGCTGAAATGAGAGAGGTTGGGGAGGGTGCAGGAGGATGTAGAAGCGACTTAAAGATAGAAAATAGTTGTTCGAGGTTGTGAGATGAAGAAGATATAAAATTAATGAATTATTCCTGTCTAGCAGATGCATGTGCAGATATGTAGGTGAAGACCGCCTGCTTATATGACAGTAGGTCTTGCTTCGAGAGGGATTTCTTCCAATGCAGTTCGGCACTCTGCCGCAGATGTTTTGTGAGGTTGGTGTGTCATGGTTGCCGGTTAGGATGCCTAGATGTAGTGAGAGTGAAGGGGGCTACAGAGTCCAGGGCTGAAGAAACTGTGGTGATGTAGAAGGAGGCAGCAGTTTCTACCTCCTTGAATGAGGATATGGAAGAGAGAGGTAGAAGCGTCTCAGAGAGTTTGCAGGTATCCAGATGTTTAAGATTCCTATGTGGGTATAGGTGGGTAGAGAAAGTGAGTAAGTTGTGGTCATGTATGATCCTGACCATCATCTTCAACCTCTGCCATAACTTCCACCTGATCTCATCACCATCCATTACCCCCATCCTCAGGTATGTCTGCATTATCTGGCACCACTGATCCCAGGAATCTCTTGTAATAAAATTTTTTTATCTTTTGTACAAAATAAATTCTTCATTTTGCCATATTTTGAGGCCAATAACTTTTTCAAACATCGACGGATAGAGCTGTGTAAGGTGTTCTTGTCTAAACTCTTAATGTAATGTATGTGAAACCTTATCAAATGTACCGAACCATGGAATTAATGGTGCTCTGTCAATAAATAATAGTAATAATATTGAATTACAGTCACAAAGAGCTATGCAACTAGACGGATGTATTTGATCCAAATAGGTTATGTTTGAGGCCCAGGATGCTTTATAGTACTGTTCTACATATAGTCCTTGAGTCTTTTAGATCTGACAGAAAAAGTGATTTACATTTTTTAATGTATTATCTAATCCAGTCATCACATTAAGATGCCAAGTTCAAGTTGTAAATGTAAAGAAAATCTCAAAATAAAAATAGAGTCCATCCACCACTGCTTGTAGTTGTCACACATTATATAACAAATTGTTTCTCGTCCATACCCCCTTGTAATCCGATAAACTACCTTCACACATGTATAGCAAAAATTACTGGACCATGAAGTCAGATTTCAATGTAGCACGTTTATGACCTCATTGAGATGACTTCTCGCGGATTCCACCTTCTCACATGTGCATGAAATGTGCGGGAATAGCACTGATGCTTTAAGTAATTTCAAATTATGTCACTTTACTACTAAATTGAGTGACTATTACAGATCACAGAGGTGGGAATATGTGAATAATCTACAAAAACAGTTGATCTTGTAACCGAGGAGAAGCAAGAACAACATATTTTAATGCCTGTGTTGATGTTTGTCAAAGGAGATGCCATTTATTTAGATTGTTAGCCTTAAATTGGGTATATTTTCAGCCACTGATCCACATGTAATTTTTATCATATGGCTGATATACTACGGACTTCTTTTCTGCTCCATCGCTAGTCTATAACTGCTGATCCCCATCAGTCAACTACCACCAATGACCTTATGGATAGGGCATAGTATTAAAGGGTGAAAATTTAAATTTGTACTTGGCTCCTTCAACTAGAATCCATATTTTACAATGTTGTTTGGCTAATTTTTATTTGGCCCCCCACAGGTCACCTTAATTTGTAGCTAAAATTGGAGTAACAGTCACTTCAAATCTCTTTGCTTCTTCTGGAGGTCTGAATAAGTAATGGAACTGCTAATGTGGAACTTAGTGCCAGGAAGGAAGAGTTCTCTGTAAGAGTCTTTGCCAATTAAGGCTGCCTTGTAGCATGTGGAGACTTATTGCCATTGATGCTCCACTGGGGGATTCTGATAAATATGCAAAAAAAGAAGAAACAATTCCTCTTTTTGCTACCTTAAAAAGCAGCCCCCCTGAACATCAAGCAATACAGCTAAGAAGGCTACTTAGCTGTATCTAAAGCAGAAACTTTTGACAGTTTGTACAACAGCATGAAAGGAGGTTCTTTATAGTAAGATTAATAACTCTATGGAATTCTCAGTCTGGGGAAGTTTTCATAGTAAAATACTTAAGTGGTTTTTATAAGGGAACTTGATGTATTTTAAAAGGGTTTCTCAACAAATTAACTTACTCCATTTTCATAGATCCTTCAGTGTCTGATAGCTGGGACACCCATTGATTGTGAGAACAGTGGACCGAAAGTATTCAGTGAATGCTAGAGATTTGTGGCCCTTGCTCTATCGATTGGGGGCACCAGCAATTGGTCCCCAAACCACGTGGCGCCTACACCCTTTTCTGTTGATGGGGGATAAACTACTTTCATTATCCAACTGCTTTAAGTATTATTACAGTACAAGTCACCAGTTTTAGCTTTCTAGAGATGGGTCATAGGTCCAGAAATGTTTTGTAATTGCTATAGACATAGGATAATTTTTTTTCAATCTAAAAAAAACTTTTTAATAACAGTCTGTGTTCTGTCTGTGAAGCAGCTGGCCCAGGCTGTCATAAAAACGAATACAATGCCTCCTCAGGCATGGCCCTGGTATCCACAAGTTCTAAGCATGTTATACACCTATACATTGCCTCTTGTCTGTAGTAAATTAGCACAATGAGCTCAGAGCAGATCTTATAAGAGAGAACTACCTGGGGTCATCTCCATGTATGTGTGAGTTCTAAACCTAGGAGCTACAATACTTATTATGTGTCAGTTGTGTGAAAAATGGAAAAACAGGACAGAACAAGATCTCATGACACCATTCTGGCTGGAAATACAGAGACAAGGGAGTCAGATGTCTTCATACTTACAGGAATTATATGATTTGTGAACACTCATAGTACAAAGACTTACCGTATATACCAGCATATAAGACGACTTTTGAAGACAGAAAAATCTTCTGTCTTCCCTGGGGTAGTCTTATACGCCGGTAATCGTCTTATACGGCGGGTCCCGGTGCATGGAGAGGGCTCACGGGCTGAGCCCTCTCCATAGCCGGTAAGTCTTTGCTGCATATTGCAGCAAAGGCTTACCGGTAACACACGCGATCGGTGCTAGCACCGATCGCGGGTGTTTGCACAGCGATGGCTGCCGGCAGCCTCAAAAAGCTGGCGGCAGCCTCAAAAAGACATCGTCTTCCGCGCAGTCTTCTTTCTTCTGCTGAGCGCCGCCATGCTTTTCCCCGGGGCGGCGCCTAGTATGACGTCAGCAGCGGCGCGTCATACTAGGCGCCGTCCAGGGGAGAACAATGGCGGCGCCCGGCACGAAGTTAGTGAAGACAGAAGACGGGTGCCAAGGCCAGAAGAGGACCCACGCGGACATCGGGGGAGCAGCGCTGCAGGTCGGGGCCACCGGAGGGTGAGTATATAAGTTTATTATTTTCTATTAATGCTGGGCTGGCTGGATATTACTGGGGGCAGTGCTGTATACTACTGGGCGCAGGCTGTATACTACTGGGGGCTGTGCTGTATACTACTGGGGGCTGTGCTGTATACTACTGGGGGCTGTGCTGTATACTACTGGGGGCTGTGCTGTATACTACAGGGGGCTGTGCTGTATACTACTGGGGGCTGTGCTGTATACTACAGGGGGCAGTGCTGTATACTACTGGGGGCAGTGCTGTATACTACTGGGGGCTGTGCTGTATACTACTGGGGGCAGTGCTGTATACTACTGGGGGCAGTGCTGTATACTACTGGGGGCTGTGCTGTATACTACTGGGGGCTGTGCTGTATACTACTGGGGGCAGTGCTGTATACTACCGGGGGCTGTGCTGTAATGGTAATGTTGTTGTTGTATGCCTTATGTTTATGAGCGACAGTTTTCCTGCTATATACCTGCATGTCATAAGAATTTACATTAAAAAAAGGACCATGTTAAATTCAAATCTGTTTTTTTTAAAAATTTTTACCGGTGTTTTGTATGCGTTGGAAAAGGGGTAGTCTTATATGGCGAATATATCTTAAACTCTATATTTTAAACAGGAAAGTAGGGGGGTCGTCTTATACACCAGGTCGTCTTATACGCCGGAATATACGGTAGTGATGATAATGAAGATATGTCTGTGTTCCTGGCAGTGCCGAGCACATGAACCTTGTACAGTAACTATACAACCTAGAAGCCAATATTACAACGTGACCATCACTATCATCATTTACATAGCTGAAACATGTTGAGATGTCACCCATGTGACAAGCCTGTGCATGGCAGAGCCTATTTGGTGCTACTTCAGAGCTCAGCTTGTGGCCGTCATTGACGGATAATATGAACTGTATATGGGGCCAAGTATGGACCTTTTACACTGCTCAAATAAGGGTGGAACAACCACAAGCCAACTATAAATAATAATAATCTTTATTTATATAGCGCCATCATATTCCATAGCTAAAACAATTCAGTCGGTGCTCTTTAAACAAAATCTACCATCAAAATCAAGCATTATAAACCACAATGATTTCCAATGATGGCAAAGTAGATGGAATGTATACAAATCCCATCCAAAGATTACATTAAAAAAAATTGATTTACGTAGCGAGTTTAGAATTAGGGTTCTAATTTAGGAATCATAACATTCCAATACAAAGGTTCAAATCTCTTCTCCCGAACCACCTCAAGTGAATCATAGCTAAATCAGACATTTCCGCTGTATATTCTGCTGCGATTCAGTTTCCATGTCCCCTATCTTAAAGAATTAATTCACATAAAAGTAAGATCATAATACATGTTATCTATAGTGGTAAATTGTTGGTTTTATTTTTAAATAAAAGTGTCTTTTTTTAAAACTTTGTTAAAACTTTATTATTCATTACAATCTTCCAAGAATTTAATGTGCCTCTTACCATGACACAAGTACAACCTCTGCCATTTAGCCCAGGTTGATACAAAAGCGTACTCCCATGATGCATGAAGACTGTCACTGCTCTTACTAAAAGTGCCACATCACAGAACAAAGGTCCACCTTGGCAGTTTTATGGCTCAGGGACAGGAAGAAGGAAGCTGGGAGTGGAAGTTCCCACAGATGTTGATCTGAGGAGATCCTCTGAAGTTGTCTGATGGATGTACTATCACTTTATCACTCTGTAAATATACAACTATTTGTATATACTAAGGATACTTCTGTTGTCTCAACTTTTAAGGGTCTTCATTTAGTTTTATCTCCAAGAAAATTATTCTCGTGCAAATTCAAGTAAGATTATGAATTATTTGTTTTATATATTTTACTAGATAATTATTATCTATCAACCTTAACTACTTATGGCTAGACATAGATTAAATAGCAGTCCTGGTTAATTAACCCCACCAGCCAACATAAGACATCCCCCTATCCAATGTGCATCACTGTGAATTTTGGTTACAACCCTTGCCACTATGAAACCAAGACAATCAACAGAAAGGTAACAAATAGGGGAACATTTCAAATCCTAACCATACTGTCAGGAACAGACACGTGCTTTCTTCTGTTGCCACCAAGCACCAGTATAACCAACCATTCTCCCCTGAACTCAAGGCCTTTGTCTGCCTGGGGGGTCCTTGGAAGCACCAGATAAAATGGCTGTGTTATGAACATAACTCAGTTTCACATTCTGAAGCTATACAGGAAGGCACATGCATGCTATGGCCTCCAAGACAACATCAACATGAGGAAGACTGGAGCCCATGTATATCAACATCACATGCTATGTTTTTCTACTAATTGGTTTAAGGGAATATGGGGAATCCTACAAGGTGGAAGCTGACAAGGCTCTACCCATCGCAAACAGGTGAAAAATCCCTACCGCCCTTATCCACTGCTGGTCAGCCTAGGGTAAATGAGATGATTCCAGCTTTATGACATGGCGCATTATCCTGCTGAAAGTAGCCAT